>NW_026988423.1:5000000-5625000 GCF_030222135.1 Aotus nancymaae | reverse complement strand
CAGGTCTCAGACTAAAGGAATGATACACATTTAAAATTATTCATATGGACTTTGCCATTCGCCACTGTTTAATTTTAGCAATTTTTATGAGCACTTAAATGTAATAATGCATTTCATGTAATAATAACACTTAATTATTATGCATTATTTATTCAATGATCTCATGGTAGCTTATAAACACTAATTAATTGAGATTTACAAAACCCTGTGAAGTTCAAGTACAATGGTGATGTGCATTTACCCACTTATTTCTCTAAATGCTGCTTTGAAGTCTTTGAATGTTTAATTAGTGAATATAACTCAAGCTGCTATCTGGGAAACCTGAAGTAGACACATCTTTTATCTTTTTTTCTGTGACTTCAAATAAAGTTAGCAATGATTTCTGGATACAAAAAATATATATTCCAGAAATTTTGACTTAGGGTTGAAACTACATTCTTAGAAATTTCAGATGAGAGAGAAAGCTATCCTGACAGCCTGATGAAAATGATAATAGTGAAATAGCTCATTATTCCACTACAGCATTCTCCGCAGTGGTCGGGGTGCACTGACTTCATAAAGACTTTATTGAGCCTAATATCTACTTTTCACACTTTCTCTGATTCTCTCTTTTGACTTTGTACCCGAAATTTAAAGAATAGACTGTTTTATAATGAGAGCTATGGGCTCTCAGACCTAGGCTCTTCCACATCTGTGATTTAAACCTTTTATTTCACTTCATTGAGTTTTTTTCTATAAAATTCAGGCAAAATAATACACACTCTACTATCTCAACATTATAGCCATTATAAATGCAATACTATGTATAGTGCTTTCTCTGAGTCCCGGCTTGGTTCGTATTCATTCGACAAATATTTATTCAATGCCTGTTATGTGCCAGTCTCTGTTCAAAGGGCTTGGAATATAGCAGCAAATAATAAAGAAGGAATGAACGAGTAATTTGTCCTCATGAAGCTTATAATCCACTGGGTAAAGGAGATAAACAAGTGAAATATATATAATGTGTTAGACGATGCTGCAGTTTGAATGTTTGCCCCTTCCAAAACTCCTGTTGAAATTTAATTGCCATTGTAACAGTATTAAGAGGTGACCCCTTTAAGAGGATGATTAGGCCATGAGGGATCTGCCTTCAGGGGTGGAATTTATGACTTTTTATAAAAGAGTAGATTTGGGCCCCCTTTTGTCTCTTTGTTCTGCCTTCTGCCATGTGTGGACAAAGTGTCCTCCCCTCCAGAGGATGCATCATTCAAGGTACCATCTTGGAATCGTAATTGCCAAACCTGCTGGCACCTTGATATTAGAGTTCCCAGCTGCTGGAACTATAAGCCAATACATTTATGTTCATTATAAATTATCTAGTCTGTGGCATTTTGTTATGGCAGCACAAATGAACTAAGAAATAAGGTGATAAATATTTTGGAAAATTCTGATTCCATAGAAATTCTACCACTTATGAGCTATGTGGCCTTGAGAAAATTACGTATACCTTGGTTTTCTGACCTGTGATATGAGGAAAAATTAGACTACTTACATGTCAGGGTTGTTTTGAGAATTTGTATCTATCTAATCACAAATAGTCCAGTTTGCTCTTCTAGTAAGATTTAGCGAATTGCAACAAATTTATAGTCACTATGCTAACAAGAAAGTACAGGGACTTTCTTTTTCTTTTATTTTTTGAGATAGAGTCTTGCTCTGTTGCCCAGGCTGGAGTGCAGCAGTGTGATCTTGGTTCTCTGTAACCTCTGCCTCCCAGGTTCAAACAATTCTCCTGTCTCAGTCTCTCGAGTAGCTGGGACTACAAGTGCATGCCACCACACCTGGCTGATTTTTGCATTTTTAGTAGAGATAAGATTTCACCATATTGGTCAGGCTGGTCTTGAACTCCTGATCTCAGGTTATCCACCCGCCTTGGTCTCACAAAGTGCTGGGATTACAGGCATGAGTCACCGCACCCTGCCAGTAAACGGACTTTCTGCGACATGCTGGTATTCTTAGAAATAAGATTTCAACCCAGGCAGCCTGATTTATGGTTTCTGCACTTAACTACTGGCCTACAATACTTCTTACCAACAATCATAGTTAGAGCTTCACATGCATAATCTCATTTAATCTACCTAAGGACCTTATAAATAATAGGAAACGTGACGGTCGCGGCTTCACAGGCTCCTCCTTTGAGCTAGTGAGGCACCATCACTATCCTTTAGAGATCTTCGATCCAGCTCTGTGGGGCCTCTCCAAGATTCAGATGCGAATTACTCTAACCTTTTCTCTATGCGCTTCTTATCTTTGAGGTGACAGGGCTTCCTGCAGTTGCGACCTGTGTGTTATTTCAGCATCCTCTTCTCATTTTTCAAAACATTTTGTTCAAAGGGCTTGGACCAAGCTCTGTGTTATTTCAGTGTCCTCTTTCCACTTTTCAGTTTGCCAATATTGTTTGATCAGGAAATACCTACCGTAGTTTTTGTTTCTCTGCTTCAACCCACAATGATTCTGTACTTAGTAGTAAAAGTGGTCCCTCTAAAAATACACTACAATGATGAACTATTGGGATTGGCTTAGTGATGTCCTTGGCATTGAATGAAGGCTAAACATATGCTGATCAGAAGGGGAGTACTAGCAATCCGCAGCCTGCAGTGATCAAGTGCTGACTCAAGCACACACCTCACACTTTCTAACATAATAGTCCTTTACGTAGATGGCTAATGATTTATTTAACCAGTCCTTTGTAGGTGTAGTAGTTCTCAATTTTTCACTATGATAAAACCATAAAAAACATATATAATATATATAACTGTTGCTTTAGGATATCATTTAAAAACTAATGCTTTTTTTTTTTTAAAAGATGGATTATTGCTCTGTTGCCCAGGCTGGAGTGCAGTGACACTATCTTGACTCACTGCAACCTTCACCTCCCGGGTTCAAGTGATTCTCCTGCCTCAGCCGCCTGAGTAGCTGGGACTACAGCTACATGCCACCACGCCAGGCTAATTTTTTAAATATTTTTTAGTAGAGACGGGGTTTCACCATGTTGACCAGACTGGTCTCAAACTCCTGACCTCAGGTGCTCTGCCCACCTCGACCTCCCAAAGTGCTGGGATTACAGGTATGAGCCACCATGCCCAGCCAAAAAACTAATGTTTAAAAATGTTGTGAGAGGTTATTTCTGGCAATGGAATTGTGGGTGATCTTTAGTTTCTTCTTTATAATATTCAGCATTTCTAATTTCTTTTCCAATAATAATTTCTTTATTATAAGAAAAAATGAAGTTATCTCCTCTACCCTAGTTAATGACTATTAATTTTATCACTATGTCAACATAAGTATACTTTGCTGTGATTTAATGAGATATACAGCAACTGTGAACTCTGCAATAATGAGGATAAGTCAGTAAGTCAGTTTAACTGATTGCTATGGCTCATGTTTGATCAATTCTTTTTCCTCAGGGTGAAAATATTTTTCAGTTAATTTGAAAATAATTAATGAAATCATAGAATCTCTAGGTTGGAAGACACTACAAATGTCCTAAAGAAGACCATGAAAAATTGTCTCACTAAATAAACTTTTAAGAGATGGACATAGACAGTTAGAGATGGCTGGAAGAACCCTCAGGAGCTCGGTAGCTTATGGCCTCTTGATTTGAGAACCAGAGAGGCTGACTGATCTTTGGTAACCAGCGCAGTGGCTGAGATGAGACTAGGACTGAGGTACCAAATCCTGACTCAAGCTCCACGCTCTTGTCCATATTGTTTAGTTTTGTACCATACTTTGAAAGTTACGCGTGGCAATATTATTACAGTAGACCCTCTTATGTGTGGTTTCACTTTCCACAGCTTCAGTTACCCATGGTCAACTATGGTCCAAAAATATTAAGATATTTTGAGAGAGGGGGAGAGAGAGAGAGAGAGAGAGAGAGAGAGAGACAGAGATCACATTCACAACTTTACAGTATGTTGTTCTAATTGTTCTAAATTATTATTTTTGTTAATCTCACACTGTGCCTAACTTAGAAATTAAACTTTATCATAAGAATGTAAATATAGGTAAAAGCTTAGTGTAGATAAAATTTGGTGCTCTCTGTGGTTTCAGGCATCGACTGGGGATCTTGCAACATATCTCCTGTGGATAAGGAGGAACTACAGTAGCTGTTTTCAATTTTTCATCGCGATTATAATATAAAAACATATATGTTGCCTATAATTTGATAAGTGCATATTTTACCTGTTTAAGACTGGGAGATCCTTAAGGCTCTCTCGTGTTCTCACTACAATTTTTCTTAGGCAAATTCATCCAAAAGAAAAGCTTGAATTATCAACTATAAAGCTGGCATTGCTCCACATTTTATCTGTAGCCCATAATTCTCTGATCCCCAGATAGGTTTTGAACAAACAAGAATAAAGGTATGAATTAGAGAGAGCAGGGCATGGGTTTAATGTAATAGAATTGGACCAACATTAGAGACCAAAAATACCACATGAAGTTCAGCCCCTGCAGAAGTAGAAGAGGATGGCTAAGTTGACAGTAGAACAGAGGGAGGGAACAAAGCGTGATTTCAGGTGTGGTCAGGGCAGTAGATCTAATTGAATATACATAATGATTGGGTGTGTGGTGGAGTATCAGGTGGAGAGCTCTAGATAAGGACATTGCCTAACACATTGGTGAACAGCAACACGGAGCCTCTGGGAAGCCAAATCAAAGCACAGAATCCAGTCAAAGCCCATGGACCAGCATCTACATTTAAGAAAGTCCTATGTATTTGTCAGGAGGAATCACATTGGCTGTTTCTTCTTCCCCTTTATAAAAGTCCAGGGTCCTCAAACACATCAAATCAGTAGTGAATATTGAAATGGAAAGCCCAGCACCAGAACTTGAAGGGCAGGGATAGAGTGGGAACCCTTTTCCACAATATTCCTCACTTCAGTAAGTAATATCTGGTTGGACAAGCCAGAAAGTTAATAATCACCTTTTTAACTTTTAACTTTTGAAGTAATTTTAGGCTAACAGAAAAGTTGTAAGAATACTACAGGCCAGGTGCTGTGGGTCACATCTGTAATCCCAGCACTTTGGGAGGCTGAGATGGGTGGATCACTTGAGGTCAGGAGTTTGAGACCAGCCTGACCAACATGGTGAAACTCTGTCTCTACTAAAAATACAAAATTAGCCAGGCATGGTAACACATGCCTGTAATTCCAACTACTTGAGAGGTTGAGGCAGGAGAATCGCTTAAAGCCAGAGGTGGAAGTTGCAGTGAGCCGAGATGGTGCCATTGTACTCCAGCCTGGGCAACAAGAATGAAACTCTATAGAAAAGAAAAAAGGAAAGAAAAGAAGAGGAGAGGAGAGGAGAAAAGAAAAGAATACTACAAAAAACTTTCTGGATACCCATTACTCATATTCCACAAATGTTAACAATTTATTTGCTGTCTCTTTCTCTGTACACACACACACACACACACACACAGAGAGATACACGTTTCCTCCACATTTTCTTATCCACTTGTTGATTGATGGGCATTTAGATTGGTTCCATATTTTTGCAATTGCAAATTGTGCTGCTATATACATGCACGTGCAAGTGTTTTTCATATAATAATTTCTTGTCCTCTAGGTAGATATTCTGTTGTGGGATTGCTGGGTCAACTGATAGATCTACTTTTAATTATTTAGGGAATCTCTGCACTGCTTTCCACAGTGATTGTACTAGTTTAACATTCCCACCAGCAGTGTAGAAGTGCTCCCTTTTCACCACATCCATATCAACATCTATTGGTTTTTGATGTTGGCCATTCTTACAGGAATAAAATGGTATTGCATTGTAGTCTTGATTTGCATTTCCCTTATAATTAGTGATGTTGAGCATTTTTTCATATGCGTGTTGGCTATTTGTATGTATTCTTTTGAGAATTTGCTATTCATGTCCTTTGCTCACTTTTTGACGGGATTATTATTTTTTTCTTTTTCTTCTTGCTGGTTTGTTTGAGTTCCTTGTAGATTCTGGATTTTAGTCCTTTGTCGGACGTATAATTTCCAAAGATTTTCTCCCCCTCTGTGAGTTGTCTGTTTACTCTGCTGATTTTTTAAATTTATTTTTGTTTTTTATTTTATTTTATTTCATTTTTTGCTCTGCAGAAGCTTTTTAGTTTAATTTAAAGTCTCATCTATTCATCTTTGTTCTTACTGCATTCTTTTCTGGGTTTTTGGTCATGAACTCTTTGCCTGTGCCAATTTCTAGAAGGGTTTTTCTGATGTTACCTTCTAGAATTTTTATACTTTCAGGTCTTAGATTTAAGTCTTTGATTCATCTTGAGTTTATTATTTTTTTTAATTGTACTTTAGGTTCTGGGGTACATGTGCAGATCATGCACGATTGTTGTATAGGTACATACATGGCGAGGTGGTTTGCTGCCTTCATCCCCCCATCATCTATATCTGATATTTCTCCCCTCATTATCCCTCCCCACCCTCCCCACCCCTGCTGTCCCTCCCCTAGCTATTCCCCTACTGACCGCAGTGTGTGATGCTCCTCTCCCTGTGTCCACGTGTTCTCATTGTTCAACACTCACCTATGAGTGATAACATATGGTGTTTGGTTTTCTGTTCTTGTGGCAGTTTGCTGAGAATGATGGTTTCCAGATTCATCCAAGTCCCTACGAAGGACACGAACTCATCGTTTTTTTATGGCTGCGTAGTATTCCGTGGTGTATATGTACCACATTTTCTTTATCCAGTCTATCGATGATGGACATTTGGGTTGGTTCCAGGTCTTTGCTATTGTAAATAGTGCCACAATGAACATAAGTGTGCATGTGTCTTTATTATAGAACAATTTATAATTCTGTGGGTATATACCCAGTAATGGGATTGCTGGGTCAAATGGTATTTCTATTTCTAGGTCCTTGAGGAATCACCACACTGTCTTCCACAATGGTTGAACTAATTTACACTCCCACCAACAGTGTAAAAGTGTTCCTATTTCTCCACATCCTCTCTAGCATCTGTTGTCTCCAGATTTTTTTAATGATTGCCATTCTAACTGGCGTGAGATGGTATCTCAATGTAGTTTTGATTTTCATTTCTCTAATGACCAGTGATGATGAGCATTTTTTCATATGTTTGTTGGCCTCATGTATGTCTTCTTATGTAAAGTGTTCATATCCTTTGCCCACTTTTGAATGGGTTTGTTTGTTTTTTTCTTGTAAATCTGTTTTAGTTCTTTGTAGATTCCGGATGTTAGCCCTTTTTCAGATCAGTAGATTGCAAAATTTTTTTTCCCATTCTGTTGGCAACCAACAGAATGAGTTGATTTTTATATAAGGTGAGAGATAAGGATCCAGTTTCATTCTTCTGTATGTGGCTGGACAATTATCCCAGCACCATTTGTTGAATAGGGTGTCCTTTCTTCACTATATGTTTTTGTTTGCTTTGTTGAACATCAGTTGACTGTAAGTATTTCTAGGTTCTCTATTCTGCTCCATTAGGCTGTTTGTCTATTTTTATACTAGTACCATGCTGTTATAGTGACTATAGCCTTATATAAATAGTACAATTTGAAGTTGGGTGATGTGATGCCTCCAGATCTGTACTTTTTGCTTACTTTCGCTTTTGCTATTAGGGCTCTCTTTTCCGATTCTATGTAAATTTTAGAATTTTTTTTCTAGTTCTGTGAGGAATGATGGTGGTATTTTGATGGGAATTGGATTGAATTTGTAGATTGCTTTTGGCACTATGGTCATTTTCACAATATTGATTCTACCCATCCATGAGTGTGGGATATGCTTTCATTTGTTTGTGTCTTCTATGATTTATTTCATCAGTGTTTTGTAGTTTTCCTTACAGAGGTCTTTTACCTCCTTGGTTAGGTATATTTCTTTTCTTTTCTTTTCTTTTTTTCTTTGTTTGAGATGGAACCTTACTCTGTTACCCAGGCTGGAGTGCAGTGGCATGATCTTGGCCCACTGCAACATTCACCTCCTGGGTTCAAGTAATTCTGCCTCAGCCTCCCGAGTAGCTGGGACTACACGTGTGCGCCACCATGCCCGGCTAATTTTTGTATGTTTAGTAGAGATGGGGTTTCATCATATGGGCCAGGCTGGTCTTGAACTACTGACCTCATGATCCACCTGCCTCGGCCTCCTGAAGTGCTGGGATTACAGGCATGGTGTGAGTCACCGTACCCGGCCTGGTTAGGTACATTTGTAAGGTTTTTGTTGTTGTTGTTGTTGTTGTTTTGCAGCTATTGTAAAATTGTAAAATGGGTTCCATTCTTAATTTGGTTCTCAGCTTGGTTGCTGCTGGTGTATGGCAGTGCTACTGATTTCTGTACATTGATTTTGTATCCTGAAAGTTTACTGAATTTATTTATCAGCTCTAAGAGCTTTTGAATTGCATCTTTAGTGTTTCCCAAGTATATGACCAACCCATTGGTGACTAGCGACAGTTTGACTTCCTCTTTACCTATTTGGATGCACTTGACTTCTTTCTCTTGTCTGATTGTTCTGGCTAGGACTTCAGTACTGTGTTTAATAGAAATGGTGAAAGTAGAGATCCTTGTTTTTTTCCAGTTCTGAGGGGAAATGCCTTTAACTTTTTCCTGTCCAGTATATAATGTTGGTTCTACATGGCTTTTATGGCCACAAGGTATGTCCCTTCTATGACGATTTTGCCGAGGGTGTTAATCATAAAGAAATGCTGGATTTTGTCAAATGATTTTTCTGTGTCTATTGATACAATTATGTGACTTTTATTTTTAATTCTGTTTATGCAGCATATCACATGTATTGACTTGCATATGTTAAACCATCCCTGCATCCCTGATATGAAACCCACTTGATCATAGTGGATTATTTTTTGATATGCTGTTGGATTCTGTTAGCTAGTATTTTGTTAAGAATTTTTGCATCCGTTCATCAGGGATATTGGTCTGTAATTTTATTTTTTGGTTATGTCATTTCTTTGCTCTGGTACTTGGGTGATACTGGCTTCATAGAATGATTCAAGGAGGATTCCGTCTTCCTCCATCTTCTGGAATAGTGTCGAGAAGACTGGTACAAATTCTTCTTTGAATGTCTGATAGAATTCAGCTGTGACTCTGTCTGGTCCTGGACTTTTGTTGTTGTTGTTGTTGTTAGCAATCCTTTATTGCCATTTTAATCTCGCTGCTTGTTATTGGTCTGTTCAGGGTTTGTGTTTCTTCCTGTTTTAATCTAGGAGGGTTGTATATTTCCAGGAATTTATCCATCTCCGCTAGGTTTTCTAGTTTGTGTGTGTAAAAGTGTTCATAGTAGCCTTGAGTGATCTTTTGTATTTCTGTGGTATTGGTTGTAACATCTTTCATTTCATTTCTAATTGAGCATATTTGGATCTTCTCTCTTCTTGATTAATCTTGCTAATGGTCTATTGATTTTGCTTAGCTTTTCAAGGAAACAGCTTTTTGTTTCATATATCTTTTGTATTTTTTTTGTTATCGTTGTTTCAATTTCATTTAGTTCGGCTCTGATTTTTGTTATGTCTTTTCTTCTGCTGAATTTGGATTTGGTTCATGCTTGCTTCTCTAGTTCCTTGAGATGTGACCTTAGATTGTCTGTTTGTGCTCTTTCAGACTTTTTGATATAGGCATTTAATGCTATGAACTTTCCTCTTAGCACTGCTTTCACTGCATTCCAGAAGTTTTGATAGCTTGTGTCACTATTATTGTTCAGTTCAAAGAACGTTTTAACTTCCATCTTGATTTCACTGTTGAAATCATCCAGGAGTATATTATTTAATTTTGATGTATTTGCATGCATCATTTTGAGGGTTCGTTTCTGAGTTGATTTCCAATTTTATTCCACTATGGTCTGAGAGAGTACTTGATATAATAATTCTGATTTTCTTAAATTTATTTATTTATTTATTTATTTATTTATTTATTTATTTATTTTTTGAGACGGAGTTTCGCTCTTGATACCCAGGCTGGAGCGCAATGGCGCGATCTCGGCTCACCGCAATCTCCGCCTCCTGGGTTCAGGCAATTCTCCTGCCTCAGCCTCCTGAGTAGCTGGGATTACAGGCACGCGCCACCGTGCCCAGCTAATTTTTTGTATTAGTAGAGACGGGGTTTCACCATGTTGACCAGGATGGTCTCGATCTCTTGACCTCGTGATCCACCCGCCTCGGCCTCCCAAAGTGCTGGGATTACAGGCTTGAGCCACCGCGCCCGGCCGATTTTCTTAAATTTATTGAGACTTGTTTTGTTGCCTATCATATGGTCTATCTTGGAGAATGTTCCCTGTGCTGATGAATAGAATATATACTCTGCAGTTGCTGGATAGGATGTTCTATGAATAGCTTTTAAGTTAATTTTTTTCTAGGGTATAGTTTAAGTTCATTGTTTCTTTCAAGACTATCCATCTTGACAATCTGTCCTGTGTTGTCAGTGGGGTATTGATGTCCCCCACTGTTATTGTGTTGCTATCTATCTCATTTCTTAGACCTAATAGTAACTGCTTTATAAATTTGGGAGCTCCAGTGTTAGGTGCATGTAAATTTAGGACTGTGAAAATTTCCTATAGGACTACTCCTTTATCATTATATAATGTCCCTCTTTGTCTTTCTAAACTGTTGTTACTTTAAAGTATGTTTTGTCTGATTTAAGAATAGTTACTCCTGGTTTTATTTATTTATTTAGAGGTGGAGTCTCACTCTGTCACCAAGGCTGGAGTGCAGTGGCACAATCTTGGTTCACTACAAGCTCCATCTCCAGGATTCAAGCAATTCTCATGTCTCAGCCTCCCAAGTAGCTGAGATTACAGGCAAGTGCCACCATGCCCAGCTAATTTTTGTATTTTTAGTAGAGATGGGGTTTCACCACATTGGCCAGGATGGTCTTGAACTCCTGACCTCAGGTGATCTGCCCTCAGCCTCCCAAAGTGCTGGGATTACAGGATAAACCACCATGCCCAGCCATCCTGCTTGCTTTTAGTATCCATTTGCATGGAATATCTTTTTCCACTCCTTTACCTTAAGTTTATGTGAGTCCTTATATGTTAGGTAAATCTCTTGAAGACAGCAGATAATTAATTGGTGAATTCTCATCCATCCTGCCACTCTGTATCCTTTAAGTGGACCATTTAGGCCATTTACATTCAATGTTAGTATTGAGATGTGAGGCACTATTCTATCATCATGCGAGTTATTGCCTGAATACCTTGTGTTTTTTTTTTTTTTCATTGTGTTATTGTTTCATAGGCCCTGTGAGATTTATACTTTAAGGAGGTTCTATGCTGGTGTATTTTGAGATTTTCTTTCAAGATTTAGAATTCCTTTTTGCATTTACTGCAGTGATGGCTTGGTAGTGGTGAATTCTCTCAGCTTTGTTTGTCTGTAAAAGACTTTATCTTTTCTTCATTTATGAGGCTTAGCTTCATTGGATACAAAATTATTGGTTGATAATTGTGTTTAAGGAGTCTAAAGATAGGATCCCAGTGTCTTCTAGCTTGGAGGATTTCTGCTTAGAAATCTGTTGTTAATCTGACAGGTTTTCATTTTTAGGTTACCTGACGCTTTTGACTCACAGCTCTTAAAACTCTTTCCTTCATCTTGACTTTAGATAACCTGATGACTATGTGCCTAGCTAATGATCTTTTTGTGATGAATTTCTAGGATGTATTAGTCTGTTCTCATGATGCTAATAAAGACATACCCAAGGCTGGGTAATTTATAAAGAAAAAGAGGCTTAATGGACCCAGGTCCACATGGGGAGGCTCACAGTCACGGCAGAAGGTGAAGGAGAGCAAGGCATATCTTACCTGGCAGCAGTCAAGTGAGCATGTGCAGGGAACTGCCCTTTATAAAGCCATCAGATCTCGTGAGACTTACTCACTCCCACGAGAACAGCACGGGAAAAACCCACCCCCATGATTCAACTACTCCTCACTGGGTCCCTCCCATGACCTATGGTGATTATGGAAGCTATAATTCAAGATAAGATTTTGGTAGAGACACAGCCACACCGTATCAGCAGGAGTTCTTTGAGTTTCTTGTATTTGGATGTCTAGATCTCTAGCAAGACCAGGAAAGTTTTCCTCAATTATTCCCTGAAATACGTTTTCCAAACTTTTTCAGATTTCTCTTCTTCCTCTGGAACAACAATTATTCTTAGGTTTGGTTGATTAACACAATACCAAGCTTCTTAGAGGCTTTATTCATTTTTTAAAATTCTTTTTTCCTTGCTTTGCGAGTTGGATTACGTTGGAAGCTTTGTCTTCAAGCTCTGAAATTCTTCCTTCTACTTTCTCAATTCTATTGTGGAAACTTTCCAGTATATTTTGTGTAGAAGTTGTGATTATTTTTTATTTGTGATATTTATTTCTCTGGAGATCTTTTCATCCATATCCTGTGTTATTTTTTAACTTTGTTTACATTGGTTTTCACCTTTCTCTCGTGCCTCCTCGAGTAGCTTAATAATTAACCTTCTGAATTCTTTTTCTGGCAATTCAGAGCTTTCTTCTTGGTTTGGATTTGCTGCTGGTGAGTTAGTGAGATCTTTTGGGGGTGATAGAGAACCTGGTTTTGTCATATTATCAGAATTATTTTTCTGATAATTTCTTATTTGGGTAGACAATGTTAGAGGAAAGAGCAGGGGCTAAAGAGCTGCTGTTCAGATTGTTTTGTCCCACGGGGTGCTCCTTGATGTGGTGTGCTCTCCCTTCCCCTAGAGATACAGCTTCTTGAGAGCTGAACTGCAGTGATTGTTATTGTTCTTCTGGGTCTAGCCACCCAGTGGAGATACTGGGCTCCAGGCTGGTACTGGAAAGCTGTAAAGAGTCCTATGACGCGATACATCTTCAGGTCTCTCAACTGTGGATACTAGCACTTGCTCCATTGGAGTTGGCAAGGGAGAGAAGTGGACTCTGTGAGGGTCCTTGGTTGTAGTTTTGTTCAGTGTGCTAACACTCACAACTCAGACGCTGGTCGAGTTAGCAGTGAAATTGTCATGTGGACTGACTCAGGACCTCTGGTCATCCAGGATATTGCAGGTGGTGAAATTAGCTGTTGTTTTCCTCTTTTTTGGAGCAGGGTTTTTCTTTTATGAGTTGCTTTAATGGCTTTTGTTGGTTGGCCACCCAGTGAAGGTGACATTTTCAAGAAGGCATCAGCTGCAGTAGTATACAGGGGACTACAAGCTTGCCCTAAGGTCATTTGGGTAAGTATTGAGTTTCGGAGGCAATGAGTGGGGCCATAGAGCTCCCCGGGAATTAATTATATCTTTTGGGCAGTTAGAGAAAGACCATCAGGACGGGGCGGGGTTGGGCCTGTCTGAGCTCAGACTCTCCTTGGATGGGGCTTGCTGCAGCCACTGTGGGGGATGGGTGTGGTTCTCAGGCCAATAGAGTTATGTTCTCAGTAGGATTATGGCTGCCTCTGCTGCATTATACAGGTCTCCAGAGAAGTGGGGCAAAGCTGGCAGTAGCAGGCCTCACTCAGCAACCACACAGCTAGCAAAGGAAGCCTCACTCCCACCATGCCCCACCAGCAGCACCAAGTTTATGTCCTGGCAGCTGGTGAGTAGGGCTGAGATCTTGCCCCAGGCTTTTGTAGTTGCAAAAGCAAAACAGACTTTGCCCCTCCCCACCTGATGCAGCGTCTGTGCTGGTATCTGCAATTCCTATTCACCTCTACCCCCAGATTCTGCCCCGGAAAATTTCCACTTGGTCAAAATCATTACAAAGTTCGGCTGGAAGTTTCCTTCTCCCTGTAGTCTTTTCCCAATTTCACTGGCAGCCCTCCCTAAGGACCCTGTGAAATAAAGTCAGAAATAGCTTCCCTGGGGACTGGGAGTGCCTGCAGGGCTCTTCCCACTGCTTCTTCTACCTTGATAGTTTGCTTGGTTCTCTAAATTCATTTCAGCTCTTGGTAAGGTTTAATTATTCTCCCATGATTTGGAGTTCCAGGTTCTGCAGTGAGGATGTGTGTTCAGAGTTGAACTTTACCCTCTCACACTTTGGGCACTCACAGTTTTTCACCCGTCTAGCTGAGTTTGCAGTGGCAAGCCACTTCTTTCAAAGGGCCTGTGAATTATTTTGATTTTCCTGTTACGTTCCTGTGGTAGTTCTTGGAGCAAAAGTTCATGATGTCAGTCACCTCACGCTGTTCTGGCCATCCAAATGGGAGCTACAAATTAGTCCAACTTGACATTGATATCTTGGAAGACTATTGATCAGCTATCTAAAAAAAAATTTTATAAAAAACTCATAAAATTTACCATTCAAAAATGTACAATTCAGTAGTGTTAAAAATATTCACATTATAATGCAACTCATCTCTAGAAATTTTTCACCTTGCAAAACAGAATATTTATACCCATAAAACATTCATTTCCCCTCTCTCTAGCTCTTGGCAACCACTATTTTACTTTCCGTTTCTATGATTTTCATTATAGTGGGTACTTTATATGCATGGAATCATACGGTGTTTGTCTTTTTGTGACTGGCTTATCTCACGTCGCATAATGCCCTCGAGGTTTATCCGTGTCGTATAGCATGTGATATGATGTCTTTCTTTTTCAAGGAGGCACAATATCCCATTAGAGGTATACACCTCCTTTCCTCTCCTTTCTCTCCTCTGCTCTCTTCTCTTCTCCTCTCCTCTTCTCTCCTTTCTTTTCCCTTCCTTTCCTCCTTCCCTCTCTCCCTCCCTTCCTCCTTGCCTCTCTCCTTCCTTCCTTCCTTCCCTTCCTTCCTTCCTTCCCTTCCTTCCTTCCTTTCTTCCTTCCTTTCTTTCTTCCTTTCTTTCTTTCTCTGACAGGGATACAGGCTGGAGTACAGTGGCAGGAACACAGCTCACTGTAATTTCAAACTCCAGGCCTCAAGTGATCCTCCCACTTCAGTGTCCTGAGTAGCTGGGACCACAGGCATGTCCCACTATGCTTGGCTAATTTTTATTACTTTTTTTTGCAGAGGCAGGGTCTCACTATGTTGCCCAGGCTAGTCTCAGATCTTTGAGCTCAAGTGATCTTCTTGCCTCAGCCTACTAAAGTGCTGGAATTACAGATGTGAGCCACCATGCCCAGCCACACCACATTTTCTTTATCCATTCATTTATTATCAATGGACATTTGAATGCTTCTATCTCTTGCCTATTGTGAGCAATGCTGCAATGAACATAGGTGTGCAAATATTTCTTTGAGATCCTGCTTTGAATTCTTTTGGCTATATCTAGAAATGGGGTTGCTGGATTATATAGTAGTTCTATTTTTAATTATTTCAAGAACCTCCATACTGTTTTCCAGAATGGCCACACTAATCAACGTTCCCACCAACAGTGCACAAAGGTTTCCTTTTCTTCATATCCTCCTCAACACTTGTTATTTTCTGTTCTTTTAATAGTGGGCATCCTAATGAATGTGCAGTGATATCTTACTGTGGCATTGACTTGCGTTTCTCTTATGATTTATATATATTGAACATATTTTCATATGCTTTTTGGCTATTTATATATCTTCTTTGCAGAATTTCCTATTGAAAATAAAGTCATATGCTCGTTTTTTAATCCGGTTGCGTTCTGTTGTCGAGTTGTAGAAAGTCCACATATATTGTGGCTATTAACCTTTTATCAGCAATAAAATTTGCAAGTATCTTCTGCCCTTCTGCAGGTTGACTTTTCACTCTTTTGATTGTTTTTTTTGAAGTACAAAATTTTCAAGTTTGATGTAGTTTCATATTTCTATTTTTGACTTTTTTGTATGTAGTTTTGGTATCAGATCCAAGAAATCATTGCCATTTCCAACGGCCTGAAGTTTTTTCCTCCATGTTTTCTTCTAGCAGTTTTACAGTTTAAGTCTTTAATCCATTTGGAGTTAATTTTTTGCATATGGCCTAAGATAATGGTTCAAATCCATTCTTTTGCATGCGAATATCAAGTTTTCTCAACACCGTTTGTTGAACATCCTGTTCTTTCCTCATTGTGTAGTCCTGGCGTCCTTGTCAAAGACTATTTGACCAAAAACATAGGATTCCCTTCTGGCCTGTCTATTCTGTTCCATTGTTCTATGCGTGTGTCATTTTTCTAGAATCACACCATCTTAGTTACTGTTGCTTTGCAGTATGCTTTGAAATCAGGAAGTGTATGGTTTTTCGTTTTACTCCTTTTCAAGATTGTTTTGGCTCTTCAGTATATAGAGATTTTTGTAGGCTGCCTTTCTTTGCAGGATTGTTTGATATATTCTCATGATTAGATTCTAGTTACTCATTTTCAGGAGAAATGACAGAGAAGTGATGTTGGTCTCTTCTCAGTGCATCACATGCTGTCAATTAGTTCATTTCTGATGGTGTTAAGTTTGATCATTTGATTAAGGTAGTGTCTGCCAGGTTTTAGGGGTCATCATTTCCCAATACATTTCCTTTTGCCAGCCTTATCCCATCATGACTTCTTCTTGAGGATTTTACTATCTAAATAGTTCTCAAATTCATCTGTATTTCTTCTGTGTCTTTGAACTAGTCTTGCTGACCTTTCACTGCCCCAAACATGCTGTTCTCTTGTCAGGAACACTTTCTCACCCTCTTGGTTTTATGACTCTTACTCTTTTTTCCAATCTCAGCCCAAACATCACCTCCTCCAGGAGGCCTCCCCTGACCTTTTAGAACAACCCGAGTCCCTTGTTTCACATTCTCACAGCACTGCATGTCTTTCATTCCTGGGACTTCCTACTGTGGTAAATTTAGATTTGTTTGTGTGATTTTTGGATCAACATCTACCACCTCTATGAAGAGCAAGCTCTATGGCAGCAGAAATTATTGTCTGCCCTTGTGCTAATACAAACTTTTCAGCTCAGAGCTGGTAATAATAATAATAGCATCAATTCTGAGTGTTTAATATTATTTGCCAGTAATTCTCCTAAGTTCTTATCATCACTGTATTACCTTAGAAAAGCAAATATAAATGAAGTATAGTTTATAAAAACAATTTTTTGTATGTCATTGAATTTTCCATTTGTACAATCTTTTGTAAATTATTTAATTGATATTTGGTAACTTATTGCCTAAAATGTATTATTAACTGGAATAAGGAATCTACAATAAAAAGTAGATATATCCTTACAAAGAAGACCTTATAAGTAGTAGCCAATAACTCTTTTAAATAATTTTTGTTTTGAGACATATTCTTTCTGCATTTGTAAGCTTAAAAAACTCAAATTACATGAATAACTCTTTTTACAGAGTGATGTGGCACTTTTATAAATGAAATATACAAACAGAATTGTATAAATTCGCAATTAAAGTGCACCAGGCTCCATAGTTTTACATGAATGAAGTTAGAGAAAGAAAGAAACCATTTCCATTTGACACTATGGTTCAAATGTCATTTTTCTCTTTCAGAAATGACCTACCAGTAGTTATTGGCCAAACCCTCTTTTGAACTCTTTGATTCCCATCACGAGTAGCACTCTGGTGTTAACTGTTGTGACTATGGTTTTGTCTTCTAAAGGACAATAGGAGAATTTTTGCTTCGGACAAGCTTTAAAAGGATCAATAGACTAGATTTTCTTCATCTGCCTTTTAATTACAAATTGTTTACATGTAAGTTTGAGATCTTCAAGAGCATCCACAGGGGGTCCAGGAAGAAGAACACGTCATTTTCTACTTTAAAATTTGTTTGCAGTAGTTGTCATTAACTTGCAATTTAATTAATGGTGTGTGTTGCCTGGGTTGAGGGAGTAAGTAGTTAATTTTTTAGTATATGTTGTAATACGAGGATGAACAGTTAAAGTTTGCTCAAATTCCTATAACTCACATATCTCTCTATAGATATCATATCATATATCATGTCAATGAATCAGTCAATCAATCGAGAGGTATTATGAAGTTCAAATATCTAAACATTGAAGTATCTTAAGATCTTGATAGAAGTTTTTCATTACTGAAAAAAAAAGGTAACTCATGTTTTAGAGACACAGAGTGAGTTTGGCCATCTACATAAACTAACAGCCGCCTGAATTTGGATAGTCTCAAAATAAGTCATGATTCTGGAATTTGGTTTAACCTCCTCATCTTCCTTAAAAAGTAGCATGAAAAGACCTTGGAAATATCAGGCACAGCCCCGAGCTCTGGGAGCCCAACTTCCCTTTAGGATGTGTGTATAAACTAGCTTATGACATGAAGGGGAAAATATTCTTTAATTTAGAAACCCCACTGAATAAAATTTTATGATTATCAGTTATTTGGTTCAAAATACAAGTAGTACTGTAGCTCAGTTCCTGATAGTAGAGTAGTGCTATAGCGCAGTTCCTGAGAGTAGAGTAGTGCTGTAGCTCAGTTCCTGATAGTAGAGTAGTGCTGTAGCTCAGTTCCTGATAGTAGAATAGTGCTGTAGCTCAGTTCCTGAGAGTAGTAAACTATCTAAGAAGATTCTCTATAGTATACAAAAGATAACTTTAAAAAGAGAAGCATCATGTGCTCTGTTTGAATTACAGAGTTAAGAAAAAGTTGAAACCTCGCTTTTTTCTCATCATAAAAGTAGTCATAAATATGTTACAGAAATGAGACCAAAAAACCCACACACATATATATCATATATCTTTCCACTTCTTTTACATACCACACACTCGCACCCTTTCTTTTAATTAAAAAAAATGAGATGTAACTGTATGTTTGAAATTGCTTTAGTCATTTAACATTATGTCACTAATCTCTCTCCACAATTTAAGTATTCAGCTATAAGATTTGTCTCAAAACTAATTTTTAAAAGCAACATAAACCTCTTACTCATTATGTCATCAAGTTTTGCATCATAGTTTGAAAAACATGCATAAGTGATCTGATTTAACTATGCAGCACTGTAACTCCAGGGCATTCATGCAAATTCCTACAGCACATTTTCCAACATCATTTCATATGGCTGCAGAGTATCCCACCACATTCCCAAATCATGATTTATCTAACAACTGGTGTGGTAGTACTCACCTGTAATCCCAGGTACTCAGGAGGCTGAAGCAGGAGGATCAGGAGTCCCGCATCCAGGAGTCCTAGGCTGTGGTGCACTATACCAATCAGGTGTCCGCACTGAAATTGGCATCAGTACAGCGACCTCCCAGGAGCATGGGACCACCGGGTTGTCTAAAGAGGGGTGAACAAGCTTAGGTCAACAACGGAGCAATCAAAACTCCTGCGCTGGTCAGCAGTGGGATCATACCTGTGAATAGCCACCACACTCCATCCTGAGCAACACAGTTAGACCACCATCTCTGGAAAAAACAATTACCTAACATATCCATTATTGTCGAGAATCACGTTGTACAAGTATTTTCTTATCATGTACAGCACTGCAAACAATACCTTTGCAGGCCAACTTTCTATCACATCCATGATTGCTTCTTTGGGGTAATTTCCTGAAAGTGAATTCTTGGGTGAAACGTTATGTATTTTTTAAAAGTTTTAAATATAAACTGCCAAATCGTCCCCCAGAAAGGGACTTACTAAAAAATCAATATACTGTCCCAAGCATAATATTAGAGAGCCGTGTCGCCAGAACCTTGTCACAACTTCACCAGAGCTACAGGAAGGAATGAGGTACTGATACGTGCTGGAACGTGAACGAACATTGAAGACACTACGCTTGGTGAAAGAGGTTACTCACGAAACACCATCTGCTGTATGATTTCATTTATATGAAATGTCCAAAATAGTTACATTTATAGAGACAGTAGATTAGTGGCTACCAGGGGCAGTGCAGGATGGGGGAATGGAAGGTGACTGCTAATGGAAATGGGGTTTCTTTTGGGGGAAACAAATATATTCTAAAATTAGACGGTGAGGTTTGCACAGTAAAAGATATTTAATATGCCTGTTATTATATTAAACCACTTTTATATTAGCAAAGCTGTTATAAAAGCACTTTATTGGAAACCTTGACCACTGAAAGGAAAATCAGTAGGTATAGTAATTTGCCTTAATTAATAGTGATACTGCACTTCTCTTTTTCCATATATATTGGTCATTTCTGTTTCCTTGAAGTACTTGTCATTGCTCTCACTCTTTTAAAAAGTGTTCATCCTTTTTTTTAATGATTTGTATATGTCCTTATCAATTAGGATAATAATACATACTTCTTAATATGTGTCTTTCTATATACTAAGGCAAAAAAATTCTTCAAAAAGTACTTATAATATTTTAATTCAATATTCTAGGCAATATCAGAGCTTTTTACATCACTAAGAACTTAGAACAGAGCCTTAATACCTTAATTTAATTCTAGAATACCAATAATTTTGATAATTCTCTGGAGAATGAGAAGCAGAGAATATTGACTTTAGCTAAATTAGTTTCAATGTCATAGGCAGCCATAGCCTGCAGCTGCTGGCATTTGTTCAACCCCTAAATTAAATAAGATGTTAAATGTAGCTCTGAAAGGAATTCAACCTGGCAAATGCCCTAACAATATATGTTAGTTTATAACACACTTTGGAGAATTAGAAAATGCAGAAAATAATTGGTAACACTGAACAAATGATGTTTCATTGATTATTTTATGATGCATTGAGATTTAATTCAAAAGTTTAGGGTAAATTAATCAAGGACTAAGATGATTCATTATTGTTTCTATTGCTGAGTGAAATATTCACCAGATAGAGTGAAAAACAAAAAAAAAGTAACATTCTTTCAAAATACTATTTTGATATACAGAAATCCAAATTTTATATCATATCTGTTGATTTCACAACTCCATTGATTGCAGGAAACACCACTAATGCTTGAGGGAAAGAAAAATCACCACTTCCACATTAAATATATGCATCAGTTACAAAATTTATCACGATTTTAGAATGCTAAACAGTGATATGTCTTAGTATTGTGGATATGTGGTAATTTGATACCGTTTAATTTCAAGGGAACTGTGAGCATCCAACTACTGGGAGACTTTGGTTCCCTAAACAAACTTTAGATTCTTTATCTCTTAGTGTATAAAAGTTTATTTTTGGCCGGGCATAGTGGCTCATGCCTGTAATCCCAGCACTTTGGAGGCCAAGGCAGGTGGAGGTCAATCACGAGGTCAGGACTTCAAGACCAGCCTGACCAACATGGTAAAACCCCGTTTTTACTAAAAATACAAAAATTAGCTGGGCATGGTGGCACACGCCTGTAATCCCAGCTATTCAGGAGGCTGAAGCAGGGAGGCTGAACCTGGGAGGCAGAGGTTACAGTGAGTTGAGCTCGTGCCACTGCACTCCAGCCTGAGCAACAGAGCAAGACTCTGTCTTCAAAAAAAAAAAAAATGTTTATTTTTAACAGTGGAGCCCAGAAAATGGTTCGTCACACAAAAATATTGGTTATAACTAAGGAGTGGAACCATGAGGACCAGATTATGATCTATATTGTGACATTTATTAGGAACTTCATTATCTGGCCAAACCAATGCCTCCAAATTCAATCCAGGAGCTAATTAAACATGTTACTACTTGCCAATCACTGGGCTAAGAGCGCCTGAGAGTAAAGCTGAACAAGATCTTATTCATTGTTTCTGCCCTGAGGAGCTTGATAAAACTGTTTTTCTTTTAGTTTGAGAGGCTGGGGCAAGTTGGAGAGATTAGAGAAGAATGGAAGAGGCTGGGGGACTTCATTTCTGCTCATTTTGACAGGTGCGAAGAGACATAATCTCTTGATAGCGTAATTAAAGTTAGATATTTAATGTACAACATGACAATGATAATTATAACATTATATTGTACACTGGAAACCTTCTAAGAGAGTAGATTTGGGTGCTCTTTCCACACACACACACACAGAGTAGGTATGTGAGATGATGGTCATGTGAAGTTGCTTGACTATAGTAAACATTTCACCGTGTGCATCAAAAAAATCTTGTTGTATACCTTAAATACATACAATACAAAATAAAGGTGAATCCAGCAGAGAGACAGACAGTAAGGAGGTTTGGGACTAAAGAAAGCGTACAGGGGAGGAAGGAGGCAAGACAGGAAGTAAAAGAAAACAGAAGAGCAAATGCCGCAGTTAGAAGCTGGGGAGGGGGCCGTGTGCGGACCTCTAGGTCAGAGCAGTTCAGCGATCCTGATTCACATGAGAGCAGAGCCGCAGTGGCAGTGGGAAAACGGATGATGCATCGCAGCATAAACAAACAAGCTTCTCAGAGAACGGGTCACTTGTCAAGAGAGCTGAAAAGCGAGAGCAGGCAGGCTCTGAAGAAAGCCCTGTGAGGAATTCTCTACCGAAGAGAGGCTGTTTCCTGAAAAGCAGTCAGGATTGTATAGAAAGTTTGTAAGTAAGCAAATTTTTCAGGCTCAGCTGAAAACGTGTTTATGTAACACCTCTCATCTAAGGTCCTAGGAATGTTTTAGTGACGTTTACATTTGTAGCTTGCTTGCTTTCCGAGATGGGAATGAAATTGAAATGTCTCTGTGATCTGTTCCTTGTCCTGCAATTCCTATGAATTTATTGCCCTGAAGAGAAAGGTAATCTGGACTCAAGGGTTATGTTAACAACAGAGAGAGGGGAATTTTAGACTGTTTGTAATCCCTAATTGCAAAAGATGTTAGGCCATGAACAGGTTGGATAACTTTTAGTTAGCAGCACATCTAAGATGGAGAGATCAACCCTGTGTATGAGGACTCTGTGAGGTTAGGCTGAAGGTCAGGGAAATTGTGCCCTACGCTGCACATTGCATTTCTCAAATGTGGTTTAGAGTTTTCATGCATAATTACCGCATAGTTTTAGATTCTTACAGGACTAAAATAAACATGAAATAAAATGCGTGAGTTTCTAAGATCGAAATTTGACCCACTCTTTCTGGGAACAATTTATCCAAGATTTCTTACATTTCCTTACCTGTTGGCTTCTTTTGTATTTTTCACTCTTTTTTCTTACTTCTCAGAAACAGATCTTACAATACAGGAGTTTTCACAAATTTCTTAGGAATTGGGATGTGAAAATAAATAATAAATAGTTAATAATATGTATGAGTCTGGAAAGATACACACACAGTGTTTTCTTTTTCTGTCATGATGGAAGAATACATTTGTAATTTTTTTTTTTTTTTTTGGAGACTGAGTCTCACTCTGTCACCAGGCTGGAATGCAGTGGCGGATCTCAGCTCGCTGCAACCTCCGCCTCCTGGGTTCAAGTGATTCTTCTGGCTCAGCCTCCAGAACTGAGACTACAGGCGCATGCCACTACTACACCCAACTGGGTGGTGGTGGCACGCGCCTGTAGTCCCAGCTAATCTGTAGTCCCAGAGACGGGGTTTCACAGTGTTGGCCAGGCTGTTCTCCATCTCTTGACCTCGCGATCCACCCACCTCAGCCTCCCAAAGTGTTGGGATTACAGGAACGAGTCACCACGCCCGGCTATTTGTAACGTTTTTTATTAACAAAACATCTTTCCTATGAAGAGCTTAATCTCGTATAGGAGAAACTTCCCATGTTAAAACACATTCTTGAGCTATCAGGACATCTGAAAACAACAGATGGTGCCAGAACGGTGGGAGCGAGCAGATGGGATAAAGCAGAGGGAGAGGAGGAGGAGGAAAGCACAAACATGAGACGCTCAGCTGGCAGCCGGCGAGCAGAGAGGTCCCAGTGCACGCTCGCAGGAGGCAATGAGGACGCGGAGCCTGATGGGATTTCAGAGACGATTCTGTTCAAACCCTGACTTTTTTGTGTGAGGAAACTGCACGCCAGAGAGTTAAGAGATTTAACCAAATCACAGAACTGGCTCCGTGTTTCAGCCTTGAGTCTTCTAATTCCCAGTCCAGCAATTATTCTCATATATCACGCGGGTCTCTGCTGATCTGAACTTGTGACAGGACCCCTTCCCTATTCTAGCGTTAGATAACAATCCTAAACTCTACTTTTTTCTTTTTCTGAGACAGTTGAGAAGAAACACAAGTCTAGAAAACCTATAAATGACAAACATTTCAGGTATGGAAGATGGATATTCTATACAGCTCCATCTCCCTCCTGTATTTCTCTTGTGCCTGATGCTTCAGCCCCTTGGCCATCTTTCGTTGTTATCTCGTTTTGTTTCTTCAGTAGAAGGAAGCATTGCATTGCGATTCACTGTGTGGACTCTCATTACCTGGGTCTGAATCCCGGGCCCTAGAAATTACATGTGACCTTGAATGTGTTACTTAATACCCTTGTGCCTCAATTTCTCCATCTCCAAAACGAAAACAGTACTGACCCCCTGTTGTAGTCTGGGTTTCTGTAAGAATACCACAGACAGGGTGGCCTACGAGCAACAGAAGTTTAATTCTCACAGTTTAGGAGGCTGGAAGCCTGAGATCAGGGTGCCAGTGTGGAGGGCCCTTTTCTGGTGTGTAGACTGCCATCAACAGAAAGAGAATGAAAGAGCACTCCGGGGTCTCTTCTATAAGGGCACTAATGCCATTCATGAGGGCACCACCCTTATCATGTAATTACCTCCCAAGGGCCTCATCTCCTAATACAATTATGCTGGGGGTTAATATTTCAATACAAATTTCAGAGGGGCATAAACATTCAGTACATTTCATTTCTCATGGTGGCTGAGAGGATTAAAAGGTTTTAACTCAAGGAAAATGCTTACAGCAGGGCTGATATTTGCAGTGCTCAAAATGTAGTCATGGTTATTATTCTTATTTCAGTCAGAACCCTTGAAATACTCTTGCCTCTGCCACAAAAGGCCAATTCACTTTTCACAGCCTAGTTCCTTTGGAAGTTTCTCCAGACCCCCACAGGATGACTTGAATAACTTCTTTTATGCTCACTTGAACATACACTTTTGTCCAGAAGAACTGTTATAAGTCTCTATAACAGGTGAGAGTAGAGGGTCTCCTGAGACTGCCAGAGCACAACAGGAAGGGTAGCAATCAAAGGAAGCCTGATAAGAGCCCACTGAGTATGAAAATGTATAACAGAAAAATACAATAAACTTATTATTTAAAACCTAAAATATGGTGGGGCGTGGTGGCTCACACCTGTAATCCTAGCACTTTGGGAGGCCGAGGCGGGTGAATCACGAGGTCAGGAGTTCAAGACCAGACTGGCCAACATGGTGAAACCCCGTCTCTACTAAAAAATACAAAAATTAACTGGGCATGGTGGCTCGTACCTGTAATCCCAGCTACTTGGGAGGCTGAGATAGGAGAATTGCTTGAACTGGGACCGGGGAGGTGGAGGTTGCAGTGAGCTGAGCTCCCACCACTGCACTCCAGCCTGGACTACAGAGCGAGACTCCATCTCAAAAAAGAAAAAAAAACAAAAATCAAAAACAAAACAAAAAAGCCTAAAATATTTGGAGCCACTTCTGCTTTAGGACTTTTACTGAGTTTGTAAATCAAATGAGAAAATAAATATCCACGCTGTTTTTCTCTTGTAAAGATACTCAGGACAAAAATGTCAAGACCTTCAACAGATTTTCTGGGCTGCTAAAGGGTAGAGGTCCATAGTCGGGCAGGACGCTTAATTACAGGGTCCCTGGCTTTGCACAGGTAGACCCTGAGACAGGAGACAGTGGTCGTGGTGGCAGGGAGGGTTTTAGTGGCCAAACTGAGAATGAGGGAGGAGCCTGTCTGCAAGAGTCCCGGATAAGGGGGAAATCAATGACTTTTAAGGTGAGTGGGATCTGAGCAGTATTATGACGTTAAACACAAACCTAGTGATGTCAGCTATAGATACAGACACCATGTATTCATGACGTGTGCATGTGAATGAAGGAAAAGGCCTCAGTTCTGTGGCTGGGTTGCTGCTATTGAATGCTGGGTTCCCAAATGTTAATAACACAACCTGTTAATAAGACATGGTATATCACTTACCGTCGTGAGGGAGCCCACCACCTCAATAGAACTTGGTACTATCTTGGAGTAGGGAAAGCAAGGTCAGAATTAATTGAGAGTTGAAAGTTTGGTTCAGTATGCACTGGACAATGAAAATATGTATAAATTAAACAAATTAAACCTAAGTGGGAACTCAGGGCTAGAAGTTACTAGGAAACATGTAAGTCACCCTCAGAACTCTAGAACACCAGAAGAGACATAGGTTTGAGCGTACGGTATGGGATTTAAGCCATTTAACCTTCAGCCTTCAGCAAGAAGTCTTTCACTTCGCCCCGGGCAAAAGTCAACAATGACTTGGCAATTTTCACACCCCATGGGCTCTTTTCAGGGTTCCTCTGATTGCTACCCTTGTTGTTCCTGCTCTGGCAGTCTCAGGAAACCCTCAACTCTCACCTGAATTCCTGCCGCAGTTGTTACTTGGTGACCCTTGACCCTTACTCATCTCTCCAGCCTCCTCGGTTGGTGAGCTCTGTTCCTTGACACTGTGTTCCAGCTGCACAGAACACCTCCAGACCCTCTGCTTGGACAGCACCCTTCTAGACCTTCCTCCTGCCTGGCTAATGACACTGAGCAGTCAGCATTCTGCTTGGGTGGTCCTTCCCTGACACCTTTCCTGACGGCATGAAAGTGAAATCAGGGTGATACTCAAAATAGTAAATGCAACAACTAGTTCAGCATAGGCATTAGCCAATCAGAACACACACTAGGTTGAGACAACCTGATGGTCTTTGTAACACATGTTAGTTCCCAGTAGATTTCATCATTCTTGTGTGATGTGGCTGCTGCTGTCAGCACACGTATTCTTGCACTTGCCTGTACCCAAGGCCATCTTTCTCTGAGGGTATAAGCCTCATGAGAGCATGGACCGTATTTATTCATCTCTTTATCTCTAGAATGTAGCCATAATATAGGTACACACTTTCTTAACACTTGTTAATATTAAAACTAATAAATCTCAGAAAGGGCTGTTAGCAGGCTTGGCAGAAATAAAAATAGAGAAGGATATTTAAATATTTACCAGCTAAGAAAACTGAATATGGCAGAGGTTAAGTAGTATGTGGATTCAGAACCAAGACTGCTTATCTCAGTCTTGGAGTCTTGGGGTCTCCACTCACTCTTGTGTTGGTGGAGTTAGGGGAGTGTGGCTGGGAGGAGTATGGATTACCACTGTCTCCTGTCCCCAGCACCTCCTGGGATTCTGACTAAATAATCTGGATCCTTCACTTACAGGTTCAGCCCACTCATTTCATCCTTTGTCCATTGTTCTTTCATTCCTTCATTCCTCCTGTCCTTTCTTTTTTCATTTCTTAACTATGGTTTGAAACAAATTTACACAAAATAATACTTGGAGATGTTCAAGAAAAAAGTGAATGTAGGAATTTAAACAAATACTGAGGCACCAGTGTTCATAGCATCATTCACAGTAGTCAAAAGCTAGAAATAACCCAACTGTCCATCAACAGCTGGATAAACAAAATGTATACATTCCGTGGAATGTTATTCAGCCATAAAAGACACGAAATTCTGATGTGTACTACAGTATGGATGAACCCTGGAAACATGATGCTAAGAGAATAAGTCAAACACAGAGGGACAAATGTTGTATGATCCACTTATATGAGGCGCCTGGAATAGGCAAATTCACAAAGACAGCAGTAAATGGAGGTTGCCAAGACCTGGGGAGAGGCAGGTGTGGAGAGTTATTTAATGGGTGCAGGGTAGAGCTTCTGTTTGGTTTGATGAAAATATTCTGGAAATGGATAGTGGTGATGATTGCATATGAATATTAATGCATTTCACACCACTGAATTGTACACTTAAAATGGTAAATTCTACGTTGTATTTTGCCACAATTAAAAAATAGTACTATAAGGCATACGATAGAACTAGCAGCCTCCCCGCAAACACGTATCTATCTTCTAGTTCCCCTCTCTAGAGGTAACTGATTTTTCTTCTGTTTCCTCCTGGTATTCATCTTGGTATTTCTAAATATTTTTGTTTCTAATTCTTGATCTATCACTTTTTGGCAATATCTAATTATTTTCTTTTACTAAAAATGAGCACTTGGCTCATCCTCTCCCCATTTCTGAGCCCCATCCTCCTGATATTGTTTCTCTGTGTTTCTTTTTCCTCATGTGATTTGGCCATTCTTCTCACGTTGGAACATAAATTCTGCTGTTCAATGACCAGGGTCACATGTTCTTGAGGTGACAGCCCCAGGTACCCACTGAGTGGAGATGGCCCAGGCTGCTTTGTTTCCTACTGACTACATTTGTCCCTGGTTGGAATGCGACACTGTCCTAAACATCAACACACTTATCTGGGGCCCTGGCAGAATACCAAGCTCAGAGAAATTCTCGGTCTTTTATGGCTAGACTCTAATGTGTATATTTCCAACTGCTGCTTCTGGCTGGAGTCCCGCTTCCAACAGACTGATCTCTGAAAGTCTCATGCTGCATTCGTGTGACTTCAGTTGGTCTCACCACCTAGCCTGCTGCTGCGGTCTCCTCTCAGGAATGAGTCCCCATGGATACAGACCGTAGATAGATAGAATCAAGGACAAGTTCACCATGTCTCTTTGTACTTTGTAATTAGCTTTATTGCTTTTCCAGTCTTCACTTCCCTAGTGCATTCTGCCTTCCCTTTGGGCTATGACACTGAAGTTCCAAAATAGCTCATAGCCAAGCTTTCCAGTGTTCATGACAGGGAAACCTTTGGAACCAACCCAAAATAAAGCGAAACAAAACAAAACCCAGCCTCTTTGCAGAGATCCAAAGGGCAAAACTGAGAACTTGGGTGAGGCTTGAAAGAGAATTCTCAGGAAAACACCTTGCCCTCCCTGAAGGTTACGCTCCTGGCGGAAGTAGTTAACCAGAGTAAGACAAAAGCAGGTGCTCGCTAGAAGAAAAAGTGGGTAAAAATTCTGGATTTGAATTCTTGTCCTAAACTCTCCTGGCTTCAGTTTTTTCCTCTGTAAAATAGTAATAATAATAACATCTGCTATATGTTCCTCACAAGATTACTATAAAGAGCAAATGAAATAATGTATGTGAAAGTATTGTAGCAGGTGTGTGAATCTCAGTCCCAAATGTCAGGGGGCAAAGAAATACGACTTCATTTATTCATTGCAAGCTCCATTCTAACAGCAGAAACTTAATCTTAGTCAGTTTGGAGTTCTTCCTCCTTTCCTCTGGTTGCACTGAGTTCTTTGGAATTGATGTAATGAAATGCATTTGGTATCTGGCTCGTTTGGTTCACTTAACAAATATCTGAAGACCTATTATGTGCAAGGCACTGAAATAAAAGATTTGCTCTTTTTCACAAGGAAGTACGGAATCCAGGACTTTGCTCCTCTTTGTTGATGTACCTTAAATCCTTTGTGGCTCATTGAGACCTCCAACTTCCCTTTGCAGAGAATTTCCCATGTTTCATCTCGCAGGGTGTGTGCTTCGTAACTATGCACTCATAAACACAATGGGATGTGAATGGGGATTCAGACTTATTCAGTTCCTACTTTCATCACTCATATGTGGTCAATCTGTTTAGACCTGTTTTATTTCTTAATGATCATTATGCCTCTTATGCATCTCAACAGAGGTGCAATCTTTTGGTATATATAGGAAAATTTCACAAATATATTTGTGACTTGTTAAGGCTGCCATTATAAAGAAAGGAATACACATTAACACATAAAGTCATATGGGAGCACGATTTCCAGGCAGTTCTGGAATTTTAGTAGTTTCCTATGGCTAGCAAGGGGCTTGTGTTCTGGGGTGACGTTAAATATTCAATAAATGTACATTGAATGCATGAATGAATAAAAGAAAAAGATAAGAAAGGAGGTGAGGTGAAATTCATATCAGGTGACTTGGCTATTTGCTGGTTTGATGGCAAGTGCCAGTTTTCGATGATTCATCTTATGCCTGCCGTCTTCCTCCCCACCCCTCATGAAAAGTTGGCTCTCTGAATTCAGAGTATCTGCTTAGTTCATTGTCTGAGACGTAGTACTATTTTCTCTCTCTTCTGATCTGTTTTCCAGCCTGGACCACCTGCTTGGAACACCTTCCTGTCTTCTGCTCTACACGCTGTCCCTCCCATTTTTCAGCAAGCTCTTGGGATTGCACTACACCAGAGGGTTGAAAACGCCTGCAGTGGCATTCCAGAAAGGGAAGGGTCCTAGGGGACAGCCAGGAGACCTTAACTTCATACCTAAGGTGAGTAGAGAGAGGAGCCCTGAGGATTTGAGGGGACTGGAAGGTGTGGTGGGCAAGTCGCTGGAGCTCCTTAAGCAGGACAAGAGGCTTTATGATTTAACCCACAGGTGACTGGGAATTTCCTGTAAGTTCCTCATGGAAACAGTTCAGTTGTGTGTGTTATTGTCTGCTTTATCTCTCACATGAGATATGGGAGCCTGGCTACAGCTGCTCTCTCTTTTTCTCTTGTTGTTTATTATCCCAGTGACCTTCTAATTTGTACATGTCACTGTCTGGATCAAAACATCTGTAGTAGCCTTCCATTCCCTAAGGGCTACATGTGGTGTGCATTCCTGGCTCTGCTGAATCTGGTCATCCCTAACCAGTGTGTCTTTATCTACCTACAGAACATGTGGGTGCTGCCGATTGGTACAGCGATCCTTTGGCCTGCCAGGCAGAACCTTCCATCTGCGCCGTGGTTCCTGCTGTTTAATCTACTAAAAACTTTCTCTTCTCAGTTTTCCACTCACTAAGTTTTCCCTTCCCTTAAACATTTCTCTAAAATTTGCCTACTCCCCAAATCTTGGTGATTTGTTTTCCGGGCTGGGCCGTGTGCTTGAAACACCTTCAAACCAAACATCCTTGCACCTACCCTATTTAATTACCTAAGTCCTGATACCTATTGTAATGGCTTCCAATTTTTTTTTTTTTTTTTTTTGAAACAGAGTCTCGCTCTGTCACCCAGGCTGGAGTACAGTGGCGTGATCTCGGCTTACTGCAACCTCTGCCTCCCAGGTTTAAACAATTCTCCTGCCTCAGCCTCCCGAGTTCTGGGACTACAGGTGTGTGCCACTACGCCTGGCTAATTTTTTTTTTTTTTGTATTTTTAGTAGAGATGTGGTTTCACCATATTAGCCAGGATGGTCTCCATCTCCTGACCTCCTGATCTGCCCGCCTTGGCCTCCCAAAGTGCTGGGATTACAGGTGTGAGCCACCACACTCGGTTGGCTTCCAAATTTTTTGAGTAAAACTTTTTTTTCTTATAGTAATGGTATCACATGCTTATTTTAGAAAAATTAGAAAGTGAAGACAAGTCAAAAGAAGAAAATTGTAACACTTTCAATTCCATTATTTTATAAGACTCCCCCTTCCTTCTCATGTAAGAACGTTTCATTCATTCCCCATAAAGCACTTGCACTTTTAGCATTTTGATTTAAAAATTGCATAATGAACATGAAGCTACTATGGTATCAGTAATGCTTTTAAATGAATTTATACTTTATTTTCAAGATAATATCACCCTACTTTTGCAAAATAGTATGGGAATTCATATATGTCAAGGAAGGTTGTCTGAACTGCATTTGAGTTTGGTAACACCCATTCCCAGGGTTCTCTGTATTCTAAGTAGACAGGCTTCCTTCTTTTTTATGGAACATTATCTGTGAGCTAGAAATCTGTAAACTCAAAAAGAACAAGATATTTAAATATGTACATCTGTATAAAATTTGCATAGCCATGCTTATATTTGTAAACTTTTTATGGCATATAATGTATATTACATATGACATCTTTATGTAATCTGTGTACAAACCATGAAACCATCTGTTAACTATTTTGCATGCCTAGCAATAGAGTAGCAAAAGATGGTTAAAAAAATTAATATTATTTTGCAAGGAATGTCTTGCATACTAAAAAGTGTTTATTTTGTTTCCCCTGGTCTCTGGCAGGCTGTGGAGCACTGTTCAAATTGCTCTTTTTTGGTGAAGCTGGGCCTACAGTCAGCCTACTCTCTCCATGGCAACCCACTGGGGACAGGCTGGGTCAGAGGCAGCTGCACCAAGGCGTCATGTCCATCTGAGTTATCCAGGGGAGCTGAGAGACGAGGAAGACAGGGCTATGACTCTGATACTTTTCCCTGGAGTGAAGGGGAGGCCCAGTGGGATAGCAAAGATGTGGCTCCAGTGAAAATTCAACCCAAACTTTGACTCTGGGGACATCATGACCGCGCTAACGAAAGTCAGTCTCTGCTGCCTCAGGTTCTTCGTGTTTGACCACTTTTTGGAGTTGTGTAGATTAATTTGATGTCAGTAGGATAACAGAATAGTTACAGATATTAGAAGTCTGTTATAATAGCAACATAGTGTCTCTCCATCTAGTCCCTATTGGGTTGTGGATAACAGTAAGAAAAAGCAAGTGAGAAGGTCAGAGAAGATGAACGTAAAACAGTGATTTTGGCGCTGGGATGGCTCTGGGAAGGTAATCTGTAAAGCAGATAATAGAGAGTTTAGTCTAATCCCTTACAGAGCTGCCTTCTTTCAGATTTTCTTGTTGCACAAATCGCTCAACAGGATTAAAATAATCACTTTTACAGTTCTATTAACATATTCAATCTGTGAAGATATTATTGAAGCCCTAAGGAATAGCCTACTCAATTGTTAAGTGCTCACAGCAGAAAAATCAATAATGGAGCTACCAGAAGCCTTGTCAGAAATAGCATATGATTATGTACAAAGGGTCTGTTTAATTAATGCCGGTTTACCTTCTCTAACAGAAATAATTTCGGGTTTTTGAGACACATGGAGAACAAGCTATTCTTTTCATCGGAAAAATTCTCTCTTCTCTCTCTGGGCACAATATTTTCTTGGTTCTCTTGAGTAACTCAGTGTCTCCAAAAGTTTATTCCATAGAAAATTAATTTCACAAGATGATCATTGAAAAATATTTTCTTTATCAAACAAATTTGGGAAACGCTGCATACTATATTCCTGTCTTGGAAATGTACAATGTTTATGAACCTTAGTAGCTCATTTATAAAACTTATATAATGAGATCATATTAAAAATATTTTACAAATTTTTCTACATCTGTAAATATGATTGCCCCAGGGTTCCCATGCTTTTATTTTCTTTTGAAATGGAGTCTTGCTCTGTTGCCCAGGCAGGAGTTCAGTGGTGGAATCTCAGCTCACTGCAACCTCTCCGTCTCAGGTTCAAGCAATTCTCCTGCCTCAGCCTCCCAAGTAGCTGAGATTACAGGCGTGTGCCACCACACCCAGCTAATTTTTGTATTTTTAGTAGAGATGGGGTTTCCCCATGTTGGACAGGCTGATCTCGAACTCCTAATCTTGTGATCCACCCGCTTCGCCCTCCTAAAGTGCTGGGATTACAAGCATGAGCTACCGTGCTCAGCCAGGGTTCCCACCTTTTGAAGCAATGAGTTTTGGTGTGTTTAGGGAAGGGTGGTGCAAACTAGATTGACAGTACTCAGTTTTGGCCACTAGTAGGGCAATAGTCCTGAGCAGCAGGCTTTGTTGAAAGTTGAGATTACTATAGGCCATAGTAGAGACATCTAAAAAGATGATGTAAGGTAATCGTTTGCCTTGTGAAAGAAAACCTCGCCCTTCTGGATGGAGAGTGGGAAGAAGATAAAGGGAAGAGGACAGATGGCCAGACATGTGTGCAATGGCTTCATTTTTAGGCTTAGAGCTTGTGGCAAACGAATATTAGATTCATAGGAGATGAGGAAGAGCCAAAGGAGAGGGTCTTTTGCCCCATTTTCTGGCCGGAACTCTGGGATACCATCAATATGCTACTGTTCCGACTAGAGGAGAGGTGGCATCGGAGTAAAAACGGCAGCGTGGAGTGTTTGGGCAGACAGAGACTAACTTAGCAGTTTTGAACCTCTTTTAGTTTCTAAATAGCATAGATAAGTCCTAGGAATTTTTCTAAGACCTATGGGAGAGGAGGGAAATAGAAGAGTAGAGAGCCAGCAGACCTTCTGCTGAAGATGAGTGAAGCAGGTCACTGCAGAAGGCCGAGGCAGAGGACTCTCCAGCAAGAGGTCCTAGTGAGGACATGGTGGGGAGGTCTCAGAATGATCGTTACTACTGATGAGGGTAAGGTGAGGCTGAGTCAGCAGGAAAAAACCCTTAGGCTCTGCCTAAGCCAAGAGACTGGGTCTTGCACTGACCGGTTGCAGACATCGTCAGTGGCTGTTAGCAAGCTGACCAGTGCCCAGGCGGATGAGGGACATCTCTGTGATCAGAGAACCTTAAGGATAGTAAGAGAATCTCATGTTGCTCACTACCATTAGGCATTTAAAGAATGGTATGCTGCTAAATGTGGAACCAGCTCTCTTTTTCTCTTTCTTTCTCCTCTTGCAAAACAAGGTTCTGACTTAGAGCATATGATAATTGCTATGGGGTCCCTATTCACACCATGCTTGATTTTGAGTTATCAGCATGTTAATGAACACAGAGTTGGGAAGAGATGTGCGTAAATGTTTCAGACTTCATGTAAACCCCAGTTTTTCATGAAACTTACACCTGGGTGTCAAGTTAAGAAGGGATGAGGGAGGAAAAAAAGCCCATAAGACTCAGATACACGCTAGTTAATGCTACTCTTTCCATCTTTACTCCTCCTAAACTACTCAGTTGAATGGAAGCTTATAAAAAAGTTATATTGGAAAAACAAATCTACATTGCCTTTGCATATCAGTGTGTACAATTTTTTTCTTTTTCTTTTTTTTTTTAATTTTTAAAATTTTTTTTTTATTTTTGAGACGGAGTTTCGCTCTTGTTACCCAGTCTGGAGTACATTGGAGCGATCTCGGCTCACCGCAACCTCAACCTCCTGGGTTCAGGCAATTCTCCTGCCTCAGCCTCCTGAGTAGCTGGGATTACAGGCACGCACCACCACGCCCAGCTAGCGTGTAAAATTTTTTAACCCACTCCATTATTTGAGCACAGAACTGCCTTCCCCTCTGGGTCACCAATTTATGAATTATGACTTTAACAGCTCTTTATCTTCCGTTGATTTCTGTTCTACTTACAACTTTGGGCCCTGCTCAAGGCTCACAGTTTCTTTCCTTTTTCTGTTTTCCTTGGGTCTCTATTACTGGTCTTCAACCATATGTGTTATTTTTTATAAATTTGTGAGCCTATATCTCCACTCTGACATCACCTTGAATGTTCAAATTCTCTCTTACATGTTTCTGTACAATTCTCTTTCTTATACATTTCTTATACAGTTCCCTGTCATCCCATTAAACCAATACATCCAGAATCAAATCTAGTCACCGCTCTCAAATCAGTCCCCACTTTCCTAACTTAACCTTTTCATTATTCATGGAATCACTCTTGTTCCCTCCTCTCACACTCACTTCTAAGCAATGTGTCTCTCACAATTTACTCTTATTTTCCATTCCCCTTGCCTCAGTGTACTTTAAACGTTCATGACCCCACATCTAAATAATCATATGAGACTCTGTGTATAACAATTTTTATTTTATTTAAAAGGATGTCTATCTTTTGTAAATAATTAAAATAGTTTATTACAAAAATAGAAAATAGAGTTAGAACAAAACCAAAACCAACCAAACAAAAAGGCCAAAAATAAATGGAAATCCCACTGTCCACACATGACACTGTTGTTACCCTCTCAGGTAATCTTAGTCCAGGTATTCTGAGAGAGAGAGAGAGAGAGAGAGAGAGTGTGTGTGTGTGTGTGTGTGTGTGTGTGTGTGTGTGTGTGTGTGACAGAGAGAGAGAGAAAGAGACAGAGAGAGAGAGAAAGAAAGAGAGAGAGATAAGGAGGGAGAAAGGTGGAGAGAGAGGTAGAGAGTATGTATCAATACATATAAAACATAATCCACGTAGTGCGACTATGGGATTATGTTGCACATACTATAGTTAACCAGCTTTTAAATTTAACAGGATAATGTGACATTTTGCATGTTAAATATGCATTTAACAAACATGAGAACATGGTATGCATATTATATTTAATCTTTTAAATTTAATAATATAATGTGAATATTTTTCATATCAAATATAAATTTAAGAATTTAACATTATATTCCATTAAATGGCCATACCATATACCATATCACATGTACTAACTCTTCATTAATGAATATTTAGCTATTTTCAGTTTTTAAAATTTTTTAATTGTACTTTAAGTTCTGGGGTACATGTGCAGATCTTGCAGGATTGTTGCATAGGTACACACATACCATGGTGGTTTGCTGTCTCCATCCCTCTGTGACCTACATCAGGCATTTCTCCCCATATTATCCCTCCTCAACATCCCCACCTCCTGCTGTCCCTCCCCTAGCCCCCCACCACCCAACATACCCCAGTGTGTGATAATCGCCTTCCTGTGTCCATGTGTTCTCATTGTTCAACACCTGCCTATGAGTGAGAACATGCAGTGTCTGGTTTTCTGTTCTTCTGTCAGTTTGCTGAGAATGATGGTTTCCAGATTCGTCCACGTCCCTACAAAGGACATGAACTCATCTTTTTTTTATGGCTGCATAGTATTCCATGGTGTATATGTGCCACATTTTCTTTGTCCAGTCCATCATTGATAGGTATTTGGGTTGGTTCCAGGTTTCTGCTATTGTAAACAGTGCCACAATGAACATATGTGTGCTTGTGTCTTTATAATAGAATGATTTATAATGCTTTGAGTATATATCCAGTAATGGGATTGCTGGGTCAAATGGAATTTCTATTTCTAGATCCTTGAGGAATCAGCACAGTGTCTTCCACAATGGTTGAACTAATTTACACTCCCACCAACAGTGTAAAAGTGTTCCTATTTCTCCACATCCTCTCCAGCATCTGTTGTCTCCAGATTTTTTAATAATCGTCATTCTAACTGGCGTGAGATGGTATCTCGATGTAGTTTTGATTTTAGCATTTCTCTAATGACCAGGGATGATGAGCATTTTTTCATATGTTTGTTGGCCTCATAAATATCTTCTTTTGAAAAGTGTCTGTTCATATCTTTTGCTCACTTTTGAATGGGTTTTTTTTTTCTTGTAAATCCATTTTAGTTCTTTGTAGATTCTGGATATTAGCTCTTTTTCAGATGGATAGATTGCAAAAATTTTTTCCCATTCTGTTGGTTGCTGGTTCATTCTAATGATTGTTTCTTTTGCTGTGCAGAAACTCTTAAGCTTAATTAGATCCAATTGGTCTATTTTGGCTTTAGTTGCCATTGCTTTCAGTGTTTTAGTCATGAAGTCCTTGCCTATGCCTGTGTCCTGAATGGTATTGCCTAGGTTTTCTTCTAGGGTTTTTATGGTTTTAGGTCTTCTGTTTAAATCTTTAATCCATCTGGAGTTAATTTTAGTGTAAGATGTCAGGAAGGGGTCCAGTTTATGCTTTCTGCACATGGCTAGCCACTTTTCCCAACACTATTTATTAAACATGGAATCCTTTCCCCATTGCTTGTTTTTGTCCAGTTTTCAAAGATCAGATGGTTATAGATATGTGGTGTTGCCTCCCAGGCCTCTGTTCTGTTCCATTAGTCTATATCTCTGTTTTGGTGCCAGTACCATGCTGTTTTGATTACTGTAGACTTGTAGTATATAGTTCGAAGTCAGATAGCATGATGCCTCCAGCTTTGTTCTATTTGCTTAGGATTGTCTTGGCTATGCGGGCTCTCTCTGGCTTCCATATGAAGTTTAAAGTTGTTTTTTTCCAGTTCTATTAAGAAGATAAATGGTAGCTTGATGGGGATAGCATTGAATCTATAAATTACTTTGGGCAGTATGGTCATTTTCATGATATTGATTTTTCCTAACCATGAGCATGGAATGTTTCTCCATCTGTTTGTGTCCTCTCTTATTTCCTTGAGCAATGGTTTGTAGTTCTTCAAGAGGTCCTTTACATCCTTTGTTAGTTGTATTCCTAGGTATTTTATTCTCTTTGTAGTAATTGTGAATGGGAGTTCACTCATGATTTGGCTCTCTGTTTGTCTGTTATTGGTGTATAGGAATGCTTGTGATTTCTGCACATTGATTTTATATCCTGAGACTTTGCTGAAGATGCTTATAAGCTTAAGGAGATTTTGGGCTGAGATGATGGGGTCTTCTAAATATACAGTCATGTCATCTGCAAATAGAGACAATTTGACTTCCTCTTTTACTAATAGAATATACTTTATTTCATTCTCTTGCCTGATTGCTCTGACTAGAACTTCCAATACTATACTGAATAGGACTGTTGAGACTGGGCATCCTTGTCTAGTGCCAGATTTCAAAGGGAATGCTTCCAGTTTTTGCCTGTTCAGTATGATATTGGATGTGGGTTTGTGATAAATAGCTTTTATTATTTTGAGATACATTCCATTGATAGTTAGTTTATTGAGGGTTTTTAGCATAAATGGCTGTCAAATTTTGTCAAATGCCTTCTCTGCATCTATTGAGATAATCGTGGTTTTTGTCTTTGGTTCTGTTTATGTGATGGATTACATTTATAGATTTGGGTATGTTGAACCAGCCTTGCATCCCTGGGATGAAGCCGACTTGATTGTCATGGATAAGCTTTTTGATATCCTGTTGCATTTGGTTTGCCAGTATTTTTTGAAGATATTTGCAGTGATGTTCATTATGGATGTTGGCCTGAGGATTTCTTTTTTAGTTGTGTCTCTGCTGGGTTTTGGTATCAGGATGATGTTTGTCTCAAAAAATGGGTTAGGGAGGATTCCCTCTTTTTGTATTGTTTGGAATAGTTTCAGAAGGAATGGTACCAGCTCCTCTTTGTACCTCTGGTAGAATTCAGCTGTGAATCTGTCTGGACCTGGACTTTTTTTGGTTAGTAAGATATTAATTTCTGCCTCAATGTCAGACCTTGTTATTGGTCTATTCAGGGTTTCAACTTCTTCCTAGTTTAGTCTTGGAAATGTGCAAGTGTCCAGGAATTTATCCATTTCTTCCAGATTTAGTGGTTTATATGCATAGAGTTGTTTGTAGTAATCTCTGATGGTAGGTGGTATTTCTATGGAATCAGTGGTGATATCCCCTTTATTAGTTTTTTATTGCATCTATTTGATTCTTCTCTCTTTTCTTTTTTATTAGTCTGGCTAGCAGTCTGTCTATTTTGTTGATCTTTTCAAAAAACCAGCTGCTGGATTCACTGAGTTTTTGAAGGGTTTTTTGTGCCTCTGTCTCCTTAGGTTCTGCTTTGATCTTAGTTATTTCTTGTCTTCTGGTAGCTTTTGAGTTTTTTGATCTTGCTCCTCAAGCTCTTTCAATTTTGATGATAGGTTGTTGATTTTAGATGTTTCCTTACTTCTCATGTGGACATTTATTGCTGTAAATTTCCCTCTAGACACTGCTTTAAATGTATCCCAGAGATTCTTGTACATTATGTCTTCGTACTCATTGGTTTCAAAGAATATTTTTATTTCTGCCTTCATTTCATTGTTTATACAGTCATCATTCAGGAGTCAGTTGTTCAGTTTCCATGCAGTTGTGCACTTCTGAGTTAGTTTCTTAATTTTGAGTTCTAATTTGATTGCACTGTGGTCTGAAGGACTGTTTGTTATGATTTCTGTTCTTTTGCATTTGCTGAGGAGTGACTTACTTCTAATTATGTGGTCAATTTTAAAGTGTAAGTGGTGCTGAGAGGAATGTATATTTTGTGTATTTGGGGTGGAGCATTCTGTATATGTCTATTAGGTCCGCTTGGTCCAGCTCTGAGTTCAAGTCCTGGATATCCTTATTGATTTTCTGTCTCGTTGATCCGTCTCATATTGACAGTGGAGTGTTAAAGTTTCCCATTATTATTGTGTGGGAGTCTAAGTCTCTTTGTAGGTAGTTAAGAACTTGCTTTATGTATCTGGGGGCTCCTGTATTGGGTACATATAGATTTAGGATAGTTAGCTTTTCTTGTTGCATTAATCCTTTTACCATTATGTAATGCCCTTCTTTGTCTCTTTTGATCTTTGTTGGCTTAAAGCCCGTTTTATCAGAGACTAGGATTGCAACCTCTGCTTTTTTTTTGCTCTCCATTTGCTGGGTAAATCTTCTTCAATACATTTATTTTGAGTCTATGTGTGTCTTTGCATGTGAGATGGGTCTCTTGCATACAACACACTGATGGGTCTTGACTTTTTATCCAGTTTACCAATCTGTGTCTTTTGATTGGGGCATTTAGGTCATTTACATTTAACATTAATATTGTTAAGTGTGAATTTGATCCTGCCATTTTGTTACTGGCTGGTTGTTTTGCCCATTAGTTGATGCAGTTTCTTCATTGCCTTGTTGGTCTTTACTATTTGGTACGTTTTTGCAGTAGCTGGTACTGGTTGTTCCTTTCCATGTTTAGTGCTTCCTTCAGGAGCTCTTGTAAGGGGGCTCTGGTAGCGACAAAATCTCTCAGCAATTGCTTATCCATAAAGGATTTTATTTCTCCTTCACTTATGAAACTTAGTTTGGCTGGATATGAAATTCTGGGTTGAAAGTTCTTTTCTTTAAGGATGTTGAATATTGGCCCCCACTCTCTTCTGGCTTGTAGGATTTCTGCTGAGAGATCTGCTGTGAGTCTGAAGGGCTTCCCTTTGTGGGTGACCCAACCTTTCTGTCTAGCTGACCTTAGCATTTTTTCCTTCATTTCGGCCCTGGTGAATCTGACAATTATGTGCCTTGGGGTTGCTCTTCTTGAAGAGTATCTTTATGGTGTTCTCTGTATTTCCTGGATTTGAATGTTGGCCTGCCTTGCTAGGTTGGGTAAGTTCTTCTGGATAATATCCAGCTTGGATTCATTCTTCCTATCACATTCAGGTACACCGATGAAGGCTAGTTTAGGGCTTTTCACATACTCCTGTATTTCTTGGAGGCTTTGTTCATTTTTTTTCACTCTTTTGTCGCTAATCTTGCCTTCTCGTTTTATTTCATTGAGTTGATCTTCAATCTCTGATATCCTTTCTTCTGCTTGATCAACGCAGCTATTGAAACTTGTGTATGCTTTGTGAAGTTCTCATGCTGTGTTTTTCAGCTCCATCAAGTTGTTTATGTTCTTCTCTAAGCTGGTTATTCTAGTTAGCAATTTGTCTAACCCTTTTTCAAGGTATTTAGTTTCTTTGCATTGGGTTAGAACATGTTCCTTTAGCTCAGAGAAGTTTGTTATTACCCACCTTCTGAAGCCTGATTCTGTCAATTCATCAAACTCATTCTCCATCTTGTTTTCTTCCCTTGCTTGTGAGGAGTTCTGATCCTTTGGAGGAGAGGAAGCAGTCTGGTCTTTGATTATTTCATCCTTTTTGTGTTGGTTTCTTCCCATCTTCGGGATTTATCTACCTTTGATCTTTGAAGTTGGTGATTTCAGATGGGTTCTCTGAGTGGATGTCCTTTCTTTCTGTTAATGTTGAAGCTATTTCTTTTTGTTTTTTAGTTTTCCTTCCAACAGTCAGGTCCCTCTGCTGTATGAGGCCTTTTTTTAGGTTATACAGGGGTCAGGAAGCTGCTTGAGGAGGCAGTCTGTCCCATGTCTCCCTGCAGAAGTGCTGATGGACTGCCTCAGACTCAGCCTGGCTGCTGTGTAGGGTTCTTCTGGCTTTTGTTTACACAAGTGAGATTAGACCTGCCTTCACAATGGCAGATGCCCTTCCCCCTACTGAGCTCAATCATCCTGGGTCGAGCTCGAACTTATGTGCTGGCTGTGAAACTCTCAAGCGAGAAGGCTTCAGTTTGCTGGTCTTTGTGGGGGTGGGACCCTCCAAGCCGTATCACCTGTCTCCCTGCTTTAAGCTCTCCCTCTTTCTGGGGGGGTGGGTAGATATGTCCCATAGGCACTTTCGGCACTAGTCAATACTTCTGCCCAGTTTTGTGCCGACAACTTGCTGTGCTGGGCTGGCTGGAGCTGTTGCTTAGATCTGTGTTGGAAACTCATGGCACTTTTCAGCCTGGCAGCGTTCTCCCGGACTGTGGGTTGCAATGGCCATGGGATAAGTGTAGTATCTGAACCGGAGTGCGGAGGGGGTAAAGTCCCTGATCCTCCAGTCAGTTGAACTTCCTGGGTAGGGCAGTGACCCACCCTGCCTCAGTTCACCTTCCTTTGGCTACACCTGCTGTCCAACCAGTCCCATTGAAATCAACCTGGTACCTCGGTTGGAAATGCAGAGATCGCTTGCCTTCTGCATCTCTCTCACTAGGAACTGCGCTCTGGAGCTGTTTCTGTTCGGCCATCTTGGCAGAAGTCCCTGTTTTCAGTTTTGCACTGTAAGAAACACACACATACACACACACACACACATGTTTTTGGATGATGGAATTTTACACACACACAAATCTACAATGTATAAAAAGATGTGTGTGTGTGTATATATATATGTATATACATCTTTTTGGGTGATGGAATTTTTTATGCTTAGGTAAAATTTTCAATAGTGAACACACATATACAAAGTCCCACATTGTGCGGGGTGGAGTCAAGGGTGAAAAGACAGTGAGGGCAAGCCCTGAGCTGCAGATCTGGGTGTGGGAACCAGGTGTCAGATTTCATGTGGCTGTGTTTCAGCACAGACCACAGAGGGGAATGAGAATTTGAAATTACAACTTGGCCTTTCAGGTCCCCACAAGATTGTATTTTAAAAGATTATAAAGAAGAAGAAGAAGGAGGAGGAGGAGAAATAAAACAATACAAGCCTAGAGGTTGCCTAATCTGTGCTTAAACACTTGCAATAGCAAGGAGTTTACAGTTTTTTTCAAATTGCACCATTCTGTTTGTGCCTGTCCTTAATGTTTGCAGGGCGCAGAGCAAGAAGCCCACACAGTATGTGCCTAAATATTTACAATATATTCTTCAAGCTGAAAAAAAAACTTATGTTTTCTTTCAACTCTTCACTCCATCCCATACTATACAGTACCTTGCACTTATGTGTATGGCTGTCTTGGCCCATGAGTCTGGGATCTGTATATTACTCTGCTGGGGACTCCCAGGCCTGGATGTCCATGTGTATTAGAAAGGAGACTGTGAGACACGATTTGGAGGTTCATACAAGGATAAAGCTATTTCCAGCTGGTGAGATAGTTTCATGAAAGAAGAGCATTTAAAGTAGTGACTCCCACAGGTGAAAGTGGGGGAGAAGAGAGAAAGTTTGTGTGACGTGTGGGCAGAAGCAAAGGAACAAGTGAGTTCTGGTTTAAGTGAGAGAATTGTGAGTGCGATGAGAAAGCTGTTAGGAATTTTGTGAGACAAGGATCATGTATTAGCTCATTTTCACACTGCTCTAAAGAAATGAGACTGGGTAATTTATAAAGGAAAGAGGTTTGACTCACAGTTCTGTATGTCTGGGGAGGCCTCAGGAAACTTAAAATCATGGCAGAAAGGGAAGTAATTACCTTCTTCACAGGGCAGCAGGAAAGAGAGAGAGAGAGAAAAAAAAAAAACATTAGATCTCTTGAAAACTCAGTCACTATGAAGACAACACCGTGGAGTGGGGAATTGCCCGCATGATCCAGTCACCTCCCCCCAGGCTCCATCCTCAAGACCTGGGGATTACAATCCTAGATGAGATTTGGGTGGGGGTATAGAGTCAAGCCATATCAACCATAAGGACCGTGGTAGGCCAGGAGGGCCTAAAACAATGTGTAAGGAGATGGAACATTATCCTTCAAGTAATGGCAAGTAATTCAAAGTTTTTGACAATAAAAAAATATGATTGATTACATCTATGTTTTAGGCAGCTAAATTTGGTAGCAAAATGAAAAGTGAATTGTAGGTGGTTGTGGACTGGTGAAGAAACAGAATAGTCCTTCAAATTTCCTACCTCTAAACGTTTCCTTACAATGTTCTTTCACGGTGCTGGGATGGAAGTTATTAGTTCCCAGCCACCCTCTAATGCACTGTGGAAAAACAACGCGTTATAGATGAATTTAATGTTGGTTCCTAGATCGACCGTCTTATAGCACATGTAGCAGAGGATTAGCAACAAAATCACCGAAGACACTAGAAAGATGCCCAGGGTTTGGTAGTATAGAACTCAAACAATGTCTTAAACAATTTTCAGTTTTAAGTAATTTTTGGCAATAGATTTGTTAGCAAATTTTTATGTATGTGTGGATGATATTGACTACACAGATTTTGAAAATCTGAATTCTGTTTGCTATTTACAGTATTTACAGAGGAGTGAGGAATATTTCTGTGTTTTCCTGGGTCCTGTAGGAACTGACGGAAAGCAGAGAGAGAAAGATTGCCTTTGGGATCTGATATCGTTTGGATATGTCTCCTCTCTAAATCTCACGTTGAAATGAAATCCCCAATGTTGGAGGTGGAGCCTGGTTGGATCATGGGAATGGATCCCTCATGGCTGGGTGCTATCCTTGTTGATAATGAGTGAGTTCTCATGAGATCTGGCTGTTTAGAGTGTGTATCTCACCCTACACACTCTATCTCTTGCTCCCACTCCCATCATGTGAGCCACCTGCTCTCCCTTTGCCTTCCATCATGATTGTAGGCTTCTTAGTGCCTACCAAGAAGCTGAGCAGAAGCCAGTTCTATGCTTCCTACATAACCTGCAGAACTATGAGCCAACTAAACTTCTTTTCTTTATGAATTACCCAGTCTCAAGTATTCCTTTATAGCAATGCAAGAATGGCCTAATGCAAGAATGGCCTAATACAGAAAATTGGTACCAGGAGTAGGGCATTGCTATAAAGATACCGAAAATGTGAAAGCAACTTTAGAACTGGGTAACAGGTAGAAGTTGGAAAAGTTTGGAGAGCTCAGAAGAACACAGGAAGATGAGAGAAAGTTTGGAACTTCTTAGAGACTAGTTAAATGGTTGTGATCAAAATGCTAAGTAAGATGGACAGTGAAGTTCAAGCTGATGAGGTGTCAGATACAAACGTGAAAATTATTGGGAACTGGAGCAAAGGTCATGCATGTTATGCCTTCGCAAAGAGCTTGACTGCATTCCATTCATGCTTACGGATCTGTGGAAATTTGAACTTCAGAGAATTTTGGGTATCTGGTGGAAAAATTTCTAAGCAACAAAGCATTCAAAAAGTGATCTGGCAGCTTCTGGCTATCTTCCCTCACTTGTAGGAGCAAAGCAATGACTTAAAGTTGGAAGTTATATTCAAAGGAGAAGCAGATTTTAAAGTCTGGAAAATTTGCAGCCTGGCCATGTGGCAGAAAAGAAAAATCCCTGTTTTCGGGGAAAGAATCCAAGCAGGTTTTGGTGTAACTACTTGCTAGATAAATTTGCATAACTAAAAGACTCAAGTGCTGATAGCCAAAACTATGAGAATAAGTCCTCAAAGGCATTTCAGAGATCTTCCAGGAAGTTCCTCCTATCAAAGACTCAGGGGTCCAGGAGGACTGAATGGTTTTCAGTGCAAGGCTCAGGGTGCCACTGCCCTGCACCACCCCAACAGCTGCTCCTCACATGCAGGTTTTTCTGGCTCCAGCCTTAACTCAAAAAAGTCCAGGTACAGCTTAGGCAGCCACTTCAAAGGTGCATGCCATAAGCCTTGGTGGCTTCCACATGGTATTAAGCCTCCTCTGCAGGCACACAGAATGCAAGAATGAGGGAAGCTTGGCAGCCTCCACCTAGATTTCAGAGGATGTAGAGAAAAGCCTGGGTGCCCAGGCAGAAGCGTGCTGCAGGGACAGAGCTCCTACAGAGAACCTCAACTAGGATGTGCAGAAGTGAAATGTGGGTTGGAGTGCCCAGCTATGGTACTGTTTAGTGGAGCTGTAGGAAGGTGGCCACTGCCCCCTAGAGTCCAGAATAGTAGATCCACTGGAAACTTGCAACCTGCACCTGGAAAAGCTGCAGGTACTCAACTCCAACAACTTGAGAGCAACCACAGGGCCGCACCCTTCAGACACACAGGAATAGAGCTACCCAAGGCCTTGGGAGCCCACCTCTTGCAACAGTGTGTCCTGGATGTGGGACATGGAGTGAAAGGAAATTATATCGGAACTTTAAGACTTAATGACTTCCCTACTGGGTTTTGAACTTGCATGGGGCCTGTAGCTCCTTTCCTTTAGCCAAATTCTCCCTTTTGGAATGAGAGTGTTTACCCAATGCTAGTATCTCCATTGTCTCTTGGAAGAAATAATTTGTTTTGATTTCACAGGCTCATATGGGGAAGGAACTCATTTCCAGATGAGACTTGGAACTTAGGACTTTTGAGTGAAGCTGAAACAAGTTGAGACTTTTGGGGGACTATAGAGAAGGGATGATTTTGAAATGTGAGAAGAACAGGAGATTTGAGAAGCCAGGGAGGGATGATATAGTTTAGATATTTGTCCCCTTTAAATCTCATATTGAAATGTAATCCCCAATGTTAAAAGTGCAGCCTGGTGGGAGGTAATTGGGTCATAGGGGCAGATCCCTCATGATTTGGTGCTGTCCTAGAGATATTGAGTGAGTTCCTGCCATATGAGATGCCTGCCCCCTTTCACCTTCCGCCATGATTGTAAGTTTCCTGAGGCCTCCCACAAACTGATGTCAGAGATATACTTCCTGTACAGCCTGCAGAATGGAGCCAGTGAAACCTCTTTTAAAAAAGAAATTACCCAGTCTTAGGTATTCCTTTATAGCAATGCAAGAATGGCCCAATGTTGGATCTAATTTGGGAATCAGAAGAACTTTGCAAAACAAAGTCTGTATACACATGGGGAAAGTAAAACAAAATATCTAGTGATTATATACTGTGGGCATAATTGAGAACTAAAAAGGATATATCATTTATGAGGAAAATTATAATTATAGTATTTCCATGAAATACCTTATTTCCTGGGCTACCTTTAATAGTCCTTAGAGGTCATCTGTGAAAGGTCAAATTATTCATCTAATTTTGGTCTATTGGTCACAGCACAAAGCTGAGGGTCAGTAGCGGTTATCACTGACTGCCAAATACGCACAGCCACATACCATGAGGAAATGCCTAGGCATTTTTAGGGTGAAGTTTACATATTGCATATAAGGCTTTTCAAATTGATAAAAGGCATGTTATTTGGATTTATTTTGCCTATTTACTTTGTGAAATTGTGTGCAGAGCTGTTGGACATTCGAATATTTCCCTTCCTTAAATTCTATTCTTACACTTGACCTAAGTGACACCATTTCCTGTCTTCTTGTTCTAACGCTCTGACCCTTCACTCTGTCTCAGCATTTCCTGCTGAGCTGTCCTGCATACCTGTCTGTCCTCCAACATTTGTCATGCTTCATGCCTGCTCTCAGAGGAGGAATGAGAAAGAAGGTCAAGAGTCAAGAGATTCGGGTTTTCACGAGTTCTGCTTTGTCACTAACTAGCTGTATAACTTTGAGAAAGCCTTTTTCACCTTCCTCGGCCTTGTTTCCTTCATCAGCAGAGTAGGAAATAGATGACCTCCAAAGTACTCTGCATCTGTGACTCTAACAAATGAACAATTTAATTATTATGATAACGGTAGTGAGAGACATTGAAAGGAAAGATGCCCCAAGATATGAAGTGTTTTGTGTTAATGCTACAGTGATGTCATGAATGCTGAATACACTCCACATGAATGATTTCTTACATTTTCTAGGAGGCTCTTTTCTCTCCATCCCTCCTAAAGCTGTTTGTCAATGGAGTGATTTAATCATTTTATCTTCTTTAATCACCGTGCACTACTATAGTTAGAGTTGAGGCTGCTCCGGCCACTAGCAGTGCGTGCTAACACTTCTTATGAAGGGATATTCTGAGATCTAGTTGATCTTGCAGTTACTAAATCCCTATGAGTGAGATCCGAGACATATTTGTTTTATACCAGACTCTGTTCTGCATTAGATAATAAAAGAATCAGGAGGAGTTATCTAAAAATCAAATATTTAGCAGGACATAGCTTACTGCAAAGATACTGGGATTTTGCACCAGAGACCTACATTTCAGTCCTGGATTCAACAATTAATAGTTCATACCCAATTCCAATGACCTTGTGACCCAGAATCCTAGCGTCGTATTTACTACCTTCCCCCAGAAAAATCCTGAAGGAGAGCATGATGTAATTTCTAGCTGAGAAACAGTGTAACAGTAGTATTCATGAAAAGCAAATGATATTTTAGAAAAATGTTTAAGCAAAAATATAAAGAACAAATTGGATTTGTAGTCAGGGAGTTATATTGGACAAAGACAACTCCTAGTTAATGAGGCTTAGGCCTGAATGATTGGGAGCAGAAAAAAAGTCAGAAGTCATTTGCAGGCAGTAAAAGGAATGATGGGCATTGTATTAGAATATATACCGACTTCGAGGTAGTAGCCAAAAAATTGGTGGACATGCCTAATAGTCAATTGAAAATAAGGCCTGGAGGTGTAGGATTAGGAATCATTTGTGAAGAAACTATAACTGAAGTCTCATTAGTGTATCTCTGAGAGAAGGCATACAGTGTAGATTTTTAGACTTTAGTGTGAAGGAGCTTATCTTGTAGTGGCTGGCCCTGACCCCACAGACTTTAATTCAGTGAGTTTAAGATGGGGCCCGAGAACTTGTGTACGTCACTAGTGCTCTAGTGATTTTGATGCAGGCGGTCTGCGCCTCATGCAGTAGTTCTTAGCACGTAACATGCATTAGAATCACCTGGAGGACTTGTTAAAACACAGATGGCTAGGCCCCACACCCAGGGTCTTTGGTGCTGTAGGTCTGATGTTGGGCTAGAAAATTTTTTTCTAACATGGCAATTACTAATGCTGCTGGTCTGAGGACCACACTTTGAGACCTGCCTTGGGACACATTGACTTCACTGACACAGAGACATCAGGAAAGATTCAAGGACAGATGCCTGGAGGAAACTCACATTCAGAAGAGCAGGAAAAAGAACCAGTGAGGGCCACAAAGAAGCAATCACAAATGTAAAAGAAGAATCAGTGTGGTGATGTGATTGAAGGGGATTAAACACGTTTAAAGGGAAGTTTTTCTTTTTATAAAGGCAGAGTGAAAAAAGAAGTCATCTCTTATCTCACCACTACTAGGATGAAATAATAATAATGCTATTCTTATAGGATTGTCAAATAATTGACTGAGATACAGTATCTAAACTGCTTATCGAGGTCTGTAGTAAGTACCCAATACATATCATTAATATGTTTTTATTGACGAAAGTCGCAAAAGTAGTAAGTAGCAGAGATGAGGCTCTTCCACATTAAGCAACTAAGGAGAGAGAATTTAGAGGAGAAAGGGATGGCAACATTACTGAGGGTTGGTCCCCATCCCAATTCAAAATAAGGCAAAAATAGAAAAGAAGCCCTTGGATTTGATGATCGTGTAGGATAATTAGGGCAGAATCAGACTGTAAAAAGATTTGGCTGTCACGTGGAGACAACAGGTGTTGCAGATTCATTTGAGAAACCTGGCGTTAAAAGAAAGGTGGGGAATAAGACGTGGTAGAGAAGGCAACGCGGTGAAGACTGTTTTCACCAGGATGGGGAAAACCTGCACACATTTATAAACCCAGAAAAAAGCACCATAAAAGTTGGCTGGTCGGAATATGCCAACGACTGAAAGGGTAATAAAGGGTAGTCTGTGCAGTGGTCTGGAGCAGGCTCAAAGGATGAGGCTGAATCACAGGATGGGTGAGCCTTTGAGACGAAAACATATCTACGTAGCAGAATGTCAGAAAAGAGGGTAAGTCTGGATAAGAGGGTTGTTAAAAAGAGAGGGGATGAAACTTCAGCTGCTCATTTAATTGCCAACTCATTGCTTTCTTGACTTTTTCTGTTGCATCTTCCCTGCAAAATCCTGTTACATGTTTGCTCAGCTTCTATACGTGGCTGTTTAGTACGGTAAATTAACTTAAATATTATCAGAATAAAGATATTCAACACCGTATGTTGTCCTTCTACTCTTCCATGCTGAGCTCTCTCTCATGTTCTCACGTTCTCCAAAATCTGTTTTCAACTTGTCCAGTTTCCTTGGTCCTTCTCTTCCACCACTTTTCCAGCATAGGCTCAGCAGCTAACTTGACTAGCTCTTTTGATGTCTTAAGTCTCAATTGTTTGCTTTTATTTACCAGTGTACAGAATATTTTCCTGTGAGTCTCTAAAAGTAAGCACTGAAGTTGTATTTAATATGACTATGAACTCATGGATTTAGAAATATTTGATTATGTTTTAATTCATTAAAATTATCTTTTTTTTTTTTTTTGATGTTCAAATTGTCCCATTTTCAGCCAGTAGGAAATGCTTCAAGTTAAACCATTATACTGCTGCTGTAACCCCAGTTATCACTAACAGCTGTTTTTTTCCTGGTTCCTTGCATATGAAGCAATTTTGTATTATATTCTGGACATTTTGAACATTATATTGTGGAGATTCTGGATTCTGTTATATTCTTCAACACTTGATCTTAGCCAAAAGGTTATGAAGTGATTAGACTCTGTTATATTCTTCTGAAGAGTATTCATTATTTTGTTTAAGCCAACAATCGGCTTGTTTGAATTAATGCTATACGTTTTTCTCAGGTGAAAGCTCAGATCTCAATTCTACTTTCTGATCCCCTGCTGCAGTTTGTTTGGTTGCATGGTTCTGGAGTCAGCCAGAGATTTGGGCAGAGTTTATACACAAAGCTTGCAGTTCTTCTCTAAGTACTTCTTTTTTTCTGGAATTTCCTCTCACTTTGCAGTTGCTGTACTTTCTTAAACTTCCTCTTCTTCAGTTTAGAAGGACCATGTGTAGCTTTCTATAAAAAATTTTAGCAATTCTGCTAGGTACTGCCTGCCTGCAGCCTCAGGCTAAAAGCCATAAAAACAGAAAACTTATCCCTGAAGTTTCTTTTCCTTTATCCAAATGTTGATTTCCCTCCCTTTTCATTACTCTCTAGTAACGTCAGGCATTTTTGTTTTGTATTTTGCGCAGTTTACGGTTGATGTCTGCAGGAGACTCGATGTAGTGGAGACTTATCTAGCTAAACTGGAAGATGAGTTACAAGGAATATTCTTTTAGAAATAAAATTTAAATAAAATTGTAATTTTCCTGATATGTAAGTACTAAAAATATTTTGATGACAGAAAACAAATAACATTTATTGTTATCCAGAATCAAAGTTTTTTTTAAGGTTTTTTTTTTCCAGTTTTAGTTTTCAGAAGGTTGACTTTGATATATTCAAGTGTGGGTTTATTGAGGTTTGATTCTATTTGAGATTTGTTCAGCCTCTTCAATCTGTAGGTTTATGTCTCTTGCCAAATTTGGACATTTTTTGTCATTTCTTTGAAAACATTTTCAGCACTATCTTCTTTCTCCTCTTTCTCTTCAACTTGATGATGTAAATGTTAAATCATTTCTCACAGTCCCACAGGGTTCTGAGGTTCTAATTATTTATTTATTTTTGGGCTTATTTTCTTTCTGTCTTTAAATTCACTGATTTCCATTTCCTCTCTACTCCGCTGTTGAGCTCACATATTGTATGATTTTTTAAACTTTATTACTGTATTTGTTACCTTTAAAATTTCCATTTTGTTCTTTTAAAATGTATTTTATTTTTTTTCTGACACTTTCTATGTGTAGACTCATTTTTTCCTTTGTTTCAAGCATGATCATGATTGTTTGTGAAGCATATTTATGATGTCTGCTTTAAAATGATTACCAGATAATTCTAACATTAGCATCACGGTGGTGTTTGTGTCTTTTGGTCATTTTTTTCAATTCATTTTGTGATCTTCCCGGTTTTTGGTGTGATGAGTAATTTTCAATTAAAATATGTACATTTGAGGTGTTATGTTTTACAACTCGGGATCTTATTTTATTTTTTATTTTCTACTCTTATTTTAAGTGTAGGGGCACATGCGCAGAATGTGCAGGGTTGTTACACAGGTAAATGTGTGCCATGAAGATTTACTGCACCGATTATTTCATCGCCTAAGTATTAAGTCCAGCTTCCACTAGCTGTTCTTCTCGATGCCCTCTCACCTCCCACCCTTCCCTTCGACAGGCCCAGTGTGTGTTGTTTCCCCCATGTGTCCATTTGTTCTCATCATTTAGCTCCCACTTATAAGTGAGAAGATACAGTATTTCGTTTTCTATTTCTGCATTAGTTTGCTAAGGACAGTGACTTTCAACTCCCTCCGCGTTCCTACAAAGGACATGATCTTTTTGCTTCTTATGGCTGTGTAGTTTTCCATAGTTTATGTATACCACGTTTTCTTTATCCAGTCTATCACTGATGGGCATTTAGGTTGATTCCATGTCTTTACTATTGTGAATAGTGCTGCAAATGAACATATGCATGCATGTGTCTTTATAATAGAATGATTTCTATTCCTTTCAGTACATACCCAGTAATGGAATTGCTGAGTCAAATGGTATTTCTACCTCTAGGTCTTTGAGGAATTGCCACACTCTCTTCCACATGATTGAACTAATTTATACTCCTACCAACAGTGTAAAAACAGAGTTCCTTGTTCTCCTCAACCTCACCAGCATCTGTCGTTTTTTGACTTTTTACTAATAGCCATTCTGACTGGTGTGAGACAGCATCTCGTTGTGGTTTGATTTGCATTTTTCTCATGATCAGTGATGTTGAGTTCTCTTTCATGTGTTCGTTGGAGGCATGTATATCTTCTTTTGAAAAGTGTCTGTTCATTTTCTTTGCCCACTTTTTAGTGAGGTTGTTTATTTTCTTGTAGATTTGTTTAAGTTCCTTATAAATGCTGCATATTAGACCTTTGCCAGATGCATAGAATGCAAATTTTCTCTCATTCTGGAGGTTGTATGTTTACTCTGTTGGTAGTTTCTTTTGCCATGCAGAAGTGGTTGAGTTTAATTAGATCCCATTTGTCAGTTTTTGCTTTTGTTGCAATTGTTTCTTTTATCTTTGTCATGAAATCTTTGCCTGTGCCTATGTCCTGAATAGTATTGCCTACGTTTTCTTCTAGGGTTTTTATAGTTTGGGATTTCACATTTAAGTCTTAAACCATCTTGAGTTGATTTTTGTGTTGGTATAAGGAAGAGATCGAGTTTCAATTTTCTGCATGTGGCTAGCCAGTTTTCCCAGCACCGTTTATTAAGCAGGGAATCTTCCCTGTCCTTGCTTGTTTTCATTAGGTTTGTTGAAGATCAGACAGTTGTAGGTGTGTGGTCTTATTTCTGGTTCTCTATTCTGTTCCATTTTGGTCTATATGTCTGTTCTTGCACCAGTGCCATGCTGTTTGGTTACCGTAGCCTTGCATTATTGTTTGAAGTGAGGTAGCATGATGCCACCAGCTTTGTTCCTTTTTCTTAGGGTTGCCTTGGCTATTTGAGCTTGTTTTTGGTGTTATATACATTTTCAAATAGTTTTTTTCTTATTCTATTGAACAATGTCAATAGCAGTTTAATGGGAATAGCATTAAATTTATAAACTGCTTTGGGTAGTATGTTCATTTTCATGATATTGATTCTTTTTATCCATGAACATGGACTGTTTCTCCATTTGTATGTGTCATCTCTGATTTCTTTGAGCAATGGTTTGTAGTTCTCTTTGAAGAGGTACTTCACTTCCCTTGTTAGCTGTATTCCTGAGTGTTTTATTCTTTTTTCTGATAATCATGAATGGGAATTCATTTGGATTTGGCTCTCAGCTTACCTGTTACTGATTTATGGAAATGCTAGTAATTTTTACACATTGATTTTGTGTCCTGAGACTTTGCTGAAGTTGCATATCAGTTTAAGAAGCCTGGGCTGGGCGCAGTGGCTCACACCTACAATCCCAGCACTTTGGGAGTCCAAGGCGGGTGGATCACGAGGTCAAGAGATCGAGACCATCCTGGTTAACATGGTGAAACCCCGTCTCTACTAAAAATACAAAAATTAGCTGGGCATGGTGGTGTGCGCCTGTAGTCCCAGCTGCTCAGGAGGCTGAGGCAAGAGAATTGCTTGAACCCAGGAGGCGGAGGTTGCAGTGAGCCGAGATCGTGCCATTGCACTCCAGCCTGGGTAACAAGAGCGAAACTACGTCTCAAAAAAAAAAAAAAGAAGTTTGTGGGTTTAGACGAGGGGGTTTTCTAGATACAGGATCAATTCATCTGCAAACAAAGACAGTTTGACTTCCTCTCTTCCTATATGGATGCCCTTTACTTCTTAGTCTTTCCTGATTGCCCTGACCAGAACTTCCAACACTATGTTGAATAGGAGTGGAGAGAGAGGGCATTCTTATCCTGTGTTGGTTTTCAAAGGGAATGCTTTCAGCTGTTGCCCATTCAGTATAATACTGGCTGTGGGTTTGCTATATATGGCTCTTATTATTTTGAGATAAGTTACTTCAATAGCTAGTTTATTGAGAGTTTTTAGCATGAAGGGATGTTGAATTTTATCAAAGGACTTTTCTGCATCTATTGAGATAATAATGTGGTTTTTGTCTTCTGTTCATGTGATGAACTCTTTATTGATTTGCAGATGATGAACCAACCTTGCATCCCAGGAATGAAGCAAACTTGATCATGGTGGATAAGGTTTTTGATTTGCTGCTGGATTCAGTTTGCCAGTATTTTGTTGAGAATTTTTCATCAATGGTGTTCAAAGATATTGACCTGAAGTTTTTGTTTTTAGTTGTATCTCTGCCAATTTTGGGTATCAGGAAAATGCTGGCTTTATAGAATGAATTAGAAAGGAGGAGCCTACCTTTTTAATTTTTGGAATAGTTTCAGTATTAATGGTACCAGCTCTTCTTTGTACATTGGGCAGAAATTGAACTGTAAATCCGTCTGTTTCTGGGCTTTTATTGTTTGGTAGGCTATTTATTACTGTCTTAATTTCTGAACTCATTACTGTTATATTCAGGGATTCAATTTCTTCCTGGTTCAAACTTGTAAGGGTATATGTGTCCAGGAATTTATCTATTTCTTGTAGATTTTCTAGTTTATGTGTATAGAGGTATTGATAATATTCTGATGCTTGTTTGCATTTCTGTGGGGTCAGTGGTAATATCCCCCTTAACATTTCTGCTTGCAGTGTTTTGTTGTTGTTTTTTGAGACAGAGTCTTGCTCTGTCACCCAGGTTGGAGTGCATTGGCCCAGTCTCCGCTCATTGCAACCTCTACCTCCTGGGTTCAAGCAATTCTGTTACCTTAGCCTCCCAAGTAGCTGGGATTGCCAGCATGTACCACCACACCCAGCTAATTTTTGTATTTTGAGTACAGATGGGGTTTCACCATGTTAATCAGGCTGGCCTCAAACTCATGACCTCGTGATCCACCCATCTTGGCCTCCAAAGTGCTGGGATTACAGGTATGAGCCACAATGCCTGGCCTGATTGTGTTTATTTGAATCTCTTTTCTTATTAGTATAGCTAGTGATCTATTCTATAATTTTTTTCAAAAAACAAGCTCCTGGATTTGTTGATTCTTTTGAAGGTTTGTGTGTGTGTGTGTGTGTGTGTCTCTATCTTCTTCATTTCAGATCTGATCTTGGTTATGTCTTGTCTTCTGCTAGTTTTGGGCTTTGTTTTATCTTGGTTCTCTAGTTCTTTTAGTTGTGATGTCAGGTTATTAACTTGAGGTCTTTCTAGCTTTATGATGTGGATCTTTTAGTGCTATAAATTTCCCCTTAACACTGCTTTAGCTGTGTTGCAGAGATTGTGGTATGTTTATATTTGTTCTTATTAGTTCCAAAGAACTTCTTGGTTTCTGCCTTTCTTTTTTTATTTTTTTATTTTCAACATGGAGTTTCCCTCTTGGTGCCCAGGCTGGAGTGCAGTGGTGCAATCTCAACTCACTGCAACTTCCACCTCCTGTGTTCAAATGATTCTTCTGCCTCAGCCTCCCAAATAGCTGGGATAACAGGCATGTGCCACCATGCCTGGCTAATTTTCATTTTATTTTTTCTATTTTTAGTAGAGACAGGGTTTCACCATGTTGACCAGGCTGGTCTCAGACTGCTGACCTGAGGTGATCTGCCTACCTCAGTCTCCCAAAGTGCTGGGATTACAGGCATGAGCCACTGCACCCAGCCTGATTTCTGTCTTAATTTCGTTATTTGCCTCAAAGTCACTCAAGAGCAGGTCACTGAATGTCCATGTAATTGTATGGTTTTAAGTAAATTTCTTAATCTTGAGTTCTAATCTGATTGCACTGTGGTCTGACAGACTGTTATAATTTCAATTCTTTTGCATTTGTTGAGGAGTGTTTTACTTCTCATTATGTGATCAGTTTTAGAGTAAGTGCCATGCAGGAAGAATGTATATTCTATTGTTTTGGAGTGGGGACTTCTGTAGATATCTCTCAGGTTCAGTTGATCCAGAGCTGAGTTCAGGTCCTGAATATCTTTATTAATTCTCTGTCTTGATGATCTGTCTAATATTGTCAATGGGTGTTAAAGTCTCCTACTATTGTTGTTTGGGAGACTAAGTCTCTTTGATGGTCTCTAGGAACTTGCTTTATGAATCGGGGTGCTCTTGTATTGGCTGCATATGTATTTAAGATAGTTAAGCCTTCTTGTTGAACTGAAGCCTTTGCCATTATGTAACCCTTTACGATTACCAGGCCCTTCTTTGTCATTTTTGATCTTTGTTGGTTTAAAGTCTGTCTTGTCATAAACTAGGATCAAAACCCTGCTGTTTTCTGTTTTCCTTTTTTTTTTTTGGTACATTTTCCTCCATCCCTTTGTTTTGAGTATGTGTGTCTTTGCAAGTGAGATGGGTCTCTTGAAGAGAACATACCAATGGGTCTTGGATTTTTATCCAACTTGCCATTCTCTGTTTTTTAATTGGGGTATTTAGCCCATTTACATTTAGGGTTAGCATTGTTATGTGTGGATATGATCCTGTCATCATGATGCTAGCTGGTTATCTTGCAGACTTGTTCTTGTGGTTGCTTCATAGTTCACTGGTCTGTGTACATCAGTGTGTTTTTGTAGTGGATGGTAATGGTTTTTCCTTTCTATATTTAATGCTTCTTTCAGGAGCTCTTATAAGGCAGGTCTGGTGGTAACAAATTCCCTCAGCATTTGCTTGCCTGAAAGGGATCTTATTTCTCCTCTGCTTATGAAGCTTAGTTTGGCTGGATACAAAACTCTGAGTTGAAATTCTTTTTTCTTAAGCATGTTAAATATTGGCCCTCAATCTCGTCTGGCTTGTAGGGTTTCCACTGAGAAGTCCACTGTTAGCCTGATGGGCTTCCCTTTGTAGGTGGACTGGCCTTTCTCTCTGATACCCTTAGTTTTTCTTTCATTTTGACCTTGGAGAATCTGATGATTATGTGTCTTGGAGATGATCTTCTTGTGGTGTGTCTTACTGGGTTCTCTGGATTTTCTGAATTTGAATTTTAGCCTGTCTAGCTAGATTGGGGAAGTTCTCCTGGATAATATCCTGAATTATATTTTCTAAATTAGTTCCATTCTCCCTGTCTCTCTCTCTCTGGTAACCCCATCAGTCGTAGCTTCAGTACCTTTACCTAATCCCATATTTCTTGTAGGTTTTCTTTTTCATTCTTTTTTTCTCTATTCTTGTCTGCCTGTCTTATCTCAGAAAGGCAGTCTTCAACCTCTGAGATTCTTTCCTCTGCTTGGTCTAATCTGCTATTAATAGTAGTGATTACATGTGAAATTCTTGTAGTGTGTTCTTCAGCTCTATCAGGTTCGTTATATTCCTCTCTATACTGGCTATTTTGGCTGTCAGCTCCTGTATTGTTTTATCCTGATTCTCAGCTTCCTTGCTTGGGGTTGCAATGTGCTCTTTTAGCTCAGCAAAGTTCATTTTTATCCACGTTCTGAAGACAACTTCTGTCATTTCAGCCATCTCAGCTTCAGCCCAGTTCTGTGTCCTTGCTGGAGAGGTGTTGTGGTCATTTAGAGGAAAGGAGGCATGCTGGCTTTTTGAGTTTTAGGTGTTTTAGTGCTGATTATTTCTCATATCTGTGGGCTAGTCTATCTTCAGTCTTTGAGGTTGTTTACCTTTGGATGGGGTTCTTGTGGCGGTGTTTGTTTTCTCTTTTAATACTCTGGCCGCTCTTTGGTATGGCTGCGGCAGTTTGCTGGGTATTTGCTCCAGACCCTAGTCACCTCAGTTTCTCTAATACCTGTAGAAATCACCAGTGTAGCCTACCAAGCAGCAAAGATGGCAGCCTGCCTCTTCATGTGGAAGTTCTGTCTCGGGGGTACTGACGTCTTGTTGGCCCTAACGTACCTGTAGGAAGTGGCTGAAGACCCCAGTTGGGAGGTCTCACCCATGCAGAAAGAACTGGATCAGGGACCTGTTTAAAGAAGCATTCTGACTACATTTTGGTAGAGCAGCTGCCCTGTGTTGGGGATCCCTTCAGCCCCTAATCAGTTTGGGCTCTCCAAGGCCTGCAGGCTATACTGGCTTAGATGCCCAAACAGCAAAGGTGGCAGCACTCTGTCCCAGGGAAAAATTAGACATCTGATGGCCCTAGAACACAGACAGACGTGGCCAGGTGCCCCAGCTGGGAGGGCCCACCCAGTGAGCAGAAATGGATTAGGGTCCCACTTAAAGAAGCAGTCTGGCCACTCCTCCACAAAAGAGCTGTGGCATGCTGGGGAGCCATCTCTGTCCAGGTTGGCTTGGAATCCCCAAATCCTACAGGCTGGAAGAGCTGAGTGAGCCTAAACGACAGAGGTGTCAGCTTGCCCCTCCCCCAAAGCACTTCATCCCAGGGAGAAATCAGAAATCTGTTCACAGAATATGGGTGGGTGTGGCCAGAGGCCCCAGCCAGCAGGACCTGCTGTAAGAGGAGGACTGGATCAGGGTCCCATTTAAAGAAGCAGTGTGGCCACACCCTGACAAAAAAGTGCTGGGAACCCGCCTGTCCCTGTTGGCTTGGACTCTCCAAAGCCCACAGGCTAAGACAGCTCAGTTGTCCAAACATCAAAGCTGGTGGCCAACCCTTCCCCCTCCCCACTCCCCCAGCACCCTGTCCCAGGGCGAGATCAGAGCTCTGGTGGGTGGGGGCGTCTAGAGGCTCCAGCTGGGAGGTCCTGCCCAGTGAGGAGAAATGGACTGGGGTTCTGCTTAAAGAAGCAGGCTGGCCACTTTCTGGTAGAGTAGCTGCAGAGACCCATCTTTGTCTGGACCATTTGGACTCTCCAAAGCCTGCAGACTGGAATGACTGAGTTGACCAAACAGCAAAGATGGTGCTCCACTGTTGAATATAGTGAGTTCCAAATTTCTCTTCAGATAATTAGTATGCTGGAATGTTCAGTTTCTGTGTTCTTTGTTCTCCATTTTTAAGTTTAACTCCCATGTTGTCTTTGTCTCCTTGGCCCTAGTTTCAGTAAACAACTTTCCCACCAGCTCTAATCACTAGTTCACATCTGTTCCCCTGGTTACCTGCTCTGTCCTGAGTCACCCCTGGTCTCCTGCTCCGTCCTGAGTCATCCCTGGTCTCCTGCTCCGTCCTGAGTCACCCCTGGTCTCCTGCTCCGTCCTGAGTCACCCCCGGTCACCTGCTCCATCCTGAGTCACCCCTGTTCACCGGCTCTGACCTGAGCCACCTTTAGTCATCTGTTTCATAACTGTCTTTACTGCAGAAAATGCTCACTCCACCACTCTGGCTCATATCCCTGCTCTCTTTAAAATAGCCAATTGGAATTAGCTTAGACTGTGTGGTTCAACCCTACCCAATAGGAGAACAACACAGCAGTAGGGGCTACCTGCATCAGGGATAAGAACCCCTTCCCCTCCTTTGTTCTGGTGTACTCTTGCCATTCTCCATCTGTGAGATGCACTCTTCTATAAAATTAAAAATTGCCTTGCTGAGAAAATTTATGTTCTAATGCTATTTCTTTTGTGGCACTGAAAATTTGTTTCTAACACCTGCCCTTTCTTCCCATGGGCCTTGTCCCTTCTCAGGCAGGCTTCACCCTGTTGCTGGTGGCTGGCTGGAATTCCAAGCCAGTGGGTCTTGTCTTGTGAGCTGCTGAGGAGGTGGGGCCTGCATATAGACACTGCTTGGCCCCCTGGATTCTGCCCCCTTCCTAGGGGTATGTGCAGACCTCCTGCCTTGCCTGAGTTACAGTTACCTTTGCTAGGAATCTTGGGACTGGAGGATGTAAAGCTCCTGGGTCTCTGTGTGTGCCTCAGCAGCTGCTCTTTGGGAGAGCTGTGAGACTCCATACAGCTCTGTGTGTCAGACCCAAGGCCCGGGTGGAGTGGGCTCACTAGGGGATCTCCTGACTCAAGGGTTGGAAAGATCCATGGGAGAAGCACAGTTTCCCAGGATTGCACATTCACTCACTGCTTCCCTTGGCTGGGGATGGGGGTTCCCTTGACTCTGTGTGACTCCTGGGGAGTCATCGCCTGCCCTGCTTTTCTTGATTCTCTGTGAGTGAGTTGTTTCCCTGATCAGTTCCAATGGAAGTACCTGGATATTTTAGTTAAAGGTGATGTGTTCACACATCCTTTTTATTCCTCTCCATGAGTGTCACACACTGCAGCTGCTTCTAATCAGTGATCTTGGGTCCATCTCTGGATCTTATTTTAAATCTTGTGTTTTAACAAGTTCTGGTACTCTGGTAGGAGGATGCTGTCTTGTTATTGCCAGGTAGGGGCAGAAGTCTTGGTCTTTATTGACATGGGGGAGGAGGAACTTTTATTGCTGAATGGGTATGGTAGTTCAAGCTCCTCATTAGGTCACTGTAGATTTCACCCTGGCTTGGAGGAAGAGAGGCATCTCATCACTACTCACTACAAATCATCCATTGAACACAAAGGGGTTGAGGAGGGATGCAGTTTTGTTACCACTAATTTCTGATGAAAGTCCTAGCTCTTCACTATGCCTCCTCTGACACCACCCCAGCAAGTAGGGGGAGAAGGGCCCTGTTTCCATTAGTTGTGTATAGAAGTCCAGGCTTTCTGATGGCCTCCACCTTAACTGATACGCCTTCTTCTCTTCATTTTCTAGGGTGGTTTTAGAATGTCCAGAGTTTTCACTTGTACTTAATAGGAGAAATTAGGAAAAGCATATTTGCTATATTTTTGTAGAAGCTGGATTCTGAGAATTTTCAAATTCATTTTTGAATAGATAGTATATTTATATAATATAAAACCCAGCAAAATATAACAAGCTTTATAGCAAAATGTCACTCATTTTCTTTTGTTCATCTTCTGCCCTATTTGTACCATGCCCCTTATCCCTAGTTTCTTTTTTTATACCTTCTGAGTTATTTTATACACACATAAGAAAATGATGAACACAGATAATTTTTTACAAATGGTGTCATAATACACATGCTGTACTCATTCCCCTTTCTCTCCCCATTTGCTGTATAGTTAGAGACCTTACTATGTCAAGGATATAAAGAGCTTTCTTGGTTTTTGTTTTTTCAAAATAGCTCTATAGATTTTTACTATATGAATAAAAGACAGCATTTTAATGGTATTTTATAAATTGTGTTGCTGAATTGTGAATTTCCTCAGAAGTATCTTATACAATATATAGTCTATCAGTGGTTAGCCTCACTTAAACTGTAAGATGTTTGGGGAAACTTGGATCCAGTGTGTGTGTTTTTCCTTCTAAAATGGTTTACATGTTATATGTTTATTTTGAAGATAAACAACATTTGTCATATTCTTTTTGTGTATTGTTTTCCAGATGATCTCAATGATTCCATGATTCTGACATTTTATGAGAAAAAGAAACATGCCAAGTCTAATTATAGGAATTAGAGGAGTGTTTTGTATTTTTAATTGCAAGAAATAGCTATGCAAGATACTTTTGAATGGTCTCTTTCCACTTGCAGAAGAATGCTTGTAAACATAGGCTTTTCCTAGACTCTTGCCTTAATAATTCTGTTCTCTCTTCCCTGTTCCAAGGGCATGTCTCATGAAACCTGCAGTCTAATGCTGTGATTTGTCTAAGGTTTCTGGCAAAAAATATTTTATAAGATTTGCCAGCCTGTATGAATTAATCCAGCCTAACCAATCTGTTGATAACAGATTGGAAGCTTTTGGTTGAAACATAGAAAAAGTAGTTCACTTGCCGCAGATGGAAAGAAAAAAAGTCAAAGATGTTTTGAGTTTTTTGAGAAGACAAGAAAAAGCTCTGTTTCTGTCTTCCTTGACATCATTATTGAGGAGTGACTTCCTTGAGATTTCTGCATGTGAGGTTAGCTACCTGGTACAAAAGGAAGGAATCAAGATGGTAACTTTCCTTCTATTTCTACATGTGATCATAAGGAATTTATGGTGTAATTGGAGGTAGCTGAATTAGAGAATAAGGACTTGGTTTATTTTAATGCTATGATAGTTTTTAGGTAAAATGGTTAGTAGAGAGTATGACACAAAGTAACGTTTCAGTAAACAGTAGTAAATAACTAATGTCAAGGAAATCAACCAAGCTGCTTTGATTGATTGATTCAATTAAAGTTGAGTCTCAACTTGGTAAATCTTGATTGGCTCAATTGATCTGTCAGGACACTTGTAGCTGACACTTATCCTTTCTTCACGTTTTTTGTTGTTGTTAATGAAATCAATAGTTTGCTCAGAGAAACTGATCATATCCCCAACTCAGGTATAAATCCTAATTAGCCTACGCCAGTTTGCTACTCTCATTCCCCTTGCCAGCGTTTGTTTTAAGAATTGATAGGTGATACAATTTTGGTCAGTGAGATATAAAAAAGAGGAATATTGTTGGCTTTTTATTTTCAAAAGTTTTTTTTCTCTCTTTTTTTTTCACATAAGAAGAAATCCTGAAGAAGAAATAGGCTTTTCCTCTCCTGAAAATGTGGTAGCTATCTTGATTGGGCTTGACTGAGGACAGGGCTAGTTTTCTGAGGATGGCAAAATGGAAAATGGGAAGAACTTAAGTAATTGATGATAATATCAAGCCCAGAAATTACTAACTCCATAGTCTTGGTATATATCATTTATGTGAGAAAATAAATTCTTTGTATTTTTTAAGTTGTTGTGATTTGGGTTTTCTTTTATTTGCAGCCAAAAGTTTCTGGTACAATATGTTAACATGCTAGATTTGAAAAGAAATTGAAAGCACCAATAATTTATTGAGAAACATCTGTCTATTCAAACATACTTTGGATATGTATATTTGAAAAAAATGACAATTGGAGACTGTATTTAATTTTATTTGTTAAGTCCCCCAGGCTGAGTAGAAATATAAATTTGTAACTCGTGTAGAATAATTCAATGAATATAATGTTTCAGTTTCAGAAATTATTCACAGATTTTAGGCTGGCTGCAGTGGCTCATGCCTGTAATCCCAGCACTTTTGGAAGCCGAGGTGGGTGGATCACTTGAGGTCAGGAGTTTGAGACCGGCCTGACCAACATAGTGAAACCCTGTCTTTACCAAAAAATACAAAAATTATCCAAGTGTGGTGGCATGCACCTGTAATCCCAGCTACTTGGGAGGCTGAGACATGAGAATTGCTTGAACCTGGGAGGCAGAGGTTGCAGTGAGTTGAGATCACGCCACTGCCCTCCAGCCTGGGAAGATAGTGAGACTCTGTCTCAAAAAAAAAAAAAGAAAAGAAAAGAAAAGAGATTCTCAGATTTTGAAGAATGCAAGGTATACCACTAGATTATTTTGCATCCTCAAGATATTTATGAATTACCATGCATCTTTACAAACAAGAAAAGCTTTCAAGGAAAGCTGGAAGAGTTGAAGGAAAGAACTCTGTTCATTGATCAGAGGCAGTTTCCATAAGATTTTAGGGTTAAGTTTATGAATTCATGGACAAGTTTATGAATTCATGGAATTTATGATTGTGTGATCAGCTGCTGAGATATGTTTGAGCTAATTTTCTCTGGAAAAGTATGTAGGTACTCTTTGACATGATGGGGTTACAAATCCATTGCAAATATGATTAAATTGAAAATACATTTAATACATCTGACCTACCAAACATTGTCGCTTAGCTTGGCCTATTTTAAACATACTCAGAACATTTTCAGTATAATAGTCAATAAATTACATGAGATATTCAACACTTTGTTATAAAATGCGTTTCATGTTACATTATTTAGTCCAGCCTAATAAAATCATATGGCATATCACTAGCCTAGGAAGAGATAAAAAACTAATAATTTGAAGTTTGATTTCTACTGAATGATTATGGCTTTCACGCCATCATAAAGTTGAAAAGTGATAAATCGAACTCATTGTAAATTGAAGACCGCCTTTATTCTTTGATGAGTTTACCCAACTCAAAGCTGAGAGTTTATTTCTGTGATGTAAACCTGTAGTCAGAATTGAGTTCTGACCCATGAACACTTGTAGAGTTCTTCAGAAGAATTTAGTTCAGTCTGTGAAGTATCATCAATCTTATCGATTAATCGCAAGTGACAAATTATTAGCACCAGGCCTGTAAGTGTGGCAACAGTTCTTTCTTAATTGGATAAGTTGTCCCGGTTGGATTTTTAACATATTACCTTTATGTTAATATGCCTTTTAATCAGCCGTGAAAAATTCACTTCCATTGTAATTGAATTATGATTTTCTCCTATAGGTGTTTTGAAAAGCTGAAATTGAGGAAGCATCAGCCAAATCCATGGTATAGAATTAGGCAGGGAATAGACATTTGCATGGAGGGCCAGAGATGGAAAATAATGCCTATTAGTCATGATATTATTTGTTTTAAAATGCAATGAACTTACAATCATTTTATTGATATTGGAAGGGGAACTTTGTAAAATAACTTGCTAACAATAGGATGATAAAAATTAATTTTGCTCTTATTATTAGTAATTATATCTAAAACATCAGTAGTTTTTTCAATATACTATGAATTTATTTGAATAAATAATATCCTATTTGCATGCTTATAAGTCACTTAAACAAAATCAGTTTTGATTTCAGTTTCTTTAACTCTGTTTTTCATCAATTTTTGTCTTCTTCAAAACTGAGGTTTTCAGAAATCTGAGTTATCTAATTTGGAAGTTTCTGCTCTATCTGAACATTTTTGGGGTTAAGTTTTTGTAATACTGTCAAAAATTTATGTTTTTGAATAGTTTTAAACAACAAAAATGTCCATGGAGTTGGTACATATAATATGTTCCACTCTGAAAAGCCTGGATTCCTCCGCCGTCTATTTGCATGCAGAGGTCTCACCACATCCAGGACTTTGCACATTATCCCTTAGCAAATGCCATCTAAATTCTCATCTCTGACATTTTTACCTGAATGTTTCATTGGCACTGCAAGTATTTCTATAGCCAAAACACCCCTGTATAGCCAAAACCACCCTTTCTATAGCTGATAACCACCCTTTCTACAGCTGATAACCACCCTTTCTATAGCTGATAACCACCCTTTCTATAGCTGATAACCACCCTTTCTATAGCTGATAACCGCCCTTTCCATAGCTGATAACCACCCTTTCTATAGCTGATAACCACCCTCTCTATAGCTGAAAACCACCCTCTCTATAGCTGATAACCACCCTTTCTATAGCTGAAAACCGCCCTTTCTATAGCTGAAAACCGCCCTCTCTATAGCTGAAAACCACCCTCTCTATAGCTGATAACCACCCTTTCTATAGCTGATAACCACCCTTTCTATAGCTGAAAACCACCCTCTCTATAGCTGATAACCACCCTTTCTATAGCTGATAATCACCCTTTCTATAGCTGAAAACCATCCCTCTATAGCTGATAACCACCCTTTCTATAGCTGATAACCACCCTTTCTATAGCTGATAATCACCCTTTCTATAGCTGAAAACCATCCCTCTATAGCTGATAACCACCCTTTCTATAGCTGATAACCACCCTTTCTATAGCTGAAAACCATCCCTCTATAGCTGATAACCACCCTCTCTATAGCTGATAACCACCCTCTCTATAGCTGATAACCATCCCTCTATAGCTGATAACCACCCTCTCTATAGCTGATAACCACCCTTTCTATAGCTGATAACCACCCTTTCTATAGCTGATAATCACCCTTTCTATAGCTGAAAACCATCCCTCTATAGCTGATAACCACCCTCTCTATAGCTGATAACCACCCTTTCTATAGCTGATAACCACCCTCTCTATAGCTGATAACCACCCTCTCTAACCACCCTCTCTATAGCTGAAAACCGCCCTCTCTATAGCTGATAACCACCCTCTCTATAGCTGATAACCACCCTCTCTATAGCTGATAACCATCCCTCTATAGCTGATAACCACCCTCTCTATAGCTGATAACCACCCTCTCTAACCACCCTCTCTATAGCTGATAATCACCCTTTCTATAGCTGAAAACCATCCCTCTATAGCTGATAACCACCCTCTCTATAGCTGATAACCATCCCTCTATAGCTGATAACCACCCTCTCTATAGCTGATAACCACCCTCTCTAACCACCCTCTCTATAGCTGATAATCACCCTTTCTATAGCTGAAAACCATCCCTCTATAGCTGAAAACCGCCCTCTCTATAGCTGATAACCACCCTCTCTATAGCTGATAACCACCCTCTCTATAGCTGATAACCACCCTCTCTAACCACCCTCTCTATAGCTGAAAACCGCCCTCTCTATAGCTGATAACCACCCTCTCTATAGCTGATAACCACCCTCTCTATAGCTGATAACCATCCCTCTATAGCTGATAACCACCCTCTCTATAGCTGATAACCACCCTTTCTATAGCTGATAACCACCCTTTCTATAGCTGATAATCACCCTTTCTATAGCTGAAAACCATCCCTCTATAGCTGATAACCACCCTCTCTATAGCTGATAACCACCCTTTCTATAGCTGATAACCACCCTTTCTATAGCTGATAATCACCCTTTCTATAGCTGAAAACCATCCCTCTATAGCTGATAACCACCCTTTCTATAGCTGATAATCACCCTTTCTATAGCTGAAAACCATCCCTCTATAGCTGATAACCACCCTCTCTATAGCTGATAACCACCCTTTCTATAGCTGATAACCACCCTTTCTATAGCTGATAATCACCCTTTCTATAGCTGAAAACCATCCCTCTATAGCTGATAACCACCCTTTCTATAGCTGATAACCACCCTCTCTATAGCTGAAAACCGCCCTCTCTATAGCTGATAACCACCCTCTCTATAGCTGATAACCACCCTCTCTATAGCTGATAACCATCCCTCTATAGCTGATAACCACCCTCTCTATAGCTGATAACCACCCTTTCTATAGCTGATAACCACCCTTTCTATAGCTGATAATCACCCTTTCTATAGCTGAAAACCATCCCTCTATAGCTGATAACCACCCTCTCTATAGCTGATAACCACCCTTTCTATAGCTGATAACCACCCTTTCTATAGCTGATAACCACCCTCTCTATAGCTGAAAACCGCCCTCTCTATAGCTGATAACCACCCTCTCTATAGCTGAAAACCGCCCTTTCCGTAGCTGAAAACTGCCCTTTGTATAGCTGATAACCACCCTCTCTATAGCTGAAAACCACCCTTTCTATAGCTGATAACCACCCCTCTGTCTGATATTTCTGTTTGTGTTGATACCCTTCTCATGGTGATTCAGGTTTGAAACTTCAGAACCTTTTTTGAATTCATTTTCTCCTTTCCCTTCAGTGTATGAAACCTGCTGCCGAAATGCATTTTCTGCTTCAGGTGGAACTAGAAGACAACCTCTAAGCGTTTGTTAGACCCCTCCTATGCTCATTACCACACTAGCTATAGTGGGGGGCACACAAGAAACTTTACATGTGATGCAAGAAAAGCACAGAAGATCATGCCTAGGTGGTCTCTCCAATTTCCTTGTCTGTCAAGTTAAAAAGAACCAACATTAGCTTGTGCAGCAAGTAGTTAGCATATGCATACATATGACATGATTTCTATTCAGTAGAGCCTAGGAAGTGGAAGCCTAATTTGTAGAAGAAAGTTAGTGCAAGAATCTCAGCAGTTTGAAGTGAGCATGACGTATAGTAACAGGAATTTACAGATCAAAGTAACTCACACAAGATGATACATTATTACTTGAAATATGTACTAATTTTATGGTAGAGTCTAGATCTTAGATCAGATCCATTAGTCTTTGCTTCCCCGAATAGATAATCATGGATATGGGTATGGTACTATCTCTCTCCTTCCATGCCTGAAAGAGCTTGTATTGGTTAGATGGAACACCTTAATTTTTATACCTAGTACCAATTACAGGCCATGATTTCAAAATGATCAGTCACCAAATCTCCTTTCTAAAATTTTTTTAGAAACAAGGTTCTCACTCTCTTACTCAGGCTAGAGTGCAGTGGTGTGATCGTAGGTCACTGCAGTCTCAAACTCTTGGGCTCAAGAAATTCTCCTGCCTCCGTCTCTTGAGTAGTTAGGACTACAGGCACATGCCACCATGCCCAACTAATAATTTGAAATTTTTGTGTGTGTGCGAAGATGGAATCTCACTGTGTTGCCCAGGCTAGTTTTGAACTCTTAGCCTCAAATGATCCTCCTGCCAATGCTTCGCAAAGTGCTGGCATTACAAAATCTCTTTTAAAATTAACTTTTGGGGCCAGGCATGGTGGCTCACGCTTATAATCCTAGCACTTTGGGAGGCCAAGATGGGTGGATCACTTGAAGTCAGGAGTTTGAGAACAGTTTGGCCAAAATGGTGAAAATGTCTACTATAAATGCAAAAGACAATAAAAATCTGGGTGTGGTGGCACACGCTGTAATCCCAGCTACTTCGGAGGTTGAGGCAGAAGAATTGCTTGAACCCGGGAGGTGGACGTTGCAGTGAGCCCAGATCATGCCACTGCATTCCAGCCTGGGTGACAGAGTGAGACTTCATCTCAAAAAAAGAAATTATCTTTTGTATTCTTACAAATTACTCATACCATTGACTGCCAGAATTTGGGGGGTGGGGATGTGACAATTACTAGAATAACAATATCCTGTGAGCTCCATGAGAGTACACAGGACTGGCACCTCCCTTTTGGGGCTCTGAGATAGTAGGGTGGTGATTTGACGAACCAATCTGAATTGACTCTTACAGACAAGTATGAATGACCCAGTGGAAAGAAGTTGTGGAGAGAAATTCAGGCAGAGAAAATAGAATGTGTAAAGGCTTGGAGCTATGACAAGAGTGTGGTCATTTCAGGTAACTATAAATTCAGACATGGAACATAACATATGAGGTGTGAGAGGGGAGTATAAATTAGACTGAACTGAACTAGCCGTCATGGACCAGAACATGAAGTTCCCATTCTGCCATCCTTAAGGGCTCCTGAAGTCTATGGAAAATCTAGAATTTCTAAAGGATTTAATAGAGGGATGTGACATGATCCTATATATATTTTCCAAAGAATATTACAGCAGTCTTTAAGATAATGGATTATCAGAGGTGAAGACAAGCAGCAAAGTGCAGTTAGGAGGCTGATACGATAATGACAGCAAACAACAATGTGTATTAAATAACTGTCGTGTAGTGTCATTGAGGATGGAGGTTTTCAAGAAACAGAAAGTCCATTCGTAGGATCAACAGGTTTTGATGGTTCAAGGAGTATAAGGAGTGAGAGATAGCAGGCTTCTGGCTTAGGCAACTGAGAAAATAGTGTCACAACTCAGACTACAAACAGCTGACCATGAGCCCTGCTCAATTCAGCCTGGTCAGATTTTCAGAGGGGCAGCCACGGAAAGTGACGATGTAAAGCCCCTGGATTTGGCGGCCGCCAGAGGACTTCAAGAGTGATCTCAGTGAAGTGTGGCAAGAAACGCAGGCCAGATTAGGACTTCAAGAAGTGAGTAAGAGTGAGGAATTGAAAAAATTAGGTTTAGATCAGTTTTATTTTTAGACTTTTGACAGAGGAAGGTAGAACATGTTGGCTGACAGAAGAATAACACGGTAAAGGGAATTTGTAAATTTACTCTACATAAAGTTAATAAATACATTTTTATTTTAATAACGCTAACATGATAATGAATTTTAAAAATTATAAATGAGGCTTAGGATGTTTGTAGACTAAGAGGAAGTAGAAAAGGAGAGACTGGAGACCAAAGGGGAATTAGAACGATTGAAGAAACAGGCCCAGCAGCGCTAGGAAGGGATGGAGATAATCATTAAAGTGGTGGGTTAGACTTGGGAAAAATGAATATAAAGGAACCCACTGCTCTAAGACAAGAGGGAAGGAAAAGATCATGTGAGATGAATAAAAGGGATTTTATATGGGAAGGAGGGTATGACTACAGGAGAGTTCTGGGGTGGAGAAACACGATGTCAAGGCAGTTCATGTGAACAGTGTACACTTCCCTGAGATAATGATTTTATGCTCGTAGAAGTGGTTTGGATTAGCAGTTGAGGGTATATGATAAGGAATCAGTGATGGATGACGGACAGTATTGTTGCCCATGATTGGGTGGATTACTTGAGGTCAGGAGTTCCAGACCAGCCTGGCCAACATGGTGAAACCCTGTTTCTACTAAAAATACAAAACATTAGCCAGGTGTGGTGGTGGGCGCCTGTAATCCTAGCTACTTTGGAGGCTGATGTGGGAGAATCACTTGAACTTGCGAGGTGGAGGTTGCAGTGAGCTGAGATCGTGCTACTGCGCTCCAGCCTGGGTGACAGAGCAAGACTCTGTTGGGGGGGGTAGCAGGGGGGAGAAAAAAAGGTTCATTGGAGACCAGTTATTCTGAATTATTAGATAACCTCTTAGCATAATTAAGAAAGCCTTTATCAGTTTCACATACGTGTTAGGAACTCTCAAGAAAGACAAAAGGAAGACCAAGAAAGTGGTGTGACTATAGTCTCTTACCTCTCATTTCTTACGGTTTGCCTCCGCCCTTCATAATGTCTATGTTTTCCAAGTTTATCAGCAGCTATATCTCAATAGTTGAACAGTGCTTACCTGTTGGGTGTATTTGTGAAAGACACACACAGACACACACAGACACACAGACACACACACACACACACACAAAGCAGCAGAGTGGTAGTAGTTGAGCCCAGATGGTGCCGAATAAGAAATCTTCCTCATTCCAGCCACACCAATGTCTTGCTGATTCCTGGATGGAAGTTTGCATTTTCCTGCCTCTGCACTTTTGCTTATGCCTGTACAAGAATTTCCTTCTTTTCACTATCTGAACATACAAAACTCAGCTCAAATGCAACCTCTTGTGAGGTTTCTCTTATCACTTCCCTTAGAATAACTCTCTCTCATTTCTGACTGTCTCTACTACTATCTATGCACAGATTTTTATGGGCTTCATGATATTTTAAATTATTTTATTGTTTGTATGTCTACCATCCTGGTTTAGTTGGTATGATCCTTGGTGATAGGAACCATACTTTAAATTTCTTTGTATCTTAAACTAGAGACTATCACATAGTAAATGCTCAATAATACTTGACAAAAAATATACAAAATAAAGGAGAACTTAATTTTGATAAGCAATGATAAATTTTGTTTGTTTTGATAAACCAAATGATAAATATCTGTAAGAGGCAATGACAGGGTGAAAAAACCCATGGGCTTTGAAGTTAGCAGCCCTGAATTCAGATCCTAGCTTGTAATCAGATTACTAGATGTTTGATCTTAAACTAGCTACTTAACTTCTCTGAGCTTCCATTTCCTTAACTACAAAATAGGAATAATTATCATTGCTTTGTAGACTAGTTAGGAATATTATAAATAATCTGAATTATTTAGAAAAAAAGCTTGGCATGTAGTACATATTCAATAAATAATAGCAACTATTATTATTTGTTTTATCTTCTTTTATACTTAAAATGTAGCAGAGTTACAAAAACCCAAATATGCACCATATAGCTTCAATAGTAATTAGAACAGGCCAAAACCAAACTATTGACATGCTTTAAACTAAACTGGAAGAAACCCAAGACATTCTGTTTATAATCTGGCCTTGGATCCAGTAAGCAACTGACCACAAGTGGCTGGGTGAATGTACCATGAAGACGTCAGGTACTACTAACTTCACTGCTCAATGCAAATGCCTATCCAGGGGTCTATGCAGTACTAACCACTTAGAAATGGCTCCATGCACAGATGGCCTGGGTTTCACTTCATTCAGTTTGTATAGTTTAGCATGGACAATCTGTCACAGGGAATAATTCCACCCTAACCAGATGGAGGGATCAGTTCACCAAGTATTGTCTCATTCCCATTTCTAATGACTATAATTACATGAAGCGATTTTTTTAAATCGAGCAAACATCTTTTACACTAAAAATAAAGCTCATGGTTAATTTGGAGGAATTCTTTGTCCAGGAGTTGTGGAATTAGTGAATGTCGTGTTGAGTGAGCAGGAAGGAACTGAGGGCCCGCCACTCAAAGTGAAAACAGGCCACAGTGCACATGGCAACCACTCGGGTAGTTGGATGTGTGTATTCAGGGAAACCACAAGGTTGCCAAGGAGAAGTGCACTATGATGGGCTGTTTAGAATAGAGCAAGTATTTTAGGGAGAGTAAAACATATCCAGTTCTGTGTTGCCAGACATCATTTGTAAATATCTTTCTATGCTAGGGTGAAAGATTATATGCAAGCAAGTATGCCAATAACTCTTTTCAAAAAACACTTGTCTAAACTTGGCTAGGAGGCCTAACATTGTCAGGGAAGTTGCTGCAAATGATGCTTCTCTTTGTTAATATCAAACAGTCCTGGAGTTGCCAAACTGTGCTCTTCTCAGAGCCACTTTCTTGGAAGGTATGTGAGTACTGATGTGAGTGGCAGCAAGTTCTGTGACTAGATCACCAGAGCTGGGGGTAATAACCTGGGAGACATAGGTGTAGCAGGGGCTGAAGGTGCTTTAGGCATCAGCAGAGGTCATCAACCCCTAGGCTCCCTCTCCTATGATCATCTCTTTTTTTTTTTTTTTTGAGATGGAGTCTCGTACTGTCGCCTGGGCTGGAGTGCAATGGTGCAATCTTGGCTCACTGCAAACTCCACCTCCTGGGTTCAAGTGATTCTCCTGCCTCAGCCTCCCGAGTAGCTAGGACTACAGGCGCCTGCCATCATAGCCAGCTAATTTTTTGCATTTTTAGTAGAGATGGGGTTTCTCTGCGTTGGCCAGGCTGGTCTCAAACTCCTGACCTCGTGATCCACCCACCTTGGCCTCCCAAAGTGTTGGGATTACAGGTGCGAGCACCGCGCCCGGCCCTATGCTCATCTCTTGACTCTTCCCTTTGCACATGCTCTGCTTCAGTTGTTCTTGATGCTCGCAGTATCTACAGTAGGTCATGTTCCCCGTTTTATCTCTCTGGCTTTCTCCTGCATGTTCTTTCCTCTGCCTGAACGCACCTGCTGAACTGTCCTTCTAGGTAATTTCTAGTTTTCCTTCAGGTCTCAGCTTTGACATCACTCTCTTTAGAAAGTTTTTCCTGAACACATCCTTAGATGCCTCCTTCTGTTCTTCTATCCCACCTGGAATTCCTGCAAATAATTACTTGTCATATTGTCTATTACCTGCTTATTATTATTATTTTTTGTCTCCCTATTAGCCTGAAATTCCTTGGAGGTAGGTGCTGGATTTTTTTTTTCAGTTAGATCCTTAATGCAGCAAGTTACTTAGAACCTTATGAGTGATCAGTAAGTGTTTGTTTAATAGATGAATGAATAGATACATAAGTTCTCCCCTGTAGTGTAAGAATACAAAAAAGTGGATATATTATGTCAGCATGATATAAAGAAATCAGACATGCTGAAAGTCAGACAAAAGGACTGAGTGGAAAAGCTTCACTTATAAAATTATTTGTTTAAAAAGAATCTTAATGTAGAAAATGTTTCAAGAGCAATATAAAGAACTTCTAGTTCTTGAGCCATGTGGAACTAAGTTTCTGACAGGATGTCTCATCACCTCCAAATACTTTATTCTGTATTTCCAAACAGCATGGGTCTTTTCCAGTATGACACAATCGAAAGAATCAGAAAGTTAATTGGGTCACTATCTAATCCACAGGCCCAGTTCCAGTTTTGCCAGTTTTACCGGTATGTGTCATTTATGGGAAATAGTCCAGCCCAGAATCAGGGGTTGCATTTAGTCATTTTCTTTTTTCAGTCACCTTCAATCTGGAACAGCTCTGCAGTCTTTGCTTGACTTCCATGACCTTGACACTTTTGACAGGCTATTATTTTTGTAGAATATTCCTTATTCTATATTTGTCAGATGTTTTTCATGATTAGACTGAATTGGAACATCACAGAAATGACGTTGGATTTTATCTTTGCATCATATTAGATGGCACGTGATTTTGATTTACTTTATTGTCGTTTCTGTTAGCATTCATTACTTGAGCACGGTGAAATCTGCCAACTTTCTCTACTGCTAAGTTATTCTTCTGTTCCTCTGTCTTAGAATGTTATTGCTACTATAAGAAATACCTTGAACTTGGTAATTTATAAGCAACAGAAATTCATTGCTCACAATTCAAGAGTAAGTCACCAGTATCATCTCGCATGCAAAGACACATATAAGCTCAAAGACAAGGGATGGAGGAAGATGTACCAAGAAAATGGAAAACAAAAAAAGCAGGGGTTGCAATCCTAGTTTCTGACAAGACAGACTTTAAACTAACAAAGATTCAAAAAGACAAAGAAGGGCATTACATAATGGTAAAGGGTTCAATTTAACAAGAAGACCTAACTATCATAAATATATATATGTAGCCAATACGGAACACCCAGATTCATAAAGCAAGTTCTTAGAGACCTTCAAAGAGACTTACACCCCATACAATAATGGTGGGAGACTTAACACCCCAATGACAATATTAGATCACTGAGTCAGAAAATTTATGAAGATATTCAGGACCTGAACTCAGCTCTGGATCAGGTAGACCTGATAGATATTCACTGAATCCTCCACCCAAAACAATAGAATATACATTCTTCTGATCACCACATGGTACTTTAAAATTGATCACACAATTGGAAGTTAGACACTCCTCAGCAAATGCAAAAGAACTGGAATTATCACAGTCTCTCAGACCACAGTGCAATCAAATTAGAACTCAAGATGAAAACGTTCACTCAAAACCATACAACTACATGAAAATTAAACAACCTACTCCTGAGTGCCTTCTGGGTAAATAAGGAAATTAAGGTGGAAGTCAAAAAGTTGTTTGAAACTAATGAGAACAAAGATACAGTGTACCAGAATTTCTGGGATGCAACTAAAGCAGTGTTAAGAGGGGGAGTTTATAGCACCAAATGCCCACATCAAAGAGCTGGAAAGATCCCAAGTTAACAAGCTAACATCACAATTAAAAGAACTAGAGAACCAAGAGCACTCCAATCCCAAAGCCAGCAGAAGACGAGACATAACCAAGAGCAGCAATGAACTGAAGGAAATGGAAACACACGAAACCTTTCAAAAGGTCAACAAATCCAGGAGCTGTTTTTTGTTTTTTTTTTGAGAAAGTTAATAAAATAGATCACTAGCTAGGCTAATAAAGAAGAAAAGCGAGAAGATTCAAATAAACACAATTAGGGGGATATTACCACTGATCTCACAGCAATGCAAACAAGCATCAGAGAATACTATCAACACCTCTATGCACATAAACTAGAAAATCGGGAGGAAATGAATACATTCCTGGACACATACACCCTTCCAAGACTGAATAAGAAAGAAATTGAATCCTTGAATAGACCAATAGTGAGTTCTGAAATTGAGGCAGTAATAAATAGCCTACCAACCAAAAAAGGCCCAGGACCGGAAGGATTTACAGCTGAATTCTGCCAAATGTACAAAGAAAAGCTGGTACCATTACTACTGAAACTATTCCAAAAAATCACAAAGGAGGGAATCCTCCCTAACTCTTTCTATAAGGCCAGCATTATCCTGATACCCAAACCTGGCGGAGATACAACCAAAAAAGAAAACTTTAGACCAATATCCTTGATGAACATTGATGTAAAAATTCTCAATGAAATACGGGCAAACTGAATCCAGCAGCATGTCAAAAAGCTTATTCACCATGATTAAGTAGGCTTCATTCCTGGGATGCAAGATTGGTTCCTCATATATAAATCAATATATGGAATTCATCACATAAACAAAACTGAAGCCAAGACAAAACCACATGATTATCTCAATAAATGCAGAAAAAACCTTTGATACTATTCAACATCCCTTCATGTTAAAAACTGTCAGTAAACTAGCTATTGAAGGAACATACCTCAAAATAATAAGAGCCATACATGACAAACCCAAAGCTAATATACTGAATGGGCAAAAGCTGGAATCCTTCCCCTTGAAAACTGGCACAAGAAAAATGTGTCCCTTGTCACCACTCCTATTTTGTATTGGAAGTTCTGGCCAGGGTAATCAGGCAAGAGAATAAAATAAAGGGCATCCAAATAGAAGAAAATAGGAAGAGAGGAAGTCAAACTATCTTTGTTTATAGACGACATGATCTTGTATCTAGAAAACCCCATCATCTCAACCCACAAGCTTCTTAAACTGATAAGCAAATTCAGCAAAGTCTCAGGATATAAAATCAATGTGAAAAAATCACAAGCACTCCTATACAACAACAGGTAAGGTGAGAGTCAGATCACAAATGAACTCCCATTCACAATTGCCACAGAAAGAATAAAATACCTCAGAATACAACTAACAGGAGAAGTGAAGGACCTCTTCAAGGAGAAATACAAACCACTACTGAAAGAAATCAGAGATGACACAAACAGGTGGAAAAACATCCCATACTCACGGATAGAAAGAATCATTATCATGAAAATGGCCATACTGCCCAAAGCAATTTATATATTCAATGCTATTCCCATTAAACTACCATTGACATTCTTCACAGAGTTAGAAAACACTATTTTAAAATTCATATAATACCAAAAGAGAGCCCAAATTGCCCAACACAATCCTTAGCAAAAAGAACAAAGCTGGAGGCATCATGCTACGTGACTTCAAACTATATTACAGGGCTACAGTAACCAAAACAGCATGGTACTGGTACAAAATGGACACATAGATCAATGAAACAGAACAGAGAACCTAGAAATAAGACCTCACAACTACAAACATCTGATCTTTGACAAACCTGACAAAAACAAGCCATGAAAAATGGCTTTCCTATTTGATAAATGGTGCTGAGATAACTGACTTGCCATATGCAGAAAATCGAAACTGGACTCCTTCCTTACACCATGTACAAAAATCAACTCAGGATGGATTGCAGACTTAAATGAAAACCCTAAACTATAAAAACCCTAGAAGAAAACCTAGGCAATACTATTAGGAAAAAGGCATAAAGATTTCCTGACAAATGTGCCAAAAGCAATTGCAACAAAAGCAAAAATTGGCAAATGGGATATAATTAAACTTATTGGATTCTGCACAGCAAAGGAAATTATCAACAGAGTGAACAGGCAACCTACAAATGGGAGAAAATATTTGCAAACTATGCATCTGGCAAAGGTCTAATATTCAGCATCTATGAAGAATGTAAACAAATTTACAAGAAAAAAACAGCCTCATTAAAAAGTAGGCAAGAAATATGAACAGATGTTTCTCAAAAGAAGACATATATATGTCCAACAAACATATGAATAAAAGCTCAACATCATTGATCATGAGAGAAATACAAATCAAAACCACAGTGAGCTACCATCTCACACAAGTCAGAATGGCCATTATTAAAAGTCAAAAAATAACAAAGGCTGGCGAGGCTGTGGAGGAAAAGGAATGCTTTTACACTTTTGGTGGGATCAAGCATTGTGGAAGACAATCAAAACCTAGAGGCAGAAATACCATTTGACGCAGCAATCCTATTATTGAGTATATAATGAGAGGGAATTAAAATCATTCTATTATAAAGACACATGCAGCTGGGTGTGGTGGCTCACACCTGTAATCCCAGCACTTTGGGAGTCCAAGGTGGGCAGATCACCGAGGTCAAGAGTTCAAGACCAGCCTGGCCAACATGGTGAACAATTAGCCGGGCATGGTGGCATGTGTCTGTAATCCCAGCTACTCAGGTGGCTGAGGCAGGAGAATCGCTTGAACCTGGGAGGCAGAGGTTGCAGTGAGCTGAGATCCAGTCACTGCACTTCAGCCTGGGTGACGAGAGCAAAACTCCTTCTCAAAAAACGAAATAAAAAAGACACATGCATGTGTTCACTGCAGCACTATTCACAATAACAAAGACATGAAGTCAACCTAAATCCCCATCAATGACAGACTGGATAAAGAAAATATGGTACATATACACTGTGAATACTATACAGACATAAAAAAGAATGAAAATCATGTCCTCTGCAAGAAAATGGATGCAGCTGGAGGCCATTGTCCTTGGCAAACCAATGCAGGCATAGAAAACCAAATAGTGCATGTTCTCACTCATGAGTGAAAGCTAAATGATGAGAACACATGGGGTGAAACAACACACACTGGGGTCTGATGGGAAGTGTGAGGTGGGAGGAGGGAGAGCAACAGGAAGAATAGCTAGTGATAGCTGGGCTTAATACCTGGGAGATGGGATGATCTTGTACAGCAAACCACCATGGCACACGTTTACCTGTGTAACAAAGCTATGCATACTGCACATGTACCCTGAACATAAAATACAATTTGAAAAAAAAAATGTAATCCTAGTGTTGGAGGTGGGGCCCGGTGGGAGGTATTGAGTTATGGAGGTGGATCTCTCATGGCTTGGTGCTGTCCTCACTAGAGTGAGTGAATTCTCACGAGATCTGGTTGTTTAAAAGTGTTTGGCACCTCCCTCTCTCTTTCTTCGGCTCTTGGCATGTGACACACCTGTTCCTGCTTCACATTTTGCTATGAGTAAAAGATCCCTGAGTTCTCCCCTGGAGCAAAGCAGATGGCTGGTGCTATGCCTGTACAGCCTGCAGAACCATGAGCCAATTAAACCCCTTTACTTTATAAATTACCCTGCCTTCTGTATTCCTTGATAGCAATGCAAGAATGGCCAAACCATCCTATTATGGCTTTTATACTATTGGTGTTATTTATACTAGGTTTTGCTCATTGCCATTGGGTGCTGCTGCTCCATACCTCATTACTGGACAGGTCTAAGGAATTTTCTTTTTTTTTGAGATGAAGCCTGATTCTGTCGCCCAGGCTGGAGTGTAATGGCACGATCTCAGCTCACTGCAACCTCTGCCTCCTGGGTTCAAGCAATTCTCCTGCCTCAGCCTCCTGAGTAGCTGGGGTTACAGGTGCCCACCACCACACCTGGCTAATTTTTGTATTTGTAGTAGAGACGGGATTTCATCATGTTGGCCAGCCTGCTCTGGAATTCCTGACCTCAGGTGATCCACCTGCCTTGGCCTCCCAAAGTGCTGGGATTACAAGTATGAGCCACCGCACCTGGCTAGGTCTAAAAAATTTATAAACATTTTATTTATATTTACATATATTGAACATCATGGGATCATAGGAATATCTCCAATTTTAATCTAATACCATAGAGTTCAATGTCATTATTTTTCTTTTTCATATTTGAACCTTTTTTTTTTTTTTTAACAATACTGGCTCTCTTTATCCTTATTATGTTTAATAATTTTATCATTTTTTCCTATATGTAACCAATCTCCCATTCCTGATGCCACATCCTTCCTGTACAAACACCTTCCTTACTGTAAAGATGATTCTAGAAACTGGCTACAGGCCTAGACTAAGGCTTTGCTAGTAAACTCTAACACAAGTATTGCTGCATCCCTGCAATAAGGAAGAAAGTCTTCATTAATTCATAGACCTCAAAAGAATCTGAAAACGTGAGGTTTTTAATATAACTCCTGCTTGGCTGAAAAATATTTAGCTCCTAATCTTAGTGCTTGATCTTTTTCTTTCTCCCCAGTCTATGTGGGATTTTCTGAAAGCACAAGTTAACAATCCCAACCACCTGTCATTTAAACAAAGAAGATTTATTACTTATATCTTAAAAAAAAAATGTTATTTAGCTTAGCAGAAGTTTTGTTGTGAAATTGCTGAAACTGCCTCATGTTTTTATTAGTCCTGAGGTGTGTCGCTTTTTGGTGTGTCACACCTGACACACTTCAGTTATAAATATGTAGGGAGCTTGTGACTGTGTCGTGATTATGATGGGACAGAAGGTTTTGGGACTTGATTAAGATTGTCACTGTCCAGACCGCTAGGAGAAAAAGGTTTCTACGGTTCCCTTCATTTCCTTTCTTTCCTTCCCTTCCCTTTGTTTTCTTTCTCTCTCTTTTCTTTTCAATTTTTTCTTAATCTTTTTCTCTCTCCTGCCTTCCTTCTTTTTTTCCTCTCTCTTTTCCTCCCTCTCCCTTACTTTTCCTCCCTCCCTTCCCATCTCTCCTTTCTCTCTCACCTTTTTTTCCTCTCCTCCTCTCTCTTCATTTCTTTCTATTTTTTGAGAAAGTAAATAATTATATATATATGAGGGACAAAAAGAGGGAGATCTTCCAAAAAGGCAGTGGAATGGGACCTTTTCTTTTCAGAGAGTGCAAAGGAATCTCATTAGCCCCTAGAAATCCCAGGAATTGCCAAGATAGACAGTAGCTGAGGGTTCCGTGAAGAACGTGGGGTAGCTGCGGGATCTGAGTACAGAACGCAGGGGTCCTCAGAGGAGAAAGGCTGTATGAGGGACTAAGAGGAAGAGGAATCTCATGAAAGGCCCATCAGGTACTAATTACAGAGAGCGGTATTTTGACAAAGTCAGTTTCTCTGAAGTTGGCTGCATGGAGACGTCAGGCAATGGCAACGGTGCTGTGTGTGCCTGAGCGGTTCCGCCTGACAGTCAGCAGTGGTTCTGAGAAGCCTGGTGGAGGGGAGACAAGCACAGCAGCCCCCGGGGAAACTCCAGAGTTTTGACCAGTTTGGGACTAGATCTTTACTGGACCTTCTGCCTGCGCCGCAAAAGTCCTTCTGAGGTTCTGTGTGATACGGGGGACTGGGGCAGATATATGCAGGTAAAAGTGAATCTTCTCACGTGGTGGTTTTAAAATACGTCAATAAATTCTCCAACACTTCTCTATTCAAAAGTTGGGGCCTAACTCCTCTCACCTCGGGTGTAGGCTGAACATGGTGACTTGCTTCTCATGAATAAAATATGATGGAAGTGGTGATGTGTGATTTCTGAGACTACATGATAATAGGCATTGTGGCCTTCTCCTAGCTCTTATTTTTAGATCACTAGTTCTTGAGTCATGAGGACACTCGAGCAGCCTTATGGAGAGGTCCATATGGTAAGGAACGGAGCCCACATGCCGACAGCCAGCAAGCATCTGAGGCCTTCTGTCAGCGTGTGACTGAGCAGCCTTGCACGCAGATCTTCCCGTTGCAGTCAGGCCTTCAGATGCCTGCAGCTCTGACCAACACCTTGGCTGCAACCTCATGAGAGGTTCTGAAGCAGAACCCCATAGAAAAGTTGCTCTCAAATTCCTGACCCTGGGAAACTGTAAAATAATAATTTTTTTAAGTTACTGTATTTTAGGGTAATTTGTTATATAGCAGTAGATAAGAAGCTCGCTTGACAATCCAGAGATGGAATCTCAGTCTTGCTTTAAAATACTTGGTGAAATAAAGGAATATGACTGTACTTACCTTCTTTGTGTGTGTGTGTGTGTGTGTGTGTGTGTGTGTGAGACAAAGTTTACTCTTGTTGCCCAGGCTGGAGTGCAATGGCATGATCTTGGCTCTGCAACCGCTGCCTTCTGAGTTCAAGTGATTCTCCTGCCTCAGCCTCCCGAGTACCTGGGATTACAGGCATGCGCCACCATGCCTGGATAATTTTGTATTTTTAGTAGAGACGGTTTCTCCGTGTTAGTCAGGCTGGTGTCAAACTCCTGACCTCAGGTGATCCTCCTGCCTCCGCCTCCTGAAGTGCTGGGATTACAAGCATGAGCCACCGCACCTGGCCAACTATACTTACCTTCTGAATACTGTGCTGTAAATCATGTGGATATAGAATGACAGGGACACTCTACACGATCAGAGATAATAACATGTATCCCAGCTGATGGGCTCTGTAGGCTAGCACCTTCCCAAGAATCCTCTCTTCTTTCCTGCTCAATGGACGTTGGTAGTCTGGTCTCTGAGGACTTAAATTCCGAGGAAATAAATTTTTCAACCAGAAATGATTCCAAAACAATGTAAGATATTTCTGATTAATCAAAGCATCCCTGGAGTTTCTCATCTAAATTTCAACAAATGGTAAATATTTGAGATGTAATAATATTAATATGAATTGCCTCAAAATATTTCAGATACCTGCTCTGCAACTAAAAATAAAATGCAGGAAGACAAAGAATTAACTGCTTTGGATCTAGAATAAAAATCTTACATGTAGTTTCCCTGGGAATGGATAGCTCTGTATGCCTTTGAGATGTGCCTCATTGGTTCCTGACCTTTAGGTGGGAGAATGGTATTTTGCAAATGCAAAGTGGTTTAGATAGACATTCACTGGCAATCTTCCAGATGAAAGCACTCCTTATGTGGAAATTCAACAGAACTGAAGTTACTGTTCAAAAAACGTTATTTTCAGGGTGAAAAATCTTGCCTGTACCACCCTCATTCCAATACATGTTGTGATTTCTCAAGGGTTTTGCTTACTGATTCAATCTTGACCTTATTCAGGCCCCTGGGAATTCCCCATTGGTAGCTTTATTCGTAAATTTATTTAAATTCAGAGACGATTTGAATAAAAACTGATTGTTCAGGTAGTGAGCACTATGAAAACACAGAGGAGAAACACACATACACACACACCTATACACACACATACAAACACATACACCTACACACACAAACACACATATGCACACCTACACACATATACACACACATATACACCTACACACACCTACACACCTACACACACATACACCTACACACATACACACACCTACATACACAAACACACATACACACACCTACACACAACACACACATACACACACCTACACACACATACAAGCACATACACACATACACCATACCTACACACCTACACACATATACCTACATACACACACATACACACACCTATACACCTACACACATACAAGCACATACACCACACACACCTACACCTACACATACACACACGTACACACATGCACACGCATACACACATGCACACATACATACACACACACACACTCTTGTCAAGACTTTACTGGAAAAACACTGCTAGTTTATTTAAAAGTACTTTTTCAGCTCAAAACACCCAAGACTAAGAGTAATTTCACAGAATACTCACTGGACAATATTTTTTTTAAAACTCCGAGATGCAGATTTTATAGATCAAAATAGAGATGGGAAGCAAAAGACCATTCATGAATTAATCTCTTTCTCAAAATGTTAAGGAATCTCTTTGAAAGTTCTGAATGAAGCGGTTTGATTTCCCTCCAGGACGCCCGAGGTCGTTTGCAAAGCTGAGTAGATGTATGAGTTTTGCACTTTTGGAAATCTGGGTGGGATGGAAGAACGCAGTGGCATGTGGGGTTTGGCAGAACCTCTCAAATTATTTTTCAAACACTTTAGGTTTGGCAAAGGCAGACTGAATTTTGCCAAATGCCTTTTTCCTTACTGTAGAACCCTAGTGTGCTTCAAGGAAAATTTAATACATATGTTTTTGATTTACTTATTCTTAAGTCATCAAATTATTGTCTTGAAACAATTGATTAATGCCAAAGTAAGTCTTGTGAACCATTTAATGAAATTGTTGTAAAGTCTTTCCCTGTATCTTATTCTACTTCCTTCGCCCCTAATGTCAAAGTCATACGCTGTGAATATTAATTAGAGCCAAGATTTTGGAAATGTTGCATTTTGTTTCCTATTTAGAACTTTGTGAGAAGGAGGCGGTTCTAAGATTAGCTAAAAATATAACCTATTGTTACTGGATAATATGATTGTAAGATCATAAAATTTTTGAGTTCTATCTTTTCTTCAGCATAAGATTCCTCTTTTCATCCTTCTGGGCCATCACCTGCTCTCACCTATCAGCAGACAGCAGGAAATGGTTCCCTTCATTACTGGATAGCTCTAATAGGTTTTCCCCTAAGTTGTGATTAAGTACATAGTAGACAACATGGTTATTATCCAGGGAAATTATGCAATGGTGACCTGGAAAAGGTCAGCCTTCCTTGGAGTCACCTCTCAAGGCTAATTACTAGGCTTTTTGCTTGTTTGGGCATCCCAGGGTCACTGCAAATCCCAAATGCTGTAAACCGATTTTGTCATTTCCACATCCAAACCTACTTTTTGTTCCTATCCTTTCTAACTCAGACAATGGTACCAGACTCTCTCACTCTCTCATCTGAGCCCTCTTCCTGAGAAACTACCCTCTATGCTGTCTATCCAGGAGACGACTCACTGACTCATTCAGCAAACATTTACTGAGTGCCTAATCTCATTAGCAAGCGAAAAGTGCTGAAGCCAAAAAAAAAAAAAAAGCAGAAGTCAAATGGATATTGAATGGTTATACCAAGTTATGTTATCTTCTGAGATTAAATGGTGAAGTGAGGTTGGTTAGAGCTGTGTGGTAGGGTTACTTCCTGGTGCTTGCCTTTGGCCAAGCAGAGGCAGAGAGAGGATGACCACAGACAGATAAGAGGAGTGTCAGGATGGCGTTGATTTCATGCCCTCTACTGACCCAGAGGCTCCGAGGGAGCAGAAAGTTCTTGGGATATGTAACAATGACTCCACTTTCAGGAAAGTGCCATTTGTAAATTGGCTACACGTGTAGGGACATAGCAAAGAATTGCAGGGGGACCGACTTGGAATGGAGCCGCTGGCCTAATTTGGGGACTGGCACAAGGTAGGGGTGAATGTGCAACCTGGGTGAAGAGCGTGAGGAGTTGAGGCTGGTTCATCTGCTGGCTGTTCAGAAGAGACACCTCTAGTCATGAAATCAAGACTCCTGCATGAGCATACAACACACAGTTTTAAAATAAACCTGTCCTCATGCTTGCATTTAAGAGCTTTCTATTATTTCCTACAATACCCAGATGTCTGGGTCAACTATTATGTTACAGAACCTTGGTTGTAAGAACTATGTGGCAGGTGTGTGTATCTTTACAATTTTCCATCAAACATTCAAGAAAGCAGAAAGCAGATGCTATAACAATCCTTGGACAGAATAGAATGGATCCTCCCAGTAGAGGTGATGGAGATTAGAATAACCAGGGAAGTTTTTCAGAGGAGGTGGCAGCTGATTTGAGTTTAAAAAGACAGCTGGCTGTCATCCAGTGAGGAAATGGAGTGGGGCAGAAAGGAAGGGCATTTCTGGCAGAAGTATCACCATGGGTCATGAGACAAGAAAGCAGGGCTCATTCAAGAAACTACTGAGTTTATTGCAGAATATGAGTAAGAAATGGAGAGAGATGACTTAAGTGGGTTTTGTATTTCATGTTAAGGAATTTGGGCTTTATCATGTAGATGATGGGGTATTATTAAAGAGTCCAATCTGGAAAGCTAAATGATTAGATTTACTCTTTAGAAAAATGACGAGGCTGGCTGTTTGAAGGGGCAGTCTGGAGATAATATCAGCTTGGAGGCAGTTTTAGTGATTCAGCAAAGGCACTTTGTGAGGCTAAAGGGAAGGAAGCATGCATTTGAGAGCAAAGTAGATACAACTTGATGACTAATGAGATGTGGACGGCGAGGGACCGGGAAGGGCCAAGAGTGAGTAACTGAGACCTGATGTTGCCATGTACTGAGAGGGAATTTCAGTGTAAGGAAGGAGAGTGTGTTAGGTGTTGGACATTCTGGGCTGTGGAACATCCAAACGGAAACATCTTGATAGAGGTCTCCAATTCAGAAGACAGACATTTAGGTCTAAGAATTATCAACACATGAGAGGCTGTTGCAGTCATAAAAACAGATGTCTTCTTTCTAGAAGACTTTATGTAACGGGAAGAGGGCTGAGGACACAGCTCAATGGCAGAGCTTCTTGATCGATATAACATGGTACCAATTTTCTGTGAGATAGGGATCCCTTCAGATTTAGGAAAGTTGGATAGGAGAAGCAGTGTCCAAGGTCCCTGGGCAGATTGCCTGCAGGTGTGGCAGCCATTTCCAGGGCTCCTCAGTGGGATACTGGAACATAATGCTTCTACCAGCTTATGTGGCTGTCTTTGAAATTGGCTAGCATAATGAAGGTCTTCTAGCCCTTGCTTTGCTGCAAAACCCAGAAATAATCCAGAAAATAATTTACCATTTCAACATCTACTGAAGATGTTTCTTCAGCATGGAAGTTGCTAGCTGTAGTGTTGCTGGGGGATTCACGGTCTAGGTACCCACATAGCCCTAGGTATGGCCAGTTGAGAGAGAGAGAAGGTAAGCGGACGGTAGAGAGGCCAGGCAGGGAGTGAGGTGTCACTCTCGGTGGTTGCCCCAAATCTCTGACTTCACCCACACTGGATAATTCTAGCTGCTTGTGACCAGTGTGGAATCCAAACTGTCCAGAGTACTGCAAGTGGTTCAGATGAGAATGCCACCATTGTGGAATCTTTGATAAGAAACAGATCAATCAGATTAGAGATTCACATTTGCATAGAAATTTTAATATTACATTTGTCAGCGAAAGAAAAGGAAGAGCTAGTCAATTCTTGAAATATAATAGTTGTTGCAAACATTTGAATGGTTGCCAAATGTTAAAAATATTTTTATCAACCACTGTTGACAACAAAGTATCTTGTTGATGTTTACTATCCAGTGAAAAAATTATGACGACAAAGCCTTAACAAGAAATTGTGAATAGCCATTTCAGGAATAAAAAGATTCAAAAATATTGGGGAATTTCAAACAAATTTAACATTTTAGAACTTTTCTGGTTCTTTGTTTTGTTTTTCCTATCATAAATAACACAATTTTACCCTGCACCCTTTAGATGCTACCAAGGAGTGTCCAGTTTATCCCAGTATGTTATACAAATAGCTTTCTTACCTATGCACGCCATGAAGTAAAATAGAGCCACTGACTTGGGGAACACCACCATTTAAGGGCTGAGTAAAAAGAGAGTAGTCTTTGAAGGAAACTGGAAAAGGTCAGCTAGAGGGCAGGTATCAAGTAAGGAGAGAGTGACATCAAGGAAGCCAAGGGAGGTAGAGGGAGGGAGTGGTTAACAGAGTCCTGAGGCATGGAGAGGTTGCAGAAGATGACGAGAAAAGCCTGCCGTGCTTAGCACCTCAAGATGATTGATGATCTCAAGGGGGCAGTGTCAGTGGAGTGCTGGGATAGGATAAGGTTTGGTATAGGCTAAGGAGTGAAGAGGAGTTAGCATGTGGAAGCAATGAAATAAATACAAATCTACGCTTTCAAGAAGCTTGATTTCAAGAGATAAAGTGGATGACATCTAGAGGGAGAACCATATACAATTAATAAGAATTGTGTGGCTCCTCCACAGAATTGGAGAACATAATATATTCATGGGTTGGCATAAAATCGCCAGTTGAGAGAGAGCGGTTATAGCTATAGGAGAAAGGGGAGAATACACATAATGAAGCAACCTCTTAGGAAATAGAGAAGATCAGAGTACAGGGAAAAGCATTAGCCTAGAGCAAAAGGGACACCCTTTTGGAGATGAATGTGAGGTTCTGATACCAACATACTGCAATGCAGCCACAAGCAATTGAGGGCATACGAATCTTACAGTCTGGATTTTTCTTAATGTACTAGAAGGTGAAATTAATCTAGAAGGAAGCTTGAAAGAAGGAAAAGAAAAAAGGTAAAGCGAGCTTGAGAAAATGGTCAAGTTTGATGCTTGGAGAGACTTGATGTTGTAATGGTGCTCACCTGAACAGTTGGGTGATTTTTCTGCCACTATATTCAGTAAGTGTAAGAGTAGAGAAGACAAGTGGGTGGGTTAATCCAAGATTGGGGCTTTACAGAGTCACCATCGTGGAGAAGCTAGGTGGCTGGAATGATGAGAGTGCTGGAAGAATGGCGGATGAGACACCACAGGGTTTAGGCAACATGGGGAGGGAAGCGAAGCTGCTTAACGCCTCCCAGGATATACTGGCCCTAGGAGTAAATCAGATGTCAGAGTTATCAAAGAACGAAGGGGTAGAAGACCACATTTTATGTAGTGTTTGAGGGGGTGTTGGGAATTTTGCTTACAATGAAAGATGGTTTTGCTGACCCACAGGGGAAAACTTAGGGAAGATAAAGGTCAATGAAGAGAGAATTCAGGAAGAGAGAGCACAGGGCAGTAAAAGAGAAGAGAGCATCACAAAGGCTGGCATTTTGATTAGTGTTTTAGACGTTTTAAGATTGCAGGAATGGGAGGCGTTAGTGAGGTCAGTAGGCCTTGATGTCATGGGGGGTATGCAGGCTCAATGCCACATGGTAAAAGGACTCTCATGAGGGTGGCGGGGGCCTTCCTCAAGGTCATAAACAGGATGCGGTAAGAAACCATTCAGTGTCCGCCAAAAGCTGGAACTGCTTCAAGCCTCAGTTCCAACTGTGACTCTTCCGGGATGCTCTGTCTCACATGTCCAGGCAGTAAGCAAACATTTGGTCCACAGGAGGCTGCGCAAAGCAACGTGATGTGGTAATATGGTTGATTCGGAAGTAGTTCCACTCGTGTTTCATCTCAGTTTCACTCGTGTTTCATCTCAGTTTCACATTTAAGGAAGTGTTCTGGGCAGGAGGCCTCTGATCCAGAGTCAACAGGTCTGGCTGGAGTTCCACACAGTATCGGGAGTGCTGCCCTGTGCAAACCCAGTGACCCTGTAACAGTCCAGCCCGTGGCCTCTGGGTCAGTCTGACTAAAACAATAATTACAGCTCAAAACAAAAAACATGTTACCACCCAACTTTGCTACTTGAGATGAAACTGGAAAAACATCCTCAAAACACAGGTAATTCTTGATTCATCTTTTTTTTCCCCCAAAGGAAGTAGGGTTGTAATAACTGTATTATTTCTGTCCTCCTTAATGGGATATAAACAAGTTATATGACTTTTTGATTATTTAAAGTTCTGATGATGTATGAATCCTTCATTTTGCCGGTTAGCTCAGGTGCTCTGATGAAGCAGTATCTGTCAGGAGTGCTATTTGAAGCATCTTTTTTCAGAAATAGGTAAAATGGTAACGACATTATAAAACTTCTTTTGTAAAAGCCACCAGGCATAAGTATGACAAAATGTTAATACTTTTAATTATATGCTCTTAAAAGTATTTTGTATGTAAAAATGAAATTTTGTTTTTTGTTAGATACTTTTCTTAATTTTTTTTTTTACACCTGACAACAATGAAAAATAATGGGGAAGAAGAAGGGGTACATTTAGTATTAGTTGTGATACTATGTATCTAAATGATAGCTCCACTGGAAACTTCCTTCTCTCTTCTTGACTCCGCCCCATCTGCTCATCACTGTATCAGGTTCTCTTCCTTACACTCCATAGAACAAGGAACATATCTGGTGTTTCGGGATATTCGTTTCCTATACACCATGAAAGACATTGCCCACCCCCCAAAAATGTTCATCACACACACACACACACACCCATTCAGGAGAGTCATGGCTCGTGTCACCACCCTGTCTGTTCAAATCTCATCCTTAGACTCCCATGTTAAGTGCCCCTATTCTATAAGCAGGCACTCAGTATAGAACACCAGTCAATTCGAGGGACTGCTTCCGTTATCTCTGCGTCCCTGCAATGCTTAATGCCCAGCCTGGGATGGAGAAGGCATTCAATCATATTTGATGAGCTACACTGCCCGAAAGATGTGTTGCTTTAATTAAGGATGTGCAGGGGAGAAGGTAGGAGTCTCAGGCAGTGGGTTGGTGGGAGAATGGTGGATGAGGTAACTGTTGAAGTAAGGGTGGGATGATTATACATAGAAGTAGAATTTTAAAAGTTGTTTTCTCTGAGATCCCAGTCAACTAGGAAGACTAAGAAAGAAGCTTTTTTTTTTCTTTGATTAAATAAAGAAATTCTAAATTTCCAAAGCTCAACCCTGCTTGTGATGGCCAATTTTATGTGAAAATTTTACTGGGCTGAGGAATGTCCAGATAGCTGGTAAAATATTATTTCTCAGCGTGTCTGTGAGGCTGTTTCTGGAAGAGATTAGCATTTGAGTCAGTAGACTGAGTAAAGAAGATCCACCCTCACCGATGTGGTTGTGCACCCTCCAATCCCTTGAGGGTCAACACTGAGCAAAAAGGTGGAGGAAGCGTGAATTTTCACTTTCTCCTCTGGAGCTGAGACATCAGTCCCCCTGCCCTCAAACATCAGACTCCAGGACTTAAGCCAGTGAGCCCTTTGCTCCTGGTTCTCAGGCCTTTGGACTTGGACTGAATTATACCACTAGATTTCCTGGTTCTGCAGCTTGCAGATGGCATATCATAGGACTTCCTGGCTCCCAAACTGTGTGAGACAATTTTCATAATAAATTGCCTCATCTCTCTCTCTCTATCTGTATCTACATATATAAAGAGATGAGGAAATTATATATATATATAATATATGTATATAAATTTCCTGTTCAGGTGAGCACCATTACAATATCAAGTCTTCTGAACGTCAGACTTGATCATTTTCTCAAGCTCTCTTTTCTTTTTTTTTTGTTCTCCCTCTTTCAAGCTTCCTTTTAGATTAATTTGACCTTCTAGTACACTAAGAAAACTGTAAGATTCATATGCCCTCAATTACTTGTAGCTGCATTACAGTATGTCGGTATCAGAACCTCACATTCATCTCCAAAAGGCTGACCCTTTTGTGCTAGGCTAACGTGTTTCCCTGTACTCTGATCTTTTCTTCTATATCCTAAGAGGTTGCTCCACTATGTGTAGTCTCCTTTTTCTCCTATAGCTATAACCGCTCTCTCTCAACTGGCTCTTTTGTGCCAACCTATGAATATATTCTATTCTATTCTATTACATATATATATATATATATATATATATATATATATATATATATATCCCCTCTGGTTTTGTTTTTTTGGAGAGCCCTAATACACTGCTGATGATAGGAAAAGATTGTGTCAGTTCAGAAACCAAAGGCATGTCTAAAGAGTGATGTGAGTGAAAGAAATACTTCAAGGAGTGTTGAGACACAGAGTAAACCACAGAGCTGTCAGGACAATGACTACTGCCTTAAACAGTTTCCATGTGACTCTGGGTCCCCTCATTGTTTCATAGAACAAGGCAAGGCTTTCAAAGTAGTGGGTCCAGGACGCAGGTGCTACACGTATTGTTTCTTCCTCGGCAATGGCTCCAGGTGACTCACTCCATGGCCCTCTCCGGTATTCCTTGGAGAAATAAAAACATGCTGCGTCTGTGTAGAATTTCCATCCAGAGTATTTCAGTTGAATTACTGTCAAGGTTAGGGGGAGTACTGGCCTGCTTTCCCTGTAGCCCATCTCAACGGGAGCTAGTGTGCTTGACTCTTGCCAAAAACAGAATTCTTGATATAGATGACTAAAATAAAACTGCCTGTGAAAAGCTAGTTTATACATTGAGACAGAAACCTAGTCTCAGCTGCAATTGTATTTACAGGGAAAAAATAAACAGCAGAATAAATCATCAAATAACACTCGCTCTTTCTTTCTTCTCTACCCAGCTTTCCTTCTCTTTCATGCTCAACCCATGAACTCTTTGTGAGTAGTTTATTTTACCAAAGAAATTGTTTGATCAACTTGGAATAGATCAGCTGAAAATAAATTAATTTGATCGGGAGATGAGTGTCAAGAAAGCTTTAATTTGTAAAAAGGAGTTTGGGGTGGTATTCACCACAGGGAGGGAGGAAAGACATCATAATTTGGAGATATTCACGTGGCTTCCATTTAAAATCAGGTTAGTCCCTCATTCTCACACCAGTTGAAGGGTAAAAATCACTCCAGATTTTTTGCTACTTACCAAATATAGCCTAGATATGTCAGCTGAGGACAAAAGAGGGTCAGTCCTTCTTATCGGTTCTTTCCCTATAGGAGATTATGAAGGAGAAATCTATTTTGTAACTCTCTAGGTAAGGCAGCGTACACAATACCGATCTACTAAAGCAGGCAATTTTAAATCTGAAAGGAAAATAACTATAACTTCTACACCCTAATTTGCTGGATTATTTCATCTTTTGTCATGATACAAATATCTATGATGTTAGAGAGGGAAGCTTGGTCTGAGACGTTATACTCTTATCAAAGTATGGCTCATCATCATTGAATCATAAGTTGATAAAATATGATCTAAATAGTTGTTAGTAATCAGAATTTTGTTTTCCTCTGGCTTAGTTTTTCCCATCTGGTTTTGGTTTTATGGTCATCTTTCTAGCTCTGAGCAAATGCTAATATATATATATATTTTTCTTTTTTTTTCTTATTTTAAGAAAATACAAACACTATTACTTGTGAAATATTGTTCAATCTTCTAAATATACAGATTATTCAGGAAATTGAGACTGAAGTTTGATATTATGCTAGAGATATATGCATTAAATACCAAAGCAGCACACATACATAAAATGAACACATTTCATTCCTGAATGCCTGTTAAAGAAAAAAAATGATGATTCCCTCTCACCCTGATACTCCATAACATTAACAATGACCAAGAGATTGGAGCCAAGTTCTTGCGGGTAACCATCAATCTCTTTATTCCCGAAGGATCCTCATATTCTCCTTCATCAGATTTTATCTACCATGAAGCAATGAAATAACTGGTCTCTGTGTCATCTCGGTTGCCTCCAACTTGGGACCATGGGGTGTGTTCAGGTCTATTGGTCATTACATGAAAGTGATCATAGTAATAACGACAGCATGTATGTATTAAGTGCCAGCTGTTGCACTAAGTGCATTGTAGGCATTATCTTTGGCCCCCACAGCAATCCTGTGTGGTAGTCTGTATTATCACTGCTGCTTCATTTAGAGGAAATCAAAGTTAGAGAGCTAAAAGACTTGCTTTAGGTCACAGAGTTAGTAAAATGTGGTACAGGATTTGAAACCACACTTATATGTCAGCATTTATTCTTTAGCCTCTATCTTTACAGTCTGAGGCAGGCACCTGCCAGGCAAAGAAAACGACCTGGAAGGACTGCGCCATTTCCTCTACGTTCTGACTCCCGCCTCGTGCTGTGTGCACCCCAACAGTGCACTGTTTATTACGGCCCATTTCCTCATCTGTCTGTCTACTTGTCTACCCTTCTACTAGGCTGAGCTCCTTGATGGTGACTCCAGAATGCTGATGTATCCTGACACACAGTAGGCACTTAATACATCATTGTTGGGTGACATATGCTAAAAAAAAAATGACAGACTTGGTATTTATAATAATCAAGACCATAACCTTGCCCAGCTAATTCTGTATTCTTTCTCAGATGCTCAATGGTTTGCAACTGCACACCGACTTTTCAAATGTAGACAGGTGCAGCTGAAAATACAATCTGATGCATAATTGCCATTATTATACTTGGCATTTGCAAATTTAATTATAATTACAGAATTAGCTATTGCATTGTATCAAAAAGGAGTGTTTTAATTTAACATTTTAATAGGAAGTGTATGCATATTTACTAATTTCATTATAAAACTATCATCAAGTAATTTTTGAATATCTATGCCACAAAACATAATTAACTTTTTGACGGAAGATGTTTTCTTAGAGGGTTGTTTTACTCACAGTAATACATTGTGCTTAGCCCAGTCCTCAGATGCCCTCTAGTGTTGATGAATAGTAAGCAAGTAATAAAGTCTGAAAATAAAGTAAGTATCCAGCAGTGGCCTTTTTGTAATCGATGATCACATCTCTTCTGACTTAGCAGACGCATCAAAGGTAAGGAAGATAGACTGAATGTTTGCTTTGTTATCTTGAGTTAATATAACTTTTTAGAAGGTTTCATATTAAAAATAACAGTAAAATAACACGTGAATACATAGAGATGTTCATATATTCATTATATTATAGAAAACAATGCAACAAACATCTATGTGCTAAAGTCCTGGCTTAAGAAATATAGCAGAAAATAGAGCAATAGAAGTGGAAAAGACCAACACTCAGTTTTTGTTTCACTTAAAACGTCATTTAAAAAGATGTCACATTACCTACAAAGAAATAGAATAAGAAAACTCATCCCCATATGAATAAAATCAATCCTCAGCCTTGTTAACGAACACATTCTAGCTAGTTTATCAAACTAGTAAATCTTACTAAGAAAAAAGATGAAAGATTTTTGTAATTCTTTGTACATAGCGCTCAATAGATAATTATTTATTTTGTACTCAGTAAACAATCTTACACTAATAAATCCTGATTGTTTGAGATTTTTAAAAGCTATCCCGGGGGGAATAAGAGTTTCTATAATGTTGAAAAATTAATATCTATTTTGAAATTAAATTATTCCAAAATCATTTGCAGAGGAAATTATTTCATTCGCATTCTAAAAACAGAAACAATAACTATTTAAAAAATTTACTGATTTAAAACTCTTCCACTCATGCTATCATGCTTGTTTCTCATAACTTTATCAATTTAGACTACTTACATTTCAGAAATATTTTATCATTTTATTGAAAATTGATATTAAAAACCCATTATCTTAAATTTGTGTAAGACTATATTTTAATGGCCAACATCTCCAATTCACAGACAGATGACAGTTTCCATTTTGTCAGTAGAAAATGTAGTTTTGAAATACTCAAAAACACACAGATGCAACTCAACATGCTTTTCCCACAAGATGTCACTATGGTACCTATGAAATATAGTCACAGATGTATTTATCTGTCTGTGACCTTATTTTTTAAAAAACGATCAATTAAAAAAGATTCACATATGGGTAGATGATCCTGAAATTAAATACACGTAAAATAAATGAATTTATAGATGTTCAATATCTACTACTAATGCATGACAGCAAACATATTTATTTGGATATATATTGAAATCTTAATTATATGAACCTAAAGGGAGTATAAAACTGGCAATCTAAGAATATATGTAAAGTTGTAGTCAAGATTATTCATTCTTAGACAAATACCCTAAAATATGGCATGCCACTCATAGTGAGACTCGTGTCACCAAGTATGTAACACAGTCATGGGTGGTTACAGATTGCGTCTAGATATTTAATATGCATGATTTCTGATTGACTAACAACTGGCAAATTCGTCTGTCCTTGCTTTCTGTTTAAAGTGAGCCTGAAGAGCCAAGAAGTCAGATAGACCAGAGTTCAAAATCCAGCTCAGCCACCTCTATAACCTCTGCCAAGTTAATTAAACTCCCTGACTCTGCTTTCTAATTTATAAAATGGGGATGGTAATATCTATCTCATTGCAGTTGCTGGGAGAGTTCATTGAGACAATGCATGTAAAGCACCCAGCACAGAAGAGATACTCAATAAATAATTGTTGTCATTATTAATTCCAAGAGGGAAATGTTAATTAGAATCACATTTTATGCTTTGATCACAGGCCTCAGCATATGAAATGCCAGAGTTTGGTTCACAGATATGGAACTCCTGTGTTATATAATTCAAGCATATACAAAAATAGAAACCCTTGCAATAACGGATATTATATAGTGACCACTAATCAGGGTTTTTTTTGTTTTCTTTTTTTTTGTAAAGTCAACTATTTGTTTGAAGAGTAAACACAGGTCTGACCTTGCTTTTTGGACTGATTCTCTTCTGCTGGTTACTGTAACTGAAATTTGACTTCAGTTTGGCAGCTGCACATAGTTAAATATCTTTTGACCAATTGTTGGGCAAACCGTGGGATTTCCTCTCATCCTCTTGTGTTAATCCCTTCATGTTGTATTGTATTGTTCTCCTATTTTTAAGCCTTTAATAGCTCCCTAAGGCTCTGAGGATAAAGCACAAATATGGCAGACATCTGCAGCTTGCCCAGTCAGTGTAATCAGCTTCAGATGTCACAGCCGGGATGTTCTTGTCACCGGCTCATCAGCTACTCTTAAAAAATGAGGAATCTGAATGCTGGGATCCTCTAATAACTTGCCCAAAGTCATGCTGCTCCTAAATGACAGTGCTAAGACTAGAACCCAAGTGTTCTCACTCACTGGCTCTATCCCTGAATGAGAATGACACCTTTATCCCAGAAGAAAGGGTTATTTTCTTCAACTCAACTGCTGTTAAAGACCTAAACCAGATTGGGCCAATGAAGAACTGCAGAGTAGTGCTTGCTCATCCTCAGCAGTCGACTTACACCAAGCAGTAAGATGTTTCAAAGGTCATAAGAAATCCTTTTTGTTTGATATGCCCCATGTATCAAAATTAAAATTTTATGTTTTCTCTAAAGTTTTAAATGGGACAACTAAGTAAGATAAAACGGTACAACATTGCTAACCATTTCTACAACATGAATTGGTTTGTGGGCCACTCTGAGGTCTGAAGTCCTCCGATGCTGATGGGGGGACTCTGTGCTACTCTAAAAGCAGCAGGGATGTGCTGCAGTAGAGCTTTGCGTCTCAGAAGTGTAATCTGTAGGCCAACAGCATTTGTTTCACCTGAGAGCTCATCTGAAATGCAGAATCCCAGGACTTACCCAGAATTTTTTTTTGTTTTGAGACAGAGTCTCGCTCTGTCATCCAGGCTGGGATGCAGTGTCGCTATCTTGGCTCACTGCAACCTCCACCTCCTGGGTTCCAGAGATTCTCCTACCTCAGCTGCCCGAGTTGTTGAGATTACAGGCATGTGCCACCACACCTGGCTGATTTTTGTATTTTTAGTAGAGACAGGGTTTCACCATTTTGGCCAGGCTGGTCTTGAACTCCTGACCTCAGATGATCAACTCTCATTGGTTTCCCAAGGTGCTGGGAATACAGGCGTGAGCCACCGTGCCTGGCCCTCACTCAGACTTCTTCAATTGGAAGCTGCATTTTAACAAGATTCCTAAGGGATTTGTGTGAACACTAAAGCTTAAGGAGTACCATCTTAAGCCCTGCATGAAAGAGCCTCATTAAAGCAGAATGCTGTTTAGATCCTGTCCTGATGCTCTGGTTGGTTTTGCTCCAGGAAACATGCAAACTCCTCGGCACAGAGATTGACATTAATTTGGAACTCCAGAAATGATAATTTTCTGTTTCTTTCTTGGAAAATTATTGATTATAGCTTGTTTAACAAGGAAATAGTTAAAAAGCACTGGATCCATTTTAAAAAATGATAAAAGAAACTTATACCCATTGAGGAAAATTGAGCTGGTACATGCAGAAAGAAGAAAATAAACCATTTGTCAATACAGACTGACAGCTGCTATTCTTGCATATTGGTGTATTATCTCTCTGTTACACATACACACACAAGTATTTACTTAATATTTTCTTTTTCTTTCTTTCCTTTTTCTTTTTTTTTGAGACAGGGTCTCACTGTGTCACCCTCACTGGAATGCAGTGGTGTGATCATGGCTCACTGCAGCAGCTTCGACCTCCTGGACTCAGGGGATCCTCCCACCTTAGCCTCCCTAGTAGCTGGGACTGCAGGTGCGCACCACCACACTCAGGTAATTATTTTGTATTTTTTGTAGTGACAAGGTTCACCATGTTGCCCAGGCTGGTCTTGAATGCCTGAGCTCAAGTTATATGATCACTTTAGCCTCTCAAAGTGCTGGTATTACAGGTGTGAGCCACTGTGCCTGGCCTCATTTAATACTAATATCAGGAAGTAATACATTCACATGGTTCAAAAAAACATAAAAATGTATAAAGTTTTTTGTCTACTTCTGTACCCCATCTGCTCAGGTCTACCCTCAACTCCAATAGAAAACTAATTATTATTATTTGTATATCCTTCTGAAGATATTTTTATGCATAATGAAGTAAGCATGAATATTTATACTTTCCCCATTTTAACACAAATGCTAGCTTTATTCTACAGTTTCTCACCCCACATATATCTTTTCACAACTATTAAAAGATGTACAACTCTATGTTTTGTAAATTGCTCTTTTACTTATTTTACCATAATCATTTCCTATGTTTTTACAGAGTTTTCATAAATGTCATTTGAAATGACCAGATAGTATTATATTGCGCATATGTACAATAATGTACTTAGACAGTAGAGGTTACTTTTGCACACTGTAACTCTTTCTCTCATCTTCTTACAGTGTGGTGTAAGGAGATGAGAAAGGATTAGGTTCAGTTAGAGTTGCAGAAATACATAGAGAGGAACATTATTTTTGAAGAGTTGGAGAATGCCCATTTTTGAGGAGGGATGGGTGAGGATAGCAATAGTCAATGATTTTCCTCTCACTATCTTCCAATCCAGTCCAATACTAAATTTGGTGTTGGAAAGCCAGTTAATGGGGGGTTAAAGGCAAATTGAAGCTCCGATTATATGTGACAGAGTCTAACTGGAAAAGAGACTCAGAAAGGACCTCAGAAAGGGGATGGAAGGGGTATATGTGTATATCTACCAAATATCAAGCTAAAATTATAAAACTTTGAGGATGTAATTATAAAGAAATATAATTGTGCTCTCTCACTCTCTCGCATGGTCCACAGCAAATCGGCAACTCTGATCCATTGTAAGTGGGAGTTGACTTACTCTCAAAATATTTCCAGAAGCGCCACTGCAATAGGTAATCCAATCTGTGTCTCACTCTTTAGATTTCTCAGTTATTAGTAAGATACCAACATGCAATGTCCAGCAAACTCTAGAAGACAATGTAGTTAGCCCAGAAGCCATTCTTTACCACTGGGCTTCAGGGTAAAAAGGAGCATCTCATGCTCACCACGGGTAGATTAAAGTTTTCTCAAAATCTTTTCTCGCCCCTTACTCCGACTCTTGGATACTCCAACTCCTTTGTAGGCTGGAGGTATGTGGTTAGCTACGGGGTATAAAACTAATTCTTGGCCACTTGTTTTATAATTCATAGTTTGATGGTCTTGGACCAATACTTTCATATGCAGATGTGATTAAAATAGAGTTAAATTCAGTCATTTTTGATAATTGCTACGTACGTTCATGTATAACTAGTACACATTCAAATTTGTATCGGTTTTAATATAGTTGCTTTTTAGTACCTAAAATACTGAGAAATTTGTATGATATTGTTATTCTAGGAACAATACTAGCCTGGAAGGGTCTTGAATTTCCTTGAATTTTATTTTTATGTCAAAGGATTTGCATATTCCTGGAGATTTAAAATTTCAGCTTGGAGGTGTATTTTTTTCCCCCAGAGAAAACCATCCATCGTGTTTTCTAGAGAAATAAGGAAATGAAATGCCACAAGTGAGAAAACAATTTAGGCTGGAGATCTTGTATGTATGTGTACATTGTCGTCTGTCTATGAGATGAATCTATGTGGGAAAATGTCATTTTGGAATTACCTTTTTATGTTATGAAAGATGGAGAAGGAGAAAGAGAAATAACTGACCTTTGCCACTTTCAGTTTCTACTGCTTTCTCTTGCGAGCAGATACAACGCAGAAATACAAAATGTTTATGTGGAAGCTGCTTCTTGGCAGATGTGGATTATATTCTAATGGGGCACATTCAAAGAACATCACCCGAATTACTCATTTATTCTGCGTCTCCTAAGCATATCTCAGTGCAGTTCCACAGCTTTGTCACGTGCGGCTCTGCACAGCTCTCTGTAATTGCTAGTTTGCTTTTTTAGCCTGGGATGAACCATACTTTGAGCAAATCTCCTATCCAATTTAGCTTGAACAAATTCGTGAATTAAGGTTGGAGTATTAGTTGTCGAACATAAAATAATCCTTCGGTTTACAGTTATCATGAATGTCTTTTAATATTAAATCTTCCTTTATGTAGTTTTAAAAATTAAATACACACAATTGGTCAAACACACATTTTCAGTGGTAAATTTTCCTCAGAGCATGTCAATGGTGGATACAGAGTTAAGTTACCTCAAGTAACTTACGGGCAGTGGGGGAGTCCTGAAGGGGGGAACATAAGCAGTCCTATTCCTGAACAAATGTGAGACTAGTGTCGTCTTTGAGGATTTGCAGAAGCAGCCAGGAGGAGCGTTAGGAGTCCCACCGAAGCAGGTAGGAGACATGAATAAACAATGTCTGAATTAGTTCAGCCCTTATGCAAAGCAATTTGGAGATTTCTCAAAGAACTAAAAGTAGAACTACCATTTGATCCAGTAATCCTATCACTGGGTATATATCCAATGGAAAATAAATTGTTCTACCAAAAAGATACTTGAACTCACATGTTTATTTCAGCTCTAGTCACAATAGCAAAAACATGGAATCAACCCAGGTGCCCATCAATGGTGGATTGGGTAAAGAAAATATGACACATATACACCATAGAATACTACAAAACCGTAACACAGAATGAAATCATGTCCTTTGCAGCAACATGGATGCAGCTGAAGGCCATTAGCCTCAGTGAATTAATGCAGAAACAGAAAACCAAATACTGCGTGTTCTTACTAATAAGTGGGAATCGAACATTGGGTCACAGAGATACAAAAATGGGAACAATAAACTCTGGGGATTCCAAAAGTGGGAGGGAAGCAAGGAGGCAAAGGTTGAAAAACTGCCTGTTGGGTCCTATGTTCACTATTTGGGTAACAGAATTATTAGATACTCAAAGTTCAGCATCACGTAATATACTCATGTAACAAACCTACTTATGTACTTCCTGAATCTACAATAAAATAAAACAAAATTTCTGAACCAGTAAAAAATAAAAACAAAAATATTTGCTACTTAATGTTATTATTCTCTCACTTTTCCACATACGTAAGTCAGGAGGAGCACTGGGGATATTTAGGACACGTGTCTTAAAGATTTTCTTTCCCTTTCATTCTTATTTCTCTACCAGAATAACTTGCTTTTAAAAAACATGTCCAGGGCTTGCAGCTTGGTTAGGCTCTATAGAAAAGAGTTATAGAGAAAAAATGCCATCACATAAATAAATAAGGAAGACCAGACCAGCACATGGAGCCCCAGAAGAACAAGCCATGTCTTGAACTAGCATGAAAAGTAAGGAAAACAGTTAATGTTCCTTCAGGCTTCTTGAAGGCAGGGACGATATCCCATTTACCTTTTTACGCTCACGGGTGGCCCTTCAGTAAATGTTGCTTAATAAAAGAATGACTAGAATCAAAGGGCACACAGGAGACAGTCTGATACGATGCTAGGCCAGGTCTCTGATGTATAACATCAGTTTCTCAGATTATGATCTCTTGTAGGGCCGAGAACACCTTCATTCCTTTCTAGCCCATCTTTCTCCTCCCTGTTTCTGATGCCTCCCTCCTACCCTCAAGTATCTAGGGAGGATTGGGTGCCCACTCAGAAGTTGATAAATGATCGTCTAGGATGATCAGATTAGAGTCATTTATTTATAACTATTATAAATGCTGTTGGTACCATTTTACTTTTGAATTTTAAAAATTGCATAAGACATGTATATTCAATTTAGCAGAGTAGAAAATCGATAAAAGGAAGAAGAGCGTTTGCTGTAGCGCTAGTTAGAGATAGCAAGGTAGATATCTCTTTGTATAAAAATCGGATCACACTGTACACACTTATTGTTTGTGTCCTATGTTCTCTCTTTGTGACAAACATCTTTGTGGCGTGATTTTAGTAGTGCTCTATTAATGTAATGCCTTTCTCATATGCTCTACTCTAACTAAGATTAATTAGCCACAAATTTAATTAAAAAAATAAAATGGATGCTTTTAATGAATCACTAACATTATGCCTCCAGGATCCATCAAACAGCGTCAGTTCTGCACGTGATATAGAAAAGGAATGGGTTCACCTCAAGAGGGAAATTAAATTTTAAAATCCAGCTAAAAGTACATGAAAAAGTAGCAAAACCTCAAGGGAAAGCTGAGCCTTAGCAGTAAGAAAGTGATGCATGGAGAAAGAGGGCAGGCACTGCCATCGTTCTCCCCAGCCCCTGAGCAACTGGGGAAGGTGCAGAGAGACCCCAGCTGCGCTCCCCTCCTGTGTAGAGAAAGATCAGGAGCAGGAAAGAAGCAGCTCCTTTCAAATTTCATTCAGGGAGATCATTTGGGTTTCAAGAAATTTGTGGCTGTTGTCCGCATACCACTCAAAGTCAGACCCTGTCTGATATAAGCTTATTAACCCCAAGAAGGTGGTGCTCTGCAGAGAGCTGACTTTGCAGGGCTCTGCAGAGCTGAAGCAGAGGTGCTCCTCAGGGACAAGCCGCTATGGACTGTGTGTTTTTCCCCTCTCACACCCATGAGGATGTGGCTTCGCTGGTCAGATTTTGCTTTAATACATAGAGAGGCATTTTTAAGTGTATATTTTGGTGTAATTGCAACCACCACCACTATCTAATTTTCATCACCCCCGAAAGAAGCCCTGTGCCTAGTAGCAGTCACTCCTTCTTCCTCTCTCTCTGCAACACTTGCAACAACTAATCTATAGATTTGTCTTCCGAATATTCACGTAAGTGGTATCGTATGACATGTGGCCTTTTGTGAGAGACATCTTTCACTCAGAGTAATGTTTTAAGGGTCTTCCACGTTATAGCATGTAGCAATACTTCATTCCTTTTTATGGTGAACGATGTGTACATATATCCCATTTTGTTTATCTATTCATTAGTTGATGGGCATTTGCGTTGATTCCACCTGCTGGCTCTTATGGATGATGCTAGTATTCACATTCATGTACACATTTCCATGTGAATATATATTTTCAGTTCTCTTAGAGAATCTGATGTGTTTGAATATTTCTTTAAACAAAAATGCATGACTTTGGGAACTTTATATTTTCTGCTCAATTTTTCTGTGAACCTAAGACTACTCTAAAAATCAAACCTATTAATTAATTATTTTAAATGCACACATTATTAGCGTTTAGTGTGAATGGTGATTTAAGCATGCCTGTGAAAGGACAATGGCACAGCAGGAATTTGGCTTTCTCAATGCCAATCAGAGTGACTGGCAGCTCCATGGAGAAGGCAGGCATGAAAAAAAAGCCAGGCCAGGAAATAGTGCATTTCCCTCTGGTCTGTGTGGTACCTGGCCTCCATTAAGTTCTTATCCTTGGCTAAATAAAAAGGAACATTCAGTTAGCATAGGAGGGGGTGTGGTCTCTTGCCCCATATGTTAACCTGGAATGCTGCAGGTAACATTCTTTCCTTTAAAATAATACAAATGATAAAATAGTACAGGTTGATTGGATGAAATTAGGAAACACAGATGAGTATAAAGAAGAAATTAAATTATTTTCATATAAATTACAGATAACGTTAATTTTTTCAAAACATAAAATCAGACAGTATAGTTTGTTTTTTCTCTAATCAATGATCTGTGACTATATTTCAGAGGCGTCTATTTAGAAGTATCTATTAATGTCATATTGTTCCTTTTTTATGTTCTGCTGTAAGCAAGTTTAATCATATTAAGATTTTTTTTTTTCTTAACAAAATATGAAGAGCGATTTGCTTTCTGGTCCGAAGTAGGCACTTCCATTTATTTTATCCTAGGCTCAAACAGGGCTAACCATACATGAAGCAGAGAGAATTGGACCTAACCAAGAGGGACACTCTGACACTTAAAAATAATGGTGGCCTGCCTGGAAATGGCAGGGAAAACTCATGAAGAAATGAGAAATCTGGAAGGGAGAGTTTGGTTTTGTTACGGAATGAAAAGAGATAGAAAAAGGGTGTCTGGGGTTTCACTATGGTGAGAGGTTACTGGAAGCCTGGAGATTTCAAAAGTGGAAAAAAGCAAAGTCCAGAGGAGGGGCTTATGGTGAGGTATTCCTAGGCCCGACTGCTGTGAACACCTGGGCACCCAGGCTGTGCCAGCAACCAGAGGTTCATGGATGCCTGCTAGCATCAACAGAGAATTTATTTGTGATCACAGTTATTACCAGATTTGATGTGCTGTTTCAGAAGTAATATTTTACCACCAAAATTTGAAAACTATCCATAACACATGTGCATTTGAGAGTAATTAACAAGGATAGATAATCAAAATGATAATAAATGCCATTTATTTTGTGTCTTAAGGAAGTGTGAAGATATTTTTTATAAAAATGAGATGATAAATTCTTACATTGGTGTATTGGCTTTTCTCCTATTAATAATCTATAAACATCTTTTTGGTAGCATGGATTTTGAGATGTACACTATCCATTTGGTAATGTCTCTGTTTACTTTCCATTCCAACCATAGGTAATGAAATCAGGACGTTGTCTGGACAGGCTAAGGAGACACACTTCCTCTTCAGGCCTCTGGTAAGTCAATACCACTCAATGTGCCCTCAGGATCCAGTAAAGCATTGGTTCTACATAGTCAGAGAAAAAATGGAACCACTGAAAGGAGCACGCAGAAACTGGAAAAAAACAGAGCTGTAAATGCAGGAAACTGTAGAAGAATATTCTAGAATTGGAACACTGAAACGGAGGTGTGAATTAGACCTTGCTGTGCTAGGAAGGAGAAATAACAAGGAAAGAGGGGCTTTCTGTTTAGTAGTAACAGTTACTGAAGCCCAGGAATTGTTAAAAATAAGGCAAAGCAAGATATTTCAGATGAGTACATGGGAAAAGATCATTGTATCATTATTTTCTTCCTGTCCCTGCAGCGCCCGGTGTAGGAAGCACTGCTCATTTCCTGAGGTAGGAGTACATTCCAAGCCCCATGAAGACAGCCACATATTGAATGAAGTTTATTTATAAATAATGAGTGCCAGTGAATAGCAAAGTTTATATCAAATTCATTTTCAAAGGTATGATTTTATCTTAGGCCACTCTTATCTTTCCCTTACCCTTCTTCCCTGAGCAGGTCACAATACCTGAGGCGATCGGCCTCTGTGGTTTGGGTACAATTAGTTTGTCCCCACTAAATCTCATGTTGAAATTTGATCTCCAGTGAAGTGGGGCCTAGTGGGGGGGTGTTTGGTCATGACAGTGGACACCTCATGAGTGACTTGGTGCCATTCAAGTTCTCAATCCTGCAAGACTGGTTTGGTACCCAGGAAAATGGGTTTGCTCCTGAGAGACTGGTTTGTTACAAAGCCTAGACACCCTACAAGGGTACAGTAACCAAAACAGCATGGTACTGGTACCAAAACAGAGATATAGACCAATGGAACACAACAGAGGCCTCAGAGGCAACACAACACATCTACAACCATCCGATCTTTGACAAACCTGACAAAAACAAGCAATGGGGAAAGGATTCCCTGTTTAATAAATTGCGTTGGGAAAACTGGCTAGCCATGTGAAGAAAGCAGAAACTGGACCCCTTCCTGACACCTTACACTAAAATTAAATCCAGATGGATTAAAGACTTAAACATAAGACCTAACACCATAAAAACCCTAGAAGAAAACCTAGGCAAAACCATTCAGGACATAGGCATAGTCAAGGACTTCATGAACAAAACACCAAAAGCATTGGCAACAAAAGCCAAAATAGACAAATGGGGCCTAATCAAACTCCACAGCTTCTGCACAGCAAAAGAAACAGTCATTAGAGTGAATTGGCAACCAACATAATGGGAAAAAATTTTTGCAGTCTACCCATCTGACAAAGGGCTGATATTCAGAATCTACAAAGAACTGAAACAGATTTGCAAGACAAAAACAAACAAGCCCATTCAAAAGTGGGTGAAGGATATGAACAGACACTTTTCAAAAGAAGACATACCTGAGGCCAACAAACATATGAAAAAATGCTCATCTCACTGGTCATTAGAGAAATGCAAATCAAAACTACATTGAGATACTATCTCACGCCAGTTAGAATGGCGATCATTAAAAAATCTGGAGACAACAGATGCTGGAGAGGATGTGGAGAAATAGGAACACTTTTACACTGTTGGTGGGAGTGTAAATTAGTGCAACCATTGTGGAAGACAAATGTGGCGATTCCTTGAGGACTTAGAAATAGAAATTCTATTTGACCCAGAAATCCCATTACTGGGTATATATCCAAAGGATTATAAATCGTTCTACTGTAAGGACACATGCACACGAATGTTCATTGCAGCACAGTTTACAATAGCAAAGACCTGGAACCAACCCAAATGCCCATCAGTGATAAGACTGGACAGGAAAAATGTGGCACATATACACCATGGAATATTATGCAGCCATCAAAAACGATGAGTTTGTGTCCTTTGTAGGGATGTGGATGAACCTGGAAACCATCATTCTCAGCAAACTGACACAAGAACAGAAAATCAAACACCTCATGTTCTCACTCATAGGCGGGTGTTGAACAATGAGAACACATGGTCACAGGGAGGGGAGCATCACACACTGGGGTCTGTCAGGGGGAAATAGGGGAGGGACAGCAGGGGGTGGGGAGTTAGGGAGAGATAGCATGGGGAGAAATGCCAGATATAGGTGATGGGGAGGAGGGCAGCAAATCACACTGCCATGTGTGTACCTATGCAACAATCTTGCATGCTCTTCACATGTACCCCAAAACCTAAAATGCAATAAAAAAAGCCTAGACACCTCTTGGGTTTGTGCTCTCTTCATGTGCTGCTTTCCCTTTGACCTTCTCCGGTTTGATACGGCACAAATGTCCTCACCAGAAGCTGCACAGATGCTGGCATCATGCTTCTTGCACAGCCGAAAGAACTTCGAGCTAAATAAATCTCTTTTCTTTAGAAATTACCCAGCCTCATGTATTCCTGCACAGAGTAAGGCTTTTTCTTCCTCCTCCCCTGAAGACCTCCATGTGACAGGTATCCTACCTTATACCCTGAAGGAAGGAATGCCACTCAAGGATGCCAAGAAGAATCTGAATAAACAGGCCTTGCTTTATTTATTTTATTCCAGTTTGTTGCCATTAGATTATATCATAGTTTATTGCCATGTAGATTATTTACTTTATCCTAGTTTATTGGCAGTAGATACAAAATTTTTCCCAGTTTATTGCCATTAGATTATACCCTTTTGTCCTTTAATCACACTCCTGCATGACTGTCCATAAAAATACACAGATTTCCCCATGTCTTTGTGTTGGGGATCGGTCAGAGAGGTGGGAAAGATTATAGGGAAAGACACAAAGCTTCTGAAAAGTGGGAAGGTTTTGCAGAGCCCAGGGGAAGAATAGCTGAAGGCAGCTGTTCTATAACCCTAGGCAGAGGGCAGGGAGTAGATACGAGGGAGTGTGGGGGAATTTACCTTAAACAGGCTTGTTTATTTGTGTTGACCGGGAACTGATGCCAGCGACATTCTCTGAAAGGGGAACAATAAATGTTAATTACCTACAGGTTGCGAGAACCTCCAGGTTCTCGGCATTGTGCCTAGACCAAATAAGAGCAAGCAGTGGCCAGGTGCAGTGGCTCACGCCTTTAATCCCCGCACTTTGGGAGGCCAAGAAGTTTGAAACCAGCCTGGCCAGCATGGAGAAACCCCGTCTCTACTAGAAATACAAAAATTAGCCGGGCATGGTGGTGGGCACCTGTAATCCCAGCTACTCGTGAGGCTGAGTGAGGAGAATCACTTGAACCCAGGAGGCGGAGGTTGCAGTGAGCTGAGATCAGGCCACTGCACTCCAGCCTGGGCGACAGGGACAGACTCCATCTCAGAAAAAAAAAAGCAAACAGCTCCAGCTTCTCGGTGCTACTCTCTGTCCCCTAGAGCCAGGCAGTCACCTAGCTGCTCTTACACTGCACACCTGTTTCTGAGTACTCATTTCATCTGTCGGCCAGGGTCAGCTGGACAGACCGGCAAGTGGTGCCCCGTGTGAGTAACGCCGCAACAGATCGCGACGGGAGCTCCCGAAAACGGAGTGACTCTCAGTAAGTAATTGGTGCGCGCTGGGGATTTCCAAGTTGGAGGGGATTTTTAAGCTAGGGTTTCATCTTGGGACAACAGTTATCTGCTCAACAGCAACAGTACATAAGAGTATTAAAACAGCTGCTTGAAGCTGTGGAACCTCAGTCTTGGAGGCCCAGTTAAGGGACCTAATGCAAAACGTTGTTTTCCATAACCCATGGTTTCCAGAAGAAGGCAGTTAGGCCTACAGCTCTGGGAACAAGACTGGAGAAATCTTAAATGACATCGTGCGCAAGGGGAACGGGTACCAGTAACGTCTTTAAAGTTATGGGCCTTAGTCAGGGCGGCTTTGGCCCCACTCTGCACAGAAGAGCCTAAAAAGAGAAGGGAGGATGAACCATCATCTTCCTTACGGCCGCCGCCTCCTCCTTCAGCCCCACCATTACCGGGTAAAGGTGCCACTGGGAAGAAATTTTCTCTGAGCCCCCTTCCCCAGTAAGTTGGGAAAAAGACAAGGGATACACTACAGTTATGGGACCCTGTCTTAGGCAAGTGGCATTAGCAGGAGAGCTCTTGGCCTGCCTGGGTTATGCAAGATTAACAAGGTGCTCCGGTACATGAACCCATTACTTTCAACACTTACAAAGAAATTAAGGGTAAATAAGGCTTGTGCCAATAGTGTTGCAGGGTCCTTAGTCATCTCTTTGGCCCTTCATTTCTGACATCTCTTGTGTCACGTAAAAATTAAAACAAATTAGCATGCTTTTCTCTTGTTAATCTGTCTTTTGTTATAGGGGTCTTAGCCCTGAACCTTGTAATGAGTAAGAAAAAGGCAAATGACTTTTTCTCCTCTGCAATCATAAAAGCGTGGGTATTTGTTTTTGCATATAAGTGAGAAGCTGTAAGCATGCTGTTGGTGACATCACCTTGGAGAGGCACTGTTCCTGTGGTACTTTCTTTAACCACTAGCAATTAGCTCAAGGCATTTGTAAGGAATTGCGCAGGCAGCCATATTTTTGCTTCTCATCTGTAGACAATCAGTACCATTCCACCTATCCTCAGGTGAAAGCGGAGCAGCATCAGCCGTGTACGTGGTGAGAAAAGGAATTTTCTGCCTTCAAGGGGCGTGTTGAATTTTAAAACCCAGCTGGAGTGTCCTAGAAACGAAGAAGAACACTAAAGGGAATGGGACACTAGAAAAAAAGAGTCAGGTCAGGAAAAGGAGATAAAGAAAATCCTGGGCTTCCACTGTGCGTAGTGAAGGTTACCCAAAGCCTAAAGCCCTCCAGAAGCTAAGGCAAGAGCCAGTTTTATGGACGGGCACATGGCACAGTCATTAGGTCCCATCCTTGTCTAGTACCGTATTGTGTGCCTGCTCTGAGACTAATGGAACACATAGATTGAGTAGGATCATGATAAGTTTAAAAATATGATATGAATTTATAAATGACCACAGTGAACTCTAGTGGGTGGTTGGAACTCAGTTTCGGTGCTACTGTGAGAAAAGGATTCCTCAACCTCGTCCTACAACCAACAAAATGATCAGTCGAACCAAGTATGGCAGTGGAACGGGAAAACATTTAACTTTTAAGTGGTTTTCCCCAGCTCTGCGAGGATTCTCTCTGGCCAGCAAGTGTTGCAGGCAGCTGCATACCCTGTAGGGGAGTCAGGGGTGAGGAAGAAGCCAGGCCGAGGTGGGCAGCATTTGCTCTTGCTCCGTGCAGCTACCCTACCTCGCTTCCACTGTTTCTGAAATCTTGGCCGGCAAATTGGGAAGACACAGCGGGGTATTTGTGTGTATGTAGCCTCTTCCTGCCAATATGTAACCCACCTGCAGTTATCATTTTAACTTTTTAATGTTTAAAATAAGTCACACAGGTTTATTTAAGGGGAAAAAAACAACCAGGAAACACTGATTAGCAAAAAGAAAATTTGGTGATTCAAATTAAAAATAATAATATTGGCATAGTTTTGCAAATGGAATCATTTTGAGTATATGTTTATATTCTGCTTTATCTGGTAGCATGGATTGAGAATCTCTTATGTCTGACATTATATTTGAGTCACACTCAAAACATAGTGGTGTTTCTTCTTTATGCTGTTCTGTAACCAATATTATCCACTGCAAAATTTTATTTTCCTGTTGAGGCAGTCATCATTCCCTTTCCTGTCCCATGAAAGGTAATAACACCCACAGTCTTCACAATCCAACAAAACGATGTTAGACAAAGAATGGGATCCTCTAGAACTGAGTTCCGGTGGGAACTGCATGGAAAGGGTAGCAGAATAATAGAGGGAAACAGAGAGCTGGAAGAGCCAGTTCTTTCTGCAACAGTCTAGAGAGGCAGAGACTATTTTCTGGGTTTTCTCTGGGGTTTTTAAGTTTATTCAAATCCCACACAATGCAAAAGCTGCAGAGAGGCAACACATGGCATTGGAATATGTTGGGCCACCAGCCAGAAGTTAATAAACACTAATGGATGCTTCTGATGAATGATGTGTTCACAGAGGTCATTTATTTATAACTCCACAACAGAGAGATACTTTACTTTCAAACTTCTAAAATCACATGAGTAGTACATGTTAATTTGAGAACAGATAAATGCAGTGAAGAGAATCATTATTCTAATATGCGATCCGTTATGATAATACTATACCTATTTCTTTTACAAAACTCAGATTATATTGTATATTGTATGTATAGCCTGTTTGCGCTATGTATCTATTTTTCAGTTGCGCTATAACTCCTTTTTCTATTTGATCTGAAAAAATAATTGAAAGTCCATGAACTCCAGGTGCTGCAGTATCCCCAGTTGCCCTCATTCCTCAGCTTACAGAGTCTTGACCGCTTAATCATTCCCTGGATTCTATGAGATACCCCCAACTTCTAAATAAAATCTTCCTTCTATTTAAAATCTATGGAGTCACTTTTTGGTGTTAGCTATCAAATTTTAAGCAACATATATAAGAATTATGGGAAAGATAAAGAAAAACAGGAAGGCAGTTGGATCTAGTGAAAACGGTTGCTCTTCATGGGGCAAGCTGAAGTTAAAAGCAAACAAGCCTTCATCTGAAACTGCATAAAAAGGAAAGAAACTTGCAGAAAAACAGAACACCATTAAAAGGAGAAGCAGATCTGCCTGTAGTAGGAAAAGAAATTAGAAAATGGGGAGTCTGCAGTTTCATTAACTTAGTGAATTAACTTAGAGCTTAAAAGCTTTTTTAAAAAGGCAAGCTTTTGAGAGCAGTATTAAGTTTAAGACTCACTGAGGATGTTAGTGTGGGAAGAACCAAACTACAGTAACCTTTGATCAGAAAATCTGTGAATATTTTCCAGCTGGAAAAACTTCCCATGTAAGAGAAAATCTCCTGGATGAAATACCAGGGAAGAGGAAGAGCATTGGTCAATGTGAAAACAAAGGTAAGAGTAAGAATCATTTCTCCAAGAAGATTTCAAAAAAATAGACTGTATTTTGCAAATAATCTAAATTGAGCATAAACAGAGCAGGAGGCTCTATTTCCTTTAAAATAAATGACAAGTTTTTATTAAAGTATAAAACTTCCACAAAAATTAATTTTAAATTGCCAGTTCAGAAGGAAGATCTCGTGAACATATTAGCCCTTTTTACCTGACTTATTTCTCACTTAATTTTCTTAAAGGAACAGGGAGACCACTTTGAATTAAACTAATATTTATATGCAGATAAAATTGGGTGTAGTCAGTCTCGGGTGAGTCCATCTTCTCCTAAGAAAAATTTCTAGCGGAAAATAGACCGTATTTGGATCCTTTTACATTGTGTGTGCCAGGCTGGGAACCTAAATTTGTCCCTTATCTCTTATGCTGCCCTCCAATTAGGTTTTGTATGACTGCCTGTAGTTGGCCTGTGTCCCATTCTATGAAGTTTCATGCTCGCTACTGTATTTACTGCCAATCAGTGTTCAGAGTGTACCAGGGTGCTAATGGATGTTGATCAGTGATCTTGATTTTTCGACCTTCTCAGCCATTATATCCTATACTTTTAGAAACAGGTATTTATATTTCCAGCTGGCATAGAGGACGGCACATTCATTGATAATAAGGAGTCAGGGAGAAGTTAAAATAGACTTCTGACTGTCTTTTGCTTTTCAGAAGCAATTACTATCATTGGATTCAACTCTGCCAGTAGACAGAGTTAAGTTAGTTTTAGAATAGCAGTTGAATAGGCAGTTAAACGTCTGGAGTTTGCATTTACTTTTTTTCCCCCTCTAAGATAAAGTGGGGACAAAAATGAGAGTAATTAATCTACTGGCTTCCTTTGAACACACTAACTTTCAAATAGGAAGAAGAGAGGTGAATGGCCACTGGAGGCTCTTTGAAGCTTCATGCTAGAGCAAAGATAGGAGGTGGAAGAAGAAGTGGGAAAGTGGGAAGGATAAGGTTGAAGAAAAGGCGATTGATTTTATTTTTTCCAGGCATGGTTTCCCAGGTAAACAGGAGGAACAGAAAAAAAATGCTTTAATTCCCATGAGCAGAATCCCCCAATAACATGGAAGGATTCTTAATTAGCTTAAGTTAATTAAAGTCATACCAGAAATTGACTATGCTTTCTAAATATTCTTTGATATGATGTTGTGGATTTTCTTTTACTTTACAGTATATGTTCCATTGAAAAGTTCCTACCTTGTTTCCGCCAAGGTAAAGGGAAAAGACGATTTTCTATTCATTCAAGGTCATGATTTTAAGCTGTTCACAACACACCTGCCAACAGATCCAAGGGGTTCATTTAAGAATTCCGGGTTAGGTAAAAAACCTGGAGACAAATAAAAGAACAGATTGTGAGGCAAAAAGCGAGATAGAAATGGAATGAAAAGACCAGTTTTCCCTGAGAATAGGATTGGGATGGTCAGAACTCCTCTATATCGGGATCTAGTGTCTAACCATCTGTGCTCCATTGTACCAAAGTGACTTTACAGTAAACTTATAGTCTTGCCTGAGGTCACTTCTGTGGGTCACCTCTGGGATGAGGTGGCGTGATATTCTGTTAATTCTCATATTCTTTCTTTGCTCCTTAGCTTTTATAAAAGAAGGCCAACTCCATCCCCATCATGGTCAATTATTAGTATACTTTGCACTTTGCTCCATACCTAATTGGCACCAAAAACCGAGGACTTTAAGTGCTGGTCAAGGAATGTAACTTGGTAAATACATAGTTGCCGGATAGCTACCAGGCAACTACCCCGACAGAAGATTTCTCTGGAGAAATGAACCTTTGATATACCATTTACTATAGATTAGGGCTTGAATTCTGTGTAGTAAGAAGACTGACAAATTACAAATGATTTTTATCAATGGAAATGTAAATAAAAATCAAATTTATCAAACTCATTTCATAACTGTCTTCCCTTTTTTTTTTTTTTTTCTTTTTTGAGACGGAGACTCCTTCCATTGCCCAGGCTGGAGTGCAGTGGCGTGGTCTTGGCTCACTACAGCCTCTGTCTCCTGAGGTCAATTAATTCTTCTGCCTCAGCCTCCCAAGTAGCTGAGACTACAGGTGTGCGCCACCATGCCTGGCTAATTTTTTGTTGTTGTATTTTTAGTAAAGTTGGGGTTTCACCATATTGACCAGGATGGTCTCCAAGTCCTGACATCAAGTGATCCACCGCCTCAGCCTTCCAAAGTGCTGGGATTACAAGTGTGAGCCACTACACCCAGCCCATCATTGCCTTCCTGAATGCCTATATAAACCTCTGTTCTGCAAAGGCTCTTTGAACCAGCCTTACTATTCTGCTGGTTCTGTCTCTGATGCATTAAACAGATCTTTGACACATTCACCAAATGTTTGAATGAGAGTTAACATTTTGAAATGTATACTTTGACGACGCCTTTCTCTACCCGCTCTGTGAAGGCTCGTCTTGCACTGTTTCAGGGGTTTGTCTCTCTTTGAAACTGTCTGTTCTTGGATCTCTATAAACCGTATTCTAGCTTCTGAGGAATTTTATGAAAGGCAGGATGGTGTCATGGGAGAGAATCGAATTTTAGAGTCAGACAGATTCAAACCGATGTCGTGGTTACCTGACACATTGACTTTTCAATCTTGAACAGATCACTTCTCTGACCAAATTTTTCTCTAAGATAGAACTCATCACATTTATTGACAAAGGAATTGCTCAGTTTATTCATTTGTGAAGTGAGGAAGTGAAATTGGTTAATCTCCAAAGTCCTGTTCAGTTCTAAAATTCTGATTCCAACATTTAAGAACTTCTTAGTCCAAATTAACTTTTAAGAGTCAGACATTTATATGCACAAAGTTTATTTCTCTTGGTTCAGTACTTGGTTATAGAGCAGCCACAGCAGAAAGCGGGGGAGAACTCACATACCTTCCTTAGATCAGGCTCATAAATTCCCAGGATGCCAGGTCGCCATGGGAGCTCCAGATCACTTTCAGTTCCACTCAGAAAAGCACCAGTTGCTTTGTTACAGTTTAAATCTAAGTATCTAACAAGTCAGCAATGTGTCATCCAACATTAAAATAAAGATAACTTGTAAGTAAAAATAATTTTTATAACTTGTGCCAAAGTCCACTAGGGGCGGGGGGGGGGGGGGGGGGGGGCGTGGTGGGTAACAAACAAATCGAACCAGATGAGGTTAGTTTATTCCTGGGGCCGTGATATCATCTTCAAGTATATCTTGGCAGATGGTAATGTTTTAGCAAATTACACAAAAATTAGACTCTAATAAATAACTTTCTCTATTCTTTTGGATTCATAAAAATAATTTAAGATTCTCATATATAAAATCCTAAAAATAAGAAATAGTGAGTCATTTTTGTGGGCTTAAAGTCTGTTCCTATTTTAATTTTTGCATTAACACCAAAGTATCATTTTTTAATAATGCTATTTGATATTGGCATAGTGTTATTCCAATACTGTTTCTCACTTTGGTTAACCTGGTTCTATTTCTTAAGTAATTAAAAAATATGCAGTAAAGTAGAATAATAATTGTAATAACAACCTAAATATTTTCAAGGACTTAGTTACGTTTTTATAATAGCTGGCTGGGTGCCATGGCTCATGCATGTAATCCCAGCACTTTGAGAGGCTGAGGCGGGTGGATCCCTTCAGGCCAAGAGATCAAGGTCAGCTTGGTCAACATGGTGAAACCCTGTCTCTATTAAAAATACAAAAATTAGTTGGGCATGTTGGTGTACGCTTCTAATCCCAGCTACTTGGGAGGCAGAGACATGAGAATCTTTTGAACCCGGGAGGTGGAGGTTACAGTGAGCTGAGATTGTGCCACTGAACTCCACCCTGGGTGACAGAGCAAGGCTCTGTCTCAAGAAAAACCCAACAGCTAATAATTTCCTGCATGTAAATCATATGTGAATGATGCATCTATTCTCTTGTTTTAATAGGTTGCTTGAACTAGACAGACATGAGAATCTTCTTAGGTAATGAAATTATGAAATGATATTACATTATTTTTGCCACATTCTATTGGTTAGAAAGAAGTCATAGTCCCTCTTACACTCAAGCGGAGGATATTGTTCAGAGACATGAGGCAGGATCACTGGGGGCCATTTTAGAGTCTCTTCACCACAATTCATAAATAAAAAGTGTCACAAAGCCCTGGGGCTGTGATTAAATTAAGAGGTACCTATAACATGCGTAACATTTTGTTTGTGACATGTAGGACATTGACTTACGGTAGTCTCTTACAAAGTGTCTCCTAATCTTTGTGAAATACAAATGCAGATCTCTGAGCAATGGAAAGCCACTTTAATGCAGGCAGTTGACCTGAGTTTATGAACACTGAGTTCTGTGCAAGAGAATGGAGGAAAAATATTAAATTATTTTCTATCTATTTCACCCAGAAAAACAAAACAAAACAAAACCCCACTCACTTCTTGGGTATAGGTACCTGGATATTTGCAAACTAAGGGTATAGAACATGGGTCCCAGTGAGATTTGAGGGGCCATTCATAGGCAGAATCATAATCAGGAGATTCATTAGCAACCAGTATAAAGCAACAACATTTGAATTAGAAAGGCAGCAAAGACAAAAAGCATGCTTTGCCTTGGCACATCCTGAAGAGTGAGGAACATTGGATTCTATCAAAACAACAGAAGAAATTGCTCACACAATGCCTGAATAAGCAAGTGGAACAAAATCTGCCCAAAAAGGGAGCAAAAACAAGTTGAAATCATCCTAGTAGGTTATTTTAACACATACTTTTTGGATGAATTCTTAAACTTGGGGCTGTTGGGAAAGAATGTATAAAAATAATTCTAAGAAACAAATTCCACTTTCAAATCATCACTCTTACAAATTGCCTGTTTTCCTGCATGTCATTTTCTGGGAAGTCATGCTGACCTTCCCATTATGTCAATCCAAGTAATTATATTCTGAATTTTATGTTTGATTGCATTCTCCCTCTTATTTGAACTCTAGAGGGGGAGAGACTTTTCTTATATCCTGATAGTTGGGTCTATAAAACAAATGAACAACGGCAGATTAACAGGGGATAAGGTATGCAATTTTATTAATTTTTAATATTACATATGTGGGGCATTATAGAAAAAAGTGAATATCAAAAAACATGGTGAGACATGAGAGCTGCAGGAGAGAAAAAATAATACCTTGTCTCACTCATTGCAAGGTTCATGGCGGAGACACCTGTAACAAAAGAAAGATTAATAAGGGAAAAACATACACATTTATTTAATGTAAGTTTTACAGAACAAGGGAGCCTTCAGAAATGAAGATCCAAAGAAACAGGAAACCTGTGTAGTTTTATGCTGAGTTTGATGAAGATGGGGGTGGTTGTGGAGACATCCTATTGGACAAAGGGGACACAACGTAATGGTAATAAATGAGAGGGGCTTAGTAAGAACTGTTTGCTCAGATGCTTCTTGTATGTCCTGTGTCTTCAGAGATGAGGCTATTGCTTTCCTCTGGATATATGGAGGGCATCTCTGTAATCAGGGTCTTATGACCTGCTTCACGGGGAAGGGCTGAGGGGAAGGTGAGAGTGACCTTCCTTCTGTTGTTTTGTCAAATGTCATGGTATCATCCTTTGTGACTAGTATGTTCTGACCCCCATTGGCTTATATTTTGTCTTAACAGAAGAAGGGGAAGGAGTATAGGCCACTTAGGGGAGAGTAAATGATTTTTAGGAAGGATGAATAAGTCCTGAGAAGAATACATGGGAGATATGATAGTTTATGACAAAGTCTGTCTGGGTGTGGTGTCAACTTTAGTCTCCTCTTCTATGATAGGGGCCAATTTTACCTAGTTGATGAAACTCCTAGGGAGGAGATTGACCACAATTGTGTTCCTTTTGAAGCATCTGAGCTTAGGCAGATAAAGGGAATTCAGAGAAAGCCTCTTCCTGCATTTGCTGTTTTGCAAACGTCTTCAGCTCAAAATAACGTACCTGTCATTGAAGAGAACACCTGGATGGCTAAATAGTAGGAAGCTGAACTTTATTGGTAACTTCAATTTGCAAACCGACAAGAGACAGTCTCAAGTGTGTGCTAAAGGTGCTCTGTCTCCAAAGAGGGGAAGGGCAGGTTGGATTTTTTGCCTTACAGGGTCCACATTACACAGCACACCCTGTGTAATGCATACGTATTCAGCAGGTTTGGGGAAAAAGCTATACATGTTTATGAGGGGAGCTGAGTGTGTGCACAAGGTAAACATACATGTTACACACATCCCATGTGCATTTTGTGGTGGGGTTTTAGCATTCAAATGGGGTGGACTTTGGCTCTCTATGTTAAAAGGTGAACTACAGGTCACAAAGACAGTCTGTGCACAGCCCTGTAAGCTGGCTGAAACTGGCTTAAAGTCTGCAGTAACTTATTAGAAGACAATGTTCGGAGGCTGGTCCTCTGTCCAGTCAGAGCTGTAGTGGTTTGGGTTGTGAATCAGAGTTAGGAGGGGTCTGATAATTTTCCTGATGGCTCCTATTATTTGGGAACTTAAGTGTGGTTTTTCCTATAGCCCTAGGAATTTAAAAAGTTGCCAGGCCAGCTGGCTCTTGCGCCCTTGATCTGTAAGTAACTTTGTTTCTTTAAGCTTAGGGACCATTTTAGTTGGTAAAGGGGCATCTATTTTGATTTCTTAGAATACATATATTCCAGAACAGCATATTCTGGGGTGCGATGTCCTGAACTCCTTCAATACCTCTGGATAATAAATCTGCATTCGCTTCCTGTGCGTGAGGTTTTAAACTCCCTATCTCCTCTTTCCCCTGAGTTTTGCCATCTTAATTTATTGAAAGGTATTTGGCATGACATATTGAACTTTGGTACTTTACAAATGATTCCGTGTGAACTTCTCTGTGCGTCAGGGGAAGCCCATTCTCCCTGGGGGCTGAACAGGTAGCAAGAGAGCAGAAGGGAACGTCCTGGGCTGGGCGCCCAGAGCTCTGCCTAGCCTGACCCTGCAAAGGGGAAACGCTGCCTTCAAGTCAGGGGCTGTGCAGACCACGACTTTGATGCCATCTTCATGTCTCCAAATTGAAGGCAACACAACTGGATTGAGAAAGTGTTACCAAGCAGAATTTCCTTGAGAAGTTAACTGCATCTGAACAGCCTCAGACACGCACCTCCTACCCAGCAGGTGGCTTTCAACCTAAGCCCACACAGCCTCATTAGAATCAGATTTCATCATTTCTCGAATCACCTGTGGATCTTGTTACCACACAAAGTGTGATACAGCGGGTCGGGCTGAGGTCGAATTTCTGCATTTCTAACAGGATCCAGGCTGACCACACTTGGAGCAGCAGGGTCCTAGCCTAACCCCTTACTTTACAGGTAGGTGGTAGCTGAGGATGGCTTAGCAAATTACTCCAGGCAGGTAGTTAGCAACAGAGCCAGATTTCCTGATTCTCAGTGAAACACTCTTAGCTAAATATTTTATAACACTTCCACTTCTCCGATGATATCCCCAATATTTAGCATAGTTGGGTCTTAATATATGCAGATTTTAATAATATCCAATTTACAACTTACTGCTGAGGGTATACATTTTACTTGTTGGATAATTTTACTTCAATATTGTGTGTGTGTGTGTGTGTGTGTATATATATATTTTTTTTTCTTAAAAGGTTGAGTTGAGTTTTAATTTTTTTTCTTAATCAAAAGTTGCTTGATTGTTTGGGAATCAATTAGTTGATTAATATGAAGCATGGGAAAAAAGTTTCAGAAAATAAACATCACATCTCCATAACTGAGATCTTTAGAAAAACCATAAAGCTGGAAAAAAAACCCATATTTCATTTACATCAGGGTCTCCTCCGTCTACACTAACCTTGATACATAAGCAAAAGAAACTATAGTGAAATGAGACTAATCAGAAGGAGGACTGGAAAGCAACAGGCAAGGCTGTGAGCTGGAACTGCTCTGTGTCAGGAACACACACACGTGGAAGGCTTTGTAAAGCATTCATTCAAATACCAGATACAAAGCAGAATAAAGATAAAACGGTGGTCATATCTGGGTGTGGAATCACGTATCAACTCTTAAAAACAACAGAGTTGATCTGAATTATTTGGCTTAAGTGCACTGGCCACTGAAAAATTCAGCGATTTAACTATTTGCATATCTAGCATTGCCCAGAAGCAAGACTGAAAGTTCTTTTCAGAAAGGGATGGCTCCTTTCCCCACACATGGTGACCAGTACAATTCCTCTAAAGGAGCACACAAAGTGTTGGAAGTAATTTTCTGGGTCAAGCTCTACATTACAACAAATATGGAATCAACCAGAAAAGTAAGCCCAGCTTACTCTTTTTTGAAACTGCAGTTCCTTTTGCTGCAGCCTGGATTGTTACACAAGCAAATAAATCCTTTTAATTGGCTCACCCCCGGGGGCAAACAGCTCACCCTAGTAAGTAATCATTTGGAAGAGTGGAGGCTGGTAAGGTGGGGTGTATCCTGCTGAACAGTTTTTGCTTTTATTTTAGCAACCGATTTTAAAAGGCAGCATTGTAACTTGGCATTAAATATTTAAGAATGATATTAAGGTAAGATTGATTCATTTAACAGGCATAATGGAGTGGGGAAGCCGCATGGAGTGACTAAAGGGCTTCACAGTGGGAAATCTGTGCTAGCAGGCATCAATCCGCACCTGGTAATGGCCATGAATAAACTCACCTTCTTGCTATTTAAATAAATTGATGTGCAATTCATCTGCTGTTTAGAGCCATTGGAAATGCACTGCACTAACTCTATTCCTTGGCAAGCATCCCAATTAAGTGCCTGGGCCATTTATCAGAGTGCCAAGTGTAGTTCAAGTTGCTACCAGGCTTCTACCATTTACCAAAATGGCAATTTGTTCTAAAAGGGGCTATAGGGTATGGGAAAAGCAGCAGAGTGTGGTGGAAAAGACTGAGACAGCTGCAGTTCGAGGTCTGACTTCCCGCTAGAGCACACATCATTGAAACTCCCCAAAATTGTTTCCTTCTATAATGGAAAGAATAATGTACTTGCTTTACTTACTTGTGAGGCAAAAAACAGGGTAATAAAAGTGAAAGCACATTTCCCTTTAAAAAGTACTATTCAAATTATGAGTTATCACTAAGCACACAATTCTTGCAGAGGCACCGTAATGCTCACCATTTATTTCTGCTAGTGTTTTACCCTGTTCCCTCTCTTCCTCCTTTTCGTCTTGATCAGACAATCTCAGAGCAGGGTGGAGAATAAAAGTGTCAACCTTTTAAAAGGCTCACACCTTATGAGATACATAGGTTTGTATTTCTTCGTGCTAAAATGTTCAGATTAGTCTTTTAGTTTTATTAGCCACTTCTTGGTGATATATAAATCAATAAGAGAGCACTTTAAACGCACTTAAAATAGGTATGATCATGAAGAGCAGCTAGCTAATTTGAGAATTTTATTTATTTTATGATAAAAATTTTAATAGATTCCTGTTGGTTCCAGTCATTCTAAAACATGCCATTTACCCTTCAGTCCTTCCTAGTTGGATGTGTTTGGCCGATCGATTGTGGAATGTGCAATATGATTTATGCCTTTTAATTTTAGAGAAATATAACTCAGAACAAATTATGTTCATGCTTTGCATTGAAATGGGGAGGAAAATAAAGTGCTTACCTTTCAATAATGAGTTGTCTCCCACTGAAAAGTTAGAAACAAGCAGTAAGATGGGTTGTAATAATAATCTGTGGTCCAGGTGTCTCTACTGATACAATTAAATGAAGTACACAGTAGCCCACTGAAAATGCATTGATAGAATGTGCGTATTAGGAATTGTGTTGACTTGAGTTGTTCACCATTCTGATCCTTTTGTAGTTTGCTTTTCTCATTATCTTCTACACATTATTAAATATAATCATTAATAAGATGGCTGACTATAGTTTGCTGAATATTATTTAATCATTAATATCTAATATGCTTCAATATCCCGTATGATTGAACCTGATGGCTTGGTCAACTGAAGATACTTCCATTAAGGGCAAACAGTGCAACCATAATTCGACTACATCTTGTAAGATCCCATGCAGAGTCTCTTTTTATGTAGTAAGGTGATGTTTCCCAACTCCTCTCACTATACTCTGGCAATCGCCACTATTCGTCTACTCAGCTATAGCTATGAGGCTATAACTCATTCGTCTACTCAGCTTTCTTCTATTGATTTTTATCTTTCCTAGATAACTGTTATGAGAATAATGGTCCCAACAAGAATCTAGTTGGTATCAAGTCGTTTTTCATGAGAACCAGCATTTGGAAAGAAAAACTTTACTATAACCAGCATGTGCAAAAAATAACTTTACTATATTGGTAAAGTTTAGAGAGAAAACTTCTGGCCACTCTCTTTCCAGATTTGTTTGAAACAGAATTTCCAGTAGTCTGCCCCTCTTCTTTCTTTCTCTCTCTTTTTCTTTCTCTTTCTTTCTCTCTTTCTTTCTTTCCTCTCTCTCTTTCCTTCCTCTCTCTTTCCTTCCTTCCTTCCTTCCTCTCTTTCTCTCTCTCTCTTTCTCTTTCTCTTTCTCTCTTTCTCTCTTATTTTGAGACAGAGTCTCACTGTCACCCAGACTAGAGTGCAGTGGCATGATCTCAGCTCACTGCAACCTCTACCTCCTGGGCTCAAGTGATTCTCCCACCTCAGCATCCCAAGTAGCTGGGATCACAGGAATGCCACCACCATACCCGGCTAATTCTTGTATTTTTCTGTAGAGATGGAGTGTACTATGTTGCCCAGTCTTGTCTTAAACTCCTGAGCTCAAGCAGTCTGCCCACCTTGGCCTCCCAAAGTGCTGGGATTACAGGCATGAGCCAGCACTCCTGTTCGATTTTTTTAATGGAACGTTCTTCATAAGATATTAAGAAAGAAATAGTGGTAGTAGAGTGTATGGACAGCCTGTTTGTGCCCCTCCAACCCCCAGATTCACATGTAAAGGCCCTGACTCCCAATAGGATGGTATTAGGAGATGAGAGGCCTTTGGGAGTTAATGTTCTTCCAAAAAGAGAAGGAGACTAGAGCTTTTCCCCTTTTCCCACCATGTGAGAACACAGCCAGAAGCTGACTTTCTGTAAAACAAGATGGGGGACTTCATCAGATAGTGATTTTGCTGGCACCTTGATCTTGGACTTCACAGCCTCCAGAACTGTAAGAAATAAATTTCTGTTGTTTAAGCCCCCTAGTCTGTGCTATTTTTGTTATATCAGCTCAAACTGACTAAGGCACATACAGAACACATTTGTTTGGACCACAAAGCAATAAAATGGATAATAACTTTAAAAACATGAGGAAAAATAAATCCTAACCAGGTAAACATGGTACTTGGAAGAATCAACACTGCAAATAACTGGTACTAATACAGTGACTCCAAGGGTGCACTCCTCTGTTCAGGGCAGAAATACTTCAAGAATTGCCTTGCTTTGCCACTTAAGTTTTAAAAATAGGTTAAAAAGGTTAAGTTTTTAAAGTAGTTTAAAATTTACCAAAATCTTTCTTAGTTCACTAAAAAAGTAAAACCTAACTCTGTGCTGAGTAGTCTATGTTAGTGGAATTATCCAATTTTTACTATAGGGCTATTATAAAAAGTTTAGATTAGGGCAGTCTGTGACTTATAACACTAAATATTGAGATTAAAAAAAATTCCCCATTCACAATTTTTGGATGAACTCATAAGATGTATAAAGAAAATAATTTTTTGTGAAAAGTGGTTGTTTTGAAATGCCATCTAAAATTACAGTAACAGAAAACTAATTTGTAGTCTGCTCAAATAAGCTTATTAAAATAGTTTCAGCTCAGATAATTTCTTAATATAATGAATGTTGGTAAAAGTATGATATGAAAAATTATAAATGAGTTCTATATTTCCATGACCTGTTTCTACAAATAGGTAGAGTAGATGTGGCTAAGTGGTTCTTCCTCTCTTTCTAATTGTGGGTACACATTACAAAACTCTTGGAGCCAGTGATACTTTATAGTCCTACATATTTAGGCTCTCTGTGTGACTTAGTTTCTTCATTCCTAAATTAAAAACATTTGCTGCTTTTCTCATTGGGCTACCAAGAGGATCAAATAAATTAATACATACAAAGTTTAAGTCCTGGAACACAGTAAGTGCTCAATAAATAACTATGTTATTATCATTGTTAATATTATTGGCTGCTCTATCCAAATCTGCTTGTGCACCACTCTCGCCTAGATTGTGCTAATTCCTTGCCATTTTCCTTCTTTCCCTCTGTCTATGCAAAAGTTAGCCTCACACTGCTATAAAGTAGTACCTGAGACTGGGTAATTTATAAAGAAAAGAGGCTTAATTGGCTTATGGCTCTGCGGGCTATATAGGAAGCATGACAGTATCTGCTTCTGGGGAGGTTTCTGGGAGCTTTTACTCATGGTGGAAGGCAAAGCATGAGCAGGCATCTTCACATGGCCAGAGCCATCCTCACAGGAGGTGAGAGAGCAGAGAGGTGCTGCATACTTTTAAACAACCGGATCTCATGATAGCTTACTGACTCTCGCGAGAACAGCACCAAGGGAATGGTGCTAACCCATTCACAAGGACTCTGCTCCCATGATCCAAATACCTCTCACTAGGCCCCACATCTAACACTGGGATTATAATTCAACATGACACTTGGTGGGACACAGATCCAAACCATGTTAGCCTCCTTTCAAGATTCTTTCCTTAGAGTTGTGAAACCTTTCCTGAGCCAAGGCTTTCCTTTCATGATTCCTTAGATTATATTTGGTAAAATGCCAGGGTGCATGCTTTACATTGTAGTCATCATATTTGAAGAGTTATTAGGATTGTATTCTAGTAGATATCCTCAAGGTGTCTCTATCAATGGTGTTAATACCAATTTGTACAAAGTTAACTTTGGGGCCGGGGAGAGGCAATTATTATTCACCAATGAGCTTTCATTAATTTCTAAGCATAGTGTAGTAGACAGAAAGATAGACTTGGTATATGTGCTCCTTGAGAAAAGGAAACGTAGATAGACAAGAAATATTTGTTAAGTAATTAATATCAAGTAACCTTTAATCCAAGAACCAAATTGTATCAAGTTCTGGTATGAATTTTAGGATAGAAGATCTTCAATACTTTGGTTGTGCTTGCTCAAAACTGTGCCTGAGATCTTTGTCTGTAGCCACAGAAATTAAATGGCCTCCACAAAACAATGAGACCTTATCATACCTCTTAGTAATCAGCTTTCTCGCGTTAAAATTAGGCTAAGAGCACTTGCCTAATTCTTAATTTTTTTTTTTTTAAAGATCATGTCTGGGAAAGTGATCCATAAGTGTAAGACTAGTATATTTTGTTCCAAAAATCTTGGCAGCCATTTCTTTTTCTTAAGATAATCAATTTTTTTCATCTGCCTTTCTTCTACTTCCTTCTTGAAGGTTGACATGGCCATGAGTTGAGCAGCTAATGGTTCCTGTTTGCAGTTCAAGGTACGAAAGTGGCTGTAAACAGAAGCCACATCTCAGGAAAGGGCTTGATCAGATTTCATTTCATTTGAGCCCACTGAAAGGGGGTTTGGGCTCAATGAGGCATTCATACAAATGAAACACAGAAGGCTGATTAGTGGCATTGCAGAATACTGAAAGTGCGTTTACAGAGGACAGTGGGAAGTGGGCCCTAGAGTAATCTTTGAGCCAAAGAGTCACTCTTTAGAGGGAGTCACTTTTTTTGTTATGTGGTTATTCCCATGACTGCGACTCGAATAGCTAAGGGCTCTTACAGGCACACTCTAAGTGGACACAGTCCATGAGATTTAAGGTCATATACACTAAAATTAAAACTGACACTTGAGGAATCTTTACATTTGGCTCTTGGATTAAAAGAAACAGCTTGCTCCTTTTCGTGAACACATGGTATCTTAGGCGAAAGACTGAGCAGCCCTGAATTTAGTAAGCAAGACCTGAGTGGAACATAAGCTGAGGCTTGAATAGAATGAGGACGGACGCTCCTGTAAACATTCATTTTTTTCCAGCTCGTGTGTACCTTTTCTCAGGGATGAAATCAATCTTTTTGAAATAAGGAAATGAACTGTGTCACTAGCCCTTAGAGTTATGAGTGAAAAATATGGTGGATGTTCAGCTGCATATAGGTGCAGCGAATAATTCAGCATATTGAAAATGTCATGTTGATTCCTCAGATGATTTTAGCCAACATGTCCTAAAAATCTTACTAAATTTGAATTCTTTAAATTTTCAACTTATCCCGTCCATTTTAAAAATTCTGTATTTTAAAATGTAAGAATAATTAATGGTATATACTCCTTTAAAAAAATACAGATCTTTATAGCCGGAAGGTGCTTCAAACACCATGTAGTCAAATCCTTTCAATTTAAAGATGCAGAGGCTTAAAGAGGAGAAACGCTTGCCCAAGAGTGAAAAGTTATAGAGACAGGACTCAAATCAAGTTCTCCTCCTTCTCTTCCTTCTGCACTAAGCTATATTTCAAAAAAAAAAGAATAAGACAGTTTCTATTCATCGGGGCAATATAAAGATTTTGTTAAAAGCTTTCTGTGGCTCTCAGCTACATACAACATAACAGTTAAGAGCACGGGCTTGATATCTGACTTATTCTCCTTTCTAGCTCTTTCATCTCTGTGGCTTTGGGCAAATGACTTAATCTTTCTGTTTCATTTTCCTCATTCATAAAAAGTTTGAAAATGTACATAAAATTTATTCTATATTTGGCTTGGTGCTATATACTTGACATGAATTATTTTGTAAGTGAAGTATTATATAAATTTTTTATTTATATTTTATTATATAAAATAATTCATGTCAAGGTATATAGCACTAAGCCAAATATAGAAGAAATGCTTAATAAATATTAGATACTATTTTTATGTCTACATCTGAAAAACATTTTTTTTAAGGAAACTTTTGTGGTTAGATCCTTCTGCAGTAGAAGAATGTTACTGGCAATGGTCTTTGGGCTCTAAATAATTCTGAAATCTTGATGAGCAAATTGAGGTGTTTAAAAGTCAAATGCTATTGATATATCCTTCAATTTCCTTTAGAAAGATCTGCCCTCTCAGGAGTTTCCACATCAATCAATTTCAGTTATTTTCCATTTGGACAGCAAATATAAGAGCTTGACCAACAGGGAGGAAACTGTCAAACCAGCTTCTCTGCCTTTGCCTAGAGTGCCCCTCAGCTTGGAATGTTATTCTCTCTTCTTTTAAGTCCAGATTCTACTCATCCTTCTGTTGTGTCGGCTCAAATGTAGCAGGGATCCCACACCTAAAGTATTTGTCTCTGTGTCATTAACAAGTGTCAACATGGATGTCATTCTTTCAGGTAAAAGGATAATCATGATATCGTGAGATAGTAATTATAACTAACCAACATTTATGTGTTTAACTTAATTTGGGACCCCTTCCACTTCTAGATTAACTCTCATGTCTGAGCACCACAGCCCACATCACACAACTTGGGTTGGTGGTATCATTTTGGCTGGAGTACATGTCCTGGCACCAGATTTCCTGGGTTCAAATTTTAGCTTTGCCTTTTCCTTGATATTTCATTTTGGATAGGGTACATACTCTCCCTGTAACTGTTTTCTGCTTTCAAAAATGGGGCTTTAAATAGTGTCTTTCTCAGCTGGTCATTATGAGAATCAAATGGGTTAATTTATTTAAACATATAAATGTTGGTTAGCTCTTATAATTATCTCACAGTATCATGATTGTCCTTTTACCTGTCAATAGATCCTTCCAGATTATATACTCCATGAAGTCTGTACTTTTGATTGGTCATTATATTCTCTAAGGCCAAGCAAATATTCACTGATAAAATGCAAATAAAGACTGTGAGATCTTGAAGGGTAAGAGCTATATTTTATATATCTCTACATACAGTCAGTGCCTAATATAGGCCTGGCTCATTATTTACGTTCAATAAATGTTTGATGAATAAATGAACAAATGTACATTTTTCCAAAAGCCTTCTTTCTGCCAACCTTGGAAATTAATTGGTAATTCCTTTGTGCTCCTGGACTCCCACAGCACTTAGCTGGTTTCTTCCCTACAGCACTCATGCATGACTTCTTTGCATTATACTTGTTTGCACTTCTGCTTCCCTGACCAGTTTTTGAACTTCTTGAAGATGAGGTTCGATGTTCATTCTGTATCCCTTTAGCACTTAGCACAGTATAAGTGCCCAACTCATGTTTGCCAGAAAATAAAACCAAAAAATGATGACTTTAGTCAAATGTGATAGGGAACATGTTGAAAATCTTATAGATCACTGAATTTCTGCTTCCATTATGAGTTTAGTTCATAACTTTAAGGAAAACTAGCTTCCTGAAAAGAAATAAACCTATTTTTAAAAAGTGCCAAGTAGCCAGTCTCATAAAAAATTTCAGAAGTTGTGTTCTATTTACTCCAAACTCCATATTCTGTTATTTAAAACTAAATGTTTTATTTGTTTTTTCTTTTTTTCCCTTCATGCTATGCTAAGCTTTGGATCTTATTTAAAAGCAAACAAGTACTTTATCTTAATCTAAGGCACCGAACTTTTGCACTGCACTCTGGAGGCACTAGACCAGCTTGTTATAATATGGACATTGAGATCAAGTTGAATCAGCAGCATCTTGGAAATGCGTGTTGTAGCTGAACACAGCGTCCAGTGTTGTCTGTGTTTTTATTTCAATAACGCTAATGTCAAGGGTACAGCACACATTCTTTTCCTGGTTTGTTAATTCTGCCAAAATGTCATTCTTGTCAAAATGTCTTCAGAGGTTCTGCAGTATATGTTAAAAATGTAGCCTTGTGGAAAATTGCTGTTAATATGATTAAGCTTTTGCAGTCAAGATCCCTTCCTTATAAGCATTTTGGTTTTTGTCATACCTCAGCATGAATACTTCTAAGTGTATTTGCCTTTCATACAGAAACTAATTTGTTGAAATATCATAACACGACCAATAATTAGGCATTAAAATTATCCCAAATTCTGCCAGAGCACTAAGGGTCACATAGGCTTATATATGCCTAGCTAATGAGTCAGGCTCATTTAAAAAACTCATTTGTCATGGTTATTAGAATGAACCTATATTCCTTTAGTACGCAGTACAAATCCTTTGCACATCAAGCCTAGAGCATAAAATTAAAATTGCATGAAACTTTGATCTCCTTCTTCATTAATCACGCTAGATAATTATACACAGGTGTCATCCTCTGTCTAATGGCAGATGCTTTCTGACCCCCAATGCTGAATATTTGCTGTGTACGCTTAAAAGGAGACTGTGATGTGTACAATACAAACCATATCCTTTTTATTATACCATGAGTTGAAAAATTCTACCTGTACTATACTTAGAGATAACTTCAATCAGAAATATCTGACAGCTAATCCAATGATAATGAATTTAAGGGCCTAAATGAACAAAAGAATTAGAAAGTATAAAAATAGGTCAAATTAATTTTTACAAAATTAAATACTGTATTTATTTAGATAATGTCAAGATCGTAGTCTGAATTTCTTTGTTTAGCTTGCCTAATATGCTACCTGAAATAAATAGCCAAATAGTGATTATTCTGTAATTGTATAAACACAGAGTATTGCATCTAGCAAAATATGCATTATACAGTGGCCTGTTGAAAAGTATTACGTGATGACCACTAATAAAATACTGTGCAATCAACAATAGACTGATATGAGAATAAGTCTGCAATCCATTGACTTGCCTTTGGTGTAATTTAAATGTCTATTTCCATTTAATTTTCAATCAGTTTACCCAAGGGTGTAAGAGTGTGCTAAGGTACAGTGTAACATATGAGTTATGGCAATATGTGCTTCATTTACTGTTTTGTTTTTCTATGAATGCCAAAATACAGAACCTTGTTACTGACATCAAAGATGAATCATAGCCTCCAGATATTCAGGCTGATATGAGAGTAGTGTTCTCACGGGAAAAATATCAAAATGTTAACCTAGTCAGTGAGTTTAGAATTGATCAGCAAAACTTATTATGTTTATTTTAATTTGCTTGACACAAATATCCAGTGTGCTAGATACATAATATAGAAATTGACTTCATCTTAGATAGCATAAATTATATGATTATGTATTAACTCAAGAATTGTTTGCTGAACGTTAACTATTTGTAGATTGCTATGCTAGGTCCTGAGGATGCAGAGATGAAAGAGAATTCCTGATATCAAGGTGCTGACAGACTTTTGGGGAAGAGAGATTAGCAAACCGATAATTTTAACAACAAGGGTTATGTGGAGTGCTATAGATACTCAGAAAAGAGACTTCCAATCACAGATGAGGGGAAGTCATGAGTAATTCCCTGGAAGAGTGATCCCAGAGGAAAGTCTAAAAGAAGAAGTTAGTTCAACATGAGAAGATTGGAGGAAAAAGAGTTCCAGAAAGAGGGAACAGCATGGATCAAGGCAGGAAGGCTTGGAATACTGCAGCATATTCTTGTCTGGTTATGGCTTTGGGGTAGAGTATATGCTGAGAAATAGTAAGAGACGGGACTGGGCAGGGCAAGGTCCAAATCCCAGAGTCTCATGTGCCACGCTGGGGAGTTTGAATTTGTTCCTGAAAGCAGCCAAGCTGTTCCAAACCATTTCAGGGAGTCCAGTGACGTGGTATCATTTGATTTTTGTTGTTGTTAGGAAACCCACTCCGATAATAATGAGGAAGGAAGCTGGGCTCAATGGTTTTTGTAGTAAGAATCCATAGTCCTGAACTAATACAGTGGCAGTGGAATGAAGACGAGTGAAGAGAACAGAGATGATAATGATCAGCAGAACTCAGTTATATGTGCCTATATGAAGTCAGGTTAGATCAATGTGTGATACGTTTTTATCCTTGTATGGATTTTCTTTTCCCTTGTTTCCTGTCAAGCAGGTTTCATTGTGTCTTAGTTGCCTCAGGGAGGCATGGGGCAAACAGTGAGTAGAAGAAGCCAATATACTTTTTGGTCATTTTTCTTTTCAAAGGACTAAGGTTTAGGATAATTTGGGAAAGTCTGCAGAGCTGGTAAAAAGGAGTAAAAAGAGCTGCATGGGAAAAATGGCTGAATATTTTTTAAAAAATGAAGATTTTCCCCTGGATTAGAAAGAGATTCCTCTTTAACTGGAAGGAAGACATAAGATAGTGTTCTGGCTCTAGGTCCTTCATGAAATTGTAGTCAAAATGTCATCCAGGGCTGCAGTCACATATTAGCTTGACTGAGAAGGAGCATCAGTTTTAGGTTCTCTGCAAGACCAGAGAGAGAAATGGTTACAGAATGCCTTCTGGCAGATGGGACTAAGAGGTGCCTATAATCCAGGAGAGGCTGTCTCTACTCCAAGTGTGGTCCTCAAGCAACAGAGATCCACAGGACCTGAGGGGATCACATGGACAGGGACACAGATGTGCTAGTGGAAACTCATAAACTGATATCCCAATCACTAGAGAGTGTCCATCACTCCATTTTGACAATACACAAGCCTTTGGGAGCCTTGAGATGATATTGAAAGGAGACCCTGAAAATGAATAAGTTTAAGTTGACCACTAGCTCTGAGAAAGGGGAATGGGAGATCAAAATATAAGTTGGATCACTTTATAGAAAAGAAAGAAAGTTATATTTTTCCACCGCCGGGATTTGTAAACTAGGCTTTTTATTTACTATGTGTATTTTTGAGGTTTAAAAATTATATTCCCCATATGCTTCCTTTTGGATTTTTGAGAAAAGAGAGTTGCAAGAAGTGTAAGAATAAATGGAAAAAAAGACTAAAGGCAAAATTAGGTAGAAATTAAGAAAAATGAGAAGAAAATAAGAACATTAAGAAGATTCTTTAGGAAAGACTGAGAGTATTATAAGAAAGTTATTCTCATCCTGCAAATTTTTTGATGTTTCTCTAAATAACTCACCAGACCTATGTAAAATGCTTTGTATTTTAGCCTCTTCAGACACTTGGAAATAATTTTTTGTTTGTTTGCATATCAGTCTCTGACTGGAACGTTTTCTTCATAAGTGAATAATTCATGATAGATAATCTTTGCATTTTCTGTAGGTCTTTCTTCCGAGTGATGCTCTCTGCTCTGGTGTGGTCATGTTCTATCAGGAAGACACAGGGAAGCAGGGCAGTTTCCCTATTCGGCAGTGATGAGGGCTTCCTGGGATTGCTGAAGTTGCAGGGTCACAGTTACATACGTGACAGGCAGGGCTCTGGGGATCCTACTATACGTTCTTCACTGTCATTATTGCCTTCTCGTAGTGTGACTTTGCTGTAAATGATACTACCAATTTTGCACAAACTCTTCAAAATACGAGGGTAAATTCTATTGTTTTGCTTCTGTCAGCTCCTTCCCCCTAGTTTTCCTTCAAATGTAAGTTCTTTATCAACATAATAATTTCTGAAAGACGCTAAAGGCATATTCCTACTTCAAGAATGTCTATAAGCTTGTGGCTTTGGTGGAACTCATTATGGGGAGGGCTCCCACAGGCGTTGAGTATCTTATCTGAAAGGACTGGAAGCATGTGGGCTGCGTCTTCAACCAATAGCAGGAAAGTTTGCATGCCAAAGTGCCGTTCTGCTCTCCATTCCTGTCATGTGAACCTGGTTTCTCATTTGGTTCTTAATTACCTTTGTGTGAAAATCCTCCTTGTACCTGTAAATGAGCATATGATAAACAACAATAAAATGTTTTTTAATTAGTTTGAAGTGTAAATTTACCATTGATTTGTATCTTATAGCTGATGGAATACTCTTAACATTTCTCCAGACTTTTAAAAAATTTAATTTATAGCCTATTCGTGTTTTCAGCTCAGTCTGTGGTTTTCTATTTATTTTTATTTTTGTAGAGACCAGGTCTCACTATGTTGCCCAGGCTGGTCTCAAACTCCTGGCCTCAAGTGATCCTCCCACCTCTGCCTCCCGAAGTATGGGGATTACAGGTGTGAGCCACTGCATCTGGCTAGTTTAAAAAAATTTCTCTGCAGAATTCTGTAGTTTCATCTGAAGGCCTTATATACTAAGCTCAAGAAGCAGGTGATCATTGATTGGTTAATTCATTCATCCGCAGACAAATATTTGTTGAGCACCTCCCATATCCAGGTGCTTTTGTAGGAACCTAGGATACAGTGCTGACCAAGGTAGGCTGGTCTTTTTTTCTCTTGGAACTTACACTGCCATAGGGAGACAGATAATATGCAACGGGATTAAGTGATATGCCTACAAGGCACTTAGCACAGGGCCTGGTACATAAGTGCTCAGTAGACATTATTATTACTATTATTTATTGTGGATACTGTTGTTATCGGATGGGTGCAGTTAGATTGTCCCTTTGGACATTCACAATGTTGCCTTTGGATTTGCGCTTCCCGTAATTGCATTTTTAGATCACGTCACTATGTTCATCAACTTCGGAAATTGTCTGGGTACCTGGCAATAGGTGAACGTGTTTCGGGGAAGTCCTGTCCTGCTCGTGTGCCCTGAGTCTGCAGTGAAGGAGGCCTTGTCAGTCATCACTTCCCACTGCCCTGCAGCCACACTGTCATCTTCTAGAATGAATGCATCATTAAAACTTTTTCTTCACTCTTTCTCTCCGTCATTAGTGTGATATGTCAACATAGGATGCAGCATATCAATCATTTCTTGAAGGATTTCAGTAGCAGTTTTTGTGGGTAATGAAAATGATTACTAGGTTGGTAGTGAATTTACTATTGACAATCTGATATGACAGTTTCCTCACACACAATAGCAAGTGTTAAATGGACCTAAAAGAAAAACTGAGATGCCAGAATAAGTAGCAATGAAGGGCTAGAGTTTACTCATAAATCTGGATGTCTGATAAAACATTTTTCACCCTAGGAAGTATCTAAGGAATGAGATGAAAAAGTGTCAACCCACACTTTCTGGAATAGACTGGAACCCATAGCCTTATCTCTTAGTCACTAATATTAATTTTAAGGAAAAGGGACGCTGCAGGGTTTACTTGATTTCTCAACTTTTATGTTCATTGTTCTTTAATTTTATCAATTTATTTGTTTATTCAATGAATAAGACATATGTGTGACCTTTATTTTGTTCCATAATAAACAACTGTTTCTGGAGCTTAGACTTCACAGAATTGTAAGTTAGAAAAAGTATGGGAATCCTTATAGGATTGCCATATTTTATATAGTCAAAAAAGGAGAATTAAAAAATATTATTACTACTATTATTATTTAATAGAATAAAGGGCATCTTAAATACCATCTCAGAATAAAGGACAGTTCTACAAATAAAGTTAATTTTAGATAAAACTTTCTATTCATTTTTCTCATTTTCTGGGCACCCTGGGGCAAGCCGTCACAGGTTGGTCAGCTGTTATTCTTTAGTGATTTCATAATGAAGGTATTGTACCTTTCGAGAATGCTGTGTGAGGGCTTTTACCATAGCAAATCCTTCTCAAACTCTGTGGCAGTCCCCACCTGCACTGAATTCAGAGGAAAGGCTTGATCAACTCTTTACCATTAGGATAAAGTTATGGAGGCATTCAGCAAACCATGGACATTGAAGTTAGTAGAATTGTCTGGTTCCCTGTTTCTAAACTTCATTCATTCTATGGCAATTTTTGTCATATCTGCATATAATTTGTACTCTGATTTATTTAATATTTTATTGAAATTGGCTTTAATTTTTTATTTAAAACTTACATTCAAAGGAAAACTTACTAAGATCGTAGTAGGTTATAGTTCATTCTAAGAAAATTCTATTAATGTTATCTCAGTCAAATTGGAGAGGATTATGTGTGTGTCAATAAGTTATATGTCACTAGAGTTCTTCAAGCAGAGGTTGAGTGACTTGTTAGGGAGAGTTATAAAGGGCAATTTTCTTAATCTGAATTTTTTTAGAGAACAGTCCCCAGGGCAAGGGTTAATGTGCTAATGCTTTTTGTGGGAGATGCCAAACCTAGGGCAGAGAGAGTGAGGAAAAAGGCAAATGAAGCAAGGAAGGCTGTGAGGCAATGATGAATTATGCAATGATTCCTAACAGACCACAGACAGACACAGTAGGGCATTTAGCACATGAGTTCTCTTTGCATAAGAAACTTTTCAGAACGGGCTGTAGGGAGAAACTGTGCCTGGATTAGTTGGTGGGAGCAGAAAGTAGAGAAATTATAGGTCAGGATTTGCTCTGTGGACTGTTTACTTCCTGCAATTCTGAGTTTTATCATCTAGCATCTTCAAAGGCTGCTCTATGTAAGACCCTGTGCTCTGTGTGTGGTGTTTTATCTAAGCCTGAAAGTGGTGGGAGGAAGTAGGAAGTCTCTGCATAAGATAGGTCAGCCATGTTGTTTTGAGGTGCCTAGAATGGGCAGGAGCTAGGAAATCCAGGGCAAGTGGCTTGTCGACCCCAGGTGGAGGAACCCTGTGGGCACAAGGAGTGATGGCTGAGGTAGACAGGAGAGCTGAGGGCCTAGGGACAGGTGGTTCGAAGGGAATCCAAGGATGCACATAAAATTTGTGTTCAAATAATATTCATTTATAGGGAGTTTAGATCAATGTTTTCAAAAGTCAGTTACAAGTACCACTTGTGGTATACAAGATAATTTTAGGTGACTATGAATGAATGCTTTTAATTTTTATTTATTTATTTGTTTGTTTGTTTATATTACTATTGTTTTTTTGAGATGGAATTTTGCTCTTGTTTCCAGGCTGGAGTGCAATGGCGTGATTTTGGCTCACTGCAATCTCCGCCTCCTGGGTTCAAGCAATTCTCCTGTCTCAGCCTCCCGAGTAGCTGGGATTACAGGCATGTGCCACCATGCCTGTAAATAAAAAATTTTGTATTTTTAGTAGAAACAGGTTTCTCCATGTTGGTCAGGCTGGTCTTGAACTCCTGACTTCAGGTTATCTGCCTACCTCGGCCTCCCAAAGTGCAGGGATTACAGGTGTGAGCCACTGTGCCTGGCTGAATGAATAATTTTCAAATGTTTGGTGTTTCTTTTAATGTGGCTTAGGACAAAATAACTAGTAATAACAATGTTATATGTTATATTTGACACAACGTAAGTTTTCTATTGAATGGAATTTTTGTTTTCTATTGAATGTAATTTTTTAAATAAAAGAATTAATTTCAAGAAAATATTAAATCAGAATACAGATTTATGCAGATATGATAAAATTGCTGTGGGATGATTGAAGTTTAGAAATAGGGAACCAGATGATTCTTCTAACTCCAGTGGCCATGATTTGCCAAATTCCTCTATAACTTTATCCTAGTGGTGAAAAGAGCTGCAAAGATGTAGTAACGCAGGACCCCTGTTTGCCAGTGTGTGAATTTCTTTGTCTCAGATTTGACTTTAGAACTCTATACTTTTTTTCAATAAAGCTCTGCTAGCCTCCCAGTTTGATTTTATAGTGCCCCATTTTTTTTTCATGAAATATTTATTTTCTCCAGTCCCTTAAAGCAAGATGACCCCTAGTCATCTGTAGGGGTACTTATTCTCTCTCTCCATGCTGAAGCATTTCCACTAACCAAGACGATTCATCTTCATCCTTCATTAGAGTGTGTTATTCACTGAAGTGGTGTATGGCCAAACAGAGTTGCTGGCTTTGCAGATTCTGTTTGGGTTGGTACTGAATCAAATGTGTTCTTGATGTCTAGATAAACCATTCCTTAGATTTTCTTGGTTGAATCTGAGTTAATTTTCAAAGCTAACTGTCAAAGAGATGAAAATCTTACTAGCAAAGCCTGTTAGAGTGTGGCCACTTTAATTCAGATGGTCCTATTAAATACACTGTACCTTATGCACATACATTAAATTAATAATTAAAATATTTTATTCTTTTCCACAAAGCTAAAAACCAAAATGTGTGAAAAGATGAAGGCATAGCTTTGGAAACAGTATTTTACAAACTCTACAGCAAAGATGGATACAGAACAATACTACCAGGATGGACTAGTTAAAATATCAACAAGAATTGGATCTGGGACATTTTTGCCAAACTGTATTCCTCCAAACAGACTATAGAAAGTGCTTCTTTCTTTTTCCAGCTCTTTTGAGAAATAATTGACAAATACAACATATATACATACATACATATATATACAGTATGCAGCATGGTGTTTTGATATGCATATACATTGTGAAATAATTGACACCATCAAGCTAAGATTATATTCATCACCACACATAACTACTGTACCCTCCCCTGCTTTTTCTTGGTGAGAACACTTAAGATCTACTCTCTTAGCAAGTTTTGAGTGCATTAATATGCTATATAGCAAGGTTTTGGATCCAGACGCCGTGGCTCATGCCTGTAATCCCAGCATTTTGGAAGGCCAAGGTGGGTAGATCACGAGGTCAGGAGTTCGAGACCAGCCTGGCCAACATGGTGAAACCCCATCTCTACTAAAAATGCAAAAGGTTAGCTGGGCATGGTGGTGCATGCCTGTAATCCCAGCTACTTGGGAGGCTGAGGTAGGAGAATCACTTGAACCCAGGAGACGGAGGTTGCAGTGAGCCGAGATTGCTTCATTGTACTCCAGCCTGGTCAACAAGAGCAAAACTTTGTCTCAAAAAAACAAAAACAAAACACAAGGTTTTGGTCTATGGCAGGCTGTATATGTAATGATGGTCCCCAAATACTGTATTTTTATTGTACCTTTTCTGTGTTTAGATATGCAAATACCATTGTGTGCAATTGCCTATAGTATTCAGTACAGTAACATGCTGTATAGATTTGTAGCCTAGGAGAGGTAGGAGATATATATATATATATATATGGCCTAGATGTGTGTATTATGCCATCTAGGTTTATGTAAGTGTACTCTGTGGTGTTTGCACAGTGATTAAGTTGTCTAATGATGCATTTCTCAGAACATATTTCATCATTAAGCCATGCACGACTCTACATTATTAACTATAGTCACTATGTTGTAGATTAGATCTCTAGAACTCATCCAGCATAACTGAAACATTGCACCCTGTCTTAGTTCATTGGCCGAGTATGAAATTCTCCAATTTATATTTCCATCAACAGTGTAAAACCATTCACTTTTTTCCACGTCCTTGCCAATTCTTCTTATCTTTTATCATTTTTATAGTTGGAATTCTAACAGGTGTGAGGTAATAGCTGATTGTGATTTTGATTTGCATTTCCCTGGTGGCTGGTGATGTTGAGCTCCTTCTCATACACCTGCTGGCCATTTTTGATCATCCTGTATATAAACTGTAGTCATCTTCAAATGTGTTCTTTAAAAAAATGTCTATTTGGGTTCTTCAGCTGTTTTAAAATTAGGTTATTTTTAAATTTCTTTCTCTTTCTTTTCTTTTCTCTCTCCCTTTCTTTCTTTCCTCCCTTCCCTTTCCCTTTCCCTTCCCCTTCCCCTCCCTCCCTCCCTCCCTCCCTCCCCCCCCCTCTCTCTTTCTCTCCTCTCACTCAATCACTGAGGCTGGAGTGCAGTGGTGTGATCCTAGCTCACTGTAGCCTTGAACTCCTTGACTCGAGTGATCTTCCCACCTCAGCCTCCTGAGTAGCTAGGACTACAGGCATCTGCCACCATACCTGGATACCGTTTGTTTGTTTGTTTGTTTAAGAGATGGGGTCTTGTTATGTTGCCTAGGCTGGTCTTGAACTCCTGGCCTCAAGTAATCCTCCTGCCTTGGCCTACCAAAGTGCTGGGATTATAGGTGTAAGCCACCATGGCTGGCCTTAATTTTATCTTATTCTTTTTGCTATTGCATGGTTTGAGTTTCTCGTATGTTTTGGATTTTGGTTAACAGTCACTTACTGGATGTACAGTTTGCAGATGTTTTATTCCACTCTTGGCCCATCTCTGCACTTTGTTGATTGTTTCCCTTGCTGGGCAGAAGCTTTCAAGTTGAATGAAATCCTACTGTATGTTTTTGCTTTTGTCGCCTGTGCTTTTGTTGTAATATCCAAGTAGTAATTGCTAAGACCAATGGCAAGAAGATTTTCCCCTATGTTTTCTTCTAGTAATATAGTTTCAAGTCTTTTTAAATTAATTAATTAATTAATTTTTTTTAATTGCATTTTAGGTTTTGGGGTACATGTGAAAAACATGCAAGATTGTTGCATAGGTGCATACGTGGCAGTGTGATTTGCTGCCTTCCTCCCCTTCACCTATATCTGGCATTTCTCCCCATGCTATCCCTCCCCAACTCCCCACCCCCCCGCTGTTCCCCCAACTCCCCCCCAACATAGCCCAGTGTATAGTGCTCCCCTCCCTGTGTCCATGTGTTCTCATTGTTCAACACCCACCTATGAGTGAGAACATGTGGTGTTTGATTTTGTGTTCTTGTGTCAGTTTGCTGAGAATGATGGTTTCCAGGTTCATCCATGTCCCTACAAAGGACGCAAACTCATCGTTTTTGATGGCTGCATAATATTCCATGGTGTATATGTGCCACATTTTTCCTGTCCAGTCTATCATCGATGGGCATTTGGGTTGGTTCCAGGTCTTTGCTATTGTAAACTGTGCTGCAATGAACATTCGTGTGCATGTGTCCTTATAGTAGAACGATTTATAATCCTTTGGATATATGCCCAGTAATGGGATTGCTGGGTCATATGGAATTTCTATTTCTAGGTCCTTGAGGAATCGCCACACTGTCTTCCACAATGGTTGAACTAATTTACACTCCCACCAACAGTGTAAAAGTGTTCCTATTTCTCCACATCCTCTCTAGCATCTGTTGTCTCCAGATTTTTTAATGATCGCCATTCTAACTGGCGTGAGATGGTATCTCAATGTAGTTTTGATTTGCATTTCTCTAATGACCAGTGATGATGAGCATTTTTTCATATGCTTGTTGGCCTCATGTATGTCTTCTTTTGTAAAGTATCTGTTCATATCCTTCGCCCATTTTTGAATGGGCTTGTTTGATTTTTTCTTGTAAATCTGTTTTAGCTCGTTGTAAATTCTGGATATCAGCCCTTTGTCAGACGGGTAGGCTGCAAAATTTTTTCCCATTATGTTGGTTGCCGATTCACTCTATTGACTGTTTCTTTTGCCGTGCAGAAGCTGTGGAGTTTGATTAGGTCCCATTTGTCTATTTTGGCTTTTGTTGCCAATGCTTTTGGTGTTTTGTTCATGAAGTCCTTGCCTACGCCTATGTCCTGAATGGTTTTGCCTAGGTTTCCTTCTAGGGTTTTTATGGTGTTAGGTCTTATGTTTAAGTCTTTAATCCATCTGGAGTCAATTTTAGTGTAAGGTGTCAGGAAGGGGTCGAGTTTCTGCTTTCTGCATATGGCTAGCCAGTTTTCCCAACACCACTTATTGAACAGGGAATCCTTTCCCCATTGCTTGTTTTTATCAGGTTTGTCAAAGATCAGGTGGTTGTAGATATGTTGTGTCACCTCTGACGCCTCTGTTCCATTGGTCTATATCTCTGTTTTGGTACCAGTACCATGCTGTTTTGATTACTGTAGCCTTGTAGTAGAGTTTGATGTCCAGTAGTGTGATGCCTCCCGCTTTGTTCTTTTTGCTTAGAATTGACTTGGCTATGCGGGCTCTCTTTTGGTTCCATATGAAGTTTAAGGTGGTTTTTTTGAGTTCTACGAAGAAGGTCATTGGTAGCTTGATGGGGATGTCATTGAATCTGTAAATTACTTTGGGCAGTATGGCCATTTTCACGATATTAATTCTTCCTAACCATGAACATGGAATGTTTCTCCATCTGTTTGTGTCCTCTCTTATTTCGTTGAGCAGTGGTTTGTAGTTCTCCTTGAAGAGGTCCTTTACGTTCCTTCTTAGTTGTATTCCTAGGTATTTTATTCTCTTTGTAGCAATTGTGAATGGCAGTTTGTTCTTGATTTGGTTCTCTTTAAGTCTGTTAATGGTGTATAGGAATGCTTGTGATTTTTGCACATTGATTTTGTATCCTGAGACTTTGCTGAAGTTGCTTATCAGTTTCAAGCGATTTTGGGCTGAGATGATGGGGTCTTCTAGATATACAATCATGTCGTCTGCAAATAGAGACAATTTGACTTCCTCCTTTCCTAATTGAATACCCTTTATTTCTTTTTCTTGCCTGATTGCTCTGGCTAGAACTTCCAGTACTATATTGAATAGGAGTGGTGAGAGACGGCATCCTTGTCTAGTGACAGATTTCAAAGGGAATGCTTCCAGTTTTTGCCCATTCAGCATGATATTGGCTGTCGGTTTGTCATAAATAGCTTTTATTATTTTGAGATACGTTCCATCGATATCTAGTTTATTGAGAGTTTTTAGCATAAACGGCTGTTGAGTTTTGTCGAAGGCCTCTGCATCAATTGAGATAATCATGCTGGGTTTTGGTATTAGGATGATGTTGGTCTCATAAAATGATTTGGGAAGGATTCCCTCTTTTTGGATTATTTGGAATAGTTTCAGTAGGAATGGTACCAGTTCCTCTTTGTATGTCTGGTAGAATTCGGCTGTGAACCCATCTGGACCTGGGCTTTTTTTGGGTGGTAGGCTCTTAATTGCTGCCTCGACTTCAGACCTTGTTATTGGTCTATTCAGGGTTTCGACTTCTTCCTGGTTTAGGCATGGGAGGAGGCAACTGTCCAGGAATTTATCCATTTCTTTCAGGTTTTCTAGTTTATGTGCATAGAGTTGTTTGTAATAATCTCTGATGATGGTTTGAATTTCTGTGTAATCTGTGGTGATATCCCCTTTATCATTTTTTATTGCATCTATTTGGTTATTCTCTCTTTTCTTTTTTATTAGTCTGGCTAGTGGTCTGTCTATTTTGTTGATCTTTTCAAAAAACCAGCTCCTGGATTTATTGATTTTTTGTAGGGTTTTTCGTGTCTCTATCTCCTTCAATTCTGCTTTGATCTTAGTTATTTCTTGTCTTCTGCTAGGTTTTGAGTTTTTTTGATCTTGCTCCTCTAGCTCTTCCAATTTTGACGATAGTGTGTCAATTTTAGATCTCTCCTTTCTTCTCATGTGTGCACTTAATGCTATATATTTTCCTCTAGAGACTGCTTTAAATGTGTCCCAGAGATTCTGGTATGTGGTGTCTTTGTTCTCATTGGTTTCGAAGAACATCTTTATTTCTGCCTTCATTTCATTGTTTATCCAGTCAACATTCAGGAGAAAGTTGTTCATTTTCCACGAGGCTGTGCGGTTCTGGATTGGCTTCTGAATTCTGAGTTCTAACTTGATTGCACTGTGGTCTGAGAGACTGTTTGTTATGGTTTCTGTTCTTTTGCATTTGCTGAGGAGTGATTTACTTCCAATTATGTGGTCAATTTTAGAGTAGGTGTGATGTGGTGCTGAGAAGAATGTATATTCTGTGGATTTGGGCTGGAGATTTCTGTAAATGTCTATTAGGTTTGCTTGTTCCAGGTCTGAGTTCAGGTCCTGGATATCCTTGTTAATTTTCTGTCTCGTTGATCTGTCTAATATTGACAATGGTGTGTTGAAGTCTCCCACTATTATTGTGTGGGAGTCTAGGTCTCTTTGTAAGTCTTTAAGAACTTACCTTATGTATCTGGGTGCTCCTGTATTAGGTACATATATATTTAGGATCGTTAGCTCTTCTTGTTGCATTGATCCTTTTACCGTTATGTAATGTCCTTCTTTGTCTCTTTTGATCTTTGTTGCTTTAAAGTCTATTTTATCAGAGATGAGAATTGCAACTCCTGCTTTTTTTTTGCTCTTCACTTGCTTGGTAAATCTTCCTCCATCCCTTTATTTTAAGCCTTTGTGTATTCTTGCATGTGAGGTGGGTTTCCTGGATACAGCACACTGATGGGTTTTGACTTTTTATCCAATTTGCCAGTCTGTGTCTTTTGATTGGGGCATTTAGTCCGTTTACATTTAGGGTTAATATTGTTAAGTGTGAATTTAATCCTGTCATTTTGATGCTAGCTGGCTGTTTTGCCCATTGGTTGATGCAGATTCTTCATTGTGTTGATGCTCTTTACCATTTCGTGTGTTTTTGGAGTGACTGGTACTGGTTGTTCTTTTCTATGTGTAGTGCCTCCTTCAGGAGCTCTTATAAAGCTGGTCTGGTGTTGATTAAATCTCTGAGTACTTGCTTGTTCTCAAAGGATTTTATTTTTCCTTCACTTATGAAGCTTAGTTTGGCTGGATATGAAATTCTGGGTTGAAAGTTCTTTTCTTTAAGAATGTTGAATATCGGCCCCCACTCTCTTCTGGCCTGTAGGGTTTCTGCTGAGAGATCTGCTGTGAGTCTGATGGGCTTCCCTTTATGGGTAACCTGACCTTTCTCTCTGGCTGCCCTTAGTATTTGCTCCTTCATTTCAATCCTGGTGAATCTGATGATTATGTGCCTTGGGGTTGCTCTTCTAGAGGAATATCTTTGTGGTGTTCTCTGTATTTCCTGGACTTGACTTGAATATTGGCCTGCCTTGCTAGGTTGGGGAAGTTTTCCTGGATAATATCCTGAAGAGTATTTTCCAGCTTGGATGCATTCTCTTCATCACATTCAAGTACACCTATCAAACGTAGATTAGGTCTTTTCACATAGTCCCATAATTCTTGTTGACTTTGTTCATTCCTTTTTACCCTGTTTTCTCTAATCTTGCCTTCTCGTTTTATTTCGTTGAGTTGATCTTCGACCTCTGATATCCTTTCTTCTGCTTGGTCAATTTGGCTGTTGAAACTTGTGCATGCTTCGCGAAGTTCTCGTGTTGTGTTTTTCAGCTCCATCAATTCACTCATATTCCTCTCTAAGTTGTCCATTCTTGTTAGCATTTCGTCAAGTCTTTTTTCAAGGTTCTTGGTTTCTTTGCATTGGGTTAAAACATGTTCTTTTAGCTCACAGAAGTTTCTTATTATCCATTTTCTGAAAGCTGATTCTGTCATTTCATCACACTCATTCTCCATCCAGTCTTGTTCCCTTGCTGGTGAGGAGTTGTGCTCCCTTGTAGGAGGAGAGGTGTTCTGGTTTTGGGTGTTTTCATCCTTTTTGCGCTGGTTTCTTCCCATCTTTGTGGATTTATCCACCTATCGACTTTGTAGTTATTGTCTTTCTGATTTTGGTAATTTTAAGTCTGCAGCAGCTGAACTCATAAACCCCCTTTTCTTCCCCCCAGGTGTTCTGTCCCAGGGAGTTAGGGCTTTATGATTTCCCGCTGTCTTGCTACCGTTTTCCCTGCCCACAAGGTGGCAGCCTAGCCACACTCAGCCTGCAGAGGCTTCGCTGAGCTGCTGTGGGCTCCGCCCAGCTTCCGTGTGAACTTCCCTGCAGTCCTGTTTATATGGGTGTAGTTAGAACTGCTTCCGCTATGTTGACCTGCCCCTGTAGTGACGGAGTCTCTGTAGTGGCAGGTTACCTTGGTTACGGCAAATTGCCCTGGGAACTGCAGGGTGTTTCCCAGTGGGGGACGCCCCTCTCCCACTGAGCTGGGGCGTCCCGGGTTCAGTCGTGCTTCCCGTGGCGCCCTCTTTGCCCGGGAATCTCTTGGCTTGACTCCCTGCCTCAGCTCCCCTTGCTGGCCCAGAGGGGACCCAGTCTTGTTCACTCTGCACAAGGAGCTGCTGCCCCCTGCCCCAGGTGTTGGCCGAGCGGACGCACCGGTCCAACCAGCAGCGCTGGCAACCCGTGGAGCTCCTCCATCTGTGAATCTCCTGGTCCGTGGGCAGTAAAAATCTGCTGCCCTGTGAGCCGCTGCGTCAGCCGAAGCAGCGGCTCTGAGATTCGTAGTGCGCCCTTGCCCGGGAATCTCCTGGCTTCACTTCCTGCTTCAGCTCCCCTTGCTGGCTCAGAAGGGACTCAGTCTCTCTCACTCTGCACAAGGAGCCGCTGCCCCCCGCCCCAGGGTGTAGGCCAAGTGGCCACTCCGGTCAGACCAGCGGCGCTGGCGACCCGTGGAGCTCCTCCTCCTGTGAATCTCCTGGTCTGTGGGCAGTAAAAATCCGTCTGGAAATGCAGCGTCCACTCACCCTCTGTGCCTTCTCTCGGAGCTGCAATCCCGAGTTCCTCCTAATCGACCATCTTGGATCGACTCCTAGTTTCAAGTCTTATGTTCAAGTCTTTCTTCCATTTTGAGTTGAGTGTTTGTATACAATGTGAGACACAGTCCATTGTCATTCTTTTCTTTTTTTTTTTTGAGACGGAGTTTCTCTCTTGTTACCCAGGCTGGAGTGCAATGGCGCGATCTCAGTTCACCTCAACCTCTGCCTCCTGGGTTCAGGCAATTCTCCTGCCTCAGCCTCCTGAGTAGCTGGGATTACAGGCACGCACCACCATGCCCAGCTAATTTTTTGTATTTTTAGTAGAGACAGGGTTTCACCATGTTGACCAGGATGATCTCGATCTCTTGACCTCGTGATCCACCCACCTCGGCCTCCCAAAATGCTGGGATTACAGGCGTGAGCCACCATGCCCGGCCTTTTCTTTTTAACATTTAAAATTTATTTTAAGCTTAGAGGTACATGTGCAGGTTGGTTATGTAGGTAAAGTTGTGTCATGGGGGTTTGTTATACAGATTATTTCATCACCCAGGTATTAACCGTAGTACCCATTAGTCGTTTTTCCCCATGCTTTCCCTCCTCCACCCTTCATCCTCTGACAGGCCCCAGTGTGTGTTTTTGCCCTCTGTGTCTACGTGTTCTCATCATTTAGCTCCTACTTATCAGTGAGAAGATGTAGCATTTGATTTTCTGGTCCTGAGTTAATTTGCTAAAGATAATAGCCACCAGCCCTATCCATGTTCCTGTGAAGAACATGATCTCATTCTTTTTTATGGCTACATAGTATTTCTTAGTGTATATGTACCACATTTTCTTTATCCAGTCTACCATTGATGGGCATTTAGGTTGATTATGTGAATTTGCTATTGGGAATAGTGTTGCAGTGAACATACATGTGCATGTGTCTTTATAATAGAATGGTTTATATTTCTTTGGGTATATACCCAGAAATGAGATTGCTGGGTTGACTGGTATTTCTGTCTTTAGGTCTTGGGGAATTGCCAAACTGTCTTTCACAATGCTTGAACTAATTTACACTCTCACCAACAGTGTACAGGAATTTCTTTTTCTCCACAACCTCACAAGCATCTTTTATTTTTTGACTTTTTAATAATCGCAGTTCTAATATGAGGTGATATGTCATTGTGGTTTTGATTTTCATTTTTCTAATAATCAGTGATGCTGAGCTTTTTTCATATGATTGTTGACTGCATGTATGAGTTCTTTTGAGAAATGTCTGTTGACGTGCTTTGCCTTTAATGTTTGTTTTCTCTTCTTATAAACTTGTTTATGTTCCTTATTGATGCTGGATATTACACCTCTGTCAAATGCATAGTTTGCCAATATTTTTTCCCATTCTGTAGCTTGTCCGTTCACTGTTCATAGTTTCCTTTGCTGTGCAGAGGTTGATAAGTTTCATTAGATACTATTTGTCAATTTTTGGTTTTGTTGGCAATTGCTTTTGGCATCTTTGTCATGTAATCTTTGCCCGTTCCTATGTCCAGGATGATATTGCCTAGGTTGTCTTCCATGGTTTTTATAGTTTTGAGTTTTACATTTAAGTTTTTAATGCATCTTGAGTTAAGTTTTGTATATGGTGCACAGAAGGAGTCCAGTTTCAATCTTCTGCATATGGCTGGTCAGTTATCCCAGCACCATTTATTGAACAGGGAATTATTTCTCCATTCCTTGTTTTTGTCAGATTTGTTGAAGATCAGGTAGTTGTAGGTGTTCAGGCTTATTTCTGGGTCCTCTATTTTGTTCCATTGGTCTGTGTGCCTGTTTTTGTATCGGTACCACACTAGCTTGGCTCCTGTAGCCCTGTAGTATAGTTTGAAGTGGGGTAGCTTGATTTCTCCAGCTTTGTTCTTTTTGCTTAGGATTACTTTGGCAACTGGGGCTCTTTTTTGGTTCCACATGAATTTTAAAATAGTTTTTTTTTCTAATTCTGTAAAACATGCAAATGGTAGTTTAATAGGAAAACCACTGAATCTATAGACTTCTTTTGCGCAGTATGGCCATTTTCATGATGTGAATTCTTCCTATTCATGATCATGGAGTGTTTTTCCATTCGTGTTATCTCTGATTTCTTTGAGCAGCGTTTTATGTTTTGTAGTTCTTGTGGAGTGGTTGGCTGTAATTCTAGAGATTGTATTTCTTTTTGTAGCAAATGAATGGGATTGCATTCCTGATTTGGCTCTTGGCCAAATTGTTGATGTATAGGAATGTTAGTGATTTTTGCACTTTGATTTTGTGTCCTGAGACTTTGCTGAATTTTTTTTTTTTTTTGAGACGGAGTCTTGCTCTGTTGCCAGGCTGGAGTGCAGTGGTGCAATCTCAGCTCACTGCAGCCTCCTCCTGGGTTCAAGTGATTCTTCCCGAGTAGTTGGGACCACAGGCACATGCCACCATGCCTGGCTAATTTTTGTGTTTTTAGTAGAGACGGGGTTTCACCATTCTGGCCAGGATGGCCTCAATCCCTTGACCTCATGATCTGCCCACCTTGGCCTCCCAAAGTGCTGGGATTACAGGCGTGAGCCACCGTGCCCGGCCAACTTTGCTGATTTTTAAAAATCAGCTTAAGGGGTTTTGAAGCTGAGACTATGGGGTTTTCCAGATATAGAATCATGTCATCTGCAAAGAGGGATAGTTTGACTTCCTCTCTCCTGTTTGGATGCTGCTTATTTCTTTCTCTTGCCTGTTTGCCATGGACAGGACTTCTAATACTATCTTGAATGGGAGGAGTGAGCTAGGGTCTCTTTGTCTTATGCCTTGTTTCAAGGAGAATGCTTCCAGCTTTTGCCTGTTCATTGTAATGTTGGCTGTGGTTTTGTCATGTATGGCTGTTATTATTTTGAGGTATGTTCCTTCAATAGCTAGTTTTTTGAGAATTTTTAATATGAAGTAAATGGTAGTGTATTTTATTGAAAGCCTTTTCTGCATCTAATGAATTATCATGTGTTTTTTGTCTTTTTTTTTTTGAGACGCAGTTTTGCTCTTGTTACCCAGGCTGGAGTGCAATGGCGCGATCTCGGCTCACCGCAACCTCCGCCTCCTGGGTTCAGGCAATTCTCCTGCTTCAGCCTCCTGAGTAGCTGGGATTACAGGCACGCACCACCGTGCCCAGCTAATTTTTGTATTTTTAGTAGAGACGGGGTTTCACCATGTTGACCAGGATGGTCTCGATCTCTTGACCTCGTGATCCACCCGCCTTGGCCTCCGAAAGTGCTGGGATTACAGGCGTGAGCCACTGCGCCCGGCCGTGTTTTTTGTCTTTAGTTTTGTTTATGTGATAAATCACATTTATTGATTTGCATCCATTGAACCATCCTTTAATCCCAGGGGTAAAGCCTACTTGATCATGGTGGATAAGCTTTTTAATGTGCTGCTGGATTTGGTTTGCTGTATTCTGTTGAGGATTTTTGCACTGATGTTCATCAAGGATATTGGCCGGAAGTTTTCTTTTTGTGTGTGTGTGTGTCTGCCAGATTTTGATATCAGGATGATGTTGACCTCATAGAATGACTTGGGGAGAAGTTACTCCTCCTTAATTTTTTGTAATAGTTTCAGCTCTTCTTTGCACATCTGATAGAATTCAGCTATGAATCTGTCTGATCCTGAGCTTTTTTTGGTTGTTAGTCTATTTATTACTGACTTTTAATTTCAGAGTTCGTTATTTGTCTGTTCAGGGATTCAATTTCTTCCTGGTTCAGTCTTGGGAGGCTGTGTGTGTATGTGTCCAAGAATTTATCCATTTCTTCTAGATTTTCTAGTTTATGTGCATAGAGATGTTCACATTATTCTCTGATAGTTGTTTGTATTTCTGTGGGGTCAGTGGTAATACCCTCTCTGTAATTTCTGATTGTGTTTATTTGAATCTTCTGTTTTCTTCATTAGTCTAGGGGCTGAAACTATTACAAAAATTAAGGACAAGTAACTTCTCCCCAAGTCTATTAGTTTATTCTATTTGTCTAGTCTATCTATTAGTATAGTCTATTTGTTTCATTAATTTTTTTCAAAAAAGCAGTCTTTGGATTTATTGACCTTTTGGATATTTTTTCATGTCTTGATCTCATTCAGTTCAGCTCTGATTTTTGTTATTACTTATCTTCTGCTACCTCTGGGATTTGTTTGCTCTTAGTTCTTTAGTTCTTTTAGTTGTGATGTTAGGTCATTAAATTTAGATTTTTCTAACTTTTGATGTGGGCATTTAGTGCTATAAATTTCTCTCTTAACACTGCCTTAGCTGTCTCCCAGAGATTCTGTCATGCTGTGGCTTTACTTCTTCATTTCTCCCTTAATTTCATTATTTACCTCAAAGTCATTCAAGAGCAGGTTATTCAATTTCCGTGTAATTGTATTATTCTGAATGAATTTCTTAGTCTTGGTTTCACTTTTGTGGTTTGAGAGATTGTTTCCTATGATTTCAGTTCTTCTGCATTTGCTGAGAAATATTTTATTTCCAATTGTGTGATTGATTTGGAGTATGTGCCATGTGGCTATGTAAAGAATTATATTCTGTTGTATTTTGCCAGAGAGTTCTGCAGATGTCCATCAGGTCCATTTGATCAAGTGCTGAGTTCATGTCCTGAATATCTTTGTTAATCTTCTGTCTTAACACTCTGTCTAATATTGTCAGTGGGGTGTTAAAATCTCCTCTATTGTTGTGTGGGAGTCTAAGTCTCTTTGAAGGTCTCCAAGAACTTGCTTTATGAATCTGGGTGCTCCTGTGTTGAGTGCATGTATATTTAGGATAGTTAGCCCTTTTTGCTGAATTGAACCCTTTACCATTGTATAATGTCCTTCTTTGTCTTTTTTGATCTTTGTTGGTTTAGAGCCTGTTTTGTTCTAAACTAGGATTGCAACCTGTGCTTTTTTCTGTTTCTCATTTGCTTGGTGGATTTTCTTCCGTCTCTTTATTTTGAGCCTCTGGGTGTTGTCGCATGTGAGATGGGTCTCCTGAAGACAACAAAGCAATGAATCTTGGTTCTTTACCCAACTTGCCGCTCTGTGTCTTTTAATTGGGCATTTAGCCCATTTATGTTCAAGGTTACTATATTAGTCTATTCCTGCACTGCTATAAAGAACTACCTGAGACTAGGTAATTTATAAAGCAAAGAAGTTTAATTATCTCACAGTTCTGCACAGTTTGGGAGGCCTTGGGAAACTTTTTGGTTATGTCCTTTCCTGGTTTTGGTATTAGGGTGACATTAGCTGCATAGAATAAATTAGGGAGGGTTCCTTCTTTCTGTATCTTGTGGAATAATGTCAAAAGGATTCATATCAATTCTTTGAATGTCTGGTACAATTCATTTTACTGTGAATTCATCTGGTCCTGGAATTTTTTTTGTTGGTAATTTTTAAACTACCATTTTAATCTCACTGCTTGTTGTTGGTCTGTTCAGGGTGTCTAATTCTTCCTGATTTAAGCTAGGAGAGTTGTATCTTTCTATAAATTTATCCATGCCTTTTAGGTTTTCTATTTTATGTGCCTAAAGGTGTTCACAGTAGCCTTGAATGATCTTTTGTATTTCTGTGGTGTTGGTTGTAATATCTCCTGTTTCATTTCTTAATGAGGTCACTTGGTTTTTCTCTCTTGTTTTCTTGGTTAATCTCGCTAATGGTATATCAATTTTATTTATCTTTTCAAAGAACCAACTTCGTGTTTCATTTGTCTTTTGTGTGTTTGTTTCAGTTTCATTTAGTTCTGCTCTGATCTTGGTTGTTTCCTTTCTTCTGCTGGGTTTGGGTTTGGTGTGTTTTTGTTTCTCTACTTCCTTGAGGGGTGAACTTAGAGTGTCAGTTTTTGCTCTTTCTGTCTTTTTGATGTAGTTGTTTGGGACTGTAAACTTTCCTCTTAGCACCGCCTTTGCTGTATCCTAGAGGTTTTGATGGGCTGTGTCATCATTGTTGTTCGCGTCGAAGAATTTTTTAATTTTTATCTTGCTTTGGGTTTGACTCAATGCTCATTCAAAAGCAGGTTATTTGATTTCCATGTATTTGCATGGTTTTGATGGATCCTTTTGGAATTGATTTCCAGTTTTATTTCACCGTGATCTGCGAGATTGCCTGATATAATTTCAGTTTTCTTAAATTTATTGAGGCTCATTTTATGGTCTATTATATGGTCTACCTAGGAGAAAGTTCTATGCACTGTTGAATAGAATGTGTATTCTGTGGTTGTTGGATGAAATGTTCCGTACATAACTGTTAAGTCCATTTGTTCCAAGGTATAGTTTAAATCCGTTGTTTCTTTGTTGACTTCGCCTTCTGCCATGATTGTGGGGCCTCCCCAGGCACGTGAAACTGCAAGTCCATTAAACCTCTTTTTCTTTATAAATTACCCAGTCTCAGGTATTTCTTCATAGCAGTGTGAGAACAGACTAATGCAGCAACCTTATAAAAGGGGTGGAGGAAGCTATTTAGCTCTCTTTTTATGTCCTTCTGCCTTTTGCCACATGAGTGTATGGTCTAGCTTCACGTGCGGATGCAATAAGAAAGCCTCACCAGCTACTGAATGTCAGCACCTTTATCTTGAACTTCCTAGCCTCCAAAGTCTGTGAGAAAAAACAATTTAATACCCTGACTTGAAGCTCCTGTGAAGAATAAATTATCCAGTTTAAAGTATTTTGTTACAGCAGCACTAGCAGATTCAGACATCTTGGATCCAAAAATTAAAGATGGACCCAATTTTTCTTTACTGCTTTTTGATTTTATAAAAAACTTGAGTTACTAAGCTTTTCTGAGAGGTAGAGATCATACCAATATTGAAAAAAGAAGTAGAATCAGAAGCATCCTAGGAAGGAGGGCTGGGAAGAGTAGATTTTTCTGGGATCAAATTCTAAGGAAAGATACTAACATTAATAGGTCCAAATTCAGATTTGTAGACCCAGATATTTAAGTATCTTTGTTGTAATAGTGGGAAAGGTAAATGGCAGTAATTACTGCGGTAATTCCTGCTCAGACAGAAGTTGGAGAGGCTTAACCATTTTTGGAAAAGTGAATTGGAAAGATAAAAGCTTAGAATATAAAATTGTCACTCTTTTTACGTGCCTTGGTCTTAGTTGATTTACCTGAAGCTCTAATCACACTAGCTTGAGTGCAAATATAAGATTAATAATAAATAATATGATAACTTTCAAATTGTGGAATTCCTCCATTTGAAAAGGTTATTGGACCAGCAGAAATAGGGTGATAGAAAGCATAGAAGTTATGAGATTAGTTTGATTCCTGGATAGGCCAGGATCTTTTCAAGGAAGTGATGGGCTTATTTTCAGCATCATAGTTAGGACTTCTTTTCGTTGTTGTTGAGACAGAATCGCGTTCTGTCATCCAGGCTGGAGTGAAATGGAACGATCTCGGCTCACTGCAACTTCCACCTCCTGGGTTCAAGCGATTCTCCTGTCTCTTCCTCCAAAGTAGCTGTGATTACTGGTGCCCACCACCATGCCCAGCTAATTTTTGTATTTTTAGTAAAGGTGTAGCTTTACCATGTTGGCCAGGATGGTCTTGAACTCCTGACCTCAGGTGATCCATCCGCCTTGGTCTCCCAAATTACTGGGATTACAGACTTGAGTCAGTGCACTTGGCCACAGTTAGGACTTCTAATTGGCATTGAAATTTTATCCTGGAAGTTAAGTGGAAGGGTATGGAGAAAACCCTATGGATTCTGGAAACAGGATGCCAGATATCTTGATATCTTTCATGATATCAAGTTATAGCCCATCCATAGATTCAGGCTTGCTGAATGCAGCGTTTCTCAAAGTATGGTCCTTTGTCCAACTGCACCAGAATCTCCTAAAGGTATTCATTACAATTTAAGATTTCTTGATCTCACCTCCTGAGACCCTTTAGAGTTGTCTTGAACTGAGATGAAAGGAACGGGTCTTTGTATTCTTGTATTGAGCAATTTTTGAATATGATTGAGGTGGGAGTGTCACCTATAATGAGGTAGTTTCCTTTAGCTAAAGACAATTGTAATCCTCTACATCAGTAGTTAACACACCCCATAGCTGGAGGAATGAGTGCCTCTGTCTGAAGCAACCAGTATATTCCATCCCTTGCACTGGTTGGGTATACTTGTTTCAACCAGCAAGTTCATCTCATTGGTAAAATCTGCCTAGGATTATGAGTGGTCTGTGTTCTGGAGAAACTTTCGAGAGGAAGGTAGTATGATAAATTATAATCTCAGTTACTGAAACTACTCTTGAGAGTGCAGTGAATGAATACTCATTTTGTCTCTCCTCTATCATCTAGTCTAGATTCCTCTTATTTTGGCTAGTATCTTTGCTGGTGGTGTAGGAGGATTACTTGTTTGATTAAACCAAACCCTCATCCCAAAGGGGTGTTTGTCTCTGGTAAGTATGTTTTTCTTAGACTGTGATTGTTGCACTTACTCATTTACCAACAAAATTGGGAGGGAAATACCAGCAGACCCTGACAGATCACCTGGGTGCCAGATGTATTCTTTCCTGCTGCCACTGTGTAATAGCATCCTTACCTCTTCCTGAGAATCAGAGTTGATTGCACCTGCAGATATGGTCATTCTTTTCCTTGCAACTTGTTCTCTGTGGTGAAGGAACGGAAATAACGACTAGGTATCAGCCATTCCTTGAAGTTCGATAGGACTTTTATGGATCTGGGCACCAAGATGGCCAAGAGGAGGCAACTCCGGAGTGCAGCAGCTCCCAGTGAGTGAGACACAGAGGGCTAGAGGACTCCATGATTCCAAGTGAGATACCGGGTTCCTTTCAGTGAGACTGGCAGGACAGTGAAAATAGCCCAGGGAAGGCGAGCCAAAGCAGGGCAAGAGCAGCCCAGGAGGGTGAATCGAGACAGGGTGGGGTGCATCCCCATCTGGAAAGTGCAGCTGGCTCAGAGGGTTCGGGACTTCATGTCCTTGTGGCTCCAATTAGGATCCTGCACTTCCCTCATCCCTCCTGCAACCCATGGTCCACAGGAGCCCCAGACTGAGGGGTGCCATGTGTTGTCGATGCAAATCTGAGTGACAGCTTGGCCTGCACAAGTTGTCAGCACGGACCTGGGCAGAAGTTTGGACTAACACCAGCAGGATGGAACTACCTGTCCCACAGAAAGAGGCAGAGTTAAAAGCAGGGAAACAGGCCATATGGCCTGGCAGGTCCCACCCCAACAAACCCCAACAAACTGAAGCTCAGGCACTAGAGAGTTTCACAGAGAATACACCAGTTTGACCCCAACCTGGAAGATTGAGCTCCGGGAAGGAAAGATGCCTGCCATTGGGAAGGTGAGGCTGATCTCACCTGTGTAAACAAATTCCAGGGGAAGACCACCCAGCAGACTGACAGAATCCAAGGCAGTCCAGCAGCGCCTCTACTAAAGACTAAAAAAAAAAAGCACCCTCATACAGGAGATATAGCTCTAACCTCAACAGAAAGGACGTCCGCTCAGAGATTCCTCCAGAAATCACCAACTTCAAAGATCAAAGGGAGGTAAATCCACAAAGATGGGAAGAAACCAGCGCAAAAAGGATGAAACCATCAAAGACCAGAACACCTTTTCTCCTCCCAGGGATCACAGCTCCTCACCATCAAGGGAACAAAACAAGACAGAGAATGAGATTGATGAATGGCTAGAAGCAGGCTTCAGAAGGTGGGTAATAATAGGACTTTTACCGTGTCCTCTGTTGGAAGCTTTTCTCTTCTGGGAAACCATGTCCTCTAGAATTACAGACCTTAAAGTTGTAGGTCAAGAAGTGATGCTACTTCGACTTCTATCCTTTGGTTCCTAGATCTATGTATTCTATTCAGTGAGGATGCAGTACCATATAATAGGCGTTAATTTAGGGTCTATTTTGCCCTCTAAAGAATGGTGCCTCTCAGGGTAGCATCTTCAAACTGATATCTCAATTTCACCTTAAAAAAGCTCTTTTACCACTCACTCAGGCTGATAGACTTTGAGTAATATTGACAGTGAAAGTGCCAGTAGATCTGATCATTATGTGCCCACTGCTGTATTTCTTCTGCTTCAAAGTGAGTTCATTAATCTCAGACAATATTTTGCAGAAAAATATGTTGCTGGTTCTTAGGCTCTATAGGCCAACATATAATGGGGTTGGCTGAGGTTTTACTGGCAGGATAGGCAAATTCATACCTACAATATGGACATTTCCATTTAAGATTGCTGTAGTTTGAATGTTTATTCCCCCAAAAAACCTTGTGTTGAAATTTGGTCCCCAGTGTTGGAGGTGGTGCCCAGTGAAAGGTTTTGGTTATGGGAGTGGACCCTTCATGAGTAGATTAAATGCCCCTCTCTGTAGAAGGTGAGTTCTCACAAGAGCTGGCTGTGAAAAAGAACCTGGCATTTCCCCTTTCACTCTCTCTTGCTTCCTTTTTGCTATGCGATCTCTGTATCCTCACCTTCTGCCATGACAGGAGACAGCCTGATGCTGGCATTATGCTTCTGGCATTATGCTTCTTGTATAGCCACAATAGCCAGTAACAAAAATCCTCCACCACTTTAAACAAAAAATAAGTTACCCTGCCTTAGTTATTCCTTTACAGCAACACTGAATGGATTAAAATAGAAAATTTGCACTGAGGAGTGGGATGTTGCTATAAAGATAACCAAAAATATAAAAGATACATTGGAGCTGGACAATGGGCAAATGTTTGATGAGTCTAGAGGGCTCAGAAGAAGACAGGAATATGAAGGAAAGTTTGGAACTTCTTAGAAACTGGGTATGACCAGTCTGGTCACTGGTTATAACCAAAATGTTGATAGAATTTAGACAGTAAACTCCACGCTGAGGAGGTATCAGATGAAAATGAGAAAACGAAACTAGAGCAAAGGTCACTCATGTTTCACCTTAATAAAGAACTTGGTTGCCTTGTGTCTGTGACCTAGGACTTTGTGGAGAGCTGAAATTAAGAGTGATAACCAAGATTATCTTGTGGAAGAAATTTTTAAACAGTAAAGTATTCAAGAGGTGGCATGGCTGCCTTTAAGAGCTTAGAATCAGATACAGATGCTGCAGCGGAGGAATAATCTAAAGGTGGAATTTGTAATTTAAAAGGAAGCAGAGCATAAGTATTTGGAAAATTCACAGCCTGGACGTGTTAGAGAAGGAAAGAGCATTTTCAGAAGAGAGGAATCCAAGATGCTATGGAGCAACCATTAACGTCTCTAAAAGGAAGCAAGGTGCAAATAGTCAGAATAATGGGAAAAAAGGCCTTGAAAACATTTCAGAGATCTTTGAGGCAGTACCTCTCATCATAGGCCCAGAGGCACAGGAGAACACAATGGTCTCGGGGGAACCGCCCATGGTACCACTGCCCTAAGGCACTTTGGAATGCTGCTCTCTGCATCTCAGCTGCTCCACCTCCAGCCAAGGCTGTAATTGCCAAAAGTACTGCTCAGGTCATTGCTCTGAAGGGCCTAAGCCATAAGCTTTTGCAGCATCTGCATGATATTAAGACTGCAGGGGCCAAGAACACAGAGCCATGGAGGCTTGGCAGCTTCCACCTAGATTTCAGGAATATACTGAGTACCCAGACAGAACTGTGATGCAGGGGTAAAGACACTGCAGAGAGCCTCTACTATGAGTGCCTAGTGGAGTACAGATGCCACCTTCCAGACTCTAGAATTATAGAGCCACAGCTTTGCCAGGTTGAGGTTGCAGGCTGCCAGTGGCTCTATAATTCTAGAGTCTGGAAGGTAGCACCTACGTGGCAGCCTGCAACTTCAATCTGGAAAAGCTGCAGGCATTGGACTCCAACCCAGTAGAATAGTCGCATGGGCTGTACCCAGAAAAGCCATGGGGTTGGGGCTGCTCAAGGTCTTGGGAGCCCACTCCTGGCACAAGTGTGCCCAGAATGTGGGACATGAAGTCAAGGGGGATTATTTTGGAGATTTAAGATTTAATGTCTGTTCTGCTGGGTTTTGGATTGTGTGAGGCAAGTCCTCTTTTCTTTGGGTCCTTTTCTTCCTTTTGGAATAGGAAAGTTCACCCAATGCCTGAACCATGATTGCACCTTGGAAGTAAATGACTTGACTTTGATTTTAAAAATTCACAGCTTTAAGAAACTTGCCTTGAGTCTCAGATGAGCTTTGGATTTTAAATTGGTGCCAAAACTAATTAATACTCTTGGGACTACTGGGAAAGGATAACGGTATTTTGAATGTGAGAAGGATATGAAATTTTGGGGGCCAGGGGCAGAATACTGTAAGTTTGAATGCTTGTGTCCCCTAAACCTTGTGTTGAAATTTGATCCCCAGTGTTTGAAGTGGTGCCTAGTGGGACGTGTTTGCATCTTGGACGCAAATCCCTCTTAAAGAGACTAATGCCCTTCCTGGTGGAGGGGAAGTGAGTGATTTCTTACTGTATTGGTTCCTGTGAAATCTGGTTGTTAAAAAGAATCTGGAATCTTTCCTCTCACTCTGTCTTGCTTCCTCTCTTGCCATGTGATCTCTGCATACCTCGGCTCCCCTCCACCTTCTGCCCTGAGTGGAAGCAGCCCGAGGCCCTCACCAGAAGCAACTGCTCGTGTCATTTTTCTTGCAGAGCCTGAAGAACTGTAAGCGAAATACACCTATTTTCTTTACAAATTACCCAGCCTCAGATTGCTTTATAGCAACACTAAACAGACTAGGGCAAATATAAATTGCTGCTCCCTATGGAGTGTAAGGAGTCCAGTATAATCAACTTGCAATCAAGAGGTTTGTCAGTCTCTGTAAGAGATGGTGCCATATCAGGATCTCAGTGTTGGGTCCTGTTTCCCACAGTGGGGACATTTTGCAATTCCTGTAGCTAAATCATGATACTGAACTTACAGTCTCCATCATCTCCATCCCTTTAACAATGGCAGTAGGGTAGCTGATGATACAGTCTGGCTGATGTCAACTGGTTGACTTATTTGGTCTACTTAACTGTCATCTGTTGATCATTGTTGTGTACTTGATTGGATGCTCTCTGGTGGGAATGTCTATGAAATACAATGATTATCACACTTTTGTGCTCACTTTTATAGGTTCTCCACAAACTCTCCCCTAGACTTCTTTGATTCTCAAATATTTTCTTTTCTAGGTCCCTGATCAACCAGTTGAGCTGTGCAGCACTGCTCATGAGTTCATTTATATTCTTTTCTTGACCACATTTCTTTCAACAAAACGACTAACTAGGCAAATTCCCAAAGCCTAGTTATTAAGAGATGATCCATCCCTACTATCTTTAAGGCCATCCCTGATTGGGGTTAGAATGCTGCAGCTGTTTGACTGTCCACCAGTGGCTTGCACACACATACTGAGCAGACCCATTTGTGAACCAAGCTCAGTATTTGTATTTCTCCATAAGCTGATCATATAGGCTCCTTCTCCAACTTCACCCGCAGGAATAGGCGTGAGCTGATGGAGAGGCACAAATAAAAGTGGGGATGACGTGAAAGTCTGAATCACTTGCTTGTACAGCTTACTTGCACCTTCTAATCTCATTCATGCCATTTCTAAATGAATTGTTCTTTCTGAAGGTATATTGCTATTACATTAACCTATAACTTGGTAAGTCTAACTGTGTACAACTTACGGTGGGCAGTTCTAGGAGCATGGCCTCTTGATTTCTCAAGGTCAGATACTACATATCCACTAGGTCCAATAAAATGCCAGATATTGTTGAAAGGTGTATAGTTCTTTGCTGCAGATGGCATGGTCTTGTACCAGATCCCTGGAGGATCTATTTTGTGATTCTTCTGCTGGATCTTGCCATAAGCTTCACATAGCATCTTTTCTCATTATAGATACCTCTAATGCCATAAGCTCTAAGATGAATTGTGTCCCAGGTAGCAGGACTGTTTTCACCACAGCCTAGGCCCAATGCTTAACTATTTTTTGCTCTAGGTTCAATTCAAAGTTGTTTCCTTCTGTGTCAGAAGCACAAATTGGTCAGATGGGTCAGAACAGTATTCCCAAGTGTCAAATATGCTGTCTTCAGAACGTGCAGAGCCCTGACAGATGATTGAACATTGGTGTATCACTTGCCTGATGATGGAAATTCTGAGGTGTAGTAATTTTTCCTTTATTCTTGAAGCGTGTCTCAATATGTCTCAGATCACTGGACCCCTGGAACCTTGGATGTGGTGGGCCCCTAAATCTTCATATTTTATATTCCTCATTCTGGAGTATTTTTTACCAAGGGATCAATCATACATGCCACTTCTTGCTCATCTGATCCAATTACTATGATCTCAGGAATATAATGCACCAGTTAAATGTCCTGTGGAATGTTCATATGGTCCAGGTGTGTTTGAATTATATGATGGAAGATGGGAGAGTTAACATAACCCCTGGGCAACACCTTAATGTAAATTGTTATTCATCTCTGCTGGGTGCGGTGGCTCACGCCTGTAATCCCAGCACTTTGGGAGGCCGAGGTGGGTGGATCACAAGGTCAAGTGATCGAGACCATCCTGGTCAACATGGTGAAACCCCATCTCTACTACAAATAGAAAAAAATTAGCTGGACATGGTGGTGCACGCTTGTAGTCCCCGCTACCTGGGAGGCTGAGGCAGGAGAATTGCCTGAACCTGGGAGGCGGAGGTTGCGGTGAGCTGAGATCCCGCCATTGCACTCCAGCCTCACGCCTGTAATCCCAGCACACTGGGAGGCCGAGGCAGGTGGATCACGAGGTCAAGAGATCAAGACCATCCTGATCAACATGGTGAAACCCAGTCTCTACTAAAAATACAAAAAATTAGCTGGGCATGGTGGCGCGTGCCTGTAATCCCAGCTACTCAGGAGGCTGAGGCAGAAGAATTGCCTGAACCCGGGAGGCGGAGGTTGCAGTGAGCTGAGATCGCACCATTGCACTCCAGCCTGGGTAACAAGAGCGAAACTCTGTCTCAAAAAAATTAAAAAATTTAAAAAAAAATCCATCTCAAAAAAAAATAATTGTTATTCATCTCATGAGAATGCAGAGTACCTCTGATACCCTTTTTGGTAGGAATAGAAAAGATTGCATTTGCCGAATCAAAGGTGGCTATGCTAATATTCTGTAGCAGAAATACCACATTTGACAAAGCCACTGTAATTGAGACGACTACTTGTTGAGTTTGCATTAGGTTGCCGTCATTTGCCAGCATCCAAGCTTGTAACCTTGGGTTCAGGCAACTCCATTTGGCTGAAGGAACGCCTAGAGTTTTCAGCTGTGAGTTTTCAGTAGTCAATACTACCAGAAACTGGAAGAAAGAATGCATTGATCTTGAAGGTGGGATCTGGGCAATATACCACAGCATATGCTACAAATGGGTTCTTTTAATAATTCTTTTACACAATTAAGTTTGAGTATTCTCTTCAGGGAGGATACTCTATATTCCTCAGCTGTGAATTAAAATTTTTTTACTTTGGATCACAGGAAAATGTCTAGGTTTGGTTTATATTCCTCTTTTGGTTTATTTTAGCCATTACTTCGTGTCTCAGTGATTTTGAAATGTATTAAATTGCCTTTTTAGAACTATTTTCTTTGTTTCAAACATCATAGTTTTATTCACTAGAATTGTGTAGGGGTTAAAAGTGAGTAAAATTGAAGTAGACAAATGGTTTTTTTAATTTTTGGAAGACATCGTGATTATTACCCTACATATGCGTGCATGCACACGCACGCGCGCACACACACACACACACACACACTTCTAAATAGAAATGTTTCATGTACCTTTCTGCTACGTGTACATGTCATTGCTTTTCCAAACTACATCTAGTCTGGATAAAACTAAGTGAAAGGATTTAAAAGAGCTGCAAGACCTTTTTGAGAGTGTAGACAGCTAGTATTACATGTAATAGTACAGATTTAGTTACTGTCAGCTAGATCCTGTGAAAGGGGCAACTCAGCATAGCACAGCGGTTACTAGCATGCCCATCAAATCCAGATTTCCTGGAGTATGACCACCAGCTACAGCTCAACCTTTTTTATTCCATTTTAGTCAAAAGAGCTTTTCTGAAGGCAAGTAAGCAAACAACAAGACATTATTTGAATTAAGTTTGAGTCATGTTTAAGTATAACAATAATCGACTATTTAAAAATATTAAGTATTTCCAAATTTCTTAAATTATTAGCACTGACGTTGTAGTAATCCATTAATTGTGACACCTGGACTGGATGTACCAAAGTGAGGAAACACTGAATTTGAGAAAGCAAACTGATGCAGGAACAGTAAACTAAACACCGTGTGTTCTCACTCACAAGTGGGAATTGAACAATGAGAACACATGGACACAGAGAGGGGAACAACACAGACCAGGGCCTTTCGTGGGGTGGAGGGTAGGGGGAGGGAGAGCATTAGGACAAATACCTAATGCACACCGGGCTTAATACTTAGATGACGGGTTGATGGGTGCAGCATCCACCATGGCACATGTATACCTATGGAACAAACCTGCACATTCTGCACGTGTATCCCAGAACTTAAAACACTAAAAAAAGAACACTACTGCTTTAGTGAAAACTCTTCAAATTTGGCTTTGTATCAGAATCATCTGGAGTACCAAAATAATCCTGAATCTATGCCCTTTCTTTTTCATGAAATCAAGGTGTAGAATAGGTCTATCGCCTCCAAAATTTCGCTGTGTCCCTCTGTGGTCACCTGCTCTCCACACATCTAGATCCTGGCAAACACTGACTTGTTGTCTATCTCTCTTTTTTGTCTGTTTTGCCTCTTCAAGAATGTCGTATAAAAGAAATCAACATGTAGACTTTCAAACCTGGTTTCTCTCACTTAACAAAACACATCTGAGATTCATCCATGTTATTGCACATTATCAGTAGTTCATTTTATTTATTGCTGAGAAGAGTTCCATTGCATGAATGGACGCAGTTTATCTATGCACCAGTTGAAGGATAATTGAGCTGTTTTTAGTTTTTGGCGATTAGTAATAAAGGTATAATATAAATATTTGTGTAGGAAATTTCATGAAAATACATTTTAATTTACTTAGATAAGTGCCTAGGGATGGAATTGCTGGGTTATATGGTAAAGGCATTTTATAAGAAACTGCCCAGCTACGTTCCAAAGTGCCTGTACCGTTTCGTACACTGCTCCGGCCCCAGCAAGGAGTGAGAGTTCTAGGTGTCGTGTACTTTTCCATCACTTAGTGGTGTACTTTAATTGTACCAGTTCTTTATAGTTGAGTAGTGGTATCGCGGTATGGCTTGTATTTGCATTTTTCTCACAGATAAGGACATCTTGCTGCACAATTCAGTTTGAGAAACTGACTCTAAATCCTTGTTCTGCCACTTTCTACTTGAATCACCCTAAGTAGGTTACTTGATCTCTCTGAGCTTCAGTTTCCTCAAATAGACAAAAAATGCTGTCTAATACTTCAGTAGCTGTTGCCTGGGCCTTGGTGTCTGTACTGCCCGTGTACTTCCCCGTTTCTCTTAGATTCAAACGACTGATATGCAGTTGAATGCAAGAAGGTCTGTAAAAGACTAAGCATTCTTGTATATAACATAAATGCGGGTATTCATGAGTCTTCTGAACCAAATTGGTTGTTCTCAAAACTCCATGTTAAAAAAAATACCTTCAAATACTTTAAAGTACATCCAGATCCATGTAGATCAATCAGCCGTTTGATCATGTCCTGTTAAGTTCTCCAGCCCACCAGTTACACAGGCATATATTGCCCAATAGACTTCCAGTTTCAAGACACTATGAGTGAGTTTATGTCGTACCTGGAGCATTACACATTCTGTTTTTGTCTGTCTAGATAATGAAAGATACATTAATGGTACCAATTACAAAGTGTGAATTTGATTTATAGCTCTTTGTAACTTTTTCTGGCAGTCACCATGCAATAGGAAAATCCACACACAGCAAACTAAGATAATTTAGCCTGAAATGGTTCCTTGCAATTTAGGCATTTAATTAGGGGTTTTAAAGCTTAATTAAAAAGTTAAATCATCTGTCTTTATTTCTGAAACAATGGTATTGTAGATGGTTCAATTATGTAAAATAAAACGTAATAAGATATGTATTTCTTTGTCTGACATTATATCATCATTCATACATAACAGCACAGCCTCATAAAATGTATTTGAGAGGACAGAACAAAATTGAAATGTAGCGCTATTAAATATGGTATTGAAGGTAACTTCTGGTCTGTGAAGTTGTTTTTCTCTCCTTTGTTTCATGATCCTTGCAACACATAAATTTTTCCTCCAAAATGTAAATGATGAGAAAAAACATTTTAAATATAGTACCTGCAATTCTATCTAAAATGGGCTTAGACACACACACAAAACTGGAATGAAACTTCCCGTCCATCTTCAGTTATTTAACACTAGGAAATAAACTGCATTGCTTACTTCTGAATAATCAGAAACTTCCTTCAGATACACAAATGTACTTTCTAACTTTTAAGTAATGATAGAAAAGATTTTCCATTTCTCTACAAAGAGATTTATTGTAAGGTATTGGCTCACGCAATGATGGAGGTTGAGAAGTCCCACAATTTGCCATCTGCAAGCTGGAGGCCCAGGTTGATCAGTGATGTAATTTCAAGACCTGAGAGCTGAACAGAGTGTGGTGTAGATTCCAGTGTGAGTTAAAGGCTTGACAACCAGGAGTAACAAGGGTAGAAAAACATTGACAATTCAGCTCAGATAGTCAGACGGAGGGTGAATTCAACACTTCTCTGCCTTTTAGTTCCATTTAGGCACTCAAAGAATTAGATAGTGTTCATCCATATTGGGTGGTTTTACTCAGTTCATCGATTCAAATGCTGATCATTTCTGTAAACATCCATGTACACATACTCAGACATGGTGTTTAACCACACCTTTGTGCATCCTGTGGCCCAGTGAAGCTGACACATAAAATTAACCATCACAGCCTCCCACTAGCATACAGAGCCCCTGTACCCCACTCTCAGATCACAGTTCATTTCTTCTTTTCCACATGTTCTAGGGGTTTGACCTGCCACCCTTTCTTCTCAAAGCTGCCTTGATTTGAAGTGTCTTTTGCCTCAAAATAGGCTGTTTAATATGTAAAAAATGTTCATAAGAGTAAATAGCTGGGTTGTAAAAATCTTGCTATTTTATTAAACTGAGACATCCTGGAAGATATGTGGTATCTGAATGTTCTTCAGTTTGGTGGGTTATATGATAAGCAATAATCATATTATATTAGACCTGTACAAGACTGAAGTAGCAGATACTGGATGACAGCTTACACTGGAAAAAGACTGGACCGCAGGCGTGAGGGCTGTGTCCTGAGATCATTTTGATTGTATCAGTGTGGCTACACCTGAGCTCCTAGGATACCCACCCTCGGCCCTGCAGGTCTAGGTATATCATGCGAGAATGGAGATGAATACAAAGAAAATGCTTTGTCAACATTCCTTATTGGATGCTGTTGCTATTAGAAATTCAGGAATGGTCTAGAAAACATCTGTGAATTGTGGAATTTAGATTTGTTGGGAATAATAAGCAGGGATACCAGAACTTGATGAGACTAATGCCAACTTAATGCTGTAGAAGAGGCTGGTTCCTACAAAGGTGTGGTTGTCCTTAGGTAAATGAAAGGGATCACAGTCTAAGGTTGTGTTGATTTGTCTTCAGTAGATAGTGCCTGGGCCTTGGTGTCTGTACTGCATGAAGGGAGTGTCTAGGCGAGAGCTGAAAGTAACACATAGTTTCCTTACCTTCTCGCTTCTAAGGAAGCCTGCAAATAGTCCCTTTGTGTGTATAGTGGATCCTGTGGCGAGACACTCAGAGTTCTTTTTCAGAACAGCCCCTAGCTCTCTCAGCTTCTGGGATTATTGGTGGCAGGTATTTCTCATCTGGTTCCTCTCCGAGAACTGGCCTCAATGTAATAGGGTATCCTCATCCAGGATTACAGCCTCTCCCTGGGAGTTATCTGTGTGCAGACTGATCAAAGAAAAAGTGTAAAATTCCATTCTCTTTTCTCCATTTGGGACAACTGTGAGGGATCATTCCAATGAAGAGTGCCCCATATGATTGGTTGAGGTTATAAAATCTGAGTGTTAGCACATTTTGTTAAAGAATGGAGGTTTAAATAAGAATACCAACCCTACTAAATATAATAAGGCCTTAAGCTAGTGCCTATGTTCTGGACATAGAAAACTATTTCAGAATGATAATATGTAACTTCTTTTCAGTACTTACAATTGATTTAATGTATTAACTCAAGTAATCTCATGAGATTCCTATAAAATGTGTATTTATAGTTGAGGATTAAGTGATTTCAGATCAATTGTGTTTATGTTCATATCTTTGGTTGTATTTTTCCTTTGCTATCAAACTTTTTTAATGAGAAACTTAGAATATGAGAGTTACTTTTTCTATTAATAAAATAAGTATCAATTTACACTGATAGATTTGCAATCATTCATAGTTATACAGCTAGAAAGTAATAGAATCAGAATAAAATGATACTGGGTTATTTAGAGAAAATTCCTATAACTTAGTTACTCTTTTGCCAGAATCTGAAATGAGCGTGTCCCTGATGCTTCTCCAAGGTTGGCCTAGCTAAGTGCCCTCGGTTTAATCCAACTCACTCCAGTGAATTAGGCCAGACACCACTATGTGTATTCTTTGTTTAGAAAGACACTTGAAGTTTTTCTTGAGATATTTCTTCAAATGGAAATTGATTAAATTGACTTCAGAATCTTTTGGTTGTGGGTGTTTGGGCAACAACCACCTTCTCTCATTTTTATTATTTTGCTTCCCTCTTCCTTCCTTCCCTCTCGTATCCTCATGTTCCATGTCCACTCCTTCCCTCCCTGTTTGTAGTGGTATTTTTCCCATCTTGGTCTCCTTCTGCTTATCTTTTCTGAATTTTTTGCTTTTTTTTTTTCAGTCTGCTATGATCCTTCATTCATTCCATATTTTAGTTAACAATATCACTGTCCTCTAAGTCAATCAGAAAAGAAACTCCAGAATCATTGCTGACTCCTTTCTCTCCTTTATACTAATAGAAAAGACTTTGGAATCAGATCTGGATTCAAATTCCAGTTCCGATTCTTCTACTGATCCTGATTGCAAGTACTTTATTAAAGATAGAGTTGAAGAGGTAGCTCCAATGTAGCCTAACATAGACTTAAATATCCAAGCAAAGATGCTACATTTGATCCAATGTAGCCTAACATGGACTTAAATATCCAAGCAAAGACTCTACATTTTAGTTTGTAAGTAGAACTAATTTTATGATCATAAAAGCACAAACTTTTATTTTAATATTTATCTTATTTTTATCAGACTCTATACTACTTGAGGATATAGTCTGTGTCTTATTTATTTTGTGTGGTTGTATCTCAAGTGCAGAAGATAGACCAATAATAAATATTTATTGAATGAAAATAGTAGGCTGGGCATGAGGGCTCATGCCTGTAATGTCAGCACTCTGGGAGGCTGAGGCAAGTGGGTCACTTGAGGCCAGGAGTTTGAAACCAGCCTGCCCAACATGGTATAACCTCATACCTACTAAAAATATAAAAATTATAGGTAGTCGGGAAACTGAAGCATGAGAATAGCTTCAACCTAGGAGGTGGAGGTTGCAGTGAGCCAAGATTGTGCCACTGCACTCCAGCCTGGGTGACAGAGTGAGATTCTGTCAAAAAAAAAAAAGGCAGGGAGGACAGTGGGCACACATTGTTTTGTTAGAGAAGTTTGATTCTGAATGGATGAATAAAATGTAATGCTGCTGTCATTGTGTTGATGTGGTGGCAGAACTTTTATGAAATAGAAGAGATTTACATATGTTTGAAACCAGTAGGGAATTTGCTTAAATACACATAAAAATGAGATTTGATGTTAGAAAAGAGAGTGAGAAAAAAAGTATCAAGTGAGTTCCTGGAAAAGGTAAGCTGGAATGGAGTCAAGGACACAGGTGGGGTTAGTCTTGAAAATGAATAGGTGTATATCTTCTGTAAAAAGAAAGTTTAGGTTAAGTTAAATTAGAAAGAAACCATTAAAGTGTATGTGTATGTATGTGGAGAAGGGGATTAAAAGTTAGGTAATATGGTATCAAATGGCCTCAGTGAGTGGTTCTCAGGATCACTTGGGGATGTTAAAAAAAATACTGCTATAGGGATTCCAGGTCAGGCCAAATTAAACCAGAGTCTCTAGGAGTGTAGCCCACATCCCAGTATTTGTAAATGCTCCCAGGGTGGGTCTACTGTGCTGCCACCATTGAAAGCTGCTGGCCTTTATCTTCTTGGAAACATGGCAGCAATGTTTCTTGCTGTGAGCCAAGGAAGTAGCATGAGAATAAAACAAAGCTCAGAAGAAGGGTAAGTCAGTGGCTGGGAAAACTCTATGGAAAGTCGATAAACTACACTCAAAATGTTCTGAGGAATCCAGGGGGCCCAGGTGATATTAAGTAGTTTGACACAAAGAGGATGTGGCATTGTGGTGGTCTCCAGCCATGCTTGGTAGTAAAGGAGTGGGGAAAACCAACATTAGGGTCATTCAGGTTAGATAACTGGCATTGTTAATAGTTCCTAAATCAGGCTGGGCATCAGAATCACCTAAGAAGCTTATGAAAAGTACAAATTCCAGGATCCCACCTCCAGTGAGCCTCTTTAGTAGATCTGGGTTGACAATCTGTATTTTTCACAAGCACCTTTGGTTAGTGAGGCAGCCAGTCCAAACAAGAGGTTGGGAACTACTGATGTAGAGGGCAGTCAGGATGTCTAGCAAGTGGGAGCAGATTCTGTGATTCTAGTAAAACCATGGCTGGAATAGCAGATGTTGAGATTTAGCTAGATATGGAGACAAACAAAGTTAGAAGGACATAGAAAGAATAAGAGACTAAAGAAAAGGTGAAGGGGTGAGTTACTTTGAGTCGCAGAGGAAGACTCTTGGCAGAAGCAAGGGGAGAAGTCAGATAATGAGGTGTTCTGGCAAAAACAGTCTGTCAAGGCTGTGATCAGGAAGGGGAAATGCAAAATGTCTGATCGTGGATTTTCTCTCTTTTACATTTCCTTGTTTCAGAACTGCTCCTGGCCTTCCTCTCCGTCTCCTTCCTCCAACCCTCCACAACCTGAGATAGAAAAAAAAAAACACTCATAAAAACAGAGGAGAGCTCTTTATTAGTTTGCCAGGGCTGCTGTAATAAATACCACAAACTCAGTAGTTTAAACAATAGAAATTTACTTCCTCACAGTTCTGAAAGCTGGAAGTCCAAGGTCAGGGTGTCAGCAGGGCTGGTTTTCTGTAAGACCTCTTTCCTTTTATTGTCAATGGCTGTGTTCTTCTGTGTCTTTCTCTCTGTGTATGTTGTCCTGTTCTAATCTCCTCTTGTTATAAGGACACCTGTCATATTAGATTTAGGCCCATTCATACGATCTCATTTTGCCTTAATTACTTTTTTAATGACCCTCTCTCCAAATATAGTCACGTTTTGAGATACTGGAGGCTAGAACTTCAACATATGAATTTTTGGGGAACACAGCCCGTAATAGGTACCAAATCTAGGCACATGGCACTGAAATTCTCTGCAGAAAGAAAAAAAACCCACAAAAATGATTTTTTGTTGGCCATTTAAAAATCAGGACAAATCCCCCAAACTTCATATAGTTTACACCTAGCACAGAGAGGGTTGGAGTGTGTGCTAAATAAGCTTCTTTAAGCAGTTTTGCTATAATTACTAGTTCTTTTTTTTTTTTTTTTTTGAGATGGAGTCTCATGCTGCCACCCAGGCTGGAGTGCAGTAGCACAGTCTTGGTTCACTGCAAACTCCGCCTCCGGGTTCATGTGATTCTCCTGCCTCAGTCTCCTGAGTAGTTGGGATTAGAGGCCCGCACCACCATGTCCCCCTAGTTTGACAGGGTTTTGCCATGTTGGCCAGGGTGGTCTGGAACTCCTGACCTCAGGTGATCCGCCCGCCTCAGCCTCCCAGAGTGCTGGGATTACAGGCTTGAGCTACCACACCTGGCCACGAGTTCTCGATATGAGAAACTAAGTCCTTCTCTAGTGAGAACTGCTGTCTGTGTGCCATGCCTGCTGACATTACTAGGAACGAGGGCCTTGGCTTGATAACACAAACCAATTATTTTTTTGAACCTGTGTGGGGAAATAAATTTGAGTCAGTAGACTTAAAAGACTTAAAGCATGATATTTATTTATTCCATGTGATATTTATTCTATATTATATTTAGAATACAATGAGAATTATAACAGAGAAATAACATGCCATTTATTCATTGGATATACTTATCAAAAGTGCCTAATGGTTAATGTAAGAAAAGAAAAGTGATTTTAGGGCTCTTAGCTGTTAAATGTTATTTTAGTGATTTAGATTTGATATTATCCTCCTGAATGTTTCCTGGATACTGAGGGGAGAAGAATATTCTCATTATCACCTTGCAGAGTTTATCTTAGAAGCCTTTTGGAACCACAGCTGTGTAGAAATTTGATGTAGGCTCAGAGGTGCCAAGGTTTTACCTTAAAAGCTTCGTTTTTGTAAAAACCAACTCTATTGAAGTATAATTTGCATGTCATAAAATTCACTCCTTTTATATATGCAACTCAATAATTTTTAGAAAATTTGCTGAGTTGTGCAGCCATTATCCCAATGCAGTTTGAGAGTATTTTCGTCACCTGATAACCTCCTTCATGCCCTTTCACAGTTAATCCCTGCTCCTGTTCGCAGCCCTAGGCAGCAATGAACCTGCTTATTGTCTCTACAAATTTCTCTCAAGGCATTTTTTATTTGTAAAAAGTGTTTTCAGCTTTATTGAGGTATGATCGACAAATAAAAATTATATATATTTAAGGTGTAAAATGTCATATTTTTATACACATATACATTGTGAAATGATTACTACAATCAAGTGAATTACTATATCCATCACCTCACATAGTTACCTTTTTTGTGTGTTGAGGCCACTTAAGTCTACTTTCTTAGCAAATTTCAAATGTATGACATTTGTTAAAGATAGTCACCATGCTGCACATTAGGTCACCAGAACTCATTCATCTTACAACCAAAAGTTTGTAGCCTTTGACCAACAGTTCCCTACTTTCCCTTCAACCCCTCAACCAGCCCCTGGTAACCACAGTTCTACTCTAAATTTCTATAAATGAGATATTTTAGATTCCACATATGAGTGATATCATGTAGTATCTGTCTTTTTGTGTCTGGCTTATTTCACTTAGCATAATGCCATCTAGGTTCCTCCATGTTGTTGCAAATGGAAATATTTTCTTCTTTTTTAAGGTTGAAGAATATTCCTCTGTGTGTGTGTGTGTGTGTGTGTGTGCATGATGTTTTCTTTATCCATTCATCCCCTGGTAGATACTCAGGTAGATTCTATATATCTTGGCTATTGTGAATGATGCTACAATAAACATGGGAGTGTAGATAGATCCTCTTCAACATACATGTTTCATTTCTTTTGGATATGTACTAAACAGTGGAATTACTGGATTGTATGGTAGTTTTATTTTTAATTTTTTGAGGAACTTTCCTACTGTTTTCCATGACTGCTGTACCAATTTACATTCCCACCAAAAGTGTACAAGGATTTCCTTTTCTCTACAACCTTGCCAAAACTTGTTATCTCTTGTTTCTTTGTTTATAGGCATCCTAGCAGGTATGAGGTGATATCTCATTGTGGTTTTGATTTGCATTTTCCTGTTGATTAGTGATGTTGAACATTTTTTTATATCCCTCTTGGCCATTTAAATGCCTTCTTTTGAGAAATGTCTTTACCTTTGCCTGTTTCCTTTGCCCATTTTGAATCAGGTTGTGTTTACTTGCATTTGACTTGTTTGAATTCCTAATGTATTTTGAATATTAGCTCATCAGGTGTATGGTTTGCCAACATTTTCTCTGATTCTTTAGCTTGCCTTTTTAGTCTGTTGACTGTTTCCTTTGCTATGAAGAATCTTTTCTATGTGAAGTAAATTCCACTTGTTTATTTTTTCTTTAGTTGCCTGGGCTTTTGGGATAATATTCAAAAAATTATTATCAAGATCAGTGTCATGGAATTTCCCCCTATGGTTTCTCCTAGGAGTTTTAGAGTTTCAGATCTTATGTTTAAGTCTTTATTCCATTTCGTGTTGATTTTTGTATCTGGTGTAATATAAGCATTCAACTTCATAAATATCCTATGAATATCCATTTCAACTAACACCGTTTGTTGAAGAGAATATCCTTTCCCCGTTGTATATTCTTGGTGTTGTTATCAAAGAATAGCTGACTATATATGTCTGGGTTTATTTCTAGCCTCTCTATTCCATTATATTGGTCTCTGTGTCTTTTTTTAATGTAAGCACCATACTATTTTGATCTATAGCTTTGTGCCTAATGGTTTTGTTGTTCTGAGGTGTTATAGATCCATGCTGTAATGACTGAGGGCTAAATTATTCTAGAATTGTCAAGGTACTGTAGAAAATACACATGGTGCAAAGTTGTTTCCTATTTTGAATGTAAAATGTGCTTTCTACTAGGTTTCAGACAATTCTGGTGGGGCAGGACTGCTAAGCATCTTCTGGCTAGAAATGAAAACTTATGCTAGGAAAAAAAGTGATTTTTGGCTCATGATTGTGACCATCATGATTTCTGCTTCTCACATTTTCCTCCTGCCTCAGTTCTCCCTGCACTCATGTAAAACTGAATTACCTCAATTATTTGACTAACATAAGAGGGGTAGCAAAATATGAAGTTATGAATAGTCTATGTTCTACGAACCTTCCCTTATCCTCTTCAAGTTGTGTGTTATGCAATTCAAGACTTTTATTTCCTGAACAAGTGTGAGCAAAACAAAATGTGAATATGATGGCCTTTCCCTCAAATCTCCTAAATATGTTCCCAGGTTAATTCTAGTCGTAATGGTTTTTAAAGTGAATTTGGTCATCAGGTCAATTTAATAATATTTGAAAAAAAAGTCTAATAGTCTACGTTATTCTGATATATTCCTGCTACTGCTAAAGGTTAAATCAGGAATTTACTTAACTGACTAACTTGTCCATTGTTTTATAGATAATTATCACTTTAGCTATCCTTGATGCAATCAAAAATGTCAGATGATATAAAGTCTGTCAAAGCCTACTTCTTAAAAGTGAATTATCACTTCTTATTTTTAAGAACTGACAACCTTTTATTATTGCTAACATTTATAATGGGACAAATGAGTAGTCTGAGAAAATTCATTTTACTACTTTGGAAATGGAAGCTCATTATTTTTATTTCAGTAATTTTATCAAATGGTCATCACATTTAAATATTTTTTTCTAAGAGAGTGTTTTGTGTTATTCCTTTATATTCCCCACTGAAAGAAAAATATATAGTTTGTTTGAAAGGCCAGCACCTTTTCTTTTTAACTGTATAATTAAAACATAAAATAGTAAACAAGAATCATAGATTTAATGGTATGCTGTCAAAAATGAACTGAAAATGTTATTTAGAATATTCTTTTATCTAGCCAGGTGCGGTGGCTCACACCTGTAATCCCAGCACTTTGGGAGGTTGAGGCGGACAGATCATGGGGTCAAGAGATTGACAGCATCCTGACCAACATGATGAAATCCTGTCTCTACTAAAAAAAAAAAAAAAAAAAAAGTAGCTGGATGTGGTGGCACGTGCCTGTAGTCCCAGCTACTTGGAAGGCTGAGGCAGAAGAATCACTTGAACCTGGGAGGCGAAGGTGGCAGTGAGCCAAGAGACCATACCATTGCACCCCAGCTTGGTGATAGAGTGAGAGTCCATCTCAAAAAAAATAAAATAAATGAAATAAATAAATAAATAAATAAAGGAGTATTCTTTTATCATCTTTAAGTACTTCTTTTTATTTATTTATTTTTATTGCATTTTAGGTTTGGGGGTACATGTGAAGAACATGCAAGATTGTTGCATAGGTACACACATGGCAGTGTGATTTGCTGCCTTCCTCCCCATCGCCTATATCTGGCATTTCTCCCTATGCTATCTCTCCCCAACGCCCCACCCCTCACTGTCCCTCCCCTATTTCCCCCCAACAGACCCCAGTGTGTGGTGCTCCCCTCCCTGTGTCCATGTGTTCTCATTGTTCAACACCCGCCTATGAGTGAGAACATGCAGTGTTTGATTTTCTGTTCGAGTCAGTTTGCTGAGAATGATGGTTTCCAGGTTCATCCATGTTCCTACAAAGGACGCGAACTCATTGTTTTTGATGGCTGCATAATATTCCATGGTGAATATATGCCACATTTTCCCTGTCCAGTCTATCATTGATGGGCATTTGGGTTGGTTCCAAGTCTTTGCTATTGTAAACTGTGTTGCAATGAACATTTGTGTGCATGTGTCCTTATAGTAGAATGATTTATAATCCTGTGGATATATACCCAGTAATGGGATTGCTGGGTCAAATGGAATTTCTATTTCTAGGTCCTTGAGGAGTCGCCACACTGTCTTCCACAATGGTTGAACTAATTTATACTCCCACCGACAGTGTAAAAGTCTTCCTATTTCTCCACATCCTCTCCAGCATCTGTTGTCTCCAGATTTTTTAATGTTCACCATTCTAACTGGCGTGGGATGGTATCTCAATGTAGTTTTGATTTGCATTTCTCTAATGACCAGTGATGAGCATTTTTTCATATGTTTGTTGGCCTCATGTATGTATTCTTTTGTAAAGTGTCTCTTCATATCCTTTGCCTACTTTTGAATGGGCTTGTTTGTTTTTTTCTTGTAAATCTGCTTTAGTTCGTTGTAAATTCTGGATATCAGCCCTTTGTCAGATGGGTACACTGCAAATTTTTTTTCCCATTTTATTGGTTGCCAATTCACTGTAATGACTGTTTCTTTTGCCGTGCAGAAGCTGTGGAGTTTGATCAGGTCCCATTTGTCTATTTTGGCTTTTGATTTCAATGCTTTTGGTGTTTTGCTCATGAAGTCCTTGCCTATGCCTATGTCCTGAATGGTTTTGCCTAGGTTTTCTTCTAGGGTTTTTATGGTGTTAGGTCTTATGTTTAAGTCTTTAATCCATCTGGAGTTAATTTCAGTGTAAGGTGTCAGGAAGGGGTCCAGTTTCTGCTTTCTGCATATGGCTAGCCAGTTTTCCCAACACCATTTATTAAACAGGGAATCCTTTCCCCATTGCTTGTTTTTGTCAGGTTTGTCAAAGATCGGATGGTTGTAGATATGTTGTGTTGCCTCTGTGTCCTTTGTTCTGTTCCATTAGTCTATATCTCTGTTTTGGTACCAGTACCATGCTGTTTTGATTACTGTAGCCTTGTAGTATAGTTTGAAGTCCGGTAATGTGATGCCTCCCACTTGGTTCTTTTTGCTTAGAATTGACTTGGCTATGCGGGCTCTCTTTTGGTTCCATATGAAGTTTAAGGTGGTTTTTTCGAGTTCTGCGAAGAAGGTCATTGGTAGCTTGATGGGAATAGCGTTGAATCTGTAAATTACTTTGGGCAGTATGGCCATTTTCACGATACTGATTCTTCCTAACCATGAATGTGGAATGTTTCTCCATCTGGTGAATTATCTTTTTGATATGCTTTTGGATTTATTTAGCTAGTATTTTGTTAAGGGCTTTGCATCTGTGTTCATCCGGGATATTGGTCTGTAGTTTTTTGTTGTTGTTGTTGTTGTTATGTCATTTTTTGGTTTTGGTATTAGGGTGATATTGGCTTCATAGAGTAATTTATGGGGGATTCCCTCTTTCTCTATCTTGTGGAGTAATGTCGGTTGGATTGGTATCAATTCTTATAATATCTGATAGAATTCAGCTTTGAATCCATATGGTCCTGGACATTTTGTTGTTGTTGGTAATTTTTTTAATACCATTTCAGTCTTGTTCCTTGTTATTGGTTTGCTCAGGGTTTCTAGTTCTTCCTAATTTTAACTGGGAGGGTTGTATATTTCCAGGAACTTCTTCTTCTTCTTTTTTTTAAATAGGTTTTCTAGTTTATGCATGTAAAGATGTTCATAGCAGCCTTGAGTGATCTTTCGTATTTCTGTGGTGTCAGTTGTGATATCTCCCATTTTATTTCTAAGTGACCTTATTTGGATCTTCTCTCTTCTCTTGGTTCACCTTGCTAATGGTCTATTAATTTTATCTGTCTTTGTATTTTTTGTTGTTGTTTCAGTTTTATTTAGTTCTGCTCTGATCTTGGTTATTTCTTTTCTTCTGCTGGGTTTGGATTTGATTTGTTCTTATTTCTCTAGTTCCTTGAGATGTCACCTCAGAATGTCAGTTTGTGTGCTTTCTGTTTATTTGATGTAGGCATTTAAGGCTATGAACTTTCCTTAGCACCACCTTTGCTATGTTCCAGAGGTTTTGATAGGTTGTGTCACTATTATGCAGTTTGAAGAAGTTTTTAATTTCCTTATTGATTTTATTATTGACCCAATTATAATTCAGAAGCAGATTATTTAATTTCCGTATAGTTGCATAATTTCCAAGGTTCTTTTTTTAGTTGATTTCCAATTTTATTCCACTGTGGTCTGAGAAAGTACTTGATACGATTTCATCCTTCTTAAAATTATTGAGACTTGTTTTGTTGCCTCTTATATGGTCTATCTTGGAGAAAGTTCCATGGGCTGATGAATAGAATGTATATTCTGTGGTTGTTAGGTAGAATGTTTTGGAAATATCTGTTAAGTTCATTTGCTCTAGGGTATAGTTTAAATCCATTGTTTCTTTGTTAACTTTCTGTCTAGATGATCTGACTAGTGCTTTCAGTGGAGCATTGGAGTCCCCCTTAAAACTCTGTTGCTCTCTATCTCATTTCTTATGTGTAGTAGTAACTGTTTTATAAATTGGGTAGTTCCAGTGTTAAGTGTATATATATTTAGGATTGTGATATTTTTCTGTTGAACTAGTCTTTTTATTATTGCGTAATGTCCCTCTTTGTCTTTTAAAATGCTGTTGCTTCAAATTTTGTTTTGTCTGATACAGGAATAGCTACTCCTGCTCACTTTTGGTGTCCATTTGCATGGAATGTCTTTTTCCACTCCTTTACCTTAAGTTTATGTGAGTCCTTATGTGCTAGGGGAGTCTCTTAAAGCAGCAGATATTTGGTTGTTGTATTCTTATCCATTCTGAAATTCCATATATTTTAAGTGGAGCATTTAAGTTATTTACATTCAATGTTAATATTGAGATGTGAGATACCATTCCATTCATTGTGTTATTTGTTGCCTGTATACCTTGTTTTTTTAAAATTGTGTTTTTGTTTTATAGGTTCTGTGAGAATTAAAGATTTAATGCTTTAAAGAGGTTCTCCTTTGATATGTTTTCAGGATTTGTTTGAAGATTTAGAGCTCCTTTTTGGCAGTTCTTGTAATGCTGGCTTTGTAATGACCAATTCTCTCAGCATTTGTTAGTTTGAAAAAAACGGTATCTTTCCTTCATTTATAAAGCTTACTTTCACTGGATACAAAATTCTTGGCTGACAATTGTTTTGTTTAAGGAGGCTGAAGATAAGGCCTCAATCCCTTCTAGCTTATAGGGTGTCTGGTGGGAAACCTGATATACTCTGATAGGATTTCCTTTATAGGTTATCTGTTGCTTTTGCCTCACAGATTTTAAGATTCTTTCCTTTGTCTCAACTTTAGATAATCTGATAGATGTGCCTGGTGTGCCTAGGTGATGATCTTTTTGGAATGAATTTCCTAGATGTTCCTTGAGCTTCGTGTATTTGGGTATCTAGGTCACTAGCAATGGCATGGAAGTTTTTCTTGTTTATTCCCCCAAATGTGTTTTCCAAACTTTAAGATTTCTCTTCTTCCTCAGGAATGCCAGTTAGTCTTAGGTTTGGTCATTTAACATAATCCCAAACTTCTTGGAGGCTTTTTTCATTTTTGAAAATTCTTTTTTTCTTTGTCTTTATTCAGTTAATTCTAAAACCTTGTCTTTGAGCTCTGAAGTTCTTTCTTCTGCTTAGTTGATTCTGTTGTTGAGATTTTCCAGTACATTTTGCATTTCTCTAAGTGTGTCTTTTATTTCCTAAAGTTGTGATCATTTTATATTTATGCTGTCTGTCTTATTGAGGAGTTCTCCCCTCATGTGTTGTGTGTGTATGTGTGTGTGTGTATGTATATGTGTATGTATATATATATATATATATATGTGTGTGTATGTATGTATGTATATATATATATATATATATATATATATATATATATATATATATATAAAATTTCCTTAAGTTGGACTTCACCTTTCTCTGGTTCATTTTTGATTAGCTTAAAAATGAAACTTCTAAATTCTTTTTCAGGCAATTTGGGAATTTCTTCTTGGTTTGGATTCATAGATGGTAAGCTGAAATAGTGTGATTTTTTTAAAAGGAGTGTTAAACTTGTTTTGTCATATTACCAGAATTGTTTTTTCTGATTCTTTCTCATTTGGGTAGGCCATGTCAGATGGAAGGTCTGGGGCTCAAGACTGCGGTTCAGATTATTTGTCTTACAGGGTGTTCCCTTGATGTAGTACTCTCTGTTTTTTCCTAGAGATGTGTCTTTTTGATAACTGAATGGTAGTGATTGTTATTTCTCTTCTAGGTATAGCCACCCACGAGGGCTACTAGACTCTAAGTTGGTACTGAGGGGTGTCCACACAGAATCCTCTGTTGTGTACAGTCTTCAGATCTTGCAGGTGTAGATAACAGCACCTGCTCCAGTGGATGTGGCAGGGAGTGAAATGGACTCTGTGAGGATCTGTAGTTGTAGTTGTTTGATTCACTAGTTTTGTGTTGGTTGGCCTCCTGCTAGGAGATGGCACCTTCAAGATAGCATTAGTTTTAGTAGTATAGATAGGATCAGGTGGTTGGTGACCCTGGAACTCCCAAGAGAATATGACCTTTGTCTTCAGCTACCAGAGTGGGTAGGGAAGTGCCATCAGGTGGGGGCACGTGAGGGATATCTGAGCTCAGACTCTCTTTGGGTGGGGCTTGCTGTGGCTGCTGTCAGGGATGGAGGTGTGGTTCCCAGGTCAATGGAGTAATGTTCTCAGGAGGATGATGGCTACCTATGCTGTGTCATATTGGTTGTCAGGGAAGTGGGGAAAAGCTGGCAGTTACAGGCCTCATCCAGCTCCCATGCAACCTGAAAGACTCACTTCCACCAAACCTCCCAACAGCACAAAGTTTGTTTCCAGGCAGTAGGTTAGCAGGACTGACCCACTTGCTACCAGCCTCCTGGCTGAGAAAGCAAGCTGAACTTTTATGCCTCCCTGTCTGTCAAGTCTGCACACCCTCCTCTGAGTTCTGGCCAGGGATTTTATGTTTGGTTGGAATTGTTAAAAAGTTCAGATGGAGGTTTCCTTCTCCCTGTGGTCTTTTCCCACTTCCTCTGGTAGCCCTCCACAAGGACCCCTGGGAGACAAGTCAGAAATGGCTTCCCTTGGGACCCTGAGAGCTTACAAGTCTTTTTCCACTGCTTCCTCTTCCCATGTATTTTGTTTGGCTCTCTAAATTGACTCAGCTCCAGGTAAGGTCAAATGCTTCTCCCGTTATCTAGACCTTCAGGTTCCCTAGTGAAGATGTGTGTTCAGGGACAAATGATCCCCTTTTCTTACTTTCACAGTTCAGGCATTCACAGTATTTGAGCTGTCTTATGGGTCCTACAGGAGCAATCCATTTTCTTCTGAGGGTCTGTGGATTGTCTCAGCTTTTCTGGTATATTCCTGCAGTAGTTCTTAGAGCAAAAGTTCATGATGCAAGTCTCCACATGCTGCTCTGTCTTTCTAAGCAGGGGCTGAAGTTTTAGTCCTGCCTCCTATCTGCCATTTCCCCTGCAAAATCCATATCTGGCTAATTAAAAAAAAAATTGTAGAGATGACCTCTCCTGTTTAAAGTGCTTATGTGATAATTTTATCATCTCTTTCATTTCTAAATCTTTTCCTGTTGGTTGGGTATTATTTTAGTTATGACTCACAATTTCCTGCTTCTTTTTATATCTGATAATATATTATCAAATGCTGGACATGGTGTGTTATGATCATATGAGTGTTTGAATGTTGGGACTTCCTTTAAATAGTTTCAAAGTTTGTTTTTATAGACAGTTAAATTTCATGATAACCAGCTTGATGCTTTTGAGGTTTGTTTTGATGTTTCCTAAGGGTACATCTAGAGTGGACTTTATTATAGGATTGTTTCTTCATTACTACTAAAGTGTTATCCTTGTGTCTCTACTGAATAACCCAGGATACCAGTGAAGTCTCTCTATCCTGGCTGGATTGGAACTTGTGAACTCTGGGAATTGATTTTTCCTCTCCTTGGTAATACAATGCCAGGTCTTGTGGAGTATCACTCTGTGCATGCACCTCTGATTCAGAAAAAGAGTCAAGGAGAACCAATAAAGATTTATTTGCACTCTTTTCCTGTGTTGTACCTATTTCTCTGCTTTGCATGTTCCAGCTATTTTAGCTCCCTCATATTCATATCTCTGTTTCCTCAACTTGACAAAACTGTTTTTCTTTGGATTTTCCTGTCTGCACTGTAGTTGAGAGTTGCCTCCAGGTAGAAAGGTGAAGTAACTGTAGCCCACATGCTTTATTTCCAGACTTTCAGGGCTCTCAGGCCTGTGCATTGTCTAGAGCAGGTTCCTCCCACTACCCCAGCACTTTTTCCATCTTTCTAGTCATTTATGGTAGGAGGACACATCTAGGACTTGTTATTTCATCATAATTGGAGGAAAAAATTCTCTAAACATTTCTAATTCATTAACTTATTTCTTTTTTTAAATATTTTAATTTTGTAAATAGGTGCAGATAAGTTTCTGATTACCAGTTCATTAAGAAACTCATGAAAATAGTACCCATATAGACAGAATAGGCATAGTTGACTGAGGATAAGCCAGATTTTAAAAAATAACTTGAAATAACATTGAACTTACAGAAAAGCTTTAAGAAGGGAAGAAAACTATTACTTTTCCTGAGCTGTTTAAAATAAGTTGCTGACATAGTGCTTTAACATCCCTGAGTGCTTTAGTGCATATTTTCTACAAATAAGAGTATTCTTTTGTATAACTAAATTACAACCATCAAATTAATATTGGTGTGTTACTGTCGTCTTAACCTCAGACTCATTTACATTTTACTAATTGTTCCAATAATAATCTTTATGACAAAAGGATCCATCCAGTTCATTGTATCATGTCTCTTTATTCTTTGTGTGTCTGGCAAGTTCTTCACTCTTTCCTTAACTTTCTTGATGTGATAATTTTGAAGATTATTATCCAGTCAGTTTTTTGAAAAATGTCCTCCAATTTCAGTTTGTTTTCTATTTCCTAATGATTAGATTTGATTTATGCATTTTTGGCAGGAATATGACAGAAGTGATACTGTGCTCTTATTATAATCTATTGAGTTGTACATCAATTTATCTAATTATTGGTAATGTTAATTTTAATAATTTGATTAAGGTGGCATCTGATAGGTTTTTCTGCTATAAAGTTATACTTTCTTGATTTGTAATTTGTGCGGAGTACTTTGAGACAATGTAAGTGTCCTGTTTCTCATCAAGCTTTCACCTGCATGCGAATTTAGCTAAATTAATTATTAATGTGATGTGAAATGGTGATTTTCTAACTCCACAATTTATCAGTCATCTTTATACCTTAGGAAAAGCCTTCTTTTCCACAATTATTTATTAATTTATGTTAGTATAGACTCATAGGATATTTTATTATTCAGTAAATAATATATGTTTTGACCATTGTTTATTTGATGCTCAAATTGTCCCAGAGTTGGCTAGTCAGACCCCCTTTAGGTTGCTAATTTCTTTTAAGCAATTCCATTTGGAGGATATAAATACTGTGATATAGAGAAATGAAGTAAATTTCCTAAGTTTACACAGCCGTCATCTTAGTAGGATTTCATCAGAAGCAGATTCTGAGAAGAGCAATCAACAGTAAATAATTTAATAGGAGGTAAAAAAAAATACTGTATGCTACTGGTGGAAAACTGAGTTAAAGAAGGGAAGGCAACAAGTAGAGGGTGAATTATTAAGCTCGTTCCGCTGTAGGCAATTAGATTTTAATCTTGCTGAAGAAATTCAGGGAGCCCATTTGGAAACACACCTCAGTTTTTCCACTTGAGGGGCAGTGGAGCTGGGATTCTTTTTTTTTTTTTTGAGACGGAGTTTCGCTTTTGTTGCCCAGGCTGGAGTGCAGTGGTCGGATCTTGGCTCACTGCAACCTCCGCCTCCTGGGTTCAAGTGATTCTCCAGCAGCACCTTCCCGAGTAGTTGGGATTATGGGCATGGGCCACCACGCCTGGCTAATTTTGTATTTTTAATAGAGACAGGGTTTCTCCATGTTGGTCAGGCTGGTCTCGAGCTCCCGACCTCAGGTGATCCACCCGCCTCAGTCTCCCAAAGTGCTTGGATTATAGGCATGAGCCACCGTGCCCAGACAGAGTTGGGATATCTTTATAGCAACTCATGCCAATCATATATTGAAGAATAATTTCTGGGGGAGAGTACTTCCAGTATGCTGGATGGGTGGGCAAAGTAGTGCTTGCCAGAAAGAGAAAGCCTTCAGACAAGGAGCAAAAAGCAAGGGTCAGGGCACATAACAACCAGCTGGTGATTGTATAGATCTTTCTTACCCAAAGTCTGTGTTACAGCCATTCTGCTACTGTGCACACATGCTCACAGCCTTGTAAATCCTGCTACTGTGAGATTTTTAAGTCATCACCACCAATACACAGTCCACATAATGTTCATATAAAAATAAAGTAGGGATTCCATTCTCACCTAACATTGCGAGCATACAAACTGTGTTTAGCCAAGCAAATCAAAAGGTTTTCTGTCTTTCCATTTTTAAAGTTTGCTATGAGCAAAAACTGAACCCAAGCACATCCCTTGAATTTCTCAGAAGCAAACACCCATCTTTCAAAACATAGGACAACTTAGCTCAACTGAACTTGGTTATACAATAACCATTTTAAACATCTTGAGAGAAGATATTAAAAGCAGCTGTTTTGTTGGTTATGCTAGTCCTGAGTAGGAGAGAGAGGGAAACCATAGCTAGTGTTACTTCATTGAGAATGAAGAGAAGGAAATTACAGTTATTAAAATAAAGATGATCTGGAGGCAATTGTCCGGGTGCCAATTCCTGGACGCCAATTCCAAGGTGTTACGGGTGGAATTGTGTCCCTCCAGAAGATGTTAAAGTCCTAACCCTCAGTACCTGCGATATGACCTTAATGGAAATAGTGTTTTCGCAGATTATTAAGGTAAGTTGAAGTCATCAGGGTAGGCCTAATCCAATATGACTGGTATCCTTATAAAAAGGGGAAATTTTAACACAAAGACACACATGCACTGGAGAATGCAATGTGAAGATGAAGGCAGAGACTGGGGTCATACATTAATCAAAGGAATGCCAAATATCGCTAGAAAACCACCAGAAACTCGGAGAGAGGCATGGAACAGAGTCTCTCTCATATCTCTAAGAAGAAGCACCCCTTCCGACACCTTGACCTTGAAATTTTCACCTCCAAAATGGTGAGGCAGTACATTTTGGTTTAAACTACCCAGTTGCAGTACTTGGTTATGGTAGTTCCAGCAAATTCATATGAAAGCTTTTAATTAACCTCTCCGTGTCACAGTTTCTTCATTCATAAAGTGATAGTGATAATGTTTCCCTTCTAGGTTTTTGTGAAGGTTAAATGAGTTAATAAATATAATGTGTTTAGAATTGTGCCTGCCACATAGAGGCATAGGGCAGATATTGCTGATTGGTTGACTCAACAACCATTCCCAAGTTCTTCTCTTTTGCTAAATACTAAACAGTATTATGTTTGTAAGTTGGGTTTTCTGCTTCCTTGCTGATCAGTAGTTCTCTATGGATACAAGGGAATAGAAAACAAATATTTTGGCTTAATTGGGTGGAAGTCACAGGTTGTTAAGAAAGAAGAAGATGTAAATCAAAGTGACTAGTTTCAGAAGGCTAGAGTTTTTGTTTTTCACCCAGGAGCTCAGCATTGTAAAATAATAATAATTCAAAAGTCATGAGAGCTCATATGCCAATATTTTTATAAAAAGAGGAGAGTTGTTAGTCATCTGTGTGGTGTAAGCCAAAGGATGGACTGCTTTATAGAGACCACCCATCCTTCATCCCCTATGACCATGGGGGCTTTGGGTTAAGATACTGGTTTTAATAAAGTCATTTTTAAATGAAAATGTTACATAACTGTGCTAGCGATTTCTGGATTTGCATACCAGTTTATCTTATTAACAGAACATTGAACAGGCTGTGGAGAATGAAGTACTACTTAGAGTCCTTTTGATAGGAAGTAGATTAGTGGTCAAGACTGCAGTTACATTGAGTACACGTGGACATAAGGAAGGGAACAGCAGACACTGGGGCCTGCTTGATGGTGGAGGGTGGGAGGAGGATAAGGATCAAAAAACTACCTTTCGGGTACCACGCTTATCACCTGGGTGAAGAAGGAATCTGTACAGCAACCCTCATAACATGCAATTCACCTGTATAACAAACCTGCATATGTGCCCCTGAACCTAAAATAACATTTAAAAAAATATATACCAGTTTGTCGGAGTCAGGGGAGAATTAGGTGATGTAGGAAAGACTGCTGGGTAGTTACGGATTCAAGGTAGAGTGTGGCATGAGGGTTGGAGGAAAAGGAAAGGAGAGGAAACATTATATAATGGAGTCTATGCCACTTCTAAGTTCTGTTATCTAGGATAAGTTATTTAATATCTTGAGCATTAGTATATTAATTTGCCAGGATTGCTGTAACAAATTAACATAAACTATATGGCTTAAAACAGCAGAAATATATTCTCTCACACTCGTGGAGTCCAGAAGTCAAAAATCAAAGTATAAGCATGGCCATGCTCTCTCTGAGGCTGTAAGGGAGCTCTGTCCTTGCTCTTCCTAGCTTCTGGTGCTTATTTAGTAGACACATCTTTCCAATCTCTGCCTGTTTTCAAATGGCATTCTCCGTTTTCCTGTATCTGTGTCCAAAATTTCCTCTTATGGGGATGCCAATTATTAGATTAGGGTTTTCCCTAATTGAGTGTAACCTCAACTTGATTACATTGACAAAAGTCCTGTTTCGAAGTAAGGTCTCATTCACAGATTCTAGATGGATATGAGTTTTTGGGAGGCATGATTCAACCCAATACTCTCAGCTTTGTCACCGTAAAGTAGAGAATTATAATACAGAGTTTTCCTTCACTTTCCTCATGTATAAAATGGAGAAGATAATGGTTTCAACCTGGAGGTCACTGTGAGATGTTTGTCATTCTTTAACCTCCCATTTTGTTTTTCTTGTAATATTCTGATTTCCTTTGCAGGAATCAGTGCTTCCTCAGTGGGTTGACTCTAGTGGATTGGTAATCACGAACCAACCCTTCCTGAGATGATGAGAGTGTGTATCACCCCATAAATACCTACTGGATGGGCTCTTTGGAGTCCCATCGTGACCAGAGAAATAAAATGACTAAAAGTGGATGAAATCATAGTATCGTGGTTTAGGGCACAGATTCTAGAGATACACCATACACGGCAACTGCATGACTTTGGGAATTATTTAGCCTTCCTGTGGATGTTTCCTCGTGTGTAAAATGGGAGTATTAAGGGTACCTGTCTCATCCTGTATGCCAACTACGTCCTTAGCCTTAGGTATGCATCAGTGAATACAACACTCATGGTTTCTCTCCACATAGAGCTTTCAAGCTTTGAGATAGATAGACACCAAACAGAGAAAAATGGATATCGCCTATAAATTGTGATATGTGCATGTGTGTTACATAAAATACTTAGAATAGTACATAGCACATAATTAGCAACATGCAAGTGTTAGCATTTACTTGTTGATTGTAATGTAGTTCTGATCATGCATTATCCCTCTAATTTTGGGTTCTTAGATCTCGGAGATGTCTTAGCTTTTGCTCATTTCTGAGCTTGGCTTTCTACCCTTCCCATTGGTAACGAGAACTCCAGTATTTTCCCAGTAAGTTTCCTTTTGCTTAATTTAGCTAATGTTGGTTTCCATTGCTTGCAGTCTGAGAACTCTGATACGGCACTTTATACGGTCGTTGTAGGGATTAAATAAGATTATGTGTATTGAGCATGTGCATGCTCCATTAATGTTAATTATGAGAGGGGTGTCCTGGGCATATCGAGTGGAAAGGATAGCATTAGATGACTGTGAGCTGATAAACAGAAGCAAACAGAAGATTATTAGCAAATGCATTCAGTGTAAGGGAGAATCAGAGGACTTGGCATGTGATAAAGGAGGGCCAGCTTTCGTTTACAGGGTTAAAAGTTTGAGAGTGGCTGACAGGTTAATTGGAAGAACTCACAGAATTGAGATCTTGAACGGAATAAAGGTATTGTTACTGTTGACAGCAGTGCTCCAGGGGATTTGACCCAGTGTATGCAGTCCTTTCAGAGGCAAGCCCTTCTTTTCCTGTATCACCTAAGGAAGAATTCTATAAAAACAACCTTCAAAGAATATGATGTTTCTTCTTGACATAAAGGATTATGAAAGGAAAACTAATAAAGAATGGCAGAACTGTTTGTTTGACACCAATTCATATAGACTCATTGTTCTAAAGCACAAAAGGTATACATTTTCAACCCAGGAGGAAAGGGAATATTGTGCTGATGGATGCAATATCATAAATATGCACATGCATATTCAAATGTTGCTAATTATTCTTTTGAAACTGTATAAATTGCACTTTTGAAAACTAAGAACTGAAAATATGATACATATGGAAAACCCTTCAGCATTCTGAGATAAAAATGGCATAAAAGAGGATTACTGCAAAAGCCCTTTTCCTGTCAATTTTCTTCATTTCATTTCTAATCACCAAATTCTTCTCAGTCATTTTAACTACCCCCATAACCCAATTATTCTTTAAGCACCGGGGAACAAGAAGCACTGCAGCCCTTATCTCGTCCTAGTGCCAAGCGCAGACTTGCTTTTTGAAGATAAGCTCCTGTTCTGAATTAAAGGGCCAAAACTATGGTGAGCGCCAACACTTTTCACCACGTCATCAACATTCATTCAATCATTCTACCAGTGCTGGTGAAGTCTATACTATTTTTTGTCAGACACTGTTCTTTATTTTTGTCTTGATGGTGAATAAATACAGTTACTGTCGTATGGGGCTCTCAAGCTAGTGAGGGAGACAGACAGTAAAAAGGGGAAACAAAGGAATACACACCTGTTTTCAAGTTGTGGGGTGCGTCATGAAGAAAATGAACTGGGGCTGAGTAGAGTGGTAGAACAGGGAGTGGGGTGGCGCCGTGGAGGGTGGGCTCATTTAGGTGGGGACTACTGGGTACCAGGGACTTTTGTGTAAGGTGAGGGATGCAAATATGAGTGTTAACTGGTTCCAGACATCAGGAAGACCATTCTTAAGAGTTGGAAAGGCAATTCCGGTGCCTGTGGCTATGGTACTGAGGTCACAGTCACAGCATGGGTGTATATTTGAGCTGCTTTTTCCTGTTTTTATGAGGGGATGTCTTGAAGTTTGTGAAGTCAGGATAAGGTTGGGATTTAGTGTCTGGTCTTGAATGAGTGGGTTTCTTGTGGGATGGCGGGGTAGGGGGGTGTTCCCATCACTGGATACCCTGCGGCCAACCGACTGGGTTCACTGAGGGTTATGTTCTTTGTTTCCTGAGGACTCCTTGCTCTGTCTGGGACACCAGACAGAACAACCTGTAAACCTGTCTGTGGGAAGCTCTTCTTACTTTCCTTGTCGCCCTTAGGCATTCAAGGCATAAGCTTATTGTCCCCTGAATTATCCCCTTCATGTCTCTTCCCTATGCCACTGCTCTTTTGATCCTGCTCCTCTTCATTTAAACCAAAGTAAAAGAGATTTAAAACATAAAAAAAAATTGGATAGAAAATACTGTCAGTTATTAGTGAAAACTTACAGGCAGAAGACACAGAAAGCACCTCCAGAAACTGTCAGAGCTATAAATAACAATTCAGGCGTCTGGGGGCAAGCATCAGGGAGCCTTCTCTCAGATATGCCCCTGCCCTCTGTATCCTGTGCAGAGGGATTCTAGCTAATAGGCTCCTTATGCCTGATCTTAGGTCTCTGACTCTGTTTCTAACGAACCAGCAGAGACCTTATCTAGGGTGACGAAGAAGCCCACCAGGGATGCTGAAGAAGTGGCAGGAAGAGGAAAAAGGGTCTTTGCTGTGAGCTCTCTTAGGTTGGGCACCCGAGAAGCAGAGCTTGAGCCGGAGATTGAGATGTGAACTTATTGCTGGAGTGCTTTTCTGAAAGACCATTTGGGGAGAGAGCAGAGGAGAAAAGGCAAGGACAATGAGCTGAGTAAGGATGTCGCCTCAGATCAAGTCTAGCCTTGGTTTGAACCAGGGATTGGGGCTGGGGACTGTGGTCCTTAAACTTCGCCAAGCCAGCAAGGAGCTAGCTTTTTTACTCCAACGTAGGCCAGTCACTGGTTATGGGCTAACCCCATACATCATGGAGTAGGGATTTGTCTAACTCCTCAGGGTGGCAGCTCCATCAGCTGGAGGCAGCTCTCCAATACTTATAGCAGATGGAGGACAGGTCTAATAAAGGGAATCTGAGGGGCATGCATCACCCAATATTGACATAGGAGGCTTAAAAGTTGGCCCAATCTTTAAAAATAATTGTAATTTCTTAAATTGTGGTGCACTGAAAAACAGCCTTCGGTAACTCTCTTGTTCCTCTCCTGCCCTTCATAACTCTGATACAAATTAAACTCTAGGTAGAGACAAATTAGATAGAGGCAAAAGGAACTTTAAGACATCAAGTCTCTTTCTCAACCACATTCAAGTTCAAAGTGTAATAGCTAAAGCTGCAGTGAAGAGGAAGGACCCGCAGAAGTATAGATGGATGGGCAGCAATGGAACATAAACAAAAGCGAAGTGCTCGCTGAGGAAAGTTGCCCTACACCAAGAGCTTGATTTGTCCCCGTTTACGGTGGATAAATCTATAACACGAGAAGGATCCATAAGCTCAGCCTCCACCCATAAATATTGGCCTCATTTCACCAACTCCCTTGACTCAGATTCCACGCTCACTAAACAATCGTGTGACTGTAATTTGGTTTCCCAAACAGATCTTCCTGTGGTGAGAGAATGTTTTGTCATACTGACAGATACATTTCAGGTGAATATACGAGTTATATTTCTGATGGTAAATGAGCAAATTGGGTCCCCGTTTGTACTTCAGTCAGTTGTGAGTTTGGTTTGCTGGAGTCATTTTCCCCACGCCTAACCAATCCTGTGGCAAAGATATAATAAATCACTTTCAAAGCTGAGAGTTAGAACTGGAGCCGTGGTAACCTCCCTCAGTTTCTCTACCCTCTTTGTAGTATATATCTTTTTAGTTCCAACACATAGATGTTCAGAGGATGATGGAAAAGTCTTTGAAAGTTTGGGTATTTGCAGAGAAGGTAGAAATTTACTTGGTCTTTATGAGTGCATGTGTCAGGGAAGCATGCCAACCGCAGAGAGGATGGTGAGGAGTAAATCTGCCACCGTGCCATAGGCGCTGAAAGCAGGTGAGGAGACAATGGATGAAGGTAAGAACTTAAATCTCACAGCACAGGAAAGGAGTATAAATTATCTTTTCCTCTGCGTGTAAGTCCCACAGGGAGAGGCAGTGAGCCCAGATAGAAGCAGTGCCTGTGGTAGGTCGAGTTGTTCTTAAAGTTTGGCACACTCAGCAATAATGTGGATAAATTCTCAGGGCCCCTGGAGGACAGCCTTTCCCAGCAGTGCAGATTTCAGAGAGTTAGGATAGAGGAATGTATTTGAAGATGGGGAAACAGCTGTGTAACTCATGTGATGTAGAGTTAGTTTGGCTGCAGAGGAGTTTGACTCAGAGGAGTCAGAGACATAGCCAGACAGGAAGCTTAAGACCACATTTCAAGGGACCACAATCATCTAAAGAGTTCTGCTTGTCCAAAGAGTACTAGAGATTCATATTGTGGCGTCTTAAAGGCAGATTCTAGAGATCTTTTACGTCAATCCCCTTATTATACAGAGAGGTGATAGGCACAGGGAGATCTATGACATTACTATGATCACACAACCAATTAATTAGTGGCAGGACTGGAAACAATTACGATTGCTGAAACAAAATGATTGGTTAATTCATAGCAGCTATTATTCTTTTTTCTTTTTGTTCCAACTGTTATTTTAAGTTTAGGGGCACGTGCAGGACGTGTAGGTTTGCTACATATGTAAATGTGTGCCTTGGTGGTTTGCTGCACAGATCACCGCATGACCTAGATATTAAGCCCAGCATCCATTAGCTAGTCTTCCTGAAGCAGCTATTATTTTCAGTAACATGACTTTTTCAAAATGAATATCCTAAGTCCACATAGTTAAAGATTTAGAACTTGAAAATCCGTAGAGGTTCTAGGAAATGGGCATTTTAATTTCCCTTCTCCTCAACTCTAAGTCCCAGGACTGGTTACATGTCTCTCCTAAGGCAAGCTGCACTCAGACTTGCAGTGACTTTGTGTGGATAAAACATTGGTCTATGCTGAGGTCCTTGCAAAGAGAATTGAAGACCTCAGTCTTCAGCGAATGGGAGCAGTGATGGAGCCTAGGGATGAGGACTGACTGGGCAGAGGATGAGTATGCTGGGTCTCCTGACCCCAGGAGGCAGTTGAAAGCCTGTTGCTATACCATTGCATCATTAGACAACCATACTTTGCCAAACCTTATTACCTTAAGATTCCAACACCAGACCTGATTTTAGTGAGAAAAAATGGCCTGCCATTCTGAGTGGCCCCTAACCAGAGAGTTCAGAATTAGAGTAAACAATAAGGGACCGGGCGCAGTAGTTGATGCCTATAATCCCAGCACTTTGGGAGACCAAGGCAGGTGGATTGCCTCAGCTCAGGAGTTCAAGACCAGCCTGGGCAACATGGTGAAACCCTGCCTCTACTAAAATATAAAAAATTAGCCAGATGTGGTGGCATGCGCCTGTAGTCCCAGCTGCTTGGGAGGCTGGGGCAGGAGAGTTGCTTGAACTTGGGAGGCGGAGGTTGCAGTGAGCCGAGATCGTACCACTGCACTCTAGCCTGGGTGACAGAGTGAGATTCCATCTCAAAAACAAACAAACAAAACAAAAACATGTGCCAGTGAAATAGGATTACTAGAGAAATAAAAGAACAGAGGATATATAAGGAGCAATAAGATGCAAACATCTTCTAGTATTCTCTTTATATCTACTGAAATGTGAGCAAGCTGATTGTAAGAAATATCCCATGAACAATGGGACTAATTTCTTGCCTGTCTGTCCCAACAGGGTGAAATCTCCATTAGGGTACGGATGTGTCTCTAGCATTCACCAACATATCCCCCGAGCCAAGCAGATTGCCTGGCACATGGTTAGCAATAAATGGAAGGTGTTGAGTACATAAGCAAATGAATGGACCATCACTTTCTTCTCTCTGCTGCCTCATGTCTTCTTGTATTTATTTACAACTTCCACACTCTGTTAATACATTGTTCTCCTTCTACAGTGAGTTTTCCTAGAAAAACAATTCCAGCACTTTAGATTTCACTGCTGTACTTCATGGCACCTTAAACAAATTCTAAGAAACACTGACAAACCTTGTGGAAACTACATATGTCAACCTGAATGCCCCAAGCTTATCTTTCTTACAGAGGGGATTAGCAAAGCTTGCGAAATCTGTGCAAAATCTCCATTACAAATGAAACTGGTCTGGCCAGAGGGACCTGAAAAGCACAAAACAAACCTATGAGAATTTTTTAAAAGTTGAGCTGTCACGTCTGTCTTTTAAGCAGACAAGACGTATAGACATTGAGCCGTTGGCTTAAGATATCTTAGAGATTGCAGAAAATTGACTGGTTTGATCAGATCAATAATCTCATTTAAAATTATATAGAAAGTATACATTTGGCTTCAATGCAAAACTTTAAGAAGAAACTGAAAGCTTTTGAGAAAGAAATGAGAAACAGAGATACAGGCCTTGGCAATGAGTCTTGGATGTATCTGAGTCACCTTTAACACCCTTAAGATAGTCCTCTACTTTCAGCAGGAATTCAGCCTTTTGGGGGATTCAGTTCTCCGCTATTGTTCTTTTGATTTCGTCCCTGTCTCTATTAAAAGTCTTTTATGAAATATGATTTAGAATAGTAATTTCAGAATAATACTTAGATCCACCATACCTGGCTAATTTTTGCATTTTTTTTTTTTTTTTTTTTAGAGGTGGAGTCTCGCTGTGTTGCCAAGGCTGGTCTCAAACTCCTGGCCTCAAGTGATTTCCCATACCTCAGCCTCCCAAAATGCTGGGATTATAGGTATGAGCCACTGCATCTGGCCTAGACTTAAATTCATCTAACATTTATTGAAGCATCTTTTAGGTGGCAGGCATCTGCTTAGGATTGGGGATTAAAAGGTGATAAGACAGTCATAGTCCTTATCCCCAAGAATTTTTAATTTAGTGAGAAAATTACAAACTCACAATTATAGGCTGTGATATGGTGTGAAATAATCAAAGTGTAGGGTTCTGTGAAAGCGCAATAGAGGGATACGCATGACTGCTACTTATAAATTGAAGGTGAAGAATATTTAGATGAAGGAAGAGGGCCAGGAGTAGGGGTGGGGAAAATAAATAGGGACATCACACACACAAATTCAGATGCACACAGTGTGGGGAATGGGTCCAGGAGATTAGGTGGATAGGCATAGCCACTGCACATCTTTATGGCAGCTGTGTTCTCTGGCATAAGGTTGCATCTGCTCAGAGAAAGGAGTGCCTTTTCTAATTTGCACAGAAGTGTTATTTGGACTAACTGTGTCATTGTGAAGAGGTGAATTGGGACCAAATTATGAAGTACTTGTAAATTTTGACTTGAGTCCTGAGAGATTAGATTTCACTGGGGAGCCCACCAGTACTTTCAGCAGGAGAATGACAGATCATATGTGCATTTTAGAAAGATTACTAATGAGACTGTAGAGGTAATTGCATGAGGAGTAGGAGATGGATAGGGAGATTGTAATAGTAATCCAGAGGATAGATAAGGGAGACCATATGGAGAGAAGTGACTGGTGAATCATTGGGATTCTTGAGGAATGAGAGCAGGTTGATTGAGAAAATACTCACCATTGCTACAAAGAAAATAAAAGACCTAGGAATACAAATTACAAGGGATGTGAAGGACCTCTTCAGGAGAACTACAAGTCACTCCTCAAGGAAATAAGGGAGGACAAAAACAAATGGAAAGACATTTCATGCTCATGGATAGGAAGACTCAATATCATGAAAATGACCATATTGCCTAAAGTAGTTAATAGATTCAATGCTATTCCAATAAAGCTATCATTGACTTTCTTCACAGAACTAGAAAAAAAAAGTACTTTAAATTTCATGTGGAACCAAAAAGAGACCATTTAGCCAAGACAATCCTAAGCAAAAAGAACAAAGCTGGAGGCATCATGCTACCTGACTTCAAACTATACTACAAGACAACAGTAATCAAAACAGCATGGTACTGGTACCAAAACAGATATATGGACCAATGGAACAGAACAGAGGCCTCAGTAATAACACCACACATCTACAACCATCTGATCTGTGAGAAACATGACAAAAACAAGCAGTGGGAAAAGGATTGCCTATTTAATAAATGGTGTTGGGAAAACTAGGTAGCCATTTATAGAAAACAGGAACTGGACCCCGTTTGTACACCTTATCCAAAAATTAACTCAAGATGGATTAAAGACAAGTGTAAGACCTAAAACCATAAAAATGCTAGAAGAAAACCTAGGCAATACCATTGAAAACAGCCATGGGCAAAGACTTCATGACTAAAACACCAAAAGCAATTGCAACAAAAGCCAACACTGACAAATGGGATCTAATTAAACTAAAGAGTTTCTGCACAGCAAAAGAAACTATTATTAGAGTGAATAGGCAACCAACAGAATTGGAGAAAAATTTCGCAATCTATTCATCTGACAAAGGGCTAATATCCAGAATCCACAAGGAACTTAAACAAATTTACAGGAAAAAAACCCCATCAAAAAGTGGGCAAAGAATGTGAACAGACATTTCTCAAAAAAAGACATGTATGCAGCCAACAAATATATGAAACAAAGCTCATCATCACTGGTCATTAGAGAAATGCAAATCAAAACTACAATGAGATATCATTTCATTCCAGTTAGAATGGTGATCATTAAAATGTCAGGAAACAAGAGATACTAGAGAGGATGTGGAGAAATAGGAATGCTTTTACACTGTTGGTGGGAGTGTAAATTAGTTTACCATTGTGGAAGACAGTGTGGCGCTTCCTCAAGGATCTGGAACAAGAAATACCAGTTGACCCAAACTTGACTTCAGTTTTGGATGTGCCTGAATTTTTATACTGACGGTGAATCCAAGTGGAGAGAGCTACAGGTAGTTGGATATGTGAGTCCACAGCTCAGGAAAAGATTGGGCTGAAGATACATATTAGGGTGTTATCAAATAGAGATGAAAAATTTATAGGAATAGATGATATTACCCAGAAGAAGTGTGAGAAATTAAAAGAGAAGGGGACACAGAATGGAATCTTGAGAGATCCTAATGTTTAAAAAATAGATGGAGAAAGAATTGCCATCAAAGAATAGTGAAAAATAGTAGCTAGAGATGCCAGTAGGCTCGTTGGTCTAAGAGGGGAAATCCCACTTTCTTTGCTAGTGAATGGTTCTGGAGTAAGGTTGTGACCCTATTAAGGCTAATGACTTGAGGAGAGATTTCACTCTTCAAGACCCAGGGAGAAATAGAAAAATAAACACATCATAAAGAAAATAGGGATTAAAGCAAAACTTGTTGAAAATTGTAAACGGTCATGTATAAAAATGTCTCTTTAATACTGTTTTTTTTTTTTTTTTTTAAGAGATGGAGGTCTCACTTTGTTGCCCCCATCAGTGAGGGAATCATAGCTCATTGCAGACACAAACTTCTGGGATCAAGTGATCCTCCTGCTCCAGTGCCCTGAGTAGTTAGGACTACAGGCACATGTTTATTTTTTGTGTGTATTTTTATTTAACTATATAAAATAATAAAAATAAATTTATTTTCTGTATGTTTTTCTGTAATCTCTTTCAATATAGTAAGCCATTGATATCATTTGTAAATTAAAATACAGAATATGAATCTATTACACAAAATAATTTCAGACTTTGCCATCAGCTTGGAATTTGTTCTCTAGTATTCTCCTTTGAAAGGAAACTTGTGAAAAGGTTATGTTAAATCCTTGCTTTCTCATCTTGTCTGGACTGTGCTCTCAGGTTTTAGTTGAAGCAGGGCCATTGCTTGGGCTCCTAGTCAGAGATGACTACCCTTCTGTCTGATGTAAACTATCTTCTGGTCCAGGGTATAATAACTGAGAAGGCTCTGTTAATAAAAGTCTTCAGTTTAGCCTGTTATTGCTGAATGATTTTTTCATGGAGTACTTATTCTCCACATTCAAGAAATCAGTAACATTGTCATTTTAATACCTTCTTTTTATGGCAGATGCCATAAGCATATTTCCTTTCCCTTCCAGCACACTGCCTATTATGCAGATACAACTTTAACCAAGCAAAGTTGTAAGAGGTATAAATAAATAATTTTGCATTTTCCTCATAGGACAAATGACTAAATGCTAATTTGGAACCTGGCAAACTTGGCTTGCTTGTTAGAAAATTTTAGAATAATGTGCCCCCTTATTGCAATTCATGCCATATATCCTATTTTATATGGTGAATCCCCAAATGAATAAAATAAATTGTGCTTCTTCTAATGCTGTTTTCTGGAAGACAGGAAATGTGTGTGTGGCAGAGGCAGAAATTTAGTGTTGCTTCCATTGACTGAATCTTATTTTTCATTTATATATTCCTACCATCTTAGGTTGAAATGATGTTATTTCTGTAAGTTTGTCTATATCATGACCCAAGATATCACCTCTGATGTTTCATGAACCACTTTATTTCCTGAGTTTTAAAGTGTCTGTATTTTTAGCAGGTGTAGAGAGACATGGTTTTCTGTTGATGCGGAGAATTCTGTGCATACTAGGATGCCTACATTAAATTCAGTCTCTTTCTAAAGTTAGTAGAATTCTGTTTTTTTCTGATTCATTTAAAATTATTTCAAATATTGAAGAACTACTTAGTATTCAAAACCAAAGTAGCGTGAAGTGATAATGTTGCAGTTCGACCTCTAAAAACTTCTACTTTAGATCCAAAGTTACTTTTCGACAAATATTTACTGAGTACCAATTATTTGTTGGGCAAATAATTGGTATAGGGTCTGAGATAACACCAGTGAAAAGAACAAAGTCAGTGTTTTCCTGTAGCTTATATTCTAGTTAAAAGAGAAAGGCAATACAAGTAAACTCATAAAGGTATTACATTTCATGTATCTTTTAGAGAAGGCAAAAGATTAGAGTGTGGCAATTGTGGGAAGGTGTTGTAAATATATATGGACTGGTCAGAAATGGCCTCTCTGATAAAGGGACATGTAAAATGAGGAATGAGAAGTAGACTTAGCAACTAAGAGGCCAGGTGACTGTAGGTTTGGCGACTAAGAAGTCAGGTGACTGGAAAAACCATCTACATGAAAGACTGATAGTCAGCTAGTATATAGTCATTAACTACTGGTTGGTCCCTGTTTCATACTAGTTATTAAGTGTTTTGAATATCTTCCCTTTCCATGATGGCAAAATATTTTGACAAGAGCATTTATGTAGAAGGACATGGTAAAACAGGTGCTAAGTTCTTCAAGGAACAAGGGGATGAGCTGGAGGTGTGGATATGAACATAACAAGGAGGACAGGTGATGGTATGGCTTAATGGCTTGAACTTCTGAATTGCTGACGTGTTTTAGGGAGGAGGAAGAGCTAACAGTCCTTGAGTGCCAATGAGGAATAAGGTGGGTGACCTCATCCCCACCACACCAGTGAAACAAGTGGTTTGGGAGAGAAAGACACCACTTGAGTTGGCTACATGCAAAGCAGCATCCTCAGAGGACAGCCAGATTTCAGTTAAACCGAAGTTGAGGAAGTATTCAGAGAATAAATTAAGGATAATGGGTGTTTTGTCAGTGACAGCTGGTGATTCTCAGAGGGTATAGTGGAAGGTCAGACAGGTCAACTATTGGTGGAAGCTCAAGTCAGATTAAGGGGATGTACAGACCTATATGGGGATAAGAGCCCGGCGGGTGGGGATCATCAAAGGAGCACTCAGGTAGGGCAGGAAGTGATATGTTCTGAAGGCTTGTCACAGTGAGTGTGAGGAAGATGGATGTGGTATCTTTCTGGTGCAGGTATAGCTCCCTGAGTGGTTCAGTCATAGTAATGGTGGAGTGGAGGTAGTTGAGGCACTGTGACATTTGTAGGAATGCGTGACTCCACAGACACTCTCTGTGAGCTCTGCCTAATGCCACATGGTGGACACCCCATAGCCGATTAACCAGGTAAGTGCCACAGCTCTGCTTCAATTCTACACAGGACATCAAAACATCTAAGTCCAAATGGAAAACTTCATGTAATTAGCCGGATGGTTTTTAAATATTCAGATGATCTCATTCCATGGAGAAAAACTTATGTATGGCTATTGGAAAATTTAACTTTTCATCTCTTGCACTTCATATTCTAAATCTGTGTCTTTGTCTATTTCGGCCCAAATTACCTACACCTGAGATTCTGTAGCTGTAAAGCCACTCCTTTACAAAGGAGAGGAAGCAGATCCTATATGGAGTTAATTCCTGGGTGTGATTAAAACTCACCAATGTATAGAATTTCTTTTTTAAATAGAACAACGTAGAACTTCTGAAGGAGTTGATCTCTGGATTCACCTTTTATGGACAGTGAAGTTTCTCATCCAGCACTTTGCTTTATACATCAGGTTCAGGAGCATTTTGCAAAAGAAGGAAGCATTGTAGAATTCTAGAGTCACTGGATTGGATTTTAACTCCTGCTGTGGCTCTCAGGCTAACCAATCCCTGCACAGATGGGGAAATAGACATGATCAAGGCCCCAACTTACATGAGTGGCAGATGTGGGACCAGTTCCCAGAGACCTGGACTGTTAAATTTTGTGTTTCTTTGACATCTGGAGCAACGGTCTCTCTGTAACTTTGTCAAATAACTCACATTTCTCTTCAAGCCATTTCTGTTATCACACAAGGGTAAAACCGCAGAGGCTGAGAAGGCCAAGTCTCACAGTGAACCTATCAACTCAAATGAACCTATCAACAGGAGGCCTCTGTCCTCTCAATAAACTCTGCTCTGAGCACTGGAATGAGAGCCAGCAAATTGAGGAATAAGTTGGCATTTGCTTAGTAGATATTATATTTCTTTCCTCAGTTTCCTCAAGCATAAAATGAATACATAGGAGCAGATAATCTCCAAGGGTTTTTTAAACCCAAACTGTAGATAACCCTATGAAAGTCTTAGCAATCTCGATTTTGCAGATGTGGACCAATAAGGATTTCTGGACTATTTTACTAAAAATAAGTCTTTAACTGCAACCTGTGAAGAAAATAATTGTGGAACTGTTACACACATTTGTTGAAATTTTATTACTACATAGGCATCAACACAACCAGTTTGTATGCACCTTAGGAATAAGAAACACATTCCTTACGGGTTTAACTTTTTTAGTTTTATTTCCACAAAGGAGACAAAGGCAGTTTACTTATTCTGCAGTTACCATAGGTGGAAAGCTATCAATAAAATCCCATGGTTTCCCCAGTGATTATGCAATCCTAATAATTAAATCTACACATCTGCTAAATAACAGCGGATTCAGAGTCTAGCAATTTACATGGAAGGAAACAGATGTCATTTCAGTATAATCTCTTCACTTTCACCATGAGTGCTGTGAACGCTGCATACCCTGCCGTGATTAATCTATCAAAATACTCTACTCCATTTACTCCGTTTTATTACATCCCGTGTCACAGGAGATGGAGCAGCTGTTTCTGGATAGAAAGCAAAGAACTGGTACATATAAAGCAGTCTCTGAATAGGTGCAGCAAACCGATTTCCTGAATTATTAGAAAAGAGAGATCAAGTGTCTACAGTGGGGTGATTTTCAGAAGCTCTGGTGGAACTACTGTCTCAATCAACAGCAAAAATGGAGAATGGGCTGAAGCATACAATGAATAGGTACATTTTCCCTTCACACAGAAATGCCTTGCAATGCCATTCCATCCTTCGGAGTTAAAAACCCAAGTCATATCCTCTGTTAAGCACAGCAATTCTATTTGAAGAGCAGGTTCTTTCTTAATTTAGTTGCCATTAAATAAAACCCCATCTTAAGGGGAAAATAATAACATATGAGATAATCCCAAATTCTGAAAACTCATGCTGAGAAGTTTAGAAAGAAAAAAGTTGGGTTTGTAATTCTAGTCAACTTTGTTTTGTAATGAAAAGTGTTATCAAAGAGGACATTGAATATTTGCTGTGAAGTTATCAAGTACATTTTCATTGATGCAAATAAGATTAAAAGAAAAGATAGTGGAGAAATTTAAAAATAAATATATATAATGTATTCTTAGAAAGAAACATCACATTTTATTAGAGGAACAACTGAAACTTTGGTTCGGATAAGAATTTCTTGGGATGCTAAAACCCCCAGATATGTCAATTCAGTGAATCCTGGATGAAGTTCAGGAATCTGAATTTTTAAGATGCCTGCTAGTTAATTCTGATGCAAGTCATCCTTGGCTGATTCTGAGAAATGTGGTCTAAATAATAGTTTCGATAAACATGTATTGATACTATCATGTAGTATGTATACATTGTAGGGACTCAACATGTCTGCCAAAAGCATGGGACAAATAAGAACTCTGTCTTTGGAATCAGACATCTGTGCTTAGGTCGTAGTTCTTCCTTTTGCTAGCATTTTCATTTTGGGCTAAATCATTTTTCTTTCTCAACCTTAGTTTTACCATCTGTAAAATGAGTGCATACAAACTTACCTTCTAGAGTGGTTGTGAAAATTTGTAATTAATTAACTCCTTGCAGGATCAGTCTGCAATTGTTGCCTTTCATTCCTTTCCTCCCATTCTCCTTTAAACTCACTCGTATCAGGCTCCTGCCCCCAAAGAACCCAAAACCATCCATACTGCTCTTGTTGTGGTCACAAGTGACCTCCACCATTGAATCTAGTGGCCAGGGCTTAGTCTTCATCTTATTTGACCTTAGTCATATAATTGCAGGAATCATATAATTGTTTGTGCCTTTTTTTTCAATAGAATTTCTTTGCACATTTTCTGAGAGTCAATCTTTCATGGCTTTCCTCGCACCTTGCTTGTTGCTCCTTCTTGGTCTCCTTTGCTGGCTCCTCCTCTTCTCACTGACCTATCAGAGTTGGAGTGCTCCAGGGCTCTGTCCTTGGTCCTCTTCTCTGTCTACATTCATGCTCTGGTTTTAAACATCACATCTGATGGCTACCAAATTTATGTCTCTAGTATAGACTTTTTCTTCCTGAACATACTAGAATCATATATCAAACTGTCTCTTTGCTATCTCTACTTGGATGTCTACTAGACATTTTGAATTGAACACAGCCAAAACTGTGTGGAGCTGTGTGGAGCTGATTTTCCCTCCACTGTCCCCCAACCTGCTCTAAATATGACCTTCTCCATCTCAGCTGATGACAAATTTATCCTTCCAGTTGCTCAGGACAAAACCTTGAAGTCATGCTTGATGCCTCTGTTCATCTCATACCCCATATCCAGTCCCTCAGGAAATCCTTATGACGGTTCCACACTTTACCACCTCTTTGGCTATCATTCTGATAAGAGCCACCATGATCTTTTTCCTGAAATAGTGCAAAAGCCTAATTAATTGCCTGATTTTCCTGATTTCACCTTTGCCTCTCCGTAGTCTATCCTTTACAGAGCAACCAGAAAAATCCTTTTAAAGTGTGAGTGAGATCATATTACTACTCTACTAAAAACAAAGGAGTAGTTTTCAATGACTTTCTGTGTCATTCAGTAGAAAAAGCCAAGTTGTCATTATGACCTACCAGTTCCTATAATATAGTCCCCATGTTCTCTTTAACCTCATTTCCTCATCTCCATTATCCTCTAGCCAAACTGACTTCTGCTATTCCTGAGCCTGGCATGATTGCACTAACATTTCAACCTACCTGGAATACTCTACTCCTTGCATTCTCATGGGTTTCTCCCTCACCTTCTTCAAGTCTTTGCTCAGTAGTTACTTCTTATTGATTCCTCCCTGACAACCCTACTTAAAACCACACTCTTTACCCTCTCCTTGACTCTTCCTATCTCCTTCCTCATTTACTTTAAACATTTTATATATATATATATATATATATATATATATATATATATATAATTTTCTATATTATATAATATACTTATTTTTATTACTGGTTGACTGATTGTAAGCTCTATGACAACAGGGATTTGTTTTCTTTTTTTATTCACTGTTGTGTCCCTAACATGCAAAACGTTGCGTTTCACATGGTGGATGTTCAATAAATATTTATTGAATAAAGAAATGAATGCCCCTGATTTTTGTTAATATAATTCATTAGAGTATTAAATAATTTTATAGAAATTGTGATAGTCTTCCTGAAATAAAACTGGTTTAAAATGAATTCATTTGATATATAACTTGTATGCTTCTTTTTAAAAATTGATCATCATCAATGATAGGTAGAAGGGCTTAGAGTGTGCAAAATGTTCTACATGCCTTCCATGCATCCCCTCATTTAACACTTACAAATGACCATGAAGATGACATTATAATTATTATCTGGATTTTGCAGATGAGGAAAGTGATGAATAGAGAGGTCAAGTGATTTGCTCAAGGTTACCCAGCTATTAAGCTTCAGAGCTGGGATTCAAGTGTAGGGAGCCTTCGCCAGACTCTACTTTGACAATGCCCCAGGGAAATAACCACATGGAGGCACGGAATAACTCAGTGACTAGTTGTGTTCGAAACACTGGCTGCTTGATGACTTAAAATTAGTTTTCAACAGTTGTGTGTCAGATGTAGTTGACCTTTGATTCACCTTTTGGACAGTCCCTGTTGCTTTGTTCCTAAGACTGAGATGTGTAAATTGCTAAGTCTTTATCTCTATTTCTTGCATTTTTGACTGCTAGAGGCTGATCAAATACATGCCCTATCTAAGAAAAAATTTTAAAAGTATATGTTATAGGCCTATTGGGTACTCCGAGCTCGGTCCATTTTCTTTTCTTCTATAGAAATAACAGCTTGGCCTCAAACAAGCTTTCAAGGAGACCCAGATGGTGAATAATAATTTTGATAGATCCGTTGTTCAGTTTTAAAAAGATATCAGTCTAGCCATTAATGAAAGTCAGGAAATTGCTTTACCGTAGTAAAGTACTGTCAAAAGACCGTTTATAAATTGTGAGGATATTACTTTTTCAATTAAATTTAAATATGATAATGAATGAAGAGAAAGTTGCACCAGCTCATAATTAGAGGAACTTGTATAAACACAAAGGTGAGAAAAAACATGAAGATTATCAAAGTACTTATAATTTCTATGAGTAGAAGCCTCAAGAGCTCAGTCTAAGGGGTCAGTGCTAAATGACTGCTGTTATATTTTAACCTGGTTTGCTTGGGTTATTTTTAAACTTTTGACTTTTATTGTAGAGGTGTGTTATTATCTACTAGAGACCAAATCTTTTATTGAGTTCAAATTCTGATTGAGGTCATCAGTGATTATGGGAGAACTCATAAATAATATTCCCTACATTCTGGGTGGAGATTGGGATTTCAAGAGCCCATTAATAATGGTTATTCTTTACTATTCTGTATAGCTGGATAGAAGCAAGGTTAGACTGCCCTCTGCCCTGGGGGAACAGAAAAAAAGTTTATGCACAAGCTTTCTGATAACCTGGAGAAAGTTAACTGAAAAAGTGTGGTCAAAGTGCTAAAAGTAGTAAATAATTTACTGTAAAACTTTAGACTTCTTTTGGTTTACAGTCGAAACTGACAATGTGTTGGCTTTAGAAGTTTATTTTATAATTTAAAGTCATTTTTGCAAGTATACGATTGTTATTTTTTTATTCTACTTTAAGTTCTGGGGTACATGTGCAGAAGATGCAGGTTTGTTACATAGGTATACTCGTGCCATGGTGGTTTGCTGCATCCAGCACCCCGTCATCTACATTAGGTGTTTCTTCTAATGCTATCCCTCCCCTAGCCCCCCACCCCCTGACAGGCCCCGGTGTGTGATGTTCCCCTCCCTGTGTCCTTGTGTTCTCATTGTTCAACACCCACTTATGAGTGGTTTTTAGTTGAAACTGACAATGCTTCGGCTTTAAAAGTTTATTTTATAATTTGAAGTCATTTTTGCAAGTATATAATTATGTTCTGAGGTATGGCATATGAAATTGGATGGCTTTTTATTGATACATTAATATCTGTAAACATTTGTAGGCAGTTATTGTTCTTTGGAAAGTTATTCAGTATTTCCCACAAACTGGGGGCCTTAATGAATCTCAGAACATGAATTCATAGATAGAACTGGACCTTCATGAGAGTTAGATATACCACTGTGCAGTGGATAATACTGTTGCCCACCTAGAATTCAGTCTCCTTTTCCTCTTTACTAACAGAACCTGAGTTCAGATATCCACCTGAGCATTCTAGTTCTGGGAAGGCTGACTCCACTGCAGAGGAGGTAAAACCTGATTAGTCTAAGCTATGTAACAAAAACCTCCCTTTGAAGACTACTGTTGGATCAGATTGATACATGACTTACTTTGACAATTCAGATTATAGAAAAGGACATATATTCCATGAGTGTGGGAGAGGTCTTGCTTTATCTTTTCTGTTCAGTATAAACAAGAAAGCATGAAATTCTCATGTCCAAACTTGGCTAACTTGAAGTAATTAGAGATCAGTTTTAGGATGAAACTGACACTGAGGATTGCTGAGTAGAGGGAAAGAAGGAACTTCAAGCCTTGATAACATAATTGAACTCTCTGATTGAACTGGCCATAAAACACAATTTTGGGCTTCCTTTAATGGTAGATATTCAATATCCCATTATTGTAACTACTTTGAGGTCATACTTCGTAACAAAATATAATAGCTGGATGGCTTAAACTATAGACATTTATTCTTATAAGTCTAAAGGTTGGAAAGCCTAAGGTCAGGGTTCCAGAAGATTTGGTCCTTGGGGAAAGGGATTCGTTCTGGGCTGCAGATGGCCACCTTCTTGCCGTATCCTGACATGCGAGAAAGAGGAAGCTCTGGTGTTTCTTTCTCTTATAAAAGCATTAGTTCCATCATGTGGATTCTACTCTCATGATCTCATCCAAACCTATTACCTCCTAAATGCACCACCTCCTGATAGTATCAAATTGGGAGTTAAGGCTTCAACATATGAGTTTGGTAGGAATACTAACATTTAGTCTATAACATTATGCCTGGACCCTCCAAAATTCATGCCTTTCTCACATGCAAAGTACATTGATTCTATTCCAGTAGTCCCAAATGTCTTAACTTGTTTCAGTATCAACTCTAAAGTCTTATCTGATATTATTTACATCAGACAAGAACGAGACTTGAGTTACCATTCATGCTGAGGAAAAATTCCTCTCTAGTTGCAAACCTTCAACTCCAGATAAATTATGTGCTTGCAAAATGTGATGGTGGGACAAGTATAAAATAGTCATTTCTATTCTAAAAGGGAAAAATTGGAAGGAAAAAAGGAAAGACAAATTCCAAGCAAGTCCCAAATCTATCTTGACAAATTCCATTAGATCTCAAGGCTCCAGGATAATCCTCTATGTGGATGCTTTGCCTTCTGGACCCACCAGGGATGCAGTCCCACGTCTACAGTTCTGCTTTGTGCAGGGTTGCGCCCTCAGGATTCTGCTGGATGGAAGTTGGGCATGCAAGGCTTGGGAAGCCTGCCTCCACAGTGCTGGGTGGCTGCCCTCTGGCCTGTTGAATTTGAGGCAATGGCCCTACCATTTTGAAACTGAAATGTAAAAGAGATCCCTGATGATTTCTGAACCATCTTCGGAGTTGTTTTCCCTTGTCTCAAAGACCAGTGCCCATTCACATCCGTATAGTCTTACGTTACAGTTCTGTAGGGTCTAAGAAGTCCAATAGCTTTCTTTCCTTTGATCCCATCTGCATTCTCTTCAATAACTGGCAGTGTTTACCCTCAGGTGGTTGATTATGTCTGTGGCTCACACCCATACTAATCTCCTTATCAAACACTTGTTCAGCCCCACTCTTGGTATTCTCTGCAATATGGATAGACTGAGAATTTTATAAATCTTTAAGTACTGGTGCTTGTTTTTCTTAACAATTTCTTCTTCAATTGTTCTCTTTTCCTGTGTTGGATGATAAGCAGTCAGGAGTAACCAAGCTGCATGTTCAACACTTTGCTTAAAAATCTCTTTGGCTAAATATCCAATTTCATTGTTTCTAAGTTCTTCCTTTCACAGAACATTAGAACACAAACACAGTTCAGCCGAGCTCTTTGCCACTTTGTAACTAGGATCATCCTTTGTCCCTGGTCCAATAATAGGTTCGTCATTTCTATCTGAGGCCTCCCAGAATGGCCTTTATCATCCATGTTTCTACCAAAATTATGTTCAGATTATTTACATACTCTCTTAGAAGATGGGTGCTTTTTCTACAGCTCTCCTTTTCTTTCTGAGTCCTCACCAGAATCTACCGTAATGCTCTTTTCACAGAGATCTTGCCTTTTCTACCACATACCCCAAAACTCTTCCGGCCTCTACCCATTACTCAGTGCCAAAGCTGCTTCCACACTTTTAGCTGCTTGTTAGAGTGTACCTCACTTATTGGTATCAAGCACTATCTTAGTCTGCTTGGGTTGCTATAGTACAATACCAAAGATTGGATGGCTTAAATAACATTTATTTTTTCACAGTTCTGGAGGCTGGAACTCCAAGATCAAGGTGCTAACATGGTTAGGTTCTGATGAGGTCCTCTTGATGGCTTGCAGACAGCCAGTATCTCACTATATGTTCACATGGCCTTTCCTTGGTGTGTGTATGTGGTGGAGGGGAGAGACAGACAGAGAGAGAGTGAGAGAGAGAGAGAGACAGAGAGTGAGAGAGAGAGAGAGACAGAGACAGAGAGAGATCTTCTTCCTGTCTTTTCTTCTTTTCTTCTAAGGGCAGTAATCTCATCGTGGGGGCTCTACTGTCAAGAGCTCATCTGCACCTAATTACTTCCCAAAGCCCCCATCTCCTAATACCACGGGGGTTAGGACTTCAACATATAAATTTTGGAGGAGCACAAACATTCAGTTCATAGCAGAGGGCTTGTAGTTCTATTTGAGACTTGGAGTTTCAGAGCTACCAACCACTGTCTGCATGATCTGAGATGTAATGGCCATAATCAATCATCCTGCTGGAGTCCCTTCACATTTGGGAAAAGCTCTCCTTGGGCAGGGGGAGGGAAGTAGAAAACAAATCCTGAAGCAAGATCAATCCTTATTTGTCTTCCAGCTTTCCTGGAAGGTAGAAAAGAATCGCATGGCGGAGGTTAGATGAAGAAAACCCTTAAGAAAAAGGCAAAAAGCTGGGAGCAGAAAACAGTTTGTGTCTCTGTAGGTACACATAGTAGTACTGTAGAGAATAAAAGGGCAGGATGCTGCACACTGACCTATTTACTAGCACTACGGAGAGAGTGATTTCCAAATAAGAGTCAGAGTCTAAGACTTTCGGATCAAGAGCAGCAGCAGATGAGCAAGGCTTCATGGCAGAGCTAAAAGACGTTTCTCTTTAGCAGAAGCTTGTGGCATACAACTTGGGAAGTGTAAGAAAAGCTTCACTTTTCAAAGTCTTTTAGAGGAAACTGATCCGTGAAGTGGGGATTGAGGTGGCACTGGATATTGATGCTTATGTTACATTAATACGTAACACAACCCATTTTTGTTCCTGAAGAAGAAAATCTTTACTAATCTTTACTGTGACCAGCACTTAAAATCTACTTTGCAACCTTCAAAGAAAGGAGGGAGTATGTCAGACCTCTGCAAATATGATACATGTCCTTCCATTGGAAAATTGCACACTTTTTACGGGAGCTATTGCAAACTTGAGTGCCACCCGAGCACACCGGGAATCTCTCCATTAGACGAGGGTTTGGTAAAGCTTTTTTTGAAAATGTCAAGGAGAAAACAATTTAGGCTTTGGGGGCCGTATGCTGTCTGTTGCGTCTACTCAGCTCCACCATTGAGGCAGAAAGCAGCCATAGACAATACATAAACAAATGAGTATGGCTGTGCTTCAATAGAACCTTATTTATGGTCACTGAAATCTAAATTTCATATAATTTTCAAGTGTCACATATTATATGTCACATATTATTTTTAAAATTGTTTTTTTTACTATGTAAACAGGTAACAACTATTTTTAGCTTGTGAGCCACATAAAAACAGGTGGTAGGTGTGACTTGGCCTGTAGGCCATAGTTTGCTGCCTCCTGCACTAGACAGTAGCCAGCCATAGAGGGCAATGGGCCTCTTTCCCATGAAGAAGGGAGAATGCCAGTCTCTTAATACCAGTTCAGCCTCTTCACCTTTGAGAGCAGTGTCCCTTCAATAAATCACCTGTAAAGAACATCCTTCTCACAAAGACAAGCATTAATTTTCCTCTGAGAAAACACAGACTTGCCTGTAATGAGGAAAGGACATTTTTCCTGTCAACCTGGGTTTTGTGTTTTGTCCTTTGTGAACAACAGACTGCTCTATTACAATGCTGAGAAGCATTTGGCTCTTTTTTTCACCAGACCTGAAACTTGGCTGAATCACAGGAACAACCACGCTGGTTGTCAATGACTGTTCTTTTTGGTGCCAGAAGGAATGGTGCCAAGTATGATTAAATTCTTTCGATTTCTGGCCTCCTGCTGATGGGGACAATAAGAGGAGGGTCTGGCCAATTCTCCCAACACACATATAAATTTTTTAAAGCAAAAATAGCACTATATTGTACGTGTTGTTTCTCTTTAAGAAAAGACAATATAGCCAACAATTTTCTATATTATCTATAACATTATTGTAAATGGCCATGCACTATTTCATCACACATTGTAAAATGACTTGACCAAATTCTCCATTTTTGGTATTTAAATAGTTGCTGATTTAAAAATATTGTAAAAATCATGTGATGAAATTAAGATATATCTTTGTGCTGATTTGTGATTGTACTTTCTGGCTGAGTTCCTAGAAATGAAATTGCTGGAGTAAGCATGTGTTAAAGGCTTTTGATAAGTGTCACAAAAGTACACTCTAGATTTATTTCAATCAGTTTATATTCCCATCAGCAATACATGAAAGTTTCAATTTCTCTGTACTCTTGCCATTAAAAATTTAATTTGTTAGGAAAGTACAAAGTAAAATGTACTTTTAAGTAAAATGTTGTATTTCTAGATATCTTTCATAATATCATGAATATTTAAGGGGGGAAGGACACTGTCTTTTTGATCATTAATTCTTGGTTCCTAGTGCAATGCCTGGCATGTAGTAGCTATTTAATAAATTTGGTTTGAATTAAAAATGAAGGAAAAAAGAGACAGTATTGCTTATATCTAGACATGTACTTATATATTTGCCTCAATTTTTCAGACCAGTTAATTTGTTATAAATATGATCTGATTAAATTTATGAGGTCTGCTTTTTATAAGCTATGCTTACTAATACAGTTTTCAAAAATATGACAATATGTAGAATAGAATGCAAAATGATTGTAGTAGTTATTTGGATCCTAATTTTGATCTTTATAGGAAACCTATTGTTTCTATAACTTTATATTGCTGGTAACCTTTCTTTCCATGTTTCTCTCTCCCTCTGTTCAAATCCAATTATGTAATTCACTGCATCAGGGTAAACATCTTTTATTTGGGACATGTATATAGCCAAAGACTTAGAAATTTTTTTGGATACTTACACAGATTTGATAAAGCAAAAATAAACAGCCTTGGACAAGATGTCAGTGGGAATCTCCTTGTTGTCACTTGAGTGCGATTAGGATTTTGCTATCCTAACAGTAGTTGCAGCTGTACATTCAAATGAAGAAATGCCTGCGAGGGTGAGATTCTCTTCAGATTAATACCCTACTGTTACTTGATTGTCTCAGTTGACTTATAGATCCTGTAGTGTTGAGTAAAATAATTGTCTATTTACAGAGACAAAGTAATTTCTAACTCCAAGGTCATTTGCAGTTTATAGAAAAGAGAACTTTTGAAGCTTTATAGAAACAGCACTCAGTTAAGAGGCATGGGAAAAGTAAGAGATTCTCTGGGCACAACACTTTCAGGAGATCTTCCCCCTTCATCATGAGTTTTGTAGACTTAAACTGTTAACTCATGAGGGGCTGATCACTGTCTCTTGTTCACTAATATACTGCAAGAATCATGATCAATGCCTAGTACACATCAAAAGCCCAAGAAATAATTGTTGACTGGAGAAGTCTTGTGTTTTTCCTTTTTAATCTGTCAAACAATAAATACTTCCTGAGCATTTACAAAATGCTCGTTGCTTTGGAGTTACATAATTTCTGTCTTCAAAGAGTTTATAGTCCAATTGGAGGGACAAAACCCCAACACACATGAATTTCAACAACACTAGTTGAGATTAATTGCTCATTTTAGCCACAAATAACCATCTTTACATCCACGACATGGAAATTGGCTTTAATCCCCACTGGAGGAAGCCATTTAAAACATAAAAAGTAAAAATTCTGTGATAATGAGTGACTGGGCTTCCTTTTGTAATTTTCTTCCTTCTCATATCGTGTTTCAGACTGCTATAACTGATATTAATATGTCTCACTCTAGATAAACATCTTTTAGTAGCTCCCATTTACTGCAGGGTAGAATTCAGATTCTATTGGTTTGCTGTGATAGATCAGTGATGATCACCAAGGCTCTGCTATTTCTCTCATTGAGAGGTGGTGTCTATGTCTTCTCTCTTAGAATGTGGGCAGAATCTATGACTGCTTTGACCAATAGATGTCATAGAAGTGATAGTTTGCCAGTTTAAAGGCCCAGGCCTTAAGAAACTGACAGTGTCTACTTCTTGTCTTTTGGAGCACCCACTCTTGGAACCTGAGCTTCCAGATAAGAAGTTCAACCATCCTGCTGGAGAAACCCTGAAAGAACCAGGAGAGAAAGAGTGGCCCAGCTAAGCCCTGCTTTCTAGCCTTCCCAACCAAGTTACCAGATATATAAAAGAAACAGCCTTTGATCCTCTATTCCAGCCTAGCTACCAGCTGAATATCACCATATGACTTTTAGGCAGTTGAGCCTTGCCCATTTTGTAACTCACAGATTTTGAAATAACTTTGCTTCCAGACCATCAAGTTTGGAGTGTTTGGTTACGTAGAAACAAGTGATCATGTTGATGGGAGTGTAAATTAGTTCAACCATTGTGGAAGACTGTGGCGATTCATCAAGGATCTAGAAATAGAAATTCCATTTGACCCAGCAATCCCATTACTGGGTATATACCCAAAGGATTATAAATCATTCTATCATAAAGACACATGCACACATATGTTCACTGCAGCACTGTTTATAATAGCAAAGACCTGGAACCAACCCAAATGCCCATCGATGATAGACTGGACAAAAAAAAATATGGCACATATACACCATGGAATACTATGCAGCCATCAAAAATGATGAATTCATGTCCTTTGTAGAGACATGGATGAACCTGGAAACCATCATTCTCAGCAAACTGACACAAGAACAGAAAAGCAAACACCGCATGTTTTCACTGATAGGCAGGTGGTGAACAATGAGAACACTTGGGCACAGGGAAGGGAACAACACTCACAGGGCTAGGTTGGGGTGGGGGGTGGAGGGGAAGGGAGGGAGAACAGCAGGGGGAGGGGACAGGGAGTAAGGGGAGGGATAACACTGGGAGAAATGCCTGATGTAGGCAATGGGGTTTGGGGGATGGAGACAGCAAACCACCATGACATGTATGTACCTATGTAACAATCCTGCATGATGCAGGATGTGCACATGTACCCCAGAGCCCAAATACAATTAAAAAAAAAAAAGAAACAAGCGATCATAACAGTAGCTTGTGAAGCTTCTTATATATCAATACCAACCGCTTTACTCATCATTTTCCTCCTCTTAAAAAAATTAAAGGACTTTATTATTTTGTTTTAGCAGTTTTTGATTTATAGAAAAATTGAGTAAAAACTACAGAGATAACTTCACATCCCCCTCTTCCCTCACCAATATTGCCTATTTTAAATATCTTGCATTAGTGCAGGACATTTGTTACAATTGATGAGCCAGCATTTATATATTATTAATTGAATTTCATCATTCACATTAGGATTTATTCTTTCTGTTGTACATTCTAGGGGTTTTGACAAATATATAATGACATGTATCTACCATTATAGGGTCATACAGAATTACAGTTTCACTGCCCTAAAAATCTCATTATCCTCCCTCTCCACAAACCCCGACAACTACTGATCTAACTATCTTCATAGTTTTGCCTTTTCTAGAAGGTCATATAGTAGGAATCATATGATATAAAGCTTTTCAGATTGCCTTTTTTTGTTCCCATAGCAATATGTATTTAAGCTTCTTCCACATCCTTTGGTGGCATGATAGTGCATTTCTTCTTTAATCACTGAATAATAGTCCATTGTGTGGTTATACAAGTTTTTAAATTTATTTTCCTATGGGAGGACATCTTGGTTGCGTCCAGATTTTAGCAATCATGAATAAAGTGGGTATAAAAATTCATGTGCAGATTTTGGAGTATATGTACATTTTCAACTCATGTGGATACATACCAAGGAGCATGATTGGATCATATGGTAAGATGATGTTTTATTTTGTAAGAAACTGCTCTAGTATCTTCCAAAGTGGCTGTACCTTTCGCATTTCCATGAGCAATGAGTAAAAGTTCCTTTTGCTCCACATCCTTGCCAGCATTTGGTCTTGTCAGTGTTTGGATTTCAGCCATTCTAATAGGTGTAGTGGTATCTTGTTGTTTTAATTTGAATTTTTTAGTGACATATGATGTTGAGTATCTTTCCATATGCTTATGTGCCATCTGTGTATCTTCTCTGATGAGGCATCTATTTAGATCCTTTGCTCATTTTTAAATTGAGTTGCTTGTTTTCTTTAGTTGAATTTTAACTATTCTTTATATACTTTAGATACCATTTCTTTATCTGATTTGTTTTCTAAAGATTTTATCCCACTTTTCTCCACTTTTAGCCCTCATTCTCCCTTAAACACACGCTCATTATACTCAAATCACACCAGAAATGACTTGCTTTCTCTTCGTTTCATGCTATCTCTAATTTCCATACCTTTGCACAAGCTATTTCCTTGCCATCTGACTCAAGATAGAGGAAACTTACACTTGAAGTACAGTAAGATGAGTAATATGATTATATCCTATTCTCTATAAACCTTCCTGCATTCCAGATGAATTTAGAACCTCTATTCTCTGGGCTGAGAGGTATATACCTGTATATACCTCAATTAAAATATTTAGTACACTGTCTTTTAACTCTTGGTTTATATGTCTGTCAACTCAAATGGATTATGGACATCACAAGGACAGAGCCCATGCCTTTTCCATTTTTGCATGTGTCCAGTGTTCCACATAAGAAAAGGAGACACGATAGACAGAAATTACATGAGGGAGTACACAGACTAAATCTATGTGGTGAGGTGGAGGAGGAGGGATCATGAGTACGCTGGTATGTATTTCATGGTAGACACCACGGTCTTCAATATTAAGAAATAAGGAATAAAATTTGCCTAGAAATGGATGATAAAGTTCAGTGGGAAAACATCTATTTTTGGCAAAATTTTTATCCTAGAGTTTTCTCTGCCTCTTATTTCATTACAAAATCAATATGTAGCATGAAAGTATACTTTTATGTTGTAAAAAATTTTACAAACTATAAAAAAGACCAGAGAAAATAAAATTACCTGTAGCATCACACTTTAGACACCATTATAGTGAATGTTGTTGTCAATTCATCCAGACTTTTTCTAGTTGTTTATTTACAGTGTTCTTTTTGTAGCAAAGTAAATTTACTCTAAAAAAAAAACTATATCATCAGCCTTAAGAAAAAGAGAGAGAAAGGCTCATTATATGCTCAAAAAAGGTATTTAATTCTTACTGCTCTAGTTCAAATATTCCTTTCTCACAAGATCCATGCTCTGGAACTTAGCTGCATAGTATTACACACTTTAGTCATAAATCTGCTGCTTTCTAACAGGTGCTCCTTCCCAGGATAACCTCCTCAGTTGTATCGAATATAAAATTGACTGGTTTCATATCAGAAACAAAACAAGTGGGGGAAAATTGCAAATTATCTAGAGAATAGTCTCATCACAGTGTAGTTGTCCTTATTCAACGTGAAGAAATATAAAGGAATTACTTTATTTAACCATTAGGAAGTGGTATATAATAGGTATTTTTTTACAAAACCAGAGAGTGATGTCTCTTAAACAAAGACTGTGTCTGTTTACGAGTTCTAGAATTCTCTGTCCATCTCTAAGATGACTTTCAAATGATCCCCAGTTCCTAATATTCCCACCCTTATATAATCTCTACATTTTTGAGTGTGGTGGGATATATTGACATACATTTAATAAACAAAATGGCAAAGGTAACGATATGTTGCCTCAAAGTGTTTAAGTTTCAAAAAAAAAAAAAAAACCCAATGGCTTCCACTGGAGGTCTGCTGTTTCTCACTCTCGGGTCACTAGTTCTAAGGGAAGCCAGGGGCTGTGTTGCGAGGCAACTCTATGGAATGTTCCGAGGCCTTTCAATACCCACGTGAGTGAACTTGGAAGTAGATACCTCACCCCCACAGCCAACCTGCCTCAGATCTTCAGAAAAGACTTCAACTGCAGCTGGCAGCTAGCTTGACTATAAACTGGTGAGAGAACTCAAGAGGGACCCAGCTGAGCAACACTCACACACATATTCCTGACCCATAGACGCCATAACATATTAATTGTTTGTCATTTTAAGCTGCTAAATTTCAAAGTACAGTGTTATATAGCAATAGATAACTAATACAGCTAATTTAGTTTACAACTCTGTGAAAGAGTTTTTGATGCATTTCATTATCAAATAGTTCTACACATCAATGTGATCATGCTTTCCATGCTGTTCATTAACAGTTATTTTCACTGAACTGTACTTTGTTGTTCAGAGGGGTTTACTGGTGCCAGGGTTATAATTAAATGATCTGACTAAAGAGAAAAGAAGGGAGAGCCTGACTAGAAGTTCTGGGTGGTACAGGCTACTTCCTGAGAGACCAGACACAACTAACTCACTGGAGGCCCCTTTCTCCAGTAATCAGTCCCATTCAGGAAGTCTTATATTCTAATATTGGTCTCCTGGAGGTCATAACTTTCCACTAGATCACTTTCTTTGGTGTAGGCCTAAGGAAAAATGGAACACGTTCACAATTCAAATACAAAAGCTGAAAGGATTTTCTTAAGTGTGTGGCAAATCTGTTTTACATCGAAGCTACTCCATTCTGATATGAGGCTATTTATAGTCTTTATTCACTCCCATACTCCATATGTGAACATTTTGAATTCCCTAAGCTCATAATAAGACTTTTAAAGCACAGGGTATTTGTATTTGCTTCTTCTGAACTAAAGCTGTGTTTGACATCAGGTGGGTACCTGGGGAGTGAGCTTAAGGGTACCATCCAGAACAATTCTCAGTTGTTGGAACACAACACCACATCCCTGGAGTCTGAGACTATTTTTATAGAGCCTTTTCTTCCTCTTTCTTTCTAGAAGCAGGGAGTGGTTCATTGTCCCCAAGGTTAATTCAGGGAAAATTTATTGATTTCATTTACTCCCATGACCCAGACAATAGAATTGTATAGTCACTTTTGATTGGCTTAAATATTAACCCAGCTCTCAAAACATTAAATTTGAGATTAACATCTCCAATCGATGAATCAAAAACATACAGGCATAGGAAATATTACTAGCATGACAACTGGTATTTCAAAGAAATAATGACAACAGTTTTTACAAGTTATGGTAGTTTTTACACCTTATTTTTTCCGTCTGTAAAATGGTGTGATAATTCTCCTTCAAGTTGTGAATGATGCTGGCACATGTGAACGATACTGGCTCTTTTTCCTTACATCTTCTCAACTTCTCAGATTTGTCCTTAGCCTGAATACTTTGTCCTTATACTGTGAGATGGATCTTCATCATTACTATAACTTAATATATTATTTTTATAATAAATAACTTCTGCCTGTTGTACAACTGAACTTTTACTTGGTTTGAGCAATTTTTTTCTTGATTTATTTAAGTTATTATTAGTTCATTTCTTCGAGTATTTAAATTAAATATATTTACCTTGTTTATTCAAGGGTGTTCTGGATTCAGCTTTATTATCAAAAATATTTTCACATTATTGTTTTGATCTTATTTCTAATTAATGAATAAAAGATTTCTCCTTCCTTCCTTCCCTTTCCCTGCACCTTTTCTTTCCCTTCCTCTTCCCTTCCCTTCCCTTCCCCTCCCTTCCCTTCCCCTCCCCTCCCCTCCGCTTCCCCTCCCCTCCCCTCCCCTCCGCTTCCCCTCCCCTCCCCTTCCCCTCCCCTCCTCTCCCCTCCCCTTCCTTTTTTCCCTTCCCTTCCCTTCCCCTACACCTTCTCTTTCCTTACCCTTTCCCTATACCTTCCCTTTCATTACACCTTCCCTTTCTCTACCCCTTCCCTATATCCGTTTCTCTACACCTTACCTTTCCCTACTTCTTCTCTTCCCTTCCGTTTCTGCTTTAATGTCGTTTCTCTCTTCCTTTCTCCTTGCCTTCAAGTGAAGGACTTTATGTCATTAATAAGCAGAAATTTGTTCATAATATTTTGGAAATAATAGTACTTTTTTAAGGTCCTGAAGTCATATCTTATTGTGCCAGTGGGTAAAGTTTGCTCCAACTAGGGAAGTAGGGAATTGCACTGTGTTTCTTTTTACCATTTAACTCAGATGACAGCTGTGGCTATTGTCTCTTATATTTGTGAATTAATATTGGATTTACACAGTTTTATACATGTAACCCCATATGATCTTTATTGCACTTTAAGTGGAAGATCCAGCTTTGAGTTGGGACAGATAGGTTGAGCAATTTGTCTAAATTAAACCACTCAGACATAGAATCTGGACTACTCCTTTTGACTCCTAAGTCCCAGGATATGCATCTTATTCTCAATTCTCTTTCCAAAAAAGAATGAATGTTGATAGATGCCAATCACCTAAAGCATGAAGAGGTTGTGGTATACTAATGTACCTTGAAAAAAAGTTCTGTATACCTTTCCAATAATCATCCTAAGTAAATTCCTATATTACAAATGTATAGTTCTTCTATTAAAGCCATCATGGGAGGGAGTAGTATTTTCTGTTATGTAAAAAAATGAAACTACCAAAGACAATGTAAAGCAGGTTGATGAGCACTGATATGACAGCTCCATTCATCAATTCCAGTCTTTTGGTAAGCTTTTTTTTCAATCTGAGGGGAAGAAGAGTTTTATTTTTCTTGAAGAACCATTTTTTTGAAATTTATATTATTGATTTTTTAGTCACAAAAGAAGTCCAAGAAACATCTCATAAAACAGAATTTATGTATGTAGATAAACTATGGAGTTTTGCCATGTATGCCTGTGCTCAGAGGCAAAGGTATTTTAAAATTGTTAACAAGAGTTTACAAATTAGTTGCCCTTAGCAACTTCAGCAAATCAGGTCAGCCTAACAGTGCAGGGTGAAATAAGGTACCTGGCAATTAAGTGTTTTGCATTATACCAAGCTACCCTTTACCCAAGGATGGCTCAAAGAGATTGCTGTTTCTGTTACTGTGTTATAAGATCATAACTGAAGGAAACTCAAAATTCCACTTAGGTAGGTAGCTTTGAAAACAGAAAATGAAAGTATTTCCAGTGTAGAAAGATTTAAAGTTGTGGATATGACATTAAGATGAGCTAACTGAAACGTGTAAAACTCACATTATTTGGGGCTACTTTATATTTATATACTGATTCCCATGAATAAAAAAGAAATCCAGTCAATAGTGGCTTATTTAAAATACTGTCCATATTAGTTTCCTAGGGTTTGGGTAATGAATTACCACAAATGAAGTGGCTTAATTTATTCATGTTCTCATAGTTCAGGTATCTAAAAATCTGAAATCAAGGTGTTGGCTGCGTTGGTTCTCTCTGGAGGCTCTGGGGGAGAGTTCACTTCATTACTCTGTAGAAGTTGCAAATACCAGGATAAAATCAATTTTGTCAAACCCAAACAAATTGGAGCTGGGGAATTATGAAGGAGGAGAGCTCATGCTTGTATGTATAGGGTAAGGACTTTCTCAAGGACTTTCTAAAATAACCCCTCAAGAAATTATTTTTTAAGGACTGCAGCAATTTAGCTAAGATGCTCTGGAAAGAACACTAGCCCAGTAATGGCATCTCCACCAATGCACTAACGCCAACTATAGGTTTGACGCTGTAGGACCAATGAACTCTATTTCCAAGCACCTTTCATGAACATCTTTTTGCCAATAAAAGGTTCTTTTTGCCCTCCCCTTTTCAGATGTGCCTATGGCTTGCCACAGCTGTACCTCCTGAATTATAATTCTTTTTGCTTACTTCTGAATAAATATTAGGAGATATTTTTCTCTGATTTTTTTTAGGTTGACATCTCTATTCTAGCTTCTGGTGGCCACAGACATTTCTTGGTTTGTGCAGCATTGCTCCAATTTCTGCCTTCCTCTTCATGTGACCTTCTCTGTGTTTCTTTGTGTCTCTAACCTCCCTTTCTCTTCTTACATAGACAACAATCATTGGATTTAGGACCCATGCTAAACCTAGGATATTCTCATCTTGAGATTCATAACTTAATTACAACTGCAGAGACCCTTTTTCCAAATAAGGTCACCTTTGCAGGTTTGATGTATTAGAACTGATCATATCTTTTTGGAGGCTAGTGTTCAACACACTGCACTGTTAGTGTCATAACTTTGCTAGTTGTTTTCTTTGCTGTTGTTGCTAAGCAGGTGTTATGCCAGACTCCTATTAACTTCAGTAGGGATGGCACCAGGTTTAAAAGAACAAAAAAGAGACCTAGAACCAGCAAATGAAATATGGGGTTTATTTGGGACCACTTACTTCCTGGGCAGTCCCATGGAAGCGTGCTGGACAGGAGAACTGAACCACTTGTTAAAAGTACACAGTGTACACAGCATTTTCACATAGCATCATCCCCCTGGCAACCTCCACCTGGCAACCTTCATTTAATCCAAAACAATGAGCCTTGATTCCCTCTACAGCCTGCATTTCACAGGACGGGCTGAAAGTTCAGATGTTTCTTATAAGTAAGGAATGCATCTCTGGATTGTCCACTCCCGGATTCCTTATCTCCAGGTCTGAACACATATTCTTCTTAGATCAAAGGCCCATTTTCAGGTGTATGCTTAAGGTATTGCTGTCAAGTGTGTCTGCTATACAGCAGAGGCGAATAAATGGTGCACTGGGTATTTTTGTATTATTTAAGAATCCATGGCCGGGCGCGGTGGCTCATGCCTGTAATCCCAGCACTTTGGGAGGCCGAGGCGGGTGGATCACGAGGTCAAGAGATCGAGACCATCCTGGTCAACATGGTGAAACCCCGTCTCTACTAAAAATACAAAAAATTAGCTGGGCACGGTGGCGCGCGCCTGTAATCCCAGCTACACAGGAGACTGAGGCAGGAGAATTGCCTGAACCCAGGAGGCGGAGGTTGCGGTGAGCCGAGATCGCGCCGTTGCACTTCAGCCTGGGTAACAAGAGTGAAACTCCGTCTCAAAAAAAAAAAAAAAAGAATCCATGCTACTCCAAAATGACAGAGATAATTTATATTTTCTTCCAAAAGGTGTAAATTTGTAAAGTGACAGAACTTCATAGAAAGCTCTTATGCCAAAATCAATATCCTACTAAGGAGGAAGTGGAACCTGACACTTAGGATGTCTGAATAGAATCACTTGAAACCTGGGAATCTCCAAATTCCCTGAATCTTTGGACCTACAGAAATAGCCCACACATTCCTGTGGAAGATACAGGCCCCCTCCTTGATTGAAGACTATGTAAATTCCTCAAATGAGGCCAATATCTTGTAAGACAATTCCTCTTCTCACTTTTTCAGAAACTGACCTCACTTCCCCTCTGGCCACCAGACTATAGATCATATCATGCCTTAGCATAAGCTAACTAGGGAAGTGCTGGGACTGCTAAGGGAAAGAGATTATACACTCCCCAAATCCTATAGTGCCTGGTTAATATAAACTAGCAAGAAGGAGGAGTTAACCCTGAGAATGCTGGATGGCAGCAAAATATAAAGCTGGCTAAGAGACAGTGACAATACAAGAGCTTTCTTCTGTGAGAGGATTCAACACTCTGGCCTGGGCCCGGGTTTATTGCTTTAATATGTTGCTGAGATGGATCTTGAGTATTCTGAAGAAGAGCCAGTTCTCATAAATGAAATGGAGATGACAAAACTGTCATGAGTAATTGTGGAGAAAGCAATCAAAGAAGGCTCAAGGCGATGCGCATGCTTTCGGTGAGGCCCATTAGCTGGCATTGTTCACTGGGAGGCTCCAATAGTTACTCCACTTTCCAAGGTGACAAGGGGGTCAACAGATAGCCGAAAGGCTTAGGAGGGGTTCATGTGGCAGGAGATGCTACTCTATTAGAGGGCTCTTTAGGAACAAGTGGGGGTGATAGGATCCTGGAATAGCAGAGGGCAGGTGGCAGCAGTTTATTTTCATAACCAAGGAGTGTCTAATTCTTATAATGGGCAGCACGTTCTTCCTTGCCTTTTTCCCAGTTAAATTGGTCTTTCTTCCTCATCCCATTTTTGCTTCTGTACTACTTTGGGAATTATAAGCTCTATATTCTTTCAGCACTTAGCTTAGAAATTTTAGTACGTATGTGTTAAAATGTCTAAATATTTTTGCCTTCTTCTCAAAAGAATTTAGAACATTTCAACTCATCTCTCTCTTCTGAATTATATTTACTTTTACCCCTAGGATTTTAATTATATATATTTCAAAGTCCAGTATGAATATCCATTTAGACTTTTCCATGATTTTCACTTTCTTGTTTATCATTGCTTTTTCATCTTTGACCTTCTTTCTGTAACAGTTATTTTCTTTCTTTCAGAAGTACAATTTTAAAAGTTTTTTTAGGGAGGATTTGTTCATAGAAAACATCCATTCAGTTTTGTCTGGAAATGTTCTTCTCCTTGGACCGTCTGTTTGCTGGGTATCTAAATTTTGTGTGTATGTGCAACACACACAGTTTGTTAATCCTTCATTTTTACTTAGCACAATAATGTGATATGAATGTTATAAGAGATCTCAAATAATGTCAAAAATAATTTAGTTGCTGGTTAACAGTCTATAGATAAATTATGATTTATTTAAATTATTTCCACATTTATTGAGTGGGTAGTTTCCAACATTTTACTCTTATGATTAATATTGTAGCAAATATCCTTGTACATAAATCTTTGTCCTCATTTCTGAATATTTCTTTAGGGAATATTACTAGAAGAGGAATTTCTGGGTCAGACTATTCTGCCTTGTAAATTTAATTTAGTTTTATATTCTCCCCACCATACACCTCTGACCAAGGCTTTGGAATCACTGTTTAAATTACAATTTTTACTTACATCAAAGTAAATACTGTACATAATTTTTTTAAAAAATCAAAGTGTGGAAGGATTTAAAATGAGAAAAACAGGCCCCTGTTTTATTTCTCCTCCTTCTATGTTCTACTCCCCACTGGATGGGCTTTGAAGTTTTCTTGGTCGGGTTCTTCTCATTACATCCATACTTCAAATACTTTGCTTTTTCTAACTCAGTGCTGTTTCATTTCTTCCCACTTTATAAATACAGCTTTTAGCATCTTCAGTCTTTTCTCTCTTTCCGGATCATCTTCCACTATCCACCTGCAGTAGACTTGAAAATATAAGCTATACATTGTTTTGTAACTATAGTCAAACATTCTAGAAGCTGATTTTGAATGTTGAAAAAAGTAAGCCTTCCAGGATCATGACTATGTACGTGTTGCTCCCTGTGGAGCTAAGCAGGGTGCTGTGGTTACACTGCTTCCTCCTGCTTCTCTGCCTCTTTCACTGTCCCTTCTTTCTCCATGATTTCCACTGACTCGTCCTCCTTAATCTTATGTGAAAATATTGGGGGTGCCTCAATTTGTTTCATCAAATGGGACTAAGAAGACAAGAGAAAAACTAAGTTTGGTGGAAAAACAGTTTTTGCCATTAGAGTTTGAGAAGTCGGAGGGTGAGATATAATATTTGGAGATGTGCAAAAGAGAGATGGAAATTTGGTTCTAGAGGTCAAGAGAGTGTTCTCAATTGGAGTAACAGATTTGTAAAGCTTCAAGATATTTTGATGCTTTGCTGTTATTCTGAATTGGAATATAATCACTCTACATGGGATAATTTTTTTGAAATGTAAGTATTGTGAAAAATTGTTTTTGCATATTTTCTACTTTATTAACTTTTTATTTATGGAGATATAGAAATAAGATAGAGAAGGGTATGGGGGAGAGAGAAAAACACACAGAGAAAGAGAGAGAGAGAGAGACAGAGACAGAGAGAGAGACATCTGTTGAGGTAACTCATAGGTTTCTTATGTTAGGCACTTATGCCTTCGTCTAAGGAGGATTCTGAAATAATTAGAAAATACCTTCCCATTTCTACTCGGAAGTTATTCTTCTCCTCAGTTTTATTTTAATCATGATTGTGCAAGGAAAACTTTTTAGTCTAACTAAATGCTATGGCTAACGATAAGTACTAAATCACTATAAAAGTGATAAGAAAATGTAGCAAGGGACTTGAAATTCCCTGAGACCTAGACTCCCTAAAAAAAAAAGTCACAGAAATTATAGCAATATAGAACACTAGAACATCCAGGTAGTTTACAAATAAATCTTTCTAAAGACTTCCAACTACATTTAGGATCAAACTAATTTTTTTAACATATTCTACACATACCTGCATAATATGAATTCTACTTAATTTTTTAATCTCATCCCTAACCATGATTATTTTGGCTCACAATGATACTTTCAAAATATATATATTTTTTTAGGGTAGTTTTAGGTTCACAGAAAAATTGACTGGATGATATAGAGATTTCCCATATACCTTCTTCCCCTATGCATGCATAATCTCCCACATTATCAATATCCCCCACCACAGGTACATTTATTACTCTTGGTGAATCCACATTAACATATCACTATGACCCAATCACCATAGTTTATACCATGGTATTATCATACAGAGTACTTTTACTGCCCTAAAAATGTTGTCTTTATCCCTCCCCTTCCCCAATCTCTGACAACCACTGGTTTTGTTTTGTTTTTGAGATGGAGTCTTGCTCTGTCCCAGGCTGGAGTGCAGTGGTACTATCTCAGCTCACTGAAATCTCTGCCTCCCAGGTTCAAGTGATTCTCCTGCCTCAGCCTCCCAAGTAGCTGTGACTATAGGTATATACCACCACACCTGGCTAGTTTTCTGTATTTTTAGTAGAAATGGGGTTTCACCATGTTAGCCAGGATGGTCTTGATCTCCTGACCTCATGATCCGCCAGCCTCGGTCTCTCAAAGTACTCGGATTACAGGCGTGAGTCACCGCGCCCAGCCTACCACTGATAGTTTTGACTTTTTCAGAATGTCATATAGTTGAAATCATACAGTATGTAGACTTTTCAGATTGCCTTATTTCATTTAGTAATATGCATTTAATTTTCCTTCTTGTCTTTTTATGGCTTGAGAGTTCATGTCTTTTAGCACTGCATAATATTCCATTGTCTGCATGTACACAGTTTAGTTATCCATTTGCTTCTGAAGAGCATCTTGGTTGATTCTAAAATTTGGTAATTATGAATAAAGCTTCTGTAAACATTTATGTGCATATTATGTGTAGACATAAGCTTTCAACTCCATTGGGTAAATAACAAGGTGTGCATTTGCTGAATTATACTTTCTATAATAAACTATAATTATGCTCCCAATGGAGTTGAAAACAGTATGTTTAGTTTTGTAAGAAACTGCCAAACTGTTTTCCAAAGTGGCTATACTATTTCTCAGTCCCATCATCGATGAAGTAGAGTTTCTGTTGCTCCACATCCTCACTAGCATATGGTGTTGTCAGTGCTTTGGATTCTGGCCATTCTAATGGATATGTAGTGGTATCTCATTATTTTAATTTGCATTTTCTTGATAATATATGATGTTGGGCATCTCTTCATATGTGTATTTGCAGTCTCTGTATCTTCTTTGGTGAGGTGTCTGTTAAGGTCTTTGGGCGATTTTAATGCTTTTTTGTTAGGGGTAGATACATGTTAAGGATTATATGTCTTCTTGGAGAATTGACTCCTTTATAAGAGTCAACTCCTCTTCATTCCTTCTAACTTGCCTTGCTGTGAGGTCTGCTCTTTCTGAAATTAACACAGTTGCCCCTTGAATGACATGGAGGTTACGGGCACTGACCCCTGACACAATTGAAAATATTTATGAAACTTTATACTCCCCTATAACTTAACAATTAATAGCCAACTTTAAAAAAATTAAGTTCTGGGATACAAGTGAAGAAAGTGCAGGTTTGTTACATAGGTATACATGTGCCATGGTGATTTGCTGCACTCGTTAACCCGTCACCTAGGTTTTAAGCCTCGCATGCATTAGTCATTTCTCCTATGCTCTCCCTCCCCCACTCCTCATCCCTCGACTGGCCCCCATGTGTGATGTTCCCCTCCCTGTGTCCATGTGTTCTCATTGTTCAACTCTCACTTATAACTGAGAACATGAGGTATTTGGTTTTCTGTTCCTGTGTTAGTTTGCTGAGGATAATGGCTTCCAGCTTCATCCATGTCCCTGCAAAGGACAAGATCTTATTTGTTTTTATGGCTGCATAGTATTCCATGGTGTATATGTACCACATTTTCTTTATCCAGTCTATCATTGATGGCATTGTGTTGATTCCATGTCTTTGCTGCAAAAAGAAAAAAAAATAGTGCTGCAATAAACGTATGTGTGCATGTGTCTTTATAGCAGAATGATTTATATTATTTGCGGTATATAGGCAGTAATGGAACTGCTGGGTCAAATAGTATTTCTGGTTCTAGATCCTTAAGGAATTGCCACACTGTCTTCCACAATGATTGAACTAATTTACATTCCCATCAATGGTGTGAAAGCATCTCTATTTCTCCACAGCCTCACCAGCATCTATCGTTTCTTGACTTTTTAATAATCACCATTCTGATTGGCATGTCACTGTGACATACAACCATGAGATGGTATGTCACTGTGGTTTTGATTTGCATTTCTCCAATGATAAGTGATGTTGAGCTTTTTTTCATATGTTTGTTGGCCACATAAATAACTTCTTTTGAGAAGTGTCTGTTCATATCCACTTTTTGATGGGGTTGTTTCTTTCTCATAAATTTGTTTATGTTCCTGTAGCTTCTGGATATTAGACCTTTGTCAGATGGATAGATTGCAAAAATTTTCTCCCATTCTGTAGGTTGCCTGTTCACTCTGATGATAGTTTATTTTGATATGCAGAAGCTCTCCAGTTTAATTAGATCCCCTTTGTCAATTTCTGTTTTGTTGCAATTACTTTTGGCGTTTTCCTCATGAAGTCTGCCCATGCCTATGTCCTGCGTGGTATTGCCTAGGTTTTCTTCTAGGGTTTTTATGGTTTTGGGTTTTGCATTTAAGTCTTAAATTCATCTCGAGTTAATTTTAGTATGAGGCATAAGGAAGGAGTCCAGTTTCAGTTTCCTGCATATGGATTAGACTACTTTTTACCAGAATCTTGACCAACAACATATAACAGTTGATTAACACATATTTTGTATGTTGTATGCATTGTATTCTGCATTCTTACAATAAAGGAAGCTACAGAAAAGAAAATGTTAAGAAACTCACAAGGAAGAGAAAATATATGTATTATTCATTAAGTGGAAGTGGATTATCATAAAGGTCTTTATCCTTGTCTTCATGTTGAGTAGGCTGAGGAAGAGGAAGAAGAGGTGTTGGTCTTGCTGTCCCAGGGTGGCAGAGGTGGGGGAGTTGGAATAGAAACCAGGACAGTCCATCATAATCAGTATAACTTTTATTTTAAAAATTCATGTATAAGTGGACTTATGCAGTTCAAACCCTTGTTTTTCTAAGGTCAAATATATAGCTACCTCTGCTTTCTTTTTTGCCTTTCAATTTAATTTTTAAAGGTGTTACATAATAATTGTATATATTTATGGAGTACATTTGATATTTCAAAATCTATATATACATTATATAATGATTGAATTCAGGGTATATAGGTTATATATCACCTCAGACATTGATCATTTTTTTTGTGTTGGGAACATGCAAAATCTTCTAGCTATTTTGGAATATACAATAAGTTATTATCAGCTATAGTCACCCTACCGTGCTATTGAACATTAGAACTTATTTCTTGTATCTAACTGTGTGTTTATACCCACTAACTGATCTCTCTCTTCATCATCCCCAACCACATATTTCTCATCCTCTAGTAACTAGCATTCTACTCTACCTTTATGAGATCAACGTTTTCACTTCCCACATATGAGTAAGAACATGCAATATTTACCTTTCTGTGTCTAGCTTATTTCATTTAACATAATGACTTCCAGTTCCATTCTTGTTGCTGCAAATAACAGGATTTCATTCTTTTTATGGCTAAATAGTATTCTATTGGAGATATATATATATATATCTATAGATGCTATATTTTCTTTATCCATTTATTCACTGATGAACACTTAGGTTGACCCCAAATCTTGGTTATTGTGAATAGTGCTGCAATAAACATGAGGGTGCAGATATCCTTTCAATATACATATTTTATTTTCTTTGGATAAATATCCAGTAATGGGATTGCTGGATAGTATGGTAGTTGACTTTTAGTTTCTTGAGAAATCTTCATAATGTTTTACATGATTGTGCTAATTTACCTTCCCACCAACAATAGAAGTTCCTTTTTCTCCACATCCTTAACAGCATTTGTTATTTATTGTCTTTTTGATAACAGCCATTCTAACTGGTATGAGATAATATCTCACTATGGTTTTGGTTTTTATTTCTCTGAGCATTTTTTCATATGCCTGTTGGCCATTTTTATGTAGTCTTTTGAGAAACATCTATTCAGATACTTTGCTCACTTTTCAATAAGATTATTGTTTGCTATTGAGTTGTTTGAGTTCCCTTTATAGTCTAGATTTTAGTCCTTTGTCAGATGAATAGTTTGCAACGATTTTCTTTCGTTATACAAGCTGTTTCCTCATACTGTTTATTGCTTCCTTTGCTATGCAGAAAGTTTTAACCTTAATGTAGTCTACTTTGTCTATTTTTGGTTTTGTTTCCTGTGCTTTTGAAGGCTTGGCTATAAAATGTTTGCCTAGACTAAGGTCTGAAGTGTTTCCCTTACATTTTCTTCTAGTAGTTTCTGGTCTTATGTCTATGACTTTAATTCATTTTGATTTGCTTTTGTATATAGTGAGAGTTAGGAGTCCAGTTTCATTTTTCTACATAAAGATATCCAGTTTTCCCACACATCTTTTACTGAAGACAGTATTCTTTCCCCGATGTATGTTCTTTATGTTTTTGTCAAAAATTAGTTGGGTATAAATGCATGGATTTATTTGAGTTCTCTCTTCTGTTCCATTGATATATGTATCTATTTTTATAGATACATAGCTATTATAATAATGCTTAGCTATTTTAATTATAATAGCCTTGTAGAATATTTTGAATTTAGGTAATGTGATGCCTTGAGGTCTGTTTATTTTGTTCAGAATTGTTTGGCTGTTCAGGCTTTTTTTGTGGTTGCATATGAAGTTTTTGGATTGTTTTATTTCTACGAAGAATATCATTGATATTTTGATAGGAACTGCATTGAATCTGTAGATTGCTATGGGAAGTACGGTCATTGGAACAATATTAATTCTTCTGACCCATGAACATGTAATGTCTATTCCCCTTCAACATATTTTATCAATGTTCTGTAGTTTTTCTTGCAGAGATCTTTCACCTCCTTGGCCGAATTTATTCCCAGGTTTTTATTCTTTGTAGTTGTTATAAATTGGATTGCTTTCTTTAAATATTTTTTTGGTTATTTCCTTATTGGTGTATAGAAATGCTACTGATTTATATGTTGATTTTTGTATTGTGACTTTACTGAATTTATTTATCAGTTCTAATAGTCTTCTGGTGGAGTTGTTAGGTTTTACTAGATATAAGATCATGTAATTGCAGAAGGACTATTTAACGTTCTCTTTTCCAATTTGAATGCTGTTTATTTCTTTCTCTTGCCGGATCTGGATAGTACTTCCAGTATTATGTTGAATAAGATTGGTGAAAGTGGTCATCCTTGTTGTGTTTCCATTTTAGAAGAAGGGTTTTCAGCTTTTCTCCATTCAGTATGTACACTGTGTGTTTGTCATATAAGGACTTTATATTTGTTGAAGTATGCTTTTTCTATGCCTAATTTATTGAGAGGTTTCATTATGAAGGGATGTTGAATTTTATCAAATGCTTTTTTTGTGTCTATTGAGATGATCATACGATTTTTGTCTTTCATTGTGTTGATACAATATATGACATTTATTGATTTCTGTATAATCATATGGTTTTATCTCTAATTCTGTTGATAGGATATATGACATTTATTGATTTCTGTATGTTTTTTAAAATATATATATATTATTGCATTTTCGGTTTTGGGATACATGTGAAGAACATGCAAGATTGTTGCATAGGTACATACATGGCAATGTGGCTTGCTGCCTTCCTTCCCATCACCTATGTCTGGCATTTCTCCCCATGTTATCCCTCCCCAACTCCCCACTCCCTGCTATCCCTCCCCTAGTTTCCCCCAACAGACCCCAGTGTGTGATGCTCCCTCCCTGTGTCCATGTGTTCTCATTGTTCAACACCAGCCTATGAGTGAGAACATGAGGTGTTTGATTTTCTGTTCTTGTGTCAGTTTGCTGAGAATGATGGTTTCCAGTTTCATCCATGTCCCTACAAAGGACACAAACTCATCGTTTTTTATGGCTGCATTGTATTCCATGGTGTATATGTGCCACATTTCCCCTGCCCATTCTATCATCAATAGGCATTTGAGTTTGTTCCAAGTCTTTGCTATTGTAAACAGTGCTGCAATGAACATTCGTGTGCATGTGTCCTTATAATACAACGATTTATAATCCTTTGGGTATATACCCAGTAATGGGATTGCTGGGTCAAATGGAATTTCTATTTCTAGGTCCTTGAGGAATCACCACACTCTCTTCCACAATGGTTGAACTAATTTACACTCCCACCAACAGTGTAAAAGTGTTCCAATTTCTCCACATCCTCTCCAGCATCCATTGTCTCCAGATTTTTTAATGACTGTCATTCTAACTGGCGTGAGATGGTATCTCAATGTAGTTTTGATTTTCATTTCTCTAATGACCAGTGATGATGAGCATTTTTTCATATGTTTCTTGGCCTCATATATGTCTTCTTTTGTAAAGTGTTCATATTCTTCGCCCACTTTTGAATGGGCTTGTTTGTTTTTTTCTTGTAAATCTGTTTTAGTTCTTTGTAGATTCTGGATATTAGCCCTTTGTCAGATAGGTAGATTGCAAAAATTTTTTCCCATTCTGTTGGTTGCTGGTTCACTCTAATGATTGTTTCTTTTGCTGTGCAGAAGCTCTGGAGTTTAATTAGGTCCCATTTATCTATTTTGGCCCTCTCTCACCACTCCTATTCAATATAGTATTGGAAGTTCTAGCCAGAATAATCAGGCAAGAAAAAGAAATAAAAGTATTTAATTAGGAAAGAAGGAAGTCAAATTGTCTCTATTTGCAGACGACATGATTGTATATTTAGAAGACCCCATCATCTCAGCTGAAAATCTCCTGAAACTGATAAGCAACTTCAGCAAAGTCTCAGGATACAAAAATCAATGTGCAAAAATCCCAAGCATTCCTATACACCAGTAACAGACTTAAAGAGAGCCAAATCAAGAATGAACTTCCATTCACAATTGCTACAAAGAGAATAAAATACCTAGGAATACAACTAACAAAGAATGTAAAGGACCTCTTCAAGGAGAATACAAACCATTGCTCAATGAAATAAGAGAGGACACAAACAGATGGAGAAACATTCCATGCTCATGGTTAGGAAGAATCAATATCATGAAAATGGCCATACTGCTGAAAGTAATTTATAGATTCAATGCTATCCCCAACAAGCTACCAGTGACCTTCTTCACAGAACTGGAAAAAACCACCTTAAATTTCATATGGAACCAAAAGAGAGCCCGCATAGCCAAGTCAGTTCTAAGCAAAAAGAACAAAGCTGGAGGTATCATGCTACCTGACTTCAAACTATACTACAAGACCTCAGTAATAAAAACAGCATGGTACTGGTACCAAAACAGAGATATAGACCAATGGAACAGAACAGAGGCCTGGGAGGCAATGCCACACATCTACAACCATCTGATCTTTGACAAACCTGACAAAAACAAGAAATGGGGAAAGGATTCCCTGTTTAATAAATGGTGTTGGGAAAACTGGCTAGCCATGTGTAGAAAGCAGAAACTGGAACCCTTCCTGACACCTTATACTAAAATTAACTCCAGATGGATTAAAGACTTAAACATAAGACCTAACACCATAAAAACCCTAGAAGAAAACCTTGGCAAAAATTTCAGGACATAGGCATAGGCAAAGACTTAATGACTAAAATACCAAAAGCATTGGCAACAAAACCCAGGCCAGTGGATTTATGTTTTCAGGGTGATTATGGCTACCTATGTAATATCACACAAGTTACCAGGGTATTGGGGGAAAACCAACAGCCATAGTCTCACCCAACTTTCACACAGCCTATAGTCTGAAAGGCCAGCCTCACTCCCACTGTGACCCCACAACAGCACTGGGTTTATTTCAAGGCAGTTGGTGAGAAGGGCTGAGAACTTGCCCCACAGGCTATAAGCCTCCCACTTTACAAAGGAAGCCGACTCACAGTTCCTTGCGTATCCCATGGAGCCTGCAGTGGCCGTCCATCTCCTTCAAAGGGTCTGTAGATTTTCTCAGCTTTCCTGATATGTTCCTGTAGTACTTCTTGGAGCAAAAGTTCCCAGTGTGAGTTTCCACACACTGCTCTGTCTGAGTGGGAGCTGCAAGTCAGTCCCACATCCTATTTTTACCTCATTAAAAAAAACATCTATACTACTATTATTTTGAATAAACTGTTATCTGTTAGATAAATTAAGAATAAGAAAAATAAGTTTATATTTTGACTTTACTTATTGCTTCTTTGATGCTCTTCCCTCCTTTAGGTATATCCAGGTTTCTGACCTACATCATTTTCCTTCTTTCTACACAATTTCTTTTAACATTTCTTGAAAAATGGGTTTACTGGCAACAAATTTTCTCAATTTTAATTTTTTCAACAAAGTCTGTATTTCTCCTTTGTTTTTTAAGGGTATGGTTTTTCAGGATACAAAATTCTAGTTTTTTTTTTTGTCTCAACACTTTGAATATTTCACTCCACTTTATTTATTTGTATGGTTTCTGAGGAGAAGTCAGATGCCATTTTTATCTTTGCTTTCTTATAGGTAAGGTGTTTATTCCTCTGGCTTCATTCAAGATTTTCTCTGTTTGTAGTGTTCTTCAATTTGAATATAATATAACTAGCTGTATATTTTTCTGGCATTTGTCCTGCTTAGTGTTCTCTGAGCTTTCTGGATTTGTGGTATGGTGTCTGACATTAATTTGGAGAAATTCTCCATCATTATTACCTCAAATATTTCTTCTGTCTTTTCTCCTTTTATTCTCCTGCTATTCTTGTTACATTGTCTCACAGTTCTTGGATGTTCTAGAGATTTTTTGTTTCCAGTCCTTTTTTCTTTGTTTTTTAGTGTCTGAGGTTTCTGTTGAAATATCCTCAAGCTCAGAGAATCTTTTGTAAGCTATGTTGAGTCTACTAATGAGCCTATCAAAGACATTCTTCATTGAGCTTTAGCATTTCTTTTTGGTTCTTTCTTTGACTTCCATCTCTCTGCTTACATTGCCCATCTGTTCGTGCATGCTGTCTACTTTATCCATCAACTATAGCCCTTAGTTCTGATACTTGCTCTCTGTTCAATCTGTGTTTTTTGCTTTTATTAGTATACTTGATGATTTTTTTTTCCTTGATAGACTGGATAAAAAGAACTGCCATAAATGAGCCTTTTTTTTTGAGATGGAGTCTTGCTTTATAGCCAGGCTGGAGTGCCTCCAGAGTTCAAGTGATTCTCCTGCCTCAGCCTCCTGAGTAGCTGGAATTACAGGCGTGCCACCACATCCAGCTAATTTTTGTATTTCTAGTGGAGTCGGGGTTTCACCATGTTGGCTAGGGTGGTCTTGATTTCCTGACCTCTTGATCTGCTCACCTTGGCCTCTCAAATTGCTGGGAGTATAGGTGTGAGCCGCCGTGCCCAGCCAAATGAACCTTTTTAACATAGTGGGAAGGTGTGAGGGGAGCTGGGGAAACATTCTATAGTTCTGGGATTAGGCCTCAGTTTTTTGTTAGCCTGTGGCCCTCTGAACTGTAAGTTTTACAAATAGGACAGGATGCTAGAGGTGGGGCAATGGAGTTGGGAATGTCCCTTCTCCCATGCCGAAGTCTAGAGGGAACTGGAGTTAGATATTTGCATTTTCCTAGGTCAGTTAGACCCTAATAAAATCTAGCAGGTGCGGCTCTGGTTAAATAGTTTCACCTGAGGGCAGACTCATTAAGAAGAACAGAATGCTCTGGTTTATTTGAAAACTGGCCCTCTTCCCCTCCCCCTGGAAGTGTAAGGGGATTTTTTGTGAGGCTTCCAATGAGAACGTGGTAGAGCTCCAGGTGGGAAAATTTGCAAAAGCGAGACTTCCCGTCTCCTTTCTTGACTGTACTCCAACGCCAGCACTTGTTCTCAGGGAGGTTTCTGCTCTGGTAAGTTGTGATTCTCTGTATTCGCCTCTCTGTCTTCCCAGTTTTGGAGATAGTGGATTGCACTGTGACCGCACTTCTCTGACAGAGCTAAGAGTTGTTGAGTTTTTAGTTTGTTCAGTATTTTATTTGTTAGGATGGAGTGGCCAGAAACTGGAAGTCCTCACAATGCTATTTTTTTCCCTTTAAATGTATCAACCTTGTTCCTGCCTTAGAGCCTTTGTGCTCACAGTTCCTTTGTGTGCAATGCTTTCTTTTGATTTTTAAAAATGGCCTAGATTGTCCTTATAAGTCTCATTTCAAATGTCACCTCCCATACCAGCTTTTCTTCATTTCTAAAGCGTATATCCCTCATCTTGCTCTTACAGAGTACTCTGTTCATTACCCTTGTTAGTATCCAAAAAATTATCTTCCTTAATTATATACTTGTTTACTTTTATGTTGTTTGTTTTATTTATTGATGTATTTATGCACCGAGGTCTCTTCCTGGTTAATGCTCAATAAATATTTATGGATTTGTTGAATGGATAAATGTATGAATGCATCCTAGGGATGCTAGCTTATCTGATCTAGGTAGATTGTTAGACTGTGTTGTGATTGGGAGAATAAGCCTAGCTAGACAGTGCTCAAAGGGACTTTATAATGATTGAGAACCCAGAAACTCAACCTCCCCTTTATTCATGCACAGTGGGATTATAGAATTGCTCAAGAAAATGAATGAAAACTAGAAAAAAACATAGGAAAAACTTGTATGCGTTACAAGCAACCTTTGCTGAGTGCTCACCTGGTGTCTGGCATTGTGTTGAGTACTTCACCTGCAGCATATTATCTAATTTCATGCTCTCGGCAGCAGGTGAGGCAGGCACTATTAACCTGACCCCACTTATGAAATACCAGGCTTGAGGATGTTGAGTAATTTGCCAAATGGTAACTATTTCTAATAAAGGTAGGACTGGGAATTAAATTCTGGTTGGTTTTATTTCAGAGCTTCAGATCTTAACACTAGCATACTGCTATAAATTATTGAGAATATAAAACAGAAATTGTACTTTTGGGCTTATAGGGGTCAAATGACCCTGAATTCTGCCTTTTAATAAGTTTTGCATCAGTTTATAGCTGAACATTTGGCTCCTGAGCTCTAAAATGGAAATTCTAGTTTTGAAGAACAGTAAAAACCGCTTTCTAGATAGTTGGCTAGTCAAAAATTAAACCCATCCTTAGATTAGGGTGCAAGCAAACATATGCTGCTTACGTGTCTTCTGAATAGCTCCACACACCAGGTGTTAAGTATTGTAGTGGAGAAGGTCTGGGTTTTAGTCTCTGCATAATAATTCCTCATCTGACTTCCTCCTCCGAGCACTGATTATACCTGGCCCATTGCTGCAAGCTTACAATACTTTTCAAATAGTGTTGTACTGGGTTGCTATGGCTTTCTTTCCTCCACTGCACTGTCTGCTCCATGAGAGGAGGAACTTCAAGACTAGGTGACTCTCTGACATGTCGTATGTGGAAAAGACCACAGGAGGTTATAGACAAAGCTTTTAACCATGATGCTTGGCCTGAGTTTTCTCTATTGTAAAGTGGAAAAATTGGATTAGATATTTAGATTTGACCCCAAATCTTTTCAAGTTATATTTTTATATAATTCTGTTGGATAAGAAAATATAAATTTAAAAAATCGTGGAACTTAAATCTTCATGTCTTTAACTGGGAGGTCAGCAATTTCCCTTATTTTACATTTTATCTGTCAGCCCACTCTGACACACGCCAAGTGGAGGAACTGCCACTGTATATCGAGGGTTAATGAAGAACATCAATTTTGACAATCTGGGGTTTGAAACCAGACTTTGCTATTTATGATATTGTGTCTTTGGGGAAGATATTTAATGGCTTTGACTCTTAGTTTTCTTATGTATAAAATGAGATCCATAACAATTTTTTTATGGTTAGGTAAAATACATTTAGCACATAAATGTATTCTTAATATGCTTTCTCTTTTCTTTTCCTCATGAGTTCTAAATTGACATTTTTCTCCGCCAATTGCTCTTCAGTTAGTACTGGTCATAATACAAACTATTAATTGTCCTCTGATATCTGTTTTTCTTTCTTCTTTTTACTAATAGAACTCCCCAGTTTTTTTTTTTTCTGGCACATTTGATTTAGGTAGAGCTTACCTTTTCCAGCATTGCTTACATGTGACTAAGTTTGTGTCAGTGATAGGAAAGAGGAGCTGGTATTGTAGGCCAAAACATACGTAAAGATTACAAATACTATACACACCAAGAATTTAGGTAAAGGTTAACATTCTAAGAAGAAATTTAATTACAACTAATTTAAAAAAATCCGTCACATAAATTGATAAAAGTCTATGGAAATTATCATAAGGTCCCCATCCAGTATGGAAAATAGGCATATTATCCTTGTGTAGACTATCACAGCATCCTGGGTCTCTGTCCTATGCCCATCTATATAAATATTATCAATGTACAATTATTTATAATTACATGTGTTAAACATTGGATTACAGTCATTAGGTCTAGAGTTGTCATTAGACTATTGGAAAAGAAACCCTTCTCTTGATGTAAGAATTATAAATCAATGGGTTTACTATAAATTGAATGGTTTTCTGAGGCCACTATGTAAAGATAACAGACATTTTTGCTCCCTGTGGAATGTTGGGCAGTGTTGGAGACATTTTGGTTGTTACAGTTTGAAAGAGGGTGCCGCTGGTGTCTGGTAGGTAGAGGCCAGGGATGCTGCTGGGCATCCTGTACATAACAACTCCTCACAATAAGGAACCATCTATCCAAAAGAGTTGGCAGTGCTGAGATTGAGAAACTCTCAGTATGACCATCACAGAGAATTGCAGGGAAAATAAAGGGAGAGAGGTGTAATGAGAGCTACTCAGTTGCTATATCCAGTGATTCTCAAGTCTCGAATCTTTTACTTACATAAGCCAATAAATATCATTGCTGCCCTGTCTTCCCCTCTCCATGTAAGCCAATGTAAATTGAATTTCTGTCACTTGATGTCAAAGGAGTTTAGATTAAGTTTTTGACCTAATACTTTGCAATTGTTTTTCTCATTTTTAATTTTTGTCACTCTAAGGGCTTCTTAAGATAATTTTGCTGGGTGAATGATCAGTTTTGATCCTCTGGAGAATTGCTAATAAGTAGATTTTTACTGTGAGTTAGAACGAGTTTCCCTTGATTATCTAAAGCATCTATTCACCAACTATTAATCATTACCAATATGTCTATTAAATAGGAATCCTATGAGTGATCACACTTTGGGGGTTCTGAGGCTCAAAAAATGTGATAGAGGCCTCTGGCACAAGGAAAACTGAAATCTCTGGAAATTGCTAGCCTTAAAATGTAAGGAAAGTTTCTGGGTTGCATTGTGTTCCCTCTAAAATATGTTGAAGTCCTAGCCCCAAGAACCTTGAATGTGACCTTATTTGAAAATAGAATATTTGCAGATAATCAAGCTAGATGGGGTCACTGAGGTAGGTTCTAATCCATTGTGACTGTGTCCTTATAATAAGGGACAATTTGAACACAGAGATCGTTCACCAGAAGTTAGGAAAAAAATGCATGGAGTGGATTTCTCATCAAAGCTCTTAGAAGGAAGTAATCCTGACTACATCTTGATCTCAGACTTCTAGACCCCATTGCTGAGGCAATCTATTTCTCTTGTTGAAGCCGTCCAGTTTCTGGTGCTTTGTTATGAGAGTCATAGGAAACAGAGATTTTAGGGAGAAATCCTATTATCTTATACTAAGAAGACACTGGCACTTAGCTTCTTTCAGAAAGAAGGATTCAGGCTGAAAACTAAGTGAACTTGAAGCAGTCCTGGAGAAAATTACATTTATAGTTCTAAGGAAGATTTGCTATGGTCATACATTAGAAGTGGACTTTTGTACTTAGTTTTTTGAATATTTAAATAAATTATTTAGGTTTCAATACACACAAAAGGCCATTACAAGCATAACTCATTTTATCATGCTTTGCTTTCTTGCACTTTGCAGATACTGCATTCTTTACAAATTGAAGGTTTGTGGCAAACCTATAGTGAGCAAGTCAGTTGGTACCATTTTTCCAGCTTATGCTCACACTGTGTCTTTCTGTCACAATATTTGAAACTTTTTCATTATTATCATATTTGTTACGGTGATCTGTGATCAGTGATCTTTGATGACACAATTGTAGTTGTTTTGGGTTGCCACAAACAAAACCCATGTAAGACAGCATAACTAATAGATCAGTGATGTTTGTATTCTGACTGTTCCGCTGAGGAGACTGTTTCCCTGGCTCTCTCTTTCTCCTTGGCCTTCCTATTGCCTGTAACTATTGAAATTAGACCAATATGGAATTTCAGTTAGGCCAGTATTAAAATTAACAACACTACAATGGCCTCTAAATTGTCAAGTGAAAAAAAGCATTTCATGTTTTCTCACTTTAAATAAAAAAATAGAAACTATTAAAATTAGCAAGGAAAGCATGAAGAAAGCATTAAAAGTATTACTCCATGAATGACAAGAAAGCAAAACAGCCCTACATCCAAAACAGAAATTTTTTTGGTCTGCACAGAAGATCAATCCAGCCACAACATTCCCTTAAACCAAAATATAATCCATAAGCCCCTAATTTTCTTCAATTTTATGAAGCCTGAGATAGGTGAGGAAGCTGCAGAAGAAAAGTTTGAAGGTAGCAGAGGTAGGCTCCTGGGGTTTAAGGAAAGAAGCCATCACCATAATATGGAAGTACAAATCGGCAAGTGCTGATATAGAAGCCGAAGCAAGTTATCTGGAGCTTCTAGCTAAGATTTTTCATGAAAACGGCTACACTAAACCACAGATTTTCAATGCATACAAACATCCTTATGTTGGAAGAAGATGCCATCTAGAACTTGTAGAGAGAGAAGATGTCAATGACTGGCTACAGGCATCGAAGACAACCTGACAGTCTTGTTGGGGACAAATGTAGCTGTTGGCTTTAAGTTAAATCCAATGCTTATTTAACATTTTGAAAGTCTTAGGTTTCTAAAAGGTAATGTTAAATCTACTCTGCCTTTGTGCTAGAAATGGAGCAACAAAGTCTGGATGACAGCACATCTGTTTACTGAATATTTTTCACAGTTTCCCAAATATTTTAAGCCCACTGTTCAGACCTACTGCTCAGAATAAAAGATTCCTTTCAAAGTAATACTGTTCATTGAGAAAGCATCTAGTTACCCAAGAGCTCTGATGGAGAAGTACAAGGATATTCATGTTTTTATGTCTGTTAACACAATACTCTGTAGCTCATGGATCTAGGAGTAATTTTAACTTTCAAGTCTTAGGATATAAGAAATACAGTTCGTAAGGCTGTAACTGTCATAGATAGTAATTTCTTTGATGGATCTGATCAAAGAAAATTGAAAACCTTCTGAAAAGGATTCACCATCATAGTTGCCATTAAGAACATTTGTGATTCATGGGAATAGGTGAAAATATGAACATCAATCAGAGTTTGGAAGAAGTTCATTCCAGACCTCATGGATGACTTGGAGGTGTTCGAGATTTCAGTGGAGGAAGTAACTGCAGATGTGGTGGATATAGTAAGAGAGCTAGAATTAGAATCTGTAACTGAGTTGCTGCAATTTCACAGTAAAACTTGAATGACCGAGGGATTGATACTTACAGATGAGCAAATCAAGTGGTTTCTTCATGTGGAATTGACTCCTAGTGAAGATGTTGTGAATATTGTTGAAATGATAACCAGGATTTAGATGACTATATAAACTTAGTTGGTAAAGCAGTAGGAGGGTTTGGGAAAAATGACCCCAAATTTGAAAAAAGTTCCACCGTGGATAAAATGCTATCAGACAGCATTGTGTGTATGCTACTGTAGAATCTTTCATGAAAGGAAGCGTCAATCTATGCAGTGAACTTTTTTGTTCTTTTATTTTAAGAAATAGCCACAGCCACCCCAGGCTTCAGCAACCACCATCCTGATCAAGCAGCAGTCTTCAATATCAAGGCAAAAGATTACATGTGGTTGAAGGCTCAGATTATTATTAGCATTTTAGCAATAAAGTGTCTTTACATTAAGGTATGTGCAGTTTTTCTAGACAATACTATTGCACACTTAATAGACTGCAGAATAGCATAGATATAACATTCATGTGTACTGGAAAACAGAAATTTGTGTGGCTTGCTTTATTGCAATATTTACTTTATTGCAGTGGTCCAGAACCAAGTCTGCAATGTCTCTGTGTTATACTTGTATATATTTTTCTCTTATTTATTTCACCTGTGTTAAAATCGTATGCTATGCTTTGATTGAAAGTTTTGTTTATTAAGTTAGAACCATTCAATAAGTTGCTAATTTAATTTACATGAGGTGTGTAACATTGGGGAAGATCATAAGATGTACAGAAACAAAACCATTTATCTTCAGTTTATTAGATTGGTAAATTTGCCTTTCTAGGTTAAAAAATGTTAAATCAGCCAGATAAAAAACTACAGTTACAAAATAATTTCTTTGGTTGAGAAGTGTTCGATTCTCATGCTTAGTAGGTGTTTACAGTTTAGTTGGGATGCTAGTTATTAATCTAATGCCTCTCAGCTCCACACTCTTCAAAACTTGCTCTGCAATAATGAATGGTGTTTCTTTAAGCATTTCTACTTTACTGTGAGCAATCTGTTAAGCCTCCTCAACTGAGGGCTACAGGGATATCACCAGAAAATGGGGCATCTCTTACTGTTTCTTGAGGCCACATGCATTGTCAGCCATGGGAACATAAAGATAGCCAGTGGTGCTCTGCCCCGGGGAACACGTGGGCCTTCTGACATTGTAGCCTTGGTAGGGCCTGGCAATCACTTTTCTGTGGCTCTCACAACATGGATATCCTGTGCTCCAGGGCTCCTGCCACAGTGGCACATTGACTCCCTCTGCTCCTGTAGATGCCAGCCCACTGGCAGGAGCTCCTCCGTGCCACAGAGGTTTGCTCCTTGCTTGCCCAGTTACTGTGGAGCAGCTCTGATTTGGAACGCACAGATAACTTTTCTCCCATCCAGTGAATTGCAACACACCTCCAGCGAAATCTAAATCCTATCCTTGGGGAGGATACCTTCTATTCTGGTTTATCCTTCCTTAGATACATTCTCTCAGTCCTAGGGTAACCTATGGAGTTTTCTATGCATCTGTATCTCTTTTATCATTGCTTAAGGAGTCTTTATAATAAACTTTCCTTTACATTATGTTGTGGTTTTCATCTCCTGTTCAGACCCAGACTGAAACAGTAGAAAAGAAAACCATGGGGACGCTGTACAGAATATTCAAGCGTTAGATTCTTTGGGAAAAGATGTGATTTGAATGATTTCTTCCTTAACAAACCTATATGCTTTTCTGAGTCTTTTAAAATAATGAAGACCAAAGCACGCTTTGAGGAAACCTCTACTGGCAGTTGATAATAGTTTTATTTACTGTGGCCACAGCAAACATTTACACTAATGATAATTAATTTAGGAGAATTAGAGGACTGATTCATTTAATGGACCTGTAGGTAATTGTGAATTTCTTTACTAACAGTATCAGGTAACTAAGATCTGTTAACATTTAAAGTAATCTGTAAAGGACATGAACACCCTTTAGAAGAATAAAATCCTATATTATAATCAATTCTTTTACATTCGAAATGAATATTTTAGCTTATCACTTTCTTCTAATTACTAGAAGCATGTCTACACTTGTGATGAGTGCAAATTGGCATGGGATTTATTTGTTCACTTTGATCTCCTTCAAATCATAGACCTGTGGAAGCTGAGTTTAAATTAAGGAAGTTGCAGTTATGTGTCAGGTCCTGTGTATTTCATTTGATACTTGCATTGGTTATTCATTGGCACGATCGTGCTCATAACATGCTCTCCCCCAGTTCAGTGGTTTAAAGCGATAAGTATATATTTAGGTCACAGGAATTGTTGGTGCTTTTGCCTGAACTCAGCTAAGTGTGGTCTTGCCTGATCTTGGTCATTTGTCTGGAGGTTGACTAGCTGTTGGATGACCTAGGATAGATTTAGCTGTGGTTACTCGGCTCTGTTCTATGTGTTTTTCATTCTCCTAGAGGGTAGCTGGGTATGTTATTGCAGTGATGGTGAGGACAGGCGTGAGGGGTGATGGAAAGATGTGAGTGCTTTTCCAGTTTATGTTGGTGTTACATATACTAACATCATTGTCGAGTAAGTTACACAATGTACTGGTCTGCCAGGGCTGCTATAACAAATGTACTGGTCTGCCAGGGCTGCTTAGACTGGGTGGTTTAAACAACATAAATTTATTTACTTGTAGTTCTGGAGACTAGAAGTCTGAAATGAAGAGTTTGGCAATTTTGGTTTCATCTGAGGGCTCTCTCATTGGCTTGTAGATGGCTGCCTTCTTGTGTCTGTATGTGGTCTTTCTTCCACATCCCTGATAACTCTCTGTGACCACGATTCTTCTTCTTATAAGGACACTAACAGATTAGATTAGGGCCCACCATAACAATCTCATTTTTTTTTTTTTTTTTTTGAGAAGGAGTCTCACTCTGTCACCCAGGCTAGAGTGCAGTGGCGTGATCTTGGCTCACTGCAACCTCCGCCTCCCGGGTTCAAGTTATTCTCCTGCCTCAGCCTCCCGAATAGCTGGGAGTAGCTGGGCACGCGCCACTATGCCCAGATAATTTTTGTATTTTTAGTAGAGATGGGGTTTCACCATGTTGGCCAGGTTGGTCTCGATCTCTTGACTTCGTGATCCACCTTTCTCAGCCTCCCAAAGTTCTGAGATTACAGGGGTGAGCCACTGTACTCGGCCCAACAATCTCATTTTAACTTAATCATCCCATCAAAGGCCTTATCTCAAAATACAGACACAGATTGAGGTACTGGGGATTAGGACGTCAGTATATGAATGTGAGAGGAGGGGCGGACACAGCTCAGTTCATAGCACGTGGCCATGCCCAGAGTGAGAAGGCACGGACATAGGGAGCTGCAAAGAACTGGGGCCATTACTTCCATCCCGTTTCTATGATGCTGCGAAAACATCTCAGTGACATTTTTATTATTTTCACAATTTTACAGTTGAGGAAAAATGAGGCTCAGCTAGATTTTAGTTCCCCCTTGCCTATGTTTTTTCTTATCTGAAACACTGAGAAGCTAAAATAAGAGGTCAAGAAAAATCTTTATACTTTTAGTTTTCACATGTTTTTTCAATCAGAGGCAACCTCATATAATGGTGAAGAGTGTGAGATATTGGCAATAGCCTGCCTGAATCCAAATCTCAGCTTCAGCCTTAACTTGGCTTTGTTACCTTGGGTGAGTTATTTAACCCTCAAGTATCTTAATTTCCTGTTATGTGGGAATAAGATAATTACCTACCTCATAGAATTATTAAAGAATTAAATCTCAATATATGCAAAGCTTAGAATACTATGCCTGGTAAACACCACAAACTGCCTGCTATAACAACAACAAAAACGATCGCCTTTTCTCATTTGATGAGTGATATCTATTAAGCACAATGTAATTGCTCTTAGATCAGGGTCATATTATCTGGTGGTTAGAGGGATGTGCAAGCTAAATGGTTTGGTTGAAAGCCTGACATTTAACTGGAACTCTGTAAAAGATTAAATACTCCATTAAGGAATTCTCAACTACTGATTTATTTAAAAGTTTTGTGAATCATAGTTTTTCAAGTCTTGATTTTCTCTCTCTCTCTATATATATATTTGGAGGGTGTGGGCCTATAGTGTCAATTTGATAGGAACAGGAGGCAGAGAGAAATTCTAGGTAGAAAAGGGCAGGGTCTCTGGCAAAGGTCCCACCCTCAATCCTGGAACTGTAGTCCAAAGTGAGAACTTTATATCCCTGGTTTCCCACTTGAATGTTGCCTTTTCTAAAACCACCCATGGCCTGCCAAGCCTCTCATCCTGTACCCATAAAAATCCCTGACGCAGCTGGCAGGGAAGAAGAAGCCACCAAAAGTCAGGAGGAGAAGCAGTAGCTGAATGTTGGACAGAAGCAGCTTGACTTCAGAGGTACAGCTTGAGGATGGGACTTTGGAGGAGAGTTGGCCAGAGACGGCTGGAATTTAGGGGAAGAATACCTTCCTGGTACATTCCCTTTCCACTGAGAGCCACTTCCATTGGCAGTAAAATCCCTTGTATTTACTATCCTTCTATTCATTTGTGCAACCTGATTTTTCCTGATGCCAGTCAAAAGCTCAAGATACAAATGGCTGTCACACTGACCCTCTCCCCTCAATGGCAGAAAGCAATTGCCTCATCCAAGAAGGCAGAGGGCCCATTGACTGTTTAACACTTAAGCCATCCTGGGACAGCAAAAGCTAAAAGAACACTCACTTTAACATTCCTTCTGAGGTTTGGGGGGTCACAGGTACTCCCCACTAGACACTGCTGTGGGGCCTTCATGGAGTATTGCTTCTGCCAGTGCTCAAAAACATTCTACCTGAGTCCTGCACCTGCTCACCTGTGTGCTCCCTCCTGCGAGGGGTTGAGCACAATGGGTTTGAGCGAGTGGAGTTCACCCCTGCAGCACTGAAGCACCCAGCTAGTTCCAGCACCTGTGCACTCCAGTTCCTGCCTGCGAAGGGGCCAGGAAAAATTTCCTGCTTCAAGTTAAAACCGTAACTTCAAAGTAATTTTTCAGTTTCTACTTTCTCCAAACCATTTAACATATTGAGGTCAGATCCAGATTCTGAAAAACGTTGGTTTCATCATGTTACTCCTCCATTCAAACCTTCAGTGGCTCTCTAGGACCTAGGGGATAATATTAAAACTCCTTATTTTAGCATGCAAGACAGTCCGCAGAATGATTGCTTCACCTTCCACAATTCCCTGTGTGAGCACTCAATGCTCAGTAACAGATGACACTAGTCACTTTCCCATCATGATTTTCATGTCACCACCAGCACCTTGATTTTACTCATACTGTTTCCGAATATGCTTTTGTCTTCCTGTTTTCTCCACTTAAGGAATCTTTCCCCAATGCTAGCCTTGGGAGTTGATGTCTGCAGTTGTCTGTTTTTTTTTTGGTGTATCAGTTTTCCATATCACCTACTGATTCATTGTTAGGAAAATACAAACTTGGTTTCTAATATAGTTTTATTACAGTTATTGGTTAAATTAATAATCAGTGAAGTCTTTATACTGTGCTTATACAAATGCTGCTCACAGCTGAGCAGATTATGCTTCCTTTCCCTGAAGGTAATAATAATTTTCTTTTTCATGTGTGTAGTCTACTTTGTACCTACTTCTAATTCTTCCCATACCTTTCAAGAGCTTCTTAGTATAATTTTCCACAAGATAAATCGCTTTTGAGCCTCAGTCAGTTCCAATTTGTTTTTTCCTCCAAAACAAGCTCTTGACTCTGTAGCTGGGAGGACTTTTCCCTGGGCCTGCTACACTGTTTTCATCTTAGGACTTCTCTTTGTTGTCATTCTTGAAATCCCTTTTGCCTTTTTTCTAGATAAGGTCCTGGTCATCAAGATCCTGAATAATTTGTTTGTTTCTCTATGCTTCTTTAGCATAAATGTTGAGAGTGAACCAAATTTTCAGGAATGTTGAGAATCTTAAGTTGTTAAATTCTGGTAAAGGTTTTACTGCAGTAAAATTTAATGTATTTCATGAGAAATAAGCAAAAAGCGACAATAGGGAGAAAGGAAAAATGTTTGATTTTCAATGTGCAAGTCTTGGGAAAATAATGTGTTTTATTTTGCCAAGCATTTATTAAGGTTCAAGTTAGTAGCAGGATAAAAGGTTTTTCTTGCTAAGAATTGACAGTCAAATCGTACGAAGACTAAAATGTTGAGATCCCATTATAGACTTTCATTACAGTGCATTTTTTCTTTGTAGTGTTTAGTACAACTTATTAAACATTTATTTGTGTGTACTGTTGCTAAGCTCTAAGTTTCCTGAGGGAAAAGATTGAATCTCTGGACCTTTACTTAGTTTGAGACTCAGCATAATGGCTGCACCTAGTAGAGCACAGCAGAGTCATTCATTGCATGAATGAATGATGCAAATAAAATGAAAACCTGAACCCACAGGGAAAGTGAAGAGGATGTTTAATTATTTCAGTCATTGTAAAAAGAACAATCAAAGATTTTGTGGAAATAAATGAAGACGATTCATATGAGAAGAAAAAGAGGCTCTGTATTCAAAGCTTGGAAGTGCATCAGAGTAAGAGGCAGAAAGGAGAGGGGGAAATCTTTATAGTAAAAGAAAAGGAAAGTCTGCAGGTATCCCCTGATTGGAGCTACTAAGACGAGGAAGCTGCAGGGATCTGCATAGAAGCAGGTTATCTTTTCTAGTTGGTTTGGGGAGTATATTTGGCTTTCTCTGGTTGGTCTTGAATTGGTAGTGGGGGCAAAAAAATGAAAGCTGAAAGACGTTGACAAAGTCCTGATCACTCTAGGCCTATTGCTGCAGAAGTTATGGTCTGGCTTCTCTGGCTGGTTGCTTGCTGCCAGAGGTTGTGGGTGAGAGTTTTATGATCATATATGGTCTTGCCATTGCCTATTTGTATATTCAATATCTCCATATAGTATTCTTCAAATGAGAGAATTTGAGGCCCTCATTTTATTTTTCCCCTGAAGTTTATCTTCGGTATCAGATAAAGGGTGGGTGCTTAATAGATATTTGTGTGATAGTGAGGAATGAGAAGAGAAGAGGGCCAAAGTCCTCTTTCCCCCTGTTGCAGAGAATATAGCATCTAGTGAAATAGCCGCTAGTCACCTTTAGCTGGTGGGCACCTGAAGTGTAGCCAGTCTGAACTGAGACAGGGTGTAAGTGTAAAATACACACCAAATGACTAAGAGTTCAAATGAATGAAATAATGTAAAATATCTCATTATCAATTACAAATAAATTTATTACATATTGATAATTTAGACATATTGGAAGAAATAAATATTAAAACTAAAAATTAATATGTTTTAGAAATTGTGAACCCAACCTACATTTTAAAAAAAGACATTAATTGAAACTGAGTTTTAAACATTTCATTAAATAAAAGAATTTGGGTCTCCTAATTCTTCAGAATTTTTAAATGAAAAATAAACTTGTTTTCTATAACCTTTTGTCCTCATATTATGTAACTATCCTCACGGTCGAAAATGAGATAGATTTTGTATTTACTTATGACTAGTTGCTCAAAGAAGCAACTATAATATCCAGTAAACAAAGGCAAGATTATTGTGTGAAAATTTCATCTCCAGATAATTTAAACAGATTAATAAAAGAATATTTACTACCTACAGATGCATCACCTTAGCCATGGATGGGTTGACTTTAACTTTTTATGATAGTACAACATTCATTTTTTACCTTTAAGCTTCCTTAAGTTGTCCCCATTGTGTGGTGAAATAGCTGAAGGATAAAATGTGTTTGGAATCTTTATTTGTGCGTATAAGTGTTGTATGTGAAAAGATGAAATAACTGAAGTACTTTTAAATGGTAAAACTTTTAGGTGCCTGACCATTATTTCCCATATTTTATCAGCTTTCAACAGCAGACCTCTAAGGGTAATGTGTGTTTAAGGAAAAAGTACAGCAAAGAAACGATTTTTCTTTCTAAATCAAAATCAGTGTTATTTCATCTTTTGTGCAGTGTCCTGAGATACTTTAGTCCTATAAAGAGACCTTTAAAGCAAAACTTTGAAGAACTAATTCTTAGGTTTTCTATTCCCTGGTCTGTGATAAACCAGTACTATTTTATGGTTTTCCTTTTCAGCCTACTCTCTCTCCCTCCCTCCTTTCCTCTGCCATTTTTTTTTTTTTTTCCACTTAACAAATTGTTGAGGATCTACTACCTTCCAGGTGATAGTCTATATTAGGTAAGTGTTAATAGTAGAGAGTAAAAGGAACCATTGACTCCACAATATTTATATTCCATTAGAGGCAAGATGGAGGATTTAGGTGGTCAAGGTTGACAGAGACTGGCCAATTATCTTTAAAACAAAAATACTAATGATCATTATCTGGACACATTAAAATTTATAGCCAACCACTAAATCCTAAAATAAATAAAGTTGTAGGTATTTCTTTCTAATCTCAAATTATATCACAAAGCAATAGTAATCAAAACAAGATGGCATAAAAACAGACACATAGAGCAATGGAACAGAATAGAGAAGGCAGAAATAAACCTACACATATGCAGCCAACTAATTTTGACAAGTCCCGAAGGACAACACAATGGGGAAAGTATAGTCTCTTCAATAAATGGTGTTGGGAAAATGAGATGTCCACATACAAAAGAATATAACTGTATCCTTATTCTATATCATACACAAAAATCAATTCATAATTAAGTAAGGACCTAAATATAAAAACTGAAACCATAAAACTTCTAGGAGAAAACACGGTGGAAAAGCTCCTGGATACTGGTCTGGGCAATGATGTTTTTGACTAGGACATCAAAAACACGGACAAAAGTCAAAGTAAACAAATGAGACTTCATGAAACTAAACACGTCTACAGAACAACAGCAACAAAAATGAATAAAATGAAGAGGCTGCCTACAGACTTAGAGAAGGTATTCATGAAACATGTATCTGATAAGGGGTTAATATCTAATATATATAAGGAACTCACATTGATTCAATAGCAAAAGAAATGAATAACCTGATTAAAAAATGGACAAAGGACCTGAATAGAAATTTCTCCAAAGAAGACATACAAATGGCCAATGGGTATATGAAACAGTGCACAGCACCAGTCATCAGGAAAATGCAAATAAAAACCACGATGAGATATGACCTCACATGTGTTAGGATGGCTATTATCAAAGAAGCATGAAATGAGCATTGGCAAAGGTGTGCAGAAAAGGGAACACATGTATGCTGTTGGTGGGAATGTAAATTGGTGCAGCCATTATAAAGAATAGTATGGAAGTTCCTAAAAAAATTAATCATAGACCTTACGACCTAGCAATTTTCTAGGTATACACCTCCCCCAAGAAATGAAATCAGCACCTCATAGAGATATCTCCACTCCCATGTTCACTACAGCATTATTCACAATTGCCAAGATATGGAAGCAATCTAATTGACTGTTTGTAGATGATTGGATTAAAAATTATGGTATGTACATGTATATAGCATGAGGACTATCTTTAATAATACTATATTCTGGAAATTCTGTAAGATTTTAGATACTCTTAATGCAAATAAAAAAGGGCTGTGAGATGATGGTTTTGTTAAATTGCTTATCTGTAGTTTGTCATATAAAGCTTTTATTATTTTGAGATATGTTCCATCAATACCTAGTTTATTGAGAGTTTTTAGCATATAGGGCTGTTGAGTTTTGTCAAAGGCCTTCTCTGCATCAATTGTTGATAATCATGTGGTTTTTGTCTTTGGTTCTGTTTATGTGGTGAATTACATTTATAGACTTGCGAATCTTGAACCAGCCTTGCATCCCTGGGATGAAACCTACTTGATCGTGATGGATAAGCTTTTTATGTGCTGTAGCAATAGGTTTGCCAGTATTTTATTGAAGATTTTTGCATCTGTGTTCATCATGGATATTGATCTCAAGTTTTCTTTTCTTGTTGAGTCTTTGCCATGTTTTGGTATCAGACTACTGTTGGTCTCATAAAATGATTTGGGAAGGATTCCTTGTTTTTGGATTATTTGGAATAGTTTCAGAAGGAATGGTACCAGCTCCTCTTTCTATGACTGGTAGAATTCAGCTGTGAACCCATCTGGACCTGGGCTTTTTTTTGGTTGGTAGGCTATTAATTGCTGCCTCAACTTTGGCCCTTGTTATTGGTCTATTCAGGGTTTCTACTTCTTCCTGGTTTAGACTTGGGAGGATGCAAGTGTCCAGGAATTTATCCATTTCTTCCAGGTTTACTGGTTTATGTGCATACAGTTGTTCGTAGTAATCCTGATGGTGGTTTGTATTTCTGTGGAATCTTTGGTGATATCCCCTTTGTCATTCTTCATTGCATCTATTTGATTCTTTTCTCTTCCTTTTTATTAATCTGGCTAGCGGTCTATTTTGTTGGCCTTTTCAAAAAATCGGCTCCTGGATTTGTTGATTTTTTTTGAAGGGTTTTTTGTGTCTCTATCTCCTTCAGTTCTGCTCTGATCTTAGTTATTTCTTGTCTTCTGCTAGCTTTTGAGTTTTTTTGATCTTGTTCCTCTAGCTCTTTCAATTTTGATGATAGAGTGTCAATTTTAGATCTTTCCTTGCTTCTCATGTAGGCATTTATTGCTATATATTTTCCTCTAGACACTGCTTTAAATGTGTCCCAGAGATTCTGGTATGTTGTGTCTTCATTCTCATTAGTTTTGCAGAACATCTTTATTTCTACCTTCATTTCATTGTTTATCCAGTCAACATTCAAGAGCCAATTGTTCAGTTTCCACGAAGTTGTGTGGTTTTGAGTTAGTTTCTTGATCCTGAGTTCTAATTTGATTGCACTGTGGTCTGAGAGCCTGCTTTTTATGATTTCCATTCTTTTGCATTTGCTCACGAGTGATTTACTTTCAATTATGTGGTCAATTTTAGAGTAGGTGTGATGTGGTGCTGAGAATAATATATATTTTGCGGATTTGGGGTGGAGAGTTCTGTAAATGTCTATTAGGTTTGCTTGGTCCAGGTCTGAGTTCAAGTTCTGGATATCCTTGTTAATTTTTTGTCTCATTGATCTGTCTAATATTGACAGTGGACTGTTAAAGTCTCCCACTATTATTGTGTGGGAGTCTAAGTCTCTTTGTAGGTCATTAAGAACTTACTTTATGTATCTGGGTGCATATATATTTAGAATCATTAGCTCTTCTTGTTGCATTGATCCTTTTACCATTATGTAATGCCCTTCTTTGTCTCTTGATCTTTGTTGGTTTAAAGTCTATTTTATCAGAGATTAGGATTGTAATTCCTGGTTTTTTGTTTTTTGTTTTTTTTTTCTTTCCATTTGCTTGGCAAATCTGCCTCCATCCCTTTATTTTGAGCCTATGTATATCTTTGCATGTGAGATGGGTTTCCTGGATACAGCACACCGATGGGTTTTGACTTTTTATCCAATTTGCTAGTCTGTGTCTTTTGATTGGGGTATGTAGCCCATTTACATTTAAGGTTAATATTGTTATGTGTGAATTTGATCCAGCCATTTTGATGCTAGCTGGTTATTTTGCCTGTTAATTGATGAAGTTTCTTCATTGTGTCATTGCTCTTTACTATTTGGTATATTTTTGGAGCTGTGGGTACTGGTTGTTCCTTTCTATGTTTAGTGCTTCTTTCAGGAGCTCTTGTAAAGCAGGCATGTTGGTGATGAAATCTCTGAGCAATTGCATGTTCAAAACGTATTTTATTTCTCCTTCGCTTATGAAGCTTAGTTTGGCCAGATATGAAATTCTAGGTTGAAAGTTATTTTCTTTTTTGTTTTTCAGAGATAATTTGATTTCCTCCTTTCCTATTTGAATACCCTTTATTTCTTTTTCTTGCCTGATTGCTCTGGCTAGAACTTCCAGTATGTAAGGCCGGCTGCCTCACCGGGAGTTAAATGGACACACTTATCTCTCCCCGTGCCGGCCTCTCCATGCTGACACACTTATCTCTTCCCATGCTGGTCTCTCTATGCTGGCTCCCCACACCCACTCCTGCATTCGTCACTCGACGCCTTCAAAATTTAAAAAGCCCACCAAAGATTTGTCCAACGGCAGCTTAACATTGACCTCCCCAGCCAGTCAGCCCACCAGTAGTCCCGCCTGGCAACCAATGGCAGCTCGCCCCATCAGCACCTTGACTTCCCCTCACCAATGAAACTCTGTTCTTTGTTTCCCTAGTAATCAATCAAACCCCCTCACCAATGAAACTCGCCAATGAACTGTCTTCTCTTTGTTTCCCTAATAATCAATCAATTCCCCTCACCAATGAAACTCTCTGCTCTTTGTTTCCCTAAAGACCAATCAATTACCTCCACTCCCTATAAAACCCCACACCCTGAGGAGCCCAGTGCTACTTCTCTGGCCCCTTCCCGGACCACAGAACCTCGCCTGGGAGCTGAATAAATTGGATTCTCGTTTTCTCACACTGGCCTCAGTTTCCTCATTTTAACTCGGCAATATACCTTACACAGTACTATATTGAATAGGAGTGGTGAGAGAGGGCATCCTTGTCTAGTGCCAGATTTCAAAGTGAATGCTTCCAGTTTTTGCCCATTCAGTATGAATGCTTCCAGTTTTTGCCTATTCAGAAAGTTATTTTCTTTAAGGATGTTGAATATTGGCTCCCACTCTCTTCTGGCTTGTAGAGTTTCTATTGAGAGATCTGCTGTGAGTCTAATGGGCTTCCCTTTGTGGGTAACCTGACCTTACTCTCTGGCTGCCCTTAGCATTTTTTCCTTCACTTCAACTCTGGTGAATCTGACCATTATGTGCCTTGGGGTTACTCTTCTTGGGCAATATCTTTGTGGTGTTTTCTGTATTTCCTGGACTTGAATATTGGCCTGCCTTGCTAGGTTGGGGAAGTTCTCTGGATAATATCCTGAAGAATGTTTTCCAGCTTGGATTCATGCTCTCCGTCAAATTCAGGTATATCTATCAAACATAGATTAGGTTTTTTTCACACAATTCCATATTTCTTGGAGGTTTTGTTCATTTCTTTTTATTCTTTTTTCACTAATCTTGTCTTCTTGTTTTATTTAATTGAGTTGATCTTCAGTCTCTGATATCCTTTCTTCTGCTTGGTGAATTTGGCTATTGAAACTTGTGTATGCTTCACAAAATTCTCGTGTTGTGTTTTTCAGCTCCATCAATTCATTTATATTCCTCTCTAAGCTGTTTATTCTCATTAACATTTCATCAAATCTTTTTTTAAGGTTCTTAGTGTCTTTGCATTGGGTTAGAACATGTTCTTTTAGCTCAGAGAAGTTTGTTATTACTCACCTTTTGAAGCCTGTTTCTGTCAATTCATCAGTCTCATTCTCCATCCAGCCTTATTCCCTTGCTGGTGTGGAGTTGTGATCCCTGGAGGAGGAGAGGCGTTCTGGTTTTAGGTGTTTTCATCCTTTTTGCACTGGTTTCTTCCCATCTTTGTGGATTTATCTACCTGTGGTCTTTGTGGTTGGTGACTTCTGATGGGGTCTCTGAGTGGATATCCTGTTTTTTGATGATGAAGTTGTTCCTTCCTGTTTCTTAATTTTCCTTCTAACAGTCAGGCCCCTCTGCTATAGGACTGCTGGATGTCCACTCCAGACCCTGCTTGTCTGGTGATCACCTGCAGTGGTTGCAGAACAGTAAGGGTGGCTGCCAGGTTCTTTTTCTGCTATCTTTGTCCCAGAAAGATATCTGCCAGATGTCAGCCTGAGCTCTCCTTTATAAGGTGACTCTTTGGATGTACGGGGGTCGGAGAGCTGCTTGAGGAGACAGTCTGTCCCTTATAGCAGCTCAAGTGCTGAGCTGTGAGCTCTGTTGTTTTGTTCAGAGCTCCTGGGCAGGTACATTTAAGTCTGCTTCAGTGGAACTCATAACCACCCTTTTTTCCCAGGTGCTCTGTCTCAGGAAGATGGGGCTTTATTTGTAAGTTCCTGTCATGCTGCTGCCTTTCTTGAGAGATGCCCTGCCCAGCGAGGAGGTAGCCTAGTCACAATCTGCCAGCAGAGGCATTGCTGAGCTGCGGTGGGCTCTGCCCAGCTGCTGTGTGAACTTCCTTGCAGTTTTGTTTATAGGGGTATAGTTAGAACTGCCTCAAAAATGGCAAACTGTCTCTGTAATGGCGGACTGCCTCTGTAATGGTGGACTGCCTCGGTAATGGCAGACTGCCTTGGTAATGGCAGACTGTCTCAGGAATGGTGGACTGCCTCAGGAGTGGTGGGCTGCCTTGGTAGTGGTGGATTTCCTTGGTAATGGCAGACGCCCTTCCTCCTACCGAGCTGAACCATCCTGGGTCCTACTGTGTTAGCTGTGAAACTCTCAATCCAGAGCATTTCAGATTGCTGGTCTTTGTAGGGGTGGGACCACCTGAACCAGATCACCAGGCTCCCTGTTTAAACCCCCTTTTTTTCAGTTGAACGGGAGACTCTGTCTCCCAGGCATTCCAGTCACCAGTTGAAAGGGCACCTGGATTTGTGCGACTTTTTGTGTGGAGACCCACTGCGCCAGCTGAAACAGCTGCACTGGAGACTCATGGCATTTTTCCGCCTGGGAATCTCCTGGTCTCTGGGCAGTAAAAATTTGTTTGGAAATATGGCGGTCACTCACCCTCTGCATTCTTGCTGGGAACTGCAATCCAGAGCTGTTCATACTCAGCCATCTTGGATCTCTCCCAATATTGATGTATATGAACCTATTCCCCCATGTAAGCAAATTCTGGCCACACAACTCAGATCAGCCTACCCTCTCAACTTTCTGAATCTCTGAGATGCCTGTGAATTTCAGCTTGCCATCCACTTAGCATTAACTTTTAATTCTTTTCTTGGTCAGTGAAAATAGAAGCTGCATGTCTTATGGGCAGATATGTTTTTTGATCCTGTAGAGTATAGAAAATACACTCAGAGGGCTTGCCATGCTGTTAAATTAGGGAGTACTTCTAAATGGCTCTGTCCTTTAGTAAATTGCAGATTTGCAGAAATAAGTATGAGTGTTATAGAGGTAGTTACAATTCAAACAATACTCTTCTCCTAGGTATAGTGTAGAAGGCACTTATGACTGTAACCTGATCAATGTGCCTTTCCCACAGAGAATAATCATTTATTTGTGAACTTATTTACTTACCTGATACATACTATGTGCTGAGTACTGTGGAAGAGGCTTGAATTATAGATGATCAAGGTTTATTCTCTTATTTTAAGCATTTTAATATCAAGGAGAAGAAGAGAGGACATGCATATTTAATTATATATATAATTTAAAAATATACTCAGAAGATTTTTTTGCAGAATAAATACCTAAATGTATTTAAAGGGTTTAAAACAGTGCCTGGCAAATAGAACATACCATATAAATGTTTGCTATTAATTTTACAATGAGCTTTAATTATGTTCACATGCTAGGGCACTGTAGAGTTTGCTTTGCATACAAATGTTGTTTGTCCAATCATAAGCTCTCATGCGGCCCCAAGCAGGATTTTATACCACTGACTCTGGTTCACTCATTCATTCAAAACATACTTCTTTAGCATCTTTTATATACTCTGACTTTGTGGCATACAAAGGAACAAATAAAAAGAAGACAAGTTCTCAGCTTCAAGATTCTGTTACGTTTCATTTGCCCAGCATTTGAGTAATGGAAGAATGCTAATAACTGAACTCCATATACTCCCTGTTTTTCTGGTTGATGATAAATAAATATGGGCAATTTGGACTTTTTTTTTTAAATAAAGAAAAATGCAATCAAATTACTAGGGACTGTTCTGGGCCTGTACAAATTTAGATTAAGCATTCTGCACTCCCTAGATCAACAGTCCTGCAGCAGTATAAACCATGTTTCAAATTTAACACTAAGCTCCAAAAGAGCCAGTTCAGCAGAGAGGACATATTTGCAATTATCACAGATTTTATTATTAAATATATTTTCTAAATCCTTGGAAAATTGGTGACCCATAAATGGCTAATTTTAATTGAGTAAAATATTCTAATTTAATTCATAAGATACAGAAAAGAGCACTAGATCTGAAATTAGAAGGTAAAATGTTGATACCGGTTTTATCATTTTGTGGCCATATCACTTTGAGTAAATAATTTAACCTCTTTATCTGTGAAGTAATATGAATAAATACCATATAGGGATGATGAAAAGATTATAAGAGGTATCATATTCAAGAACTTTAACCAAAATATCTGGGACATAGCAAGTGCTAGTCATGTTTTAAATGGAGGTAGTTGCATATGTGCATATGTATATATAGCCAGGCTGTGTGTATATATGTATATATTACCCTTGTTTATTTGTATTATTTCACCTGACTCCACAGAGGATTTGAGTGTACTATTTCCTTTAATATGTCACAAACTTTATAAAATGTTTTATGTTGGCTACTAGGAGAGGCTAAGTCCACTTTGTCTTTTAGGATGTGAATTACAGAGAAAGCCATGTTCATGTGTACTCAGTGGATACCAATAAGCCTACAATAAATTCATACAGAGGCTGAATTCCTGGATATAGTGACATGTTCAGAATATTGGAAACTTCCAGTGGTTTCTGAGTAACTCATCTATTAATACACTTCAGCTCCTTGGAGGTCAGTCATTTATTACAATGGCCATGAAGTATTCCGTAATCTCTGTTTTATGCAGGCTTACTCAGTACTCTTGCAATAGCAAATTGTCATGTGGCATGCAGGAGAGATTTGATATCAATTTGCATGGCATGATTTAGGAAGAATGAAGTCCATTTACCCAAGATACGGTGGTGAGGACAGCAAGCAATAGAGGAGGTATTTTGCTAGAGGTTCCTTCTAACTCCGCTTATTCCTTGACATACTAAACAAGGACATTTCCTCTGTGAATTACGTTGAAGGCTGGTTCTTCCCTTAGAAGTTGTAGGACTTCCATCAAAATAATTTAATGATGAAAATGAAGCTGGTTTAATTGAATTCAGTACGAACTAAGAGTCATCACCTTAGGGTGATTTTAGCCTTTGGCACTTAATATTCTGCTCAGCAGCTCCGCTTTGTTGGCATTGCAGGCTTAAAACCTAGGAAGACATCTTTCTCTTTAATACAGAGAATGGGAAGCTGAGAATGTGTCTGGAATTGTGATAAATGTAGGCGCTCACCTTGACCACTTAGGAGCTTTTAAAACCTGACACCTCATCAGCAAGTAAAAATCAACTCAGCATGTCTCAACAAAGCTGATTTAGAAAACTAAAAGTCAGTTTTTTGCTTCCCCTTCAAAGGTTCGTGTTCTTTATTTAAAATAACTCGCCAACTCTTAACCCTATCCTCCTTAGGAAGCAGTTTTAATGGGCATCAGTAGGATTCCTAAGCCTCTGACATCAAATTTACTTGCAAATTGATTTTTAAAAATTGGGTTGGAAGCTCTAAGGACAGAATTCCCTGACTCACCCTGCTGTGAAATACTGTGCTCACCTCCCTATTGTCTGATCTTGCTTCATTTAACCAATGATGTTTTAAGGGCTACCATTCGGCCTTTCATTTCATTTCACTGGGTCTCTGAAAAACAATCTAATGTTAAAATTGGCCTATTATTTAGAACAGTTTAATTTGTGCCTTAAAATGACTTTGGAAATGAGTTTTGATTAAAAAGTTACACCAGTGATGCATTTTCAGTATCACAAAGAAAAACCTATCTGAAGAAATTATTCCTGCATGCCAGATTGAGCAGAAGCCTTAATTCTCCTTAGTAACTGTGTAGGTGAAAAGAAATTAGGAGGCCGATGAATAAACAGGAAGCCATAAAAATCACAGACATCTTAGCTATCTGTCTTGTTTTTCCATCGAATGGATTGTGCAGTCAAAAGTTACAACCAAAATTGAATGTAAAGTATTTTAAGAATGAATACACACATATTTTCTTTTTCGGAACAACTATTAACAACCAAGAAACATATGCTTCAGTGAATACATTTAGTTGAATCATAAACTACATTTCCAACAACTGTCTTTTCGAAGCCAGTTGAGACAGTTACACAAGAGGATGTTAAACAAATCAAGCTCTCACAGAGCCCATCTATGTCTTTCCTGTGAGTTTCCAGCTACTTCTTTTTTCCAAAGTTACTGTAAGCTGTACAGTTCCTGCCTTGTTAAGAGATGCTCTGTTCTCTTCTTCCAAATGTGCAGCTTAACCCTCTAAAAATTGAGAAAAGTAAGACCTTTCTTTGCTGTTGAGAAAATAGGTGAAAGTGAAAGCAATGTAGTCCATCATGGAGAATCTGCCGAAGATACTGAATTTTGCAAAAATGTAGTTATTCCTGTTGTTGGATGTTTGCTGTGTTAGGAGTCCTAGGGAAGTGAGGCACCTAGGGAGGTGAGGCATCAATAGCAACAATGGGGAAGTAATAAAACTGAAAAAAACGATGTTGTATTGGTGTTGAATGTTGGAAATAAATGCAAAGGAAATAAAAGCCTGTGTAGCACTCCAATGTCTCGTATTCAAGTTAAAGCAGATTTCAGAGGCATCTACAGCAAGGTATCAATTCACTGTAGCGGTGCCAAAGCCAAGGATTCTAGTCCTAAAACAATGCCAAAATCAAATCTCTCAAGCAGGTAGGAAAATGTTCGTTCCATTCAGATTCATTCACTCATGCCATAGGCTAAGGCATCCTCTGAAGGCCCATGGCTCTGCCTTTGCAACGTGAGTAGACTTCCTACTGTGTTGGAGGTCTAGGGCTCTTACAAAATTTTAAAGGTTGAAGACTGCTTTCTTGAAGGTGCAGGAAAGGCAGTTAATGTAATTCAGCATGAAAGCTAGTAAGAAATAATAAGATGTTAATTTTAGTACAAATATCTATAATAACATATACAAGAATCAGGTATTTCTTACAGTTAAGAAAATTATGTGAAATGCTTACAAGTTGAAATCTCCCTACAAACTCGAGCCTGACATTTCCATGGGTAAAGGTACAAATAGAAGCTGCTACCTATAACCTGCGGTTCTCCCTTATCCTGTTCCTGCTTCTGTTTGCACCCAGCTCTGCCCCCACTCAGATAGCCAGGCTTTATCTATAACACTACCTCTGGCTGACAGTAGCCCTTGGCTTTCTCTCCATGCCTAGAGGACGCACACCAGCAGCGAGGTCTGTGCTTGGTAGAATGGAGTTGGGGAAGAAACTATCTCAAGCTCTTGAAGTGGATTTGAGGGCATCTGTGTAATTCTGGGGTTAGGAGTAATTACCTGGAGTATAGTTTAGGACAGTGGGCTGGAAGGGGGTTATGGGAGTTAGGAAGGGAAGAAGAAGTGGGAAAGGTTTGGGGAAAGGCTCCAGGTGGGCATGTTCAGTTGGCCCATAGACCAACTGTGCTGTGGTGAGAGGAACAACTGGACAAGAGCCAGAGGGCACTTTCTGAAGCCTGGGGTTTGGAGCAGGTGGTGCATTTCCTTTGGTCTCTGGGTAGAACTGCCTCCTTATTAATTTCCCACTGTTAACTGATACTTGGCAAAGGAAATCTTTCACCATCCAGCTTCTCTCCAGTGTCTTCCTCCTAGTGTCCACCTCTTCTCACTTTCCAGTGACCTCAAAATTCTTGCCATTCCACCAAATCACTATGGTCTTTCATACTCTGTATCACTTCCTGTGCTGTCTACCTGAGAAGATCCTGGAAACTCTTGGAAACTAGGCTCACATGTTCAAATTCTGCAAAAATTCTCCTGGCTTACTCAGAAGTTCACTGCATTCTTCGTTTGTGCCATAGTCCTTTGTCTGTGTCCTTATGATAGCACATACATTGTATTTTAATTCTTGGTTTCCACTCTTTCTTGAGTCCTCAGTATCCAGCAAAGTAGCTGGCACCTAACAAATAGCCAATAATGTTTGTGGAGTTGGTTAGATCTTTGGACTGACCTGTCTCCTCTGCTGGAAAATGTACTTAGATTTCCTTACAGCATGTCTGACCTCAATTTTAATCTCTTTCTTTCAATTTCGTTGGCATCTTGTTTCGTAACTTGTTACCTCTCCCAGCCTCCCCTTGATATCTATTTTCTGCTGTGTTCCTGCATTTGATTTAGGGTTCCAACTAAGTCTTTGACTTGCTGACTTATGTGACCCTGCTATTTGTCTTTTTATAAGAAATGAGAGATAGGATTGAATTTCTAATGTCAGGTCTTCTGATAGAAGAAATTTGAATGGCCTAGCTAATGGGTATATTATAACAGAAAGATAACATGGTGAAGAGGTATTTTAGAAAGGTTGATTTGACTGGTTAGTCTTGACACTGGTTGAAGTAGCAAAAGGATCCACAGGTACCCTTCTGGTTCCTTATGGTGGCTGAGAAGAACAGTCACCTCCCAGAACAAAAGAAATTCAAAGCTGATGGGGCTTTAAAGATCATCTATTCCTATCTTCTTATTCAATAGCTGAGAAAATGAAAGCACCAAAATGACAGTAGTAGGTAGTGATTGAGTCACAATTAAGACCCAGGCCAATTGTTCTCAATTAGTTATCTTCCCCCGTTCAGTGATGTCTAGCTCCAACTGTATTTGTACTCTATCTGATTTAATACGTTGATTTGAGTCTCCTTTGACCAAGCCTGGATCTATATGTACAGTTGACTCATTTACTTATCTTTGTCAAATTAGTGGTGAGACCAATAACAGGTTATACTAGGCTTTCAGGGTACAACTAACAAGAACTTGTTCTTGTCCTAAAGAAACTCAGTGTGTGTGTGTGTGTGTGTGTGTGTGTGTGTGGTGGGGGGAAGATTGGTAGTCACACAGTGGTGGGAATGAGAGTGCCCATTTCAGCCTAGAAGAGGGATAATGAGGTGGGTTTCTATGAGGATATGACATCAGACCTTGGGTCTCTATTTGTCTCACTTTGTCACCAAGGCTGGGGTACAGTGATGATGTGATCATGGATCACTGCAGCCTTGACTTCCTGGGCTCACTCAGGCAATCCTCCTGAGTAGCTGGCACTACACACATGCTACCCCATGCCCAGCTAATTAACTAATTTGTTTTTGTGGAGACTGGGTTCAACTATGTGGTTCAGGTTGGTCTTGAACTCCTCGACTAAAGTGATCCTCCTGCCTTGGCTTCCCAAAGTGCTGGCATTATAGGTGTGAGCCACCACACCTGGCCTGATCTTGGTTTTTAAGGATGCTTACCCTCTAAGTGCCAAAGAGAATGAACATTGAATAATGAAAATGAGAACACCTGTACCAAACAGTGTGATCCTTTCATGGCTAGCCCCCGTATTGAACTCAAGTGGGATATGAGTGGAGGATAGAGGAAAGACACTGCCAGCTGGCTGACAGGCATGGGTTTAAAGCCTTGCTCTGATCAATTGATTAGGTTATTTGAGTCTTAGTTCCATCATCTGTTAAATTATAATACTTACTGGACAGCATTCTTATAGGGATTAAATGGGATAAAGCAAGTTAAATCCTCTGCTTAAAGATTTCTGCTTTCCTTTCCAGAGACAGTTATTCTCTGATCAGTAGAACTATGAGGGAAACTCTCAGGTAGATGTTGGGGCTGGAGGTTGACTTCAGTCACTCTGCTCTCTCCCACAAGTTCTGACCCGTGTAAGAAATAGGAAATAGACACAGAATTTAGGAACACATTAAGATGTCAGCTTTACTACTGGTAGAATTGGATTGGAAAGCTCTGTGGCAGAGCATCTGAGAACTGCAATTTATCTCTTTAGGAGCATAAGAACAGGATATTTAAATCTTAGTGGAGATCAGTTAAAGACAATATTTTGAAATGGAAATAATAAGACAGGACAGCAAAGGATGTATATGCACATTTTGGAATAAAATGGCCACTTGATAATTATGGGAGCTTGTAGTACTATATGATAAATATTTCATTTTTTTTCCCTGCAGTACCCTCCCTTGAGGGAGTTTTATGTATTTCTGTGCTATTGAACTCAGGAGTGAGCATATGTTGGACCACAAAGTGTAATGGAAAAGGCATAAATTTCTTGCAAGGAAAACTTTAAGAGCCAGGGTGTGTTTGTCATACCTGTCTTTTCTCTGTCACCATGATAAGCAATATTCCAGATAGAGGCTGCTCTATAAGCTTGAGTCCTGGGGTGAATTTAACATACAGAAGAGTTGTGGCTGGCTTATGATAGACATATAGCCTGACCAGAAACATGTTTGTTATAAGCCTCTAAGATCCCTGGGTTGTTTGTTATAGCAGCAAAACCTAGCCTGGCTTGACTAATAAGCAGTTGTTAAATTATGTAAGCAATTATTATTTAACCCCAGAGGTCAAGTCTGTCCATGAAATCTATACTTGTCTAGATTTTGTGGTTCGGGAAGAAGTTCCATATGAGGTTGTTCAATTCATTTTTGGCTTGTCCTCAAGATTCTGGAATCATCAGGAATTTCTCAGGGCTACTGCCATCCATCAAAGCAATAAGCCATAATGAGAAGGCATATCTAATTTTTCCTACCACATCTATTTTTTTGCTATACACTTTTCAGACTTTTTATGTTTTAATTTTCTACCCTAATATGAAACATACGATTTTGTGTTATTTATGTTATAGATTAATCTTTACAGCCTATCTCTGATCAAAGACAAGGATCACATCTCTGTGCTATATTCTGGTCTATATTATATCTAAATAACTGCTAGGAAATGAAAGATGTAGCCAAATGACAAAATCAGCACCATAGGGTGCTTCTAGAAAAAAGTTCTGATTTTGGAGTTTTGAATGTAATTGCCTTATTAATATTACAGTCAATTTACTTAATGTAAATGTATACAAGTAATAAATAAGGGTAATACAGATTAGCTCTAATAACCAGCCTGGGGGTTAGAGAAATGAACAGAGATAGCACCAATCCTATCATCTTCAAACATTAAAGAAGCACATTTTATATAACTTCTATAGTTAATAATATTTTCAGTCAACAGAGCCTGTGTTTGGTAAATGAGTCTGTCCTCCAACCAATAACAGTAATTGCTATCAGGTTTTCTCTTTTTTAATTTTCAGCTTTTAAGTTCAGGGGTATATATGCAGGATGTGCAGGCTTGTTAAATAGGTAAACATGTGCCATGATTGGCTGCACACGTCATCCTATCACACAGGTATTAAGCCCAGAATCCACGAGCTATTCTTCCTGATCCTCTCCCTCCTCCCACCACCTACCTCTGACAGCCCCAGGTGTGTTGCTCCCCTCAATGTGTCCACGTGTTCTCATTTGGCTCCCACTCATAAGTGAGAAAATGCAGTATTTGGTTTTCTGTTCTTGCATTAGTTTGCTAAGGATAATGACCTCCAGCTCCATCTATGTCTCTGCAAAAAACATGATCTTGTTCTTTTTTATAGCTGCATAGTATTCAGTGGTTTATATCTACACATTTTCTTTATCCAGCCTATCATTGATAGGTCTTTAAGATGAATCCATGTCTTTGCCATTGTGAATAGTGCTGTGGTGAACATATACATGCATGTGTCTTTATAATAGAAAATTTGTATTCATTTGGGTATATACCCAGTAAAGGAATTGCTGGGTCAAAGGGTATTTCTGTCTCTAGGTCTTTGAGACACACTATCTTTGCCACACTGTATTCTGCGTTGAACTAATTTACACTCCCACCAGCAGTGTAAAAGTGTTCTTTTTTCTCCAAAACCTTACCAGCATTGGTTTTTTTTTTAGACTTTTTTTTTTTTTTTTTTGAGACAGAGTCTTGCTCTGTCACCCAGGCTGAAGTGCAGTTGTATGATCTCGGCTCACTGCAACCTCCACTTCCTGGGTTCAAGCGATTCTCAAGCCTCAGCCTCCCAAGTAGCTGAGATTACAGGTCTGTGCCACCATGCCCAGCTAATTTTTGTATTCTTATTAGAGATGGGGTTTCAACATGTTGGCCAGGCTGGTCTTGAACTCCTGGTCTTAAGTGATCTGCCCACCTTGGCCTTTCAAAGTGTTGGAAATACAGGTGTGATTTTTTTGACTTTTTAATAATGGCCACTCTGACTGGTGTGAGATGGTAGCTCATTGTGGTTTTGATTTGCATTTCTGTAATAATCAGTGCTGTTGAGCTTTTTTTGCATGATTATTTGCTGACCACGTTTGTCTTCTTTTGAGAAGTTTATGTTCATGTTCTTATCCCACTTTTTAATAAGGTGTTGTTTTTTTCTTGTAAGTTTGTTTAAGTTCCTTATAGATGCTGAATATTAGAGCTTTGTCAGATGCATAAGTTACAAAAAAATTCTTCCATTCTGCAGATCTTCTGTTTACTCTCTTAATAGGTTCTTTTGCTATACAGAAGCTTTTTAGTTTAACTAAACCCCATTTGTCAATTTTTGCTTTTGTTGCAATTGCTTTTGGTGTCTTCATCATGAAATCTTTGTCTGTGCCTATGTCCTGAATAGTATTGCCTAATTTTTCTTCTAGGGTTTTATAGGTTTTGGTTTTCACTGAAGTCTTTAATCCATCTTGAGTTGATTTTTGTATACGGTGTAAGAAAAGGGTCCAGTTTCAGTTTTCTGCATATGGCTAGCCAGTTCTCCCAGCACAGTTTATTAAATAGGAAATTATTTCCCCCGGCTTGTTTTTGTCAGGTTTGTTGAAGGTCAGATGGTTGTAGGTGTGTGGTCTTATTTCTACATTCTCTATTCTTTTCCGTCAGTCTATGTGCCTGTTTTTGTACCAGTATTATGATGTTTTGGTTACTGTAACCCTGTAGTATGGTTTGAACTTGGGTAGCATGATATCTCCAGGTTTGTTCTTTTTGCTTAGGATTGCCGAGGCTATTCGGGCTTTTATTTTTATATTTATTTTGGTTTGATATAAATTTTAAAGTAGTTTTCTCTAATTCTGGAAGAATGTCAATAAAAGTTTAATGGAAATAGCATTGAATCTAAATTGCTTTGCGCATTATGGTCATTTTCATGATATTGATTCTTTTCTACCCATGAGCATGGAACGTTTCTACATTTGTTTGTGTCATCTCTGATTTGTTTGAGCAGTGGTTTGTAGTTCTCCTTGAAGAGGTCTTTCATTTCCCTTATAAGCTGTATTCCTTAGTATTTTATTCTCTTTGTGGTAATTGTGAATGGGAGTTCACTTGTGATTTGGCTCTCGGCTTGCCTGTTACTGGTATATAAAAATGCTAGCAAATTTGCCTTCTGATTTTGTATGCTGGGGCTTTACTGTAGTTGCTTATCAGCTTAAAAAACTTTTGGGCTGAGACTATGGAGTTTGCTAGATTTAGGATCATGTCATCTGCAAACAAAGATAATTTGCTTCCTCTCTTTCTGTTTAAATACTTTTATTTCATCTGTGGCCTGATTGCCCTGGCCAGAAGTTCCAATACTATGTTGTATTAGAGTGGTGAGAGAGGACAACCTTGTTTTGTGCCAGTTTTCAAGGGGAATGCTTCCAGCTTTTTCCTATTCACTATGATATTAGCTGTTGGTTTGTTATGGATGACTCTTATTATTTTGAGGTATATTCCTTCAATACCTAGTTTATTGAGAGTTTTTAACATGAAAGGATTTTGACTTGCATTGAAGGCCTTTTCTGCACCTATTGAGATAATCATTGTTTTTTGTCTTTATTTCTGTTTATGGTGATGAATCACATTTATTGATTTGCATATGTTAAACCAACCTTGCAACCTGAGGATGAAACCTACCTGATTATGATAGGCATACTTTTTGATGTGCTTCTGGATCCAGTTTGCTAGTATTTTGATTTTTGCACTGATATTCATCAAGGATATTGGTCTATTCAGGGATTCAAAAATTTTTTTTTCTTCAGTCTTAGGAGGGTGTATGTGTCCAGAAATTTATCCATTGCTTCTAGATTTTCGAGTTTATGTGCATAGAGGTGTTTATAATATTCTCTTATGGTTATTTGCATTTACGTGGGGTCAGTGTTAATATTCCCCTTATCATTTCTGATTATATTTATTTGAATCTTATCTCTTCTTTGTTAGTCTAGCTAACGGTCTCTCTATTTTACTAATTTTTGTATAAAACCAACTCCTGGATTTGTTGATTTTTTGAAGGTTTTTGTTTCTCTGTCTTCTTCAGTTCACCTCTAATCTTGGTTATTTCTTATCTTCTGCTGGCTTTGGGGTTTGCTTGCTAGTTCTTTTAGTTGTGATGTAAGGTTGCTAACTCGAGATTTCTCTAGCTTTTTGCTGTGGGCAAAACTGCTGATAAGGTTTGGCCTGTGTCTGCACCTAAATCTCATCTCAAATTGTACTCCTCGTAATCCCCACAACGAAGGAGGAATTTAGTGGGAGGTCATTGGATCATGGGACAGTTTTACCCATGCTGTTCTTGTGATAGTGAGTGTATTAGTACATTTTCACACTGCTGATAAAGACATACCCAAAACTGGGTGATTTATAAGGAAAAACAGTGTTCATAGACTCTCAGTTCCATGTGGCTGGGGAGGCCTTACAATCATGGCAGAAGGTGAAAGGCACATCTCACATGGTGGCAGACAAGAGAATAGAACTCGTGCAGGGAAACTCTCCTTTTTAAAACCATCAGATCTCATGAGACTTATTCACTATCAGACAACCAGCACTGGAAAGATCTGCCCCCATGTTTCAATTACCTCCCACTGAGACCCTCCCACAACATGGGGAACTATGGGAGCTATGATTCAAGATGAGATTCAGGTGGGGACATAGCCCAGCCATATTAGTGAGTGAATTGTCACAAAATCTGATGGTTTTACAAGTGTGTGACACTTCTTTCTGTACACTTCTCTTCTCTCCTGCCACCTGTAAAGAAGGTGTTTGCTTCACCTTTCACCATAATTGTAAGTTTCCTGAGGCCTCCTCAGCCAGGCGGAACTGTGAGTCAATTAAATCTCCTTTGTTTATAAATTACCCAGTCTTAGGTAATATCTTTATAGCGGTTTGAAGACAACCTAATACGACGGCTTTTGCTGTGTCCCAGAGATTCTGGTATGTTGCATCTTTGTTCTCATTAATCTTAAAGAACTTCTTGATTTCTGCCTGAATTTCATTATTTACCCAAAAGTCATTCAAGAGCAGGTCATTCAGTTTCCATGTAGTTGTATGGTTTTGAGGTTATTTCTTAATTTTGGTTTTTAATTTGATTATGCTATGGTCTGACAGAGAATTTGTTAGGATTTCAGTTCTTTTGCTTTTGCTGAGGAGTGTTTTACTTCCGATGATATGATCAATTTTAGAGTTAGTGCTGAGTTGTGATGAAAATAAAATATATTCTCTTGTTTTTGGGTGGAGAGTTCTGTAGATATCTATCAGGTCCACGTGATGCAGAGGTGAATTCAGGGCCTGAATATCTCTGTTAACATTCGGTCTCCATGATCTAATATTGTCAGTGGTGAGTTAAAGTCTTCCACTATTATTTTGTGGGAGTCTAAGTATCTCTGAAGGTATCTAAGAACTTGCCTTATGAATATAAGTACTCCATATTGGTTGTATATATAGTTAGCTCTTCTTGTTGAATTGAGCCCTTTACCTTTATGTAAGGCCTTTCTGTGTCTTTCTTGACATTTGTTGGTTTAAAGTCTGTTTTTTCAGAAACTGGAATTACAACACCTGCTCTTTTCTGTTTTCCATTTTTGGTAAATTTTACTTCATTCCTTTATTTTGAGCCTGTGTGTGTCTTTTGCATGTGAGATGGGTCTTGACTCTATCCAGCTTTCCATTCTGTGTCTCAATTTAGCCAGTTTATATTTAAGTTTAGTGTTGTTTATGAGCTTTAGTTTGGCCAGATACAAAATTCTGGGTTCGAATTTCCTTTCTAGAAGCATGTTGAATATTGGCTTCCAATCTCTTCTGGCCTGTAGGGTTTCAGCTCAAAAGTCCACTGTTTGTTTGATGGGCTTCCCTTTGTAGGTGATCTGGCCTTTCTTTCTGGCTGTCCTTAACATTTTTTTCTTTTATTTCGACTTTGGAGAATCTGATTATTATGTGTCTTGAGGATGATATTCTCATAGAGTATTTCACTGGGGTTCTCTGCATTTTTTGAATTTGAATTTTAGTGTCTTTGACTAGGCTGGGGAAGTTCTCCTGGATGTATTCTGAAATATGTTTTCCAAATTGGTTCCATTCTCCCCTCTTCTCTTTCAGGTACCCCCAATTAGTTATAGATTCAGTCTCTTTTCATAATCTCTTATTTATCACAGGTTTTGTTCATTCATTTTCATTCTTTTTTCTCTATTTTTATCTGCCTGTCTTATTTCACAAAGGCAGTCTTTTTTTTTAATTGCATTTTAGGTTTTGGGGTACATGTGAAAAACATGCAAGATTGTTGCATAGGTGCATACGTGGCAGTGTGATTTGCTGCCTTCCTCCCCTTCACCTATATGTGGCGTTTCTCCCCATGCTATCTCTCCCCAACTCCCCACCCCCTGCTGTCCCTCCCCTATTTCCCCCCAACAGACCCCAGTGTATAGTGCTCCCCTCCCTGTGTCCATGTGTTCTCATTGATCAACACCAGCCTATGAGTGAGAACATGCGGTGTTTGATTTTGTGTTCTTGTCAGTTTGCTGAGAATGATGGTTTCCAGGTTCATCCATGTCCCTACAAAGGATGCGAACTCATCGTTTTTGATGGCTGCATAATATTCCATGGCGTATATGTGCCACATTTTCCCTGTCCAGTCTATCATCAATGGGCATTTGGGTTGGTTCCGGGTCTTTGCTATTGTAAACTGTGCTGCAATGAACATTCGTATGCATGTGTCCTTATAGTAGAATGATTTATAATCCTTTGTATATATACCCAGTAATGGGATTGCTGGGTCAAATGGAATTTCTATTTCTAGGTCCTTGAGGAATCACCACACTGTCTTCCACAATGGTTGAACTAATTTACACTCCCACCAACAGTGTAAAAGTGTTCCTATTTCTCCACATCCTCTCCAGCATCTGTTGTCTCCAGATTTTTTAATGATCGCCATTCTATCTGGCGTGAGATGGTATCTCAATGTAGTTTTGATTTTCATTTCTCTAATGACCAGTGATGATGAGCATTTTTTCATATGTTTGTTGGCCTCATGTATGTCTTCTTTTGTAAAATATCTGTTCATATCCTTCGCCCACTTTTGAATGGGCTTGTTTGTTTTTTTCTTGTAAATCTGTTTTAGTTCTTTGTAGATTCTGGGTATAAGCCCTTTGTCAGATGGGTAAGCTGCAAAAATTTTTTCCCATTCTGTTGGTTGCCGATTCACTCTAATGACTGTTTCTTTTGCCGTGCAGAAGCTGTGGAGTTTGATTAGGTCCTATTTGTCTATTTTGGGTTTTGTTACCAATGCTTTTGGTGTTTTGGTCATGAAGTCCTTGCCTACGCCTATGTCCTGAATGATTTTGCCTAGATTTTCTTCTAGGGTTTTTATGGTGTTAGGTCTTATGTTTAAGTCCACAAAGGCAGTCTTTAAACTCTGAGATTCTTTCCTCCAGTCGGTCTGTTCTGCTATTGATACTTGTGATTGCATTGTGAAATTCTTTTAGTATTTTTTAGCTCTATCAGGTTGGTTATGTTCTTCTCTGTATTAGCTATTTTGGCTGCCAGCTCCTGTGTTGTTTTATCATGATTCTTAGCTTCCTTGCATTGGGTTACAGTGTGCTCCTTTAGCTCAGCAAAGTTTGTTTTTATTCACATTCTGAAGACCACCTCTGTCATTTCAGTAATCTCAGCCTCAGTCCAGTTCTGAACCCTTGCTGGAGAGGTGTTGCAATCATTTCGATAAAAGGGGGCACTCTGGCTTTTTGAGTTTTTTTTTTTTTTTATTTTTGAGCTGATTCTTTCTGATCTTAGTGGATTTACCTACCTTTGATCTTTGAGGTTGCTGTTCTTCAGCTGGGGGTGTGTGTGTGTGTGTGTGTTTCTTTTAGAAGTCTGACTACTCTTCCATAGGCCTGATGCAGTTTTCTGTGGATCTGCTCCAGACCCTATTCACCTGTTTTTCTAGGACCTAGAGGTATTACTAGTGAAGGCTGTAAAACAGCAAAGATGCAGCCTCCCCCTTTCTCTGAGAGTTCCTTTCCAGGGGGATACTGACTTGTTTGTGGCCTGAACACATCTGTAGGAGGTGGCTGGAGACCCCAGTTGCGAAGTCTCACCCCATCAGGAGCAATGGGATCACTGATCTGCTTTAAGAAGCAGTCTGGCTGCATTTTGGTAGAGCAGCCATGCCGTGTTGGGTGTCCCTTCAGCCCCTGATCAGCTTTGGCTCTCCAAGGCTCAAAGTCTGGACCAGCTGAGATGCCCAAATAGCGTAGGTGGCAGCACAGCCCACACCCAGGCGCTTCATTCCAGGGAGAAGTTTGACCTCTTCTGGGGTAGAACATAGGCAGGGGTGGCCAGAAGTCCAGGCTAGGGGGACCTACCTATTGAGGAAAAATGAATCAGGGTACCATTTGAATAAGCAGTCTGGCCACAGTTTGATAGAACAGTAGTGCCATGCTGGGGAACTGCCTCTGCCCTGGTTGGCTTGGAATCTCCAAAGGCTGCAGGCTGGAATTTCCAAAGCCCGCAGGCTGGAATGGCTGGCCAAGTTGTCCAAATAACAAAAGTGGAGGTCCATATCTGTCCCTGGGCACTTCCTCCCAGGGAGACATCAGAGTGCTGTCTGTAATACAGGCAAGGGTGGCTGTAGGCCCTGGCTAGGATGTCCTGCCCAGTGAGAAGGAATGGATCAGGGTTGTACTTAAAGCAGCAGTGTGGCCATGTTTTGGTAAAGCAGCTATGCTGTACTGGGAGGTCTTTTCCTCATCTGGAATGTTTTAACTCTCCAAAGGCTTCAGATTGGAATGACTCAGTCATCCAAACAGCAAAGATGGTGGCCCATCCCCGCCCCATACCTGCCCCGGAGGGCTCCATCCTGTCCCAGATAGGGTATTCCCTGTTGCTGGTGACTGGCTGGAATTCCAAGCCAGTGGGCCTTATCTTGTGAGCTGTCCCCTAAGTGGGGCCTGCAGATCGACACAGCTTGGCTGTCTGTATACAGCCCCCTTCCTAGGTTTATGTAAAGACCTTGGCCTCTCCTGAGTTGCTTTCACTTTTGTCAGGAAACCCCGGGGCTGGAGTATGTAAAGCTCATGGGTCTCTGTGTGTGTCAGCAGCTGCTCTACTGAGACTCTACACAGCTCTGTGTGCCAGACCCAAAGCCCTGGTGGAGTGGGCTCATGAAGGGATCTCCTGTTCCGAGGACTGCAAAGTAGATTCCTGGGACCACACATTCACTTACTGCTTCCCTTGGCTGAGGGTGGGGGTTCCCTTGGCCCTGTGTCACTCCTGGGTGAGCTGTTTGTCACCCTGACCGGCTTTTCTTTGTTTCCATGGATCGAGTTGTTTCTCTATCAGTCCCAATGTGAGTACCTGGATATTTCCGAGTATCAGGTTTTCAATATTGTGGGAGTAAATGAAAAATAAGCAGGAAAGGGAGATTTTGTTCTTGAAACTATCAGAGATAAGATTATTCACATGAAAGGAATGTGATCATCAGCAAATAGCATAAGTACCACAAACTGTATATTGGGAGTTGCTGGCAGGATTCAGAATTAATAGTAGGAAGTATTAAATGGTAAAAAGATTAATAGTATATTAGAAAATAGATAAAAAATAATCTAAGCTGGCCTTTGCATTGTCACTATTTTCAAATTATAGCTGAAAGACTGCCTTCCTATAATTAGGGAAAATCCTAATGGAAATTAGCAGACTCAGTATAATGTAAATGTTTTTTAATGACTATAGAGATCTTGTAAATGATAGTCTCATTAATGATGCTAACTGTGTAGACTAATACTTCCTGTCATATTCAACAAGATCAAAGTTCTGCAAGGATTGCTTCATTTAAATATCAGCCTGTGAGGAATGAGAAGGCAGTACAATTAAGGACCACACATCCTGCTTGTAGATAAGTGCCTTTAGCTACTCTACTTATAAATCACTCTCAAAGAAGAACATTCTTTAGCCTTACAAAGTTTACATGCTTTATAGCAGTGCTATCTTACTGAACTTTCTAGGATGAAGGAACTGTCTTCTACCTGCAAGGTTTGTTATGGTAGCCACCAAATGTGGCTATTGAGTGAGTGAAATACGGCTAGTGCACCTGAATTTTAAATTTTATTTCAGGTTACTTTATTTAAATTTAACGTTAAATAACCGCATGTGATTAAAGTCCACCATATTGAACGGTGTAGGTCCAGGGAGGTCTCATGTTCTAAGAGATTGAGATAAGAGGGCTAACCTGTGTGTCCCCTTGTTTCTCCTTTGCCCTTGATAGTAAATCAGCTCTGCATTGAGCAGGGAGGTATTACGTCCCTGGAGAAATTACTAGCTATGAATTGTTCTCAGCCAACATTCACTGCAGTGGGGATAGGAGTAGCGGTCGGCGGGTATACACCAAAGAGTAAAAATGTTTTGGGCTGGACACCAACGGCATCCACCAGAGTCAGCATGGCAGAAGCTCGTAAGCTTCTTCAGTGGGACCATCAGCAAGATAAGTTGCAGGCTGAACGAGGGGCTGAGGACTAAATGTTACCTGTGCAGCATGATTCCTTCCAGCTCATCACATGACCAGAGACAATTATTAGGGAGGCCCATTATGTTGTAGGACTAATCCATGTTCTGGGAGTAGAGTAATGATTAAATGTACAGATTTGTGAGCAGTGGACTTGTAAGCCGATGAATACAGGAAAATGTGAGTAGTGCTGCCAAAATAATGTGAATCTGTGCAAACAGAGAAGGGAGAGAGCGGGAGTTGGGAAACTAAATAAATGTTCACAGAGAAGTTGAAATTTGAACTAGGGATTGACATAATTAGGGGTTTATCTGGCAAATCCCCACAGTCATCCAGCAATCAAGTGCCCCAGTTGTCATATGTAAATAATTGGGTTTTTATTCTAGTAGGATTTAGGGGAATGCTTGCATTAAGATCCTATAAATGCATTAGGTTATGATTTCATTTCTACCCCAGAGACTGTGTTTGACCCTCTCATTCTGTAATGAATTCATAATTCTGTATGTTCCTTTATTGACTTGAACACATGGAAGATTATTCTGCTGCTGTTTGTCCAACATTCATATTCAAAAATTACCTCAAGTGAATCAAAGGCACTTCACACAAGAAATGTGTGCTTATGACATATATGGGTATTTCCCACCTCAGTTTCCCAGCACATGGAGGTACTTTGAATGATAGATATTTAATTTCTCATGAATGTGATTCCATGGACTACAATGAGAAATAATAGGATTCCAATGTGATGGATTTTCTCCTTAGAGTTTGAGCTGAAAGTTTGTCATTAAGACAGGAAAAAAAATCTGTTTATCTCTCTATTGAAAAAATCTGGTTGTAAGGTTGACTATAAAAGAGCTTCTATAGTGGTAAGCTTTGCAGATTCTCTGTAAAATCAGTTATTTATCATCTCAAAAATGTCTGTTTTCCATTTTCACTAACAGGATGGCTGATGGGATGTATTCATTAAATAGACGAAGTCAAAGAGAAAGTACTTCTTTTGAAAGCTCTGTTAGAGTTACTTGGGGAAGCACATCAAGGCTTGAATCTGGTAACTTATCCTTGAAAATAAACAACTTTATTCATTAGATGTTGTTTTTATAGAGCAAATAGATGAAGATAGAAAGAAGACAATATATGATTTTGCTTCACTGTTTGTAGAATACCTGCAGCTATTTACCTCCTTTTAAAATTTTTATTTTTTGGAGAGACAGCATCTCTCTATGTTGCCCAAGGCTAGATGTGAACTCCTGGGCTCCAGTGATCCTCCCACCCAGGCATCCCAGGAAACTGGGAATACAATCATATGTCATTGCACGGGGCCCTAGATGACCATTCCTTCAATCAAAATTTGCTGACTCCTCCTCATTTTTCTAACATCTGAATTTTGAAGTGCCGGAAGGCCACCAAAACCTTTGCTATGTTCTCTTGTCTAGCTACACTACTACAATCCCATGGTAATCTCATCTAGTCCAGTAGTTTTTAATATCTTCTAAAGGTTGATGATACACAAATACATTTGGCAGTGAAATACAGAACTCTTTCGAGCCTTAGACTTTTATATCCAACTTCACCTTTGACATTTCTACTTGGATATGTAATCATGATTTCAACTTTAACATGTCTAAAATTGAAGTCTTCATTTTTTACCTTTCTAAACCCTTGACCTCTTCAGTCTTTACCTAGTGAAGGGCACACCTTTCACCCATTTAATAGAATAAAAATCTGGAAACTGTTTCTGATTCATCCCTTTTCCTCACACTTTCAATATACTTTATGGGCATACTTTATTCTGTCTTGAGGCTATATCTAGCATGTAATGTCTTTTTAAAATATTCACTTAAAATATTATTTATTTTAATTAAAAAATAAAATTGTGTATATTAACGGTGTACACCATAATGTTTATAAATACGCATTGTGAAATGGCTAAATCAAGTCAGTTAATACATGTAACCCCTCATACTTATTTTCTGTGTTGAAAACACTTAAATCTACTTGCTTATTAATTTTTAAGCATATAATATATTGTTATTAACTATAGTCCAGACGGTATACAATAGATCTCTTGAACTTACTCCTCCTAACTGAAATTTTACATTATTTGACCAACATATCCTCAATCCGTGTACCCACCCTGACCCCAGAATTTGATAACCATCATTCTATTCTCTGCTCCTGTGAGTTCAGCATTTTGAAATTCTACATATAAGTGAAACTATGCAGTATTTGTTCTTTTAATTTTTTGAGATGGAGTCTCGCACTGTCCCCCAGGGTGGAGTGCAATGGCACGCAACCTCCGCCTCCCCAGTTCATGTGATTTTCCTGCCTCAGCCTCCCAGGTAGCTGGGATTACAGACACCCACCACCATGCTCGGCTAATTTTTATATTTTTAGTAGAGGGTTTCACCATGCTGGCCAGGCTGATCTTGAACTCCTGATCTCATGATCCTCCCGCCTCGGCCTCCCAGAGTGCTGGGATTACTGGCGTGAGCCACCGTGCCCCGCCAGCTTTTTCTTTTCTTTCCTCTTCTTTCTTTTCTTTTCTTTTTCTTTTCTTTTTTTTTTTTGGATACGGAGTTTCACTCTTGTTGCCCAGGCTGGAGTGCAATGGTGTGATTTCCTCTCACTGCAACCTCCACCTCCCAGGTTCCAGCGATTCTCTGGGCTCAGCCTCCCAAGCAGCTGGGATTACAGGCATGCACCACCATGCCTGGCTAATGTATTTTTAATAGAGATGGAGTTTCTCCATGTTGGTCAGGCTGGTGTCTAACTCCCGACCTCAGGTGATCTGCCCACCTTGGCCTCCCAAAGGGCTGGGATTACAGGCATGAGCCACCATGCCCAGCCTATTTATTTTTATGTATCTGGTTTATTTAACAACATAATGTCCTTTAGCTTTATACCTGTTGTCACAAATAAAAGAATTTTCTTATTTTTAAAGACTGAGTAATGTTTCATTGTGTTTATACACCACATTTTCTTTCTTCATTCATCTGTTGATGAACTCTTAGGTTGATTCAGTTGTGAATAATATTGCATGTGAAGAAACAGTACGGATACCTATTTGGCATACCAATTTTGTTTTCTTTGAATATATATCTAGAAGTGGGATTGCTGAATCTTACTGTAATTCTATTTTTATATTTTGGAGGAACCTCCATACTGTTTTCTGTAATGGTTGTACCAATCTATATTTTCACTAACAGTGTACAAAGATTCTCATTTCTTCTCAATCTCACTGACACTTGTTGTCTTTTGAATTTTTGATAATATTCATTCTAGCAGGTGTGAGGTGATATCTCGTAGTTTTTGATTTTCATTTCCCTCATGATTAGTGAGGTTGAACATTTTTTTGTATACCTATTGGCCATTTGTATCTCTACTTTTAAGATATGTCCAGTCATGTTCTTTGTCCCTTTTTAAATCAGGTAATTTGTTTTCTTGCTATTGAGTTGCTGCAGTTCCTTATGTATTTTGGATGTTAATCCTTTATCAGATGTATAGTTTGCAAGTATTTTCTTCCATTTTGTAGGATGTCTCTTTATTCTACTGATTGTTTCCTTTGCTGTGCGGAAGTTTTTAGTTTGATGTAATCCCATATTTTTTTCTTTCGATGCCTGTGTTTTTGGGGTCATATCCATAAACTTATTGCCCAAACCAAGGCCATGGAGCTTTTCTGTTACGTTTTCTTCTAGTAGTTTTATAGTTTTAGGTCTTACGTTTACATCTTTATTACAGTTTGCATTGATTTTTTTATGTGGTGGAAGACGAGGGTAAAATTTTATTCTCCTGCATGTGGATATTCAGTTCATCCAGCACCATTTATTGAAGAGACTGTTGTTCCCCCATTGTGTGTTCTTGGCACCTTTGTCAAAAATAAATTGATCGTAAATATATGGGTTTATTTCCAGTCTCTTTATTCTGTTTCATTGATCGATATGTCTGTTTTTATATCATGGCCTGCTGTTTTGGTTTGCAGTAAGTTTTTGAAATCAGATAGTGTGATACCTCCAATTTATTCTTTTTGCTTGAGGTTTCCTTGGCTATTTGGGGTCTTTTGTTTCCATATGAATTTTAGGGTTGATTTTTCTATGTCTGTAAAAAATGTCATTGAAATTTTGAAAGGGATTACCGTGAACCTACAGGTCACTTTGGGTAGTATGAACATTTTACCAATACTAATTATTTTAATCTATGAGCATGGTTTATCTTTCTGTCTCTCTGACATGTAATTTATTTTCACATCTCCAGACTATATCCCCATTATTTCTCATTTGGACTACTCTAGTAACCTTTTTCATGCTTCCACATTTACATCCATCCTCTACAATTTACTTTTCAGAGTTTCATAAGTAATTCCTTAACAGCATAACTCTGACCATTTCACTCCTAACAGGGTGCTTAAAATATTCCTTGGCTGATACTTTTAGGCAAAAACTATCATATAGTAGAGGGAATTGGAAAACAGAGCACCTTTTTGGAATTTCAAATGCAGATAACCAAAACTAGCTAAATGATTCTAGAATACATTACCCACGTTGAGAATGTAAAAAGTTAGGCCAGGCACGGTGGCTCACACCTGTAATCCCAGCTCTTTGGTAGACCACGGCAAGTGGATCACCTGAGGTCGAGAGATCGAGACCAGCCTGACCAACATGGAGAAACCCCCTCTCTACTAAAAAGACAAAATTAGCTGGGCATGGTAGTACATGCCTGTAATCCCAGCAACTCGGAAGGCTGAGGAAGGAGAATTGCTTGAATTTGGGAGGTGGAGGTTGCAGTTCAACCTGGGCAACAAGATCGTAACTCTGTCTTAAAAAAAAAAAAAAAAGAATGTAAAAAGTTAAGGCAGAGGAAGACTCATAAAGAGGATTTCTGAAGAGGAATTCTCAGGAGCAACCTCACCATGAGTGCCCTACCCCCAATTATTTGGTAAAGGTGCTTCAGTGAGATTTTTTTAGAGATCTTAACATGTGATGTCTGCAGAATGTGTGACAGGGTGGATTGTTCTTACTTCCACCTGGGAAGTTTAAAGATCTGGAATTGGGCAGCCTACTTGCTGATGCTGGAGTTAAGCTCACTATGTTGGATTTGAACCATGCATGCAGAATTCAGTAGGCAAAGGATTTGTATATGTTTTACATGGTCCAGATGTGGGCCATGTAGGACAGGGAGCTGTCCTTGAGCTGTTTTAAATCCTGCCACATAGCATTGTATTGAGTAATAATGAGACGGAAAAGAAAATGGCTAGCCATAGAAAAATATATCTCATGATGTAGAAATTGGTTAAGCATAGAGCTTGAATGTGGATTATTGTTTAGGAAGTTTAGCTATAGATAGATGAGAAGATATGGGGCCGGGCGCAGTGGCTCACGCCTGTAATCCCAGCACTTTGGGAGGCCGAGGCGGGTGGATCACGAGGTCAAGAGATCGAGACCATCCCGGTCAACATGGTGAAACCCCGTCTCTACTAAAAATACAAAAAAATTAGCTGGGCACGGTGGTGTGTGCCTGTAATCCCAGCTACTCAGGAGGCTGAGGCAGGAGAATTGCCAGAACCCAGGAGGCGGAGGTTGCAGTGAGCCGAGATCGCGCCATTGCACTCCAGCCTGGGTAACAAGAGCGAAACTCCGTCTCAAAAAAAAAAAAAAAAAAAAAAAAAAGAGAAGATATGGTAATAACTAGAAGTAGAAGAGATGAGTTTTGTTGTTGTATTTTGAAGTGGAAGTTAGGAAATTGGGGGAAAGACAGGTAACTAACATGTATCAGGGCTTTTACTTGTGTAGAAATATCTGGTCCTTACAGTAATTCTCTGGAGGTGGGTATTACATTTCCCACATCAAATGAGGAGACCAAGACCTATGATTGTAGTCAATTTGCTTGCTGTGTTAAGAGGTAGAATCACGTCAAGCCCAGAGATAAATGATTTCAAAAGCTCTCTTTTCCTCCATCTAACATGATGCCTTTGTAAGGAGCCAGTGAGAAGAAATGTTTGAAATTGTAGAAGAGAGAGGGGATAATTGATACATCTAGATCCTAGAAGAGGTGGGGAGCGATATAACATCATCAGACCAGCAGAAACATCTTCTTCTGAGATAAGCATGGCTGCAAATCAGCATCTCATGCAACTTAACTTCTTAAAATGTTCCAGTGATGAACTTCCTATTTCACTGGCAGTAAAATTCAGACTTCTTACTATGGCTTCGAGACCTATTTTGCTTAACCTCTGTTTAACTCTCTGGCTTCTTCTACACTCTGACAATACTTTATTTCATTCCAGATATACTGTCCCCTCCTTGAGCAAGGCAAGCTCTTGTTGACCTTTGCACTAGTTTCTTCTTCTGCCTTAAAAAACTCTTCCCTGAAATCGTTGCATATTTGTCTTCTCAGCATGCAGGCCTCAAAGCAAAGGTCATCTTAGGAACCTCTGAAAAATTGTTTCTAAGTAATCCTTTGCCTAAGTTACTTTCTTATACATTGCTATTTAATTGTCCTCATAGGATGTACTACTGTCTAAGATCATTGTGCTTATTTTACTGTCTTTTGTTTCCAATTAAAAATAAATTCCATAAATGTAAGTACCTTGTCTGCCATGTTCTTGCAGTGCCCCCAGGATCTAGAATAGTGTCTGACATGGCGCAGACATTTTCATTTGGATTTCGAGATAAAAGGAAGGGAGTTAACGGTATTTATCCTAGGAGGCCTTGATTTTCTGCTTTCTTGAGTTTGGCAGCTCCTGAGAATACAGGGACAGGAGGATTTAGAAAAGCTTGAAATGGTGGCTGTGAATGGTAGAAGAAGGTAAGTGATAAGTAAAAATTATCTGCAGTGTGCTGTATGGGCTGACATTTATCCACTAATAGGAAATATATTTATAGATATCTGTGAATCTAAGAGGCATGCATCTTCTTTGTGTGCTTATTTCAGCCTTGCTTTTCTATAAGGTTAATACACAAGTGGTTTAAAGAATTTTTCAATTGCATTGATGCATTTTGATTGTCTTCCTACTGTTTGAAAGACTTTGAAAATAAGAACTCTGACCTGTTTTTGTCTTTTTTTTCCCTTCCAGTTTAAGTAAAGATTAAATGAATCCTTTTTCCCTGGCATTTTTCTTTATATTAATCTGGTTTTTGCTTTTTTCTACCATTCTTTTCCTTTGAACCAATTTATGTGCCTCGTACTCAACCACTCTTCATTCTAAAGTAGATAGTTTTATTTCCCTTCTTGATTAAGGAAGAAGAAAGTATAAAATCACCATGTGAGTTAACAGAGTTCTGTTTTCTGTTTTCGCTATTGTTTGTTTCTGTGAAATTTCTGTCATTTGTTCTCCTTGCCGCCTATAGTATTTCAGAAATTTTATAATCCAATAATCAAAGGGCAGTGTGTTCCGATTTCTAAACTTGCTGTGAGTTTAGAAAATATATCACATAAAACTCAGTGCCTTCTGAACAATTTTACAAATGGCAATGAGGGTAGTTAAAATGATTTGAGAAATAGCTTTAAATTTACATGATGCATTTATTTATTCATTTGATGAATATTTACTGAGTGCCTATTACATATTAGGTAGTGCATTAGGTGAGGATATACAGACTGTGGTTACTGCCCTTTAAAAGTTTACTGTGAATAAGACAGATGCACATAAATGACTTTAATAAAATTCAATAAAGGAAATAACCTGGTTTATTAAGACAGCATATACAGAACTCTTACTTTTATTTGGGGATGCAGAAGATGAAATAGGATGAAGTGAGTCACAGTACTTTAAAGAATTGAGTCTTGGAGCTAGCCAGCTCTGTAAAATGGCAGAAAGGCAGTCCAGGCAGAAGGGAGAGCATAGAAGTTTAGGATGGCTGAAATTGTGAACAGTGTGATTGAAAAAACAGAATGTCATATCATGAAGGACTTTATACTGAAAGTGAGGAGGCATCTCCAAATAATTATAATTAGGAGAGTGTGATGACTAGGTCTGCCTTAGCAACAATACAAATTTGATGGCAGGTTTCACTAAGAAGCTAGAGTGGGTTGAAGATGGAGAAAAGGCCATTGAAAGATGGTTGAGAAAAACCAAGAGCTCAACTAGGGATGGGGACAAATTTAAAACTTGTTATAAACAGGAAGAATTAAAACAGTAGGATGATGCTATTGTATGTGGACTATGATGTCTCCCAAATTACTCTCTTGAATAGCCATTTATAAAATTCAGGAATTCTAAAAGATGAGGAGGCTAGAGAAAATTATGAGTTCAACTTTGGGTACTTTTCACCTGCTGAACTATTGAGACATCCAAGCGTGGGTGGGCTAGAAGCATTTAATATATTCTGCCCTGGAGGTCAAGAGAGAGAGTTAAAGTTTGGAAATGTAGATTTGGGAATCAATAGCATTCAAGGTGATTGCGGCCTTGCTAGGAAAGGACATCCCTCAAGGAAACTGGTTAAGTGATACGGGAGGGTGTATAAAAAAGAAACTCTGGGGAACATTTCATCCAGGGACAGAGAAAACAGAGCCCATAATCACAAATGGGAAGAACATGACCCATGGGGGGCGGGGGACTGGAGAACAGTAAGGAAAAAACAGTCGTAGAAATTGAGAAAAGAGTGTTTCAAAGAGAAAGGCATTTTTAGTAGTTTTGAAATTAAAATTTTCAAATAGTTATTGAATAAATAAATTAAGAAAGAAGAGTATAATTATTTGTAAAAATTTTACTTAAGTTAGAATTTTTATTTTAGAATTACATAGTGAGGCACAGAAAGAAAAACATCACATGTTCTCACTCTTCTCACATGTGAGAGCTAAAAAAAAATGGATCTCATGGAGGTGGAGGATAGAATGGTGTTCACCAGAAGCTGAGAAGGGATGCTGTAGGAGGATGAAGAAAGGTGGTTAATGCATACAAAACATGGTATAATAGAAGGAACGGCTCTAGTGTTAGATAGTACAGCAGAGAAATTATAGTTAAGAATAATTTATATATATATATATATATATATATATATTTCAAAATGGCTAGAATAGAATTGTAATGTTCCCAACACAAAGAAAAAAAGGAATGTTTAAGATGATGGATATCCCAATTAACCAAAATTATACAATGTATAATTTGATCATTGGGTTACATGTATCAAAATAGCGTATGTGCTCCCAAAATATGTACAACTATGATATCTCTATAAAAAATAAATAATACAAAACAAAACTTTGACCTTAAATTATTTATTTATTTATTTATTTTAATATATTTTATTTCACTTTAGGTTCTGGGGTACATGTGAAGAACATACAGGATTGTTGCATAGGTTCATACTTGGCAATGTGGTTTGCTGCCTCCATCCCCATCACCTATATCTGGCATTTGTCCCCATATTATCCCTCCCCAACTCCCTATTTGCCACAGTCCCTCCCCCAGTCTCCCCCAACAGCTCCCAGTGTGTGATGCGCCCCTCACTGTGTCCATGTGTTCTCATTGTTCAACACCTGCCTATGAGTGAGAACATGCAGTGTTTGATTTTTTGTTCTTGTGTCAGTTTGCTGAGAATGATGGTTTCCAGATTCATCCATGTCCCTACAAAGGACACGAACTCATTGTTTTTATGGCTGCGTAGTATTCCATGGTGTACACGTGCCACATTTTCCCTGTCCAGTCTATCATTGATGGACATTTGGGTTGGTTCCACATCTTTGCTATTGTAAACAGTGCCGTAATGAACATATGTGTGCATGTATCTTTATAATAGAACGATTTATAGTCCTTTGGATATATACCCAGTAATGCAATTGCTGGGTCAAATGGAATTTCTATTTCTAGGTCCTTGAGGAATCGCCACACTGTCTTCCACAATGGTTGAACTAGTTTACACCCCCACCAACAGTGTAAAAGTATTCCTATTTCTCCACATCCTCTCCAGCATCTGTTGTCTCCAGATTTTTTAATGATTGCCATTCTAACTGGTGTGAGATGGTATCTCAGTGTGTTTTTGATTTGTGTTTCTCTAATGACCAGTGATGATGAGCATTTTTTCATATGTTTGTTGGCCTCATATATGTCTTCTTTTGAAAAGTGTCTGTTCATATCCTTTGCCCACTTTTGAATGAGTTTGTTTGTTTTCTTGTAAATCTGTTTTAGTTCTTCGTAGATTCTGAAATTAGCCCTTTGTCAGATGGGTAGATTGCAAATTTTTTTCCCATTCTGTTGGGTACTGGTTCACTGTAATGATAGTTTCTTTTGCTGTGCAGAAGCTCTGGAGTTTAATTAGGTCCCATTTGTCTATTTTGGCTTTTTGTGCCATTGCTTTTGGTGTTTTAGTCATTAAGTCCTTGCCTATGCCTGTGTCCTGAATGATATTGCTTAAATTTTCTTCTAGGATTTTTATGTTTAGGTCTTAGGTTTTATGTTTAAATCTTTAATACATCTGGAGTTAATTTTTGTATAAGGTGTAAGGAAGGAATCCATTTTTAGCTTTCTGCATATGGCCAGCCAGTTTCCCCAACACCATTTATTAAACAGGGAATCCTTTCTCTATTGCTTGTTTTTGTCAGGTTTGTCAAAGATCAGATGGTTGCCCATAATGTGTGGCATTGCTTCTGAGGCCTCTGTTCTGTTCCATTGGTCTATATCTCTGTTTTGGTACCAGCACCGTGCTGTTTTGATTACTCTAGACTTGTAGTATAATAGTCAGGTAGTGTGATGGCTCCAGATTTTTTTTTTCTTTCTTTCTTTTTTTTTGCTTAGGAATGTCTTGGATATGCAGGCTCTTTTGTGGTTCCATATGAAATTTAAGGCTTTTTGTTTTTTGTTTTTTGTTTTTGTTTTTTCATATTCTGCAAAGAAAGTCAGTGGTAGCTTAATGGGGATAGCACTGAATCTATTAATTATTTTGGGAAGTATTGCCATTCTCATGATATTGGAGCTTTCTTATCCATCTCCTCCATCATGTCTGGAGTTACGTTGTTCTTTATGTATTGAGAGAACTGCTTCTTGTAACCATCTTCATCTTTGTCCGTTAGGTAGCACATGTAATCTGCGATTTTCTGGCCCAAGATGTTCTTCCGGTGTCCTTCTGCATTCAATTTCCTGCTTTCAGAATCATAACCAGGAAATTGTTTAGTACTGTGAGGGATAGTAGATTTTTATTTTAAATTCAAAACTTTGCCTCAGGTAACATTGATTTTCTTCTTTCAAAGTGTGTATACAAGAACCATTTCGCTTCTTCCATTTTCTTGTATTGTGAAAATTATTTTACAGACTTGTATTGTCATTTTCAAACAAGTAAAATTGGAGAGAATATGATAAACTTTTAAAATGTTTCTTTCTTCTTTTCTTTCCTTCCCTACCCGTTTGCATTCCTTCCCCTCCATCCCTCTTTTCCTTCCTTCCTTGCTGTTTCTCTGCAATGTTTTAAAGTAAATTTCTGTTACAATGTTATTTCATATTTTTCTCTAAAAGTTATCTATCTAAAATAACTACAGTATATTATCATACCTACCAAAATTAGTATATCATTTTCTATCTACTTCATATATCATTTTCCCGTCATTAAAAAATATTGTTTATTATGAATGATTTATCTAAAGCAGAATTCAAACTGGCCTTTGCATTTTATGTTTCTTGTTTCCTTTAGATAGGTGTCTCCACTAATCCTCTAGTCTTTTTCCCCTCATGTTATTGACTTATAAAATAAACTATGACAGTATCCTGAAGAATGTCTCACATCACATATTTGGCCAATTACTTCATGACTTCATATAACACATTTTAAAATTTATGTTATCTGCAACTGATAGATAGACATAGCAGTTGATTAAATTCAGGATTCAGCATTTCTTATTTGGATCAGGAGTACTTTCTGGTGGTATTATATAATTCATATTGTATTACATCAGGTGATTGACAATGTGTGATTGTCCCACTTTTAGTGATCCTAAAATTAATTAGTAAAATAAGGTGGTGAAAATCTAATGTCAGATTCCTCATCAACTGTTCTTGTAATTGGTTTAGTAGCCACTGATAAATACTGCCTGAATGAATATTTCAGTAGGCATTGCAAAATAAGGATTTTCCAATATTTTATTGATTCTCATATTCTACTGGGAACATTTTCAAGATTGATCTTGTGTCATGACCCCATTTGTGTTCTCAGCTTTCTTGCTTGCTGGCACTACTAGGTGATGTCTTATCTCCTACTTCTCCAAGGTGTCTTACTGATCTTCAATGGATAACAGGGACTGTTTGGGCTCAGTTTATCTAGCAAATAGATTTTGGTTCAACCTCAGGACATCATGAATAAGGGAAAAGAAAGTGAGGGAGGCAAGGTAAGATGATACGTACTCAGCTTTCAATGCTTTATGCTAAGTTTTGATGGAACCACATTCTTGCCAAATACACCTGCATCTGCATAGCCATGTGGGACATTTCCAGATAGGGTAATATATCTGGAAATGTAGGAAGAAACCATGCTTTGGAGAAAAGAGGGGAGCAAATTTATCTGTGTGGCTTCATTTGTCTGTTATTTCTTACTGGTCGAAGTTCACACTCTGAGCAAGTTCATCCCCTTATACACATCTGTTCTGCATCATCTAATAGTTTCAGGAGCTAGTCAGGCAGACAGATTGCATGCTCTGCATTTTAACTGAGTACAGACATTTTGACTGAGTATGGAAGTTGTAAGAGAGTCCAGAACCCTATAAACATGTTTGGTTGACTTAGCTTTGAGAATGTCAGCCAGAAAGAATCACCCACTGGAATAGGTATTTGTTGGACGCTGGCAGTGAAATTGAGTGTACCTGAAGGGAGTTAGTTTGGTGACAGCTGAGGAGAAACAAGCATGCCTATGTCTGGGAGGCAGAAAGACCAAGCCAGTCTAGAGACATACATATGACATGTTTGATAACTCATGATAATTTAAAAATATAATTTTAAATATCCAGAGTTATTACTTCAAATTTTTTCCTTTTGTTCTCAGAATAATCTGAACAACCCATCTTTCAGAAAGCAGATATTACTCTTAGTAAGTAAATCCTAGGTTGTATTAGTTAGGATACTGCTAAAGAGTGCACATAACTTCCATCATATTTCATTAGCTAGAACTCAGTTATTTGTTCTCAGCTAAGTTTCAAGAAAAGCTGGGAAATATGGTGTAGCTGTATTCCCAGAGAGAGGAAGACACAGGTTAAGTGGGCTGCTTTCTGCTGCATATATTATATTTAGTGTTTAAATGTTTCTAAAGCATTGCAGTGATGTTTTCTTAAAGAGTTATTGGTTCCTAGGCTGGGAATCGTGGCTTACACCTGTAATCCCAGCACTCTGGGAGACCAAGGCAGATGGATCACCTGAGATCAGGAGTTTGAGACCAGGCTGGCCAACATGGTAAAACCTCATCTCTACTAGAAACATAAAAATTAGCCAGGTGTAGTGGTGCTTGCCTGTATTCCCAGCTACTTGGGAGGCTGAGGCAGGAGAATCACTTGAACCGGGAGGTGGAGATTGCAGTGAGCCAAGATTGAGCCACTACACTACAGCCTGGGCAACAGAGTAAGACTCCATCTCAAAAAAAAAAAAAAAAAAAGAGTTATTGTTTCCTGTTGGAGGTTAATATGTAACAATGGGCAGAGATCACAGATGAGGAGATCCACATGTTTTACCAGATGTAGGATTTTTCTGAAAACTGACATGGGGTTTAATTCAAAATTTTAAAACAGATTAGAAAGGTAAGAAATTGGCCAGCTCAGAATATTTGCAAATGTTATGCTACAGCTAGGTCCCATGTTGATAAAATTTAAGATGATAACTTCTTTCACTATACTCTGACATTCAGGTCAAGAGGCAATGGTAATGTAAATAATTATTTATTGAAATTGCAACTTGATTTTACATGGTGGGAGCAACCAACTGTTTAGTAAATTGTATTTTGATTCATTTAATGTAGTGTTACGTAAAACATTTATTCTTGCATAGTTATGAATCATTAACAATATGTATTTTATAAAGATACAACTCAGTGTTATTATTACATAAACATTGGAAAACAAAGTAGAAAATATCAAGGTGGTATATTGTAATTTTTTTTGAGAACAAAAATTTCTTTTATTAAAAACATGGAAAATATAGATTTCATTTGGTCTGTTTCTCCTTTTCATAAAAAGTAATCTTAAGAGACAGTATATTGTATTTCATTATAGATGCTAAAAACCAAGATGTGGAGATGTATCTGTGTTCCCTGTTAAATGGTTTTTAGTGATATTTCATAGATATCTTTTTCTACCAAGGAATCTAAAGCATAGCTCTTTTGAAGTTTGTTTTTTCTTCATACATGGTCTCCCTCGATTGCCCATGCTGGAATGCAGTGGTGTGATCGTAGCTCACTGCAGCCTCAACCTCCTAGGCTCAAAGCAGTTCTCCTGTTTCAGTCTCCTGAGTAGCTGGGACTACAGGGATGCACCACCATGCCTGGCTAATTTTTTAAAAAGATTGTGTAGAGACCAGTCTCCCTATGTTGCTCAGGCTGGTCTTTAACTCCTGGGCTCAAGCAGTCCTCCCACCTTGGCCTACCAAAGTAATGGGATTATAGATGTGAGCCACCATGCCCAGCCTCAAGTTTTTATTATGGGAAATATTTCGCCGATGCCAATGTAAGTAATATTAAAATAACATGTCCATCAACCCATCACTCAGCTTCAATATTTATGAACATTCTGCTTTCCTTGTTCTGTATATTCTACTCCACAAATTCTGTTTATTTTATTTGGATATTTTAAGACAAATTCCAGACTATTATTTTGCCTGTACATACTTCAGTAGGTATCTCTATTGATAAGGACTTTTAAAAACCTATTATTACTATGACAATTACCTCGTCCTCATCTAATACTCAGTTCATATTTACATTTTCCTCATAGCCTTAGAGTCATCTTTTTATAGATGATTTGTTTGAATCAAGATCCTGAGATGGTTCACATGTTGTATTTTGCTGATATTGCTTTTTCGTCTGTTTCAATGCTGTGATAATTCCATTCCCCACTTTATTTCTGCGTGTCCTTTATTTGTGGAAGAAACTGGGCCTTTTGCCCCACAGAATATCGTATATTCAGAATTTATTTGATTCCTTCCTTATGGTATTATTTAAGTTCTTTTTTTCTCCAACCTTCTGTGGAAAATAACAGTCACAATTTTAACTAGGTTTATAATAAAATGTTTAAAGCAATAATTGAAGAGGTAGTGCTGAGTTTATCCTGATTCTACCAATCAAGATGCACTTAATGTTTGTGTGTCTCTCTTTTAGTGATGTTAAAATCAGTAGGATCAGATGATGGCAGCTTGATATTTTTACTAAATATTCTTCATAAGCATTTTACCTAGTGGTTTTAACATCTAATAATAATTGCCTGACTAAATTGCTTACTAAATTTGAATTCTATCATTCCTTTTTCATGTATTAGCTGTGATTCTTTCATACAGTGGAGACATCCTTTATCAGCTACAGTCAGGTGCCACAATGACAGACCACATTTGGGACATTGGTCTCATAAGGTTATAATACCATATTTTTACTGTGTATTTTCTATGTATAGATATATTTAGATACACAGGTACTTACTATTCTGTTACAGTTGCCCACAGTATTCATTACAGTGACATGTTTTACAGTTTTTTTTGGCATAGAAGCAATAGGCTATATCATATAGCCAAAGTGTATAGTAGGCTGTGCCATCTAGACGTGTGTATGTACTCTCTCTGATGCTCACACATGGTAAAATCACCTAACAATGCATTTCTTAGAATCTGTCCCCATTGCTAAGTGACTCATGACAGTATCTGGTTATTTGGTATATGTAACTGTAAGAAAACGTACTTACAGAAGAGGCAGGATAAAATCTGAAATCCTTTTTTATAACAATTCTCAGAAGGGTGATTTCTGCATCCAACAGAGATAATCAGCGATTTGTGTGTGTGTATTAGTATGAAAGCATGAAGTTTTAGGTAGTCAGTGTGCTTCAATTTATTGGAGTCATTATTTTTTTTTGAGCTCAAATTGTCAGGAGAGGCTTTTAAATTGTCCAGGGAGGCTTTTAAATTGTCCTTTCATCATGACCATAGTAATCTCTCTAGGTACAATAAGAAGTCCCAGGATGATCTTGTACATTTCCTATTGGAAACCTTAAATCAGCCCCTTCTTTGAGAAAGTCCTAATTTCTTTTAGTGATAAATGGAATTTGGAGAATATAATTGGTGTATTATATTGTGCGTTTAGGATATTCATTGTTCTTTCAGGCCTTTTCCGTGGACAAAGCTAGAAAACTGGTTATTTTTAAGAAAAAAAGTAATTATGAATTCATACTGACATTTATCAATCAAAACTTACAGGTTTTTGTTTAACTTAAAAAATATCACATATGCATCTCTTTTATCCTAAAAGTTTGCTCTTTTAATTCTTTGAAGTTTTATATTTATATATTTTATTAGTCCAATAATAATAGTAATTGTCATGCTACCCACAAGAAGATCAATGAATGTAATTTAAAATTGTGTGTGTGTCTGTGTGTGTGTGTCTCTCTGTGTGTGTGTGTCTGCATGTGTCTGTGTTGTTTTGGGGGTATATGTCCCATAATGGATGTACCGCCAAAAGACTGACATTAAATAATTATCTATGCATTTGTAATTCTTCTGTGAAGAAAAACTGTGGGCTTTTTTTCCAACATGGCAGATTAGTGGTTTTAGTGTGCCTCAATCACTTGGAAATAGCAAGATAATTTATGATGATAAACTCTGTGAGCTACGTTTCAAGAAAGAAAATGGAATCTCAGGTCCTGGAGATAAAAATGCCCAGATCTTGGGGATGAGAGTGCTGGCAAACAGCCCCCAAGAGGCTGTTCAGCTGATAAAAGTGAGTGAAGCCCCAGTATGTGAGAAAAAGCACATCTCTCTCTGACTGCCTCTCCCCGTTAGCTCTAGGGCTTAGGAGAGAATGGAGCACTTTGTTTCTCCCAAGCCCTGCAGCCAACCTGGGGAGAGGCTTGGAGATGCTGTGAGGGAAAAGCTCTTGGAAAAACTGCAGACATTTTCCCGTACTCAAGACCAAGAATGGGATGCCATTTTTAATCCAGTTGCATACAAAGCCATTCTTTGGTGGTCCAGCAGTATTGCTGCAGAGGTATTTTAATCTCAAGCCTGAGATTGGGGCACCCACTCTGGAGCCGGGTAGGAGCCTTCACAGTCAGAATTTTGGGAAGCACTTCAGCAGTAGGTCCTGGATTAGTGCTCTACCGTATAAGAAGCCTGGAGCAGGAGAGCTCCTTTAGCTGAAGTTTCTTCTTGGTAGTAAGACTTGCAACCAGAGCCAGCTTGGTAAACTGGCACTAGACTGAGTATGCCATTGCTGGGTTCTCAACCTGCTCTGAGATTGTAGTATAGTAAGGCCTTCTTTGCTCTACCCCTAGGCAGAAATCCAGGCATTTGGAGTACTCACTTGCCTAGACCAGTAGCCTAAGTCACTTCACCCTTCTGAGGCATAGACTGTGGTGCAGGGGGTGCCCCTCTGCCTTATGTGCAAGCAGATCTCCAGGCATTTGTAGCGCTTGTTCACCTGATTCAGCAGCCTGAGCCACCCCACCCTTCTGGGTATAGTTCATGGTGCAGAGAATCTCTTTCTGCTTCAAACCCAGGAAGAAGTCCAGATATCCAGAGCATCCATTCTCCTGGTTTAGGAGTTTAGACCATGACTACCATTGCTGTGCAGAGAACTTGGGACTCAGAAGGTTTCCCAGCTCCATGCCTAGGCACATCTCTGGGTACTTGGTGATCACCCATTGGATTCTCCCTCAGTGTAAGTGTTGTGCCTGCCACTGGGAGACGTGTGCATAACTGCCCAGTCTGGCCATGTGCAGTGTGGGCCCCATACCCCCAGGACTGATCAGGGAGCTCAGTCCATTGCATTTCATGAATCAGCTTATTACCTGAGGCAATAGAGCTTTTGCCAGTAAATGAAGATCACGTATATACAATCTATGTTGACCACAGCTGGGTTTTACCTATAACCACCATCTAAAATAACATAAAACTTGCTCAATATAAAACCTGCTGAAACAAGTGCATGGGGCTACAGAAGCAAAGCCAGACGACCTATCCAACATTCTCTACAGTTATACCCACTAGTGAGAAGGAAAAAGGGAAAAGAAAAAAAATAGGGAAAGAAATAAAAAAATTGCTAGCCATAGGGAAATAATTTTAAAAATTAGAAGTGACAGTGTCTTGAGATGAGAAGGAACCAGTGCAAAAATTTTGGCACTATGAACAATCTGAATGATCTGACACCACTAAAGGATTGCACTAGCTCTCTAGTAATGGTTCCTAACGAAAATGGACACTCAAAAATGACAGATAAAGAATTTAAAGCATAGATTTCAAGGAAGCTCAATGAGATCTAAAACAAGGTTGAAAAATCAACACAAATAATCTTCTAAAGCAATCCAGGAAACAAAAGATAAACATCTTAAAAATTAGTCAGAGTTTCTGGAATTGAAAAACTCACTTAAGGAATTTGAAAATACAGTTGAAAACTTTATGAATAGACTGAACAAAGAAGAAAAATTTTAGTTTGAAGACTGGACTTTTGAACTAACCCAGTCACACAAAAATAAAAAAAAAAACACAAAAACCAAAGTCTTAAAGAAATAAGGGATTATGTAAAGTGACCAAACCTATTAATTACTGGCATTACTGAGAGAGAAGGATAAAAAACAAACAATTTGTAAAACATTTGAGGGGATAACTCAAGAAAACTTTCTTAATTTTGCTAAAGAGGCAGATATCAAGATACAAGATATCAAGAGAACACTTACAAGGAACTATAAAGCAGGAGCATCAGCAAGGGATATATTCACCAGACTATCCAAGTTCAATGATAAAGAAAAGGGCACCTGAAGAGAAAGTTTGGATCTTAAAGGCAGCTGGAGGAAAAGGTCAGATTATTTACAGAGGGAACCCTATCAGGATAACAGTGGACTTTTCAGCAGAAACGTACAAGCCAGTAGAAATTAGGAACCTATTTTTAGCATTCTTAAAGAAGTTCCAATTAAGAATTTAATATGCAACCAAGCAAAGCATCATAAGTAAAAGGGAAATAAATTTGTTTTTCAATCAAGCACTAAGAGAATTTGTTGTGACTAGACCAGCCTTACAAGAAATCCTTAAGAATTTTCAACATAAGCACTACTCATAAGAAATGAAAGAATGATACCTGCTACCACAAAAACAGACCTAAGTACATAACCCAAATACCCTATAAAGCAATCACACAATAGAAACTACAAAGGATCCAGTTAGCAACTTCACAACAGCATCAAAACTTCACATATCGATATTACATAAGTACCCTACTTAAAAAGGCACAGAGTAGCAAGATGGATAAAAAAATAAGACCTATCTATCTGCTGTTTTCAAGAGACCCATCTAACTTAATATAATGCTTATAAACTCAAAGGGTTGGAGAAAGATGTAACATGAAAATGAAATATAAAAAACAGCAGGAGTCACTATCCTTTATCTAAAAGAAAATTTAAGGCAACAAGAGTAAAAAAACAAAGATATATACATGACATAAAGGGTTTAATTCAAGAAGACTTAACTATCCTAAGCATATATATACCCAATATTGGAGCACCCAGATTCATAAAGCAAGTACTTTTAGACCTGCAGAAAGACTTAGCCACACCCTAACAGTGGGGGACTTCAACATCCCATTGTCAGTTTAAGTAGATCATTGAGGCAGAAAACTAACAAATTCTGGACTTAAACTTGACACTTGACCAATTGGACTGAATAGACATATGCAGAATACACCACCCATCAACCACAGAATATACATTCTTCTTATCTGCACATGGAACATAATTCAAGATCAACCACATGCTCAGCCATAAGGCAAGTATCAATACATTTTTTTAAAACTGAAATAATATTAATTGTACTTTTGGACCACAGGGAATAAAAATATAAATCAATACCAAGAAGATCTCTCAAAACCACACAATTACATGGAAAAGAAAAAACTTTCACCTGAATACCTTTTGGGTAAACAATGGCATTAAGGTACAAGTAAAAAAAATATTAGAAATGAAAACAGAGGCAAAACATATGAAAATCTCTGGAATACAGCAAAAGCAGTGTTAAGAAGAGACTATATAGCTCTAAATGCCTACCTCAGAAAGTGGGGAAGATCTTGAATTAATACCTAACATCACACCTAGAGAAGAAGAAAAAAACAAGAACTAGTCCCAAAGCTAGCAAAAGTAAAGAAATAACTAAAATCAGAGCAGAACTGAACAAATGTAAGACCCAAAAATCTACACAACGAATCCACAAAACCAAAAGTTAGTTTTTGAAATAATAAAAAAGATTGATAGAAAGCTAACTAGAGTAACAGAAAAAAGGGAGAAGATCCCAATAAGCACCATCAACAATGACAAAGGTCACATTAAAATCAATTCTACCAAAATACAAAAGATCCTCAGAGACTATTATGAACAGTTCTATATACACAAACTAAAAAATCTAGAAGAAATGGACAGATTCCTGGAAACACACAATCTTCTAAGATTGAATTGAGAAATAATTGAAATCCTGAACAGACCAATAATTGAGTTCCCAAATTGAATCAGTAATGAAAAAAAAAATCCTTAACAACAACAAAAGCCCTGGACCAGATGAATTCACAGGTGTATTCTGCCAGACATGCAAAGAAGAATTATTACCAATTCTAATGAAACTATCCCCCCCAAAAAGAGGATAAGGCAGCTTTTTCCTAACTCATTCTATGAAGCCAGTGATACCAGGCATTTAGGTAGTCATTTAGGTCTGATACCAAAACCTGACAAAGACACAATGAAAAAAGAAAGCAACAGACCAGTATCCCTGATGAACACAGTTGCAAAAATATCCTCAGTGAAGTATTAGTGTATCAAATACAGCAGCACATCAAATAGTTAATTCACCACACCAAGTTGGCTTCATTCCTGGGATTCAAGATTGATTCAACATATGGAAATCAATAAATGCAATTTACCACATAAACCAAACTGAAAACAAAAACCATATGATTATTTGAATAAATGTGGAAAAATGTTTTGATAGAATCCAACATCCCTTCATGATAAAAACCTCCAACCAACTAGGTATTGAAGAAATATACCTCAAAATCATAAGAGCCACCTATGACAAACTCACAGCTAACATCATACTAAATGGGCAAAAACTGAAAACATTCCTCTTGAGAATTGGAACAGACAAGGGTGCTCACTCTCACTACTTGTGTTCAACATATTAGGTTGGTGTAAAAGTAATTGCAGTTAAAAGTATTAAAAGTAATGGCAAAAACAGCAATTACTTTTGCCCCAACCTAATAGTACTGGAAGTACTAGCCAGAACAATCAGGCAAGAGAAAGAAAGAAAAGGCATCCAAACAGGAAAAGAAGAAGTCAAACTATCTCTCTTGCAGATGATATGATTCTATACCTAGAAAAGCCTAAAGTCAGGATACAAAATCACTTCACAAAAACTGGTACCACTTCTATACAACAGTAACATTCAAGGGGAGAGGCAAATCAATAATGTATTCCTATTTACAACACACACACACACACACACACACACACACACAATTTAGGAATATATCTAACCAAGCTGGTGAAAGATCTCTACAAGGAAAACTACAAAATATTGCTAAAACAAATCATAGATGACACAAACAAATGGACAAACAGTACATGCTCATAGATCGAAAGAAACAATATTATTAAAATGGCCATACTGCCCGAAGCAATGTGCAGATTCAGTGCTATTCCTATTAACCAATGTCATTTTTCACAGAACTAGAGAAAACTATTCTAAAATTCATATGAAACCAAGAAAGAGCCAAGATAGCCAAAGCATTCCTAAGAAAAAAGAACAAAGACAAAGACATCAGATTACCTGACCTCAAACAATACTATAAGGCTCTGGTAACCAAAACGGCATGGTACAGGTACAGAAACAGACACACAGATCAATGGAATAGAACATAGAGCCCAGAGGTAAAGCCAAACACCTACAGCCATCTGAACTTCAACAAAGTCGGCAAAAATAAGCAATAGAGAATGGACTCCCTAGTCTATAAATGTTGCTGGGATACCTAGCTAGCCATATGCAGGGGAATGAACCTGGATCTCTACTTTTTACCATAAAAAATTAACTCAAGGTGGATTAAAGATTTAAATGTAAGACCTCAAACCAAATGAATCCTAGAAGAAAATCTAGGAAACACCATTCTGGACATTGGCCTTGGGAGAGAATTGATGACTGAATCTACAAAAGCAATTGCAACAAAACCAAAAATTGACAAGTGGGACCTCATTAAACAAAAGAACTTCTGGACAGTAAAAGAAACTATCAACAGAGTAAACAACCTACTGAACAGAAGAAAACATTCACAAGCTATGCATCCAACAAAGGTTCAATATCCAGAATCTATATGGAACTTAAATAATTGAGCAAGCAAAATATAACCCCATCAAAAAATAAGCCAAAGATATGAATAGACACTTCTCAAAAGAAGTGGTCGCCAAACATGAAAAAATGCTCCTTACTACTAATCATCAGACAATGCAAATCAAAACTACAGTGAGATACCATCTCACACCAGTTAGAATGGCTGTTAGTAAAAAGTCAAAAAACAACAGATGCTGGTAAGGCTGTGGAGAAAAGGGAGTACTTATGCACTGTTGAGGGGAATGTAAGTTATTTTGGCCACTGTGGAAAGCAGTTTCGAGACTTCTCAAAGAACTTAGAACTACCATTTGATCCAGCAATCCCATTACTGTGTATATATCCAAAAGAAAACAAATGATTCTGCCAAAAAGACACAGGCACTCATGTGCATCATAGCACCGTTCACAATAGCACAGAAATGGAATCAGTCAATCTAGGTGCCCATCAACAATATATGGATAAAGAAAATGTGGTCCATATAAACCATGGAGTACTATACAGCCTTAAAATGAACAAAATCTTGTCCTTGATAGCAGCATGGATGCTGCTAGAGGCCATGATCCTAAGCAAGTTAACCAAGGATCAGATAACCAATACCATACGTTCTTACTTATAAGTGGGAACTAAGCATTCAGTACTCATTGACACAATCATGGCAATAATAGAAACGTGGTACTGCTAGAGCTGAGAGGGAGGGAGGGTATAAAAGTTGAAAAGCTAAGTATTGTGTACTGTTCTCAGTACCTGGAAGTATCTGCTCAGTATCTAGAGCAGTAGAGTAGAAAAGATCATTAACACCCCAGACTTCAGCATCATGCGGTATACCAGGTATACTATACATGTCCCTGTACACAGATTCTGGATATATAGGTACATACATGTACCTGTATAGTATACCTGGGTATTCTAGTTCAAACCTGTGCATGCACCCCATGAATGTAAAATAAATGTTTAAAAAGAGAAAAATTATAATTTACCAACAATTTGGTGGCTATATATTTAGGTTCATTTACTTCCATTTGGTTGATATATATTTAGGTCCATTTACTTTAATTTCTTGTCAGTGTTAGGAGATTGCTTTGTTTTTTTCCCCCGCTTTTGGTTTAAAGTTTAATCTAAAACATTTGTGTGGTTCCAAAGTCAAAACTATGAAATAATCACTGTACATTGAAAAACAATTTGCTTGCACATTTGTTCCCACATCCCATTCTCTCACTCCTCAATAGGTAACACTTTTTTTATGAGTGGTTAGTTTATGCTTACATTATTTCTTCTTCAGAATATTAGTAAATGTATTTGCATCTTACACAAAAGGGGTCATAAATTCACTCTTCTGTACCTTGTTTATCCACTTAACATTTCATATTTTTGTATCTATTTTAGGAATAGATAGATCGCTAGATGTGGATTTGCTAGGTCAAAGGACAAATCCATATAAAATTTTACTAGGTAGTGCCAAATTTCCTTTAATAGAGTTGTATCATTTTGTGTATTTAAGAAGATTTGAAAACAAAGGTTTCCTAGTCTCAGATCTGCTGAGTCAGAACTTGGATATTTGGGCTCCCAGCTGTGTTAGATGATTACCCAGGTTTGGGGAGCTCCTTCCAAAGGAAATTTTAAGGCCAACAATTTATTGCTCACTTGGTATGTGTCAGGTACTGTGCTAGGCACTAGTGAGAGAAATCACGAGAAGAATATATTTTTCCCTGGACTATCCCAGTGACTAGGTAGTTGGAGAGAAACGTTTAAGACAAATCATTGTAATATAATGTGATTATTAGTATAGTTGAGATGTATACCGGGGCTATGGGACAAAAAAAGAGTCAATGTCTATGAGAATTATACCTAGAATAGATTGGGATTAACTGTTTATAATAAAAGCAGAAGTATGCATGTGACAAATTATTTATGAAACTGATTTAATGTAGTCTCTTTTCCTGAAAAGAAAGTCATGAGTTTAACCCTGAACTTATCCCATCTGTACGTGCTTCATTTCTTGATTTGTTTTTTGATATAGCTTCAAATTTTCAAGTTGGGACTACCAGGGACATCTAGGGAATTTTTCAAACCTAAAATCATAACAATTTGCAGAGTCCTAACATAATGATATATCAGTGTTAAAACATTACCATAATTGTTGGCATTCTGTGGTCTACATAAAATAAATAATGTCATTCATGTAGTTGACAGGAGAGAAGATAAAAGTCAATAAAAAGAGAATTATTTATTAAAAAGATCTAATGTTACAAGAACAGTACACAGAACTATTATTTGACTGTGCCTTCCACATGGTATATACCTTATATATAGTATATATACAGATCATACACAATATATTTAACAGTTTGACATGGGTCCACAGTACCTTCATTTGGATATGCAAAACTTTTGCTTTCATGAAATTTCTAATTATAAGAAGTGTTGTTTCCTTCACATTCAATTGACATTATACAAAAATACAGTCTCTTTTGTGATTTAAGACTGTGGTTACTATCCCATAGAAGAAAAAACTCAGTACTGTAGCTGAAAAATAATGTACCTTGATAAGAATGCTCTTCTGCTTTCTACAAGGTAACAGATATGTAGCACATAAGTACATAAACATTGAAAACCTGTTTTTTTAAATAGGTTTATGATGCAAAATACATATTCTGTATATGTTAAGTAAAAACATTCCATATCTCTGATTCCTGTAAGAATACAACATCAGACATTCTATGTGTAAATACTCTGTCAGATGTGTACCATCCATCAGCTAATTAAAAATACTGGTTAATTTGAATTTGACATTTTACTTTTTAAATATTTTACTGGGCTTTGCTTTCTGAGAGTGTAAGTAAGAACTTGCTTCTTAAAGTCCTTCACTAAATCTGGTGTACAACACCATGGAAAATGAAGAAAATGACTTGATTCATGAAATATGTAAAATAGTTTTACATTAAAAATATTCTTTATGCATTTTTTTTCAGATGAACACTTCATTTTTGAAAGTTATACTATACTTGGGGGAGCTCCTGTTTTGCCAGCTAGACAATTAGCATCCATGTTTTTGCAAAGTCCAGTCTCTCCAACTTTAAAGGAGGAGTTCAAGAAAGTCCACTTGGTCATAATTACATACTCACAGGCTTAAATATTTACCATCTGTAGCATTTACTATAATATCTATTGACTGAGTCTTTTAACTAATTTCTTGTATGTTTAGGGTGTCTTACATAATTTCCCCTAAAGAGAGTATGTAACTGACATACAAAGTTTTACCGTGGCTCTGGAACTATTCTTTTAGTATGTTCAGAACAGAAACTTCAGTCACTCCTCTGATTCTACAAGGATTAACCTTGAGAGCCAGCAATTTGAGCTTCATATTGCTTCATTTTGCTTGTTATTAATGAAGCAAATACAGTTAACAGATTTAAATTATATCAAATTAAAAAAAACCTCTTTTTTGTTCTCACGTTAACATCGCCTGTAAAACCATAGTTTTTCCAGGCTCTTCTCTGGCATATGACTTTGCAATAACTATCCTTTCATGCATCTTTGTGGGCATAATGCCAGCCCTGGCACATTCTTGCATTTGTTAGAACTTTAAGATACCATCAAGTAGAAAACTTTCATCTCATTTTCCAACAACTCTCTAGGATCTCTCAGGCTCAAGCTGACTCTTCAAAATAGCAAATAAGGATTACCTCCCAAGCCACAGAATCAACCAGTGCATAGCTGGCTAGACGAGCTGAATCCCTGTACTGATGCCATGTTTCCACAGCTTAATTAAAAAATGCAATTTATCCAAGAGAGATTCTCTTTATTTTACTTGTTGATTTTATCAGTGGTATGTGATGCATGGAACTGTTTTTAAAAATCAAAATTTATTTGTTATGCTTGAACCATTTTAATCTACAGACTATGCATAATTATTTGCACAACAAATTTTCATTGCCCTTAAAATTTTTGCAAAATTTTGCAATTAGAAGAAAATCTTGGACCTGATTCAACATCTGTTTCGGCAGTGGGTAAAGAAATGGAAACACTCTGTCCCATATTCATCTCATTTTTAAGTTAGCACCTGTGGCAGCATGTCTGCAGTTTTTAGTGATGATATTTTTTTGGTGATGTTAAACCATATTTTGTTATTAAAAATAAATATTATATTTGCTGCTAGATAACATAGTACTTCATGAAAAACAATAGCACTTAAATTCATTTGGACTCACTTACTATTTATCTTGTACTAATGTGAATGGCTTATTCCCTACCCTAATGACTTGCTCTAGGGGTGCATATAGAATAGCATATTGACAAATCTTGCTATTTCACTATGCAATCATACAATATTTTTCAAGAAAATTTTTGTGTACTTATCCTATAATGGACTACATTACTGAAGTATTTTTCATATTTCCTCCTGGTCTGGCAATTGAAATATTCAGCCAAAGGGAAAATGGAAAACACTGGACTCAGTCTTAAGCAAACTTTTCATTCTTACTTTTGTATTTGTTTTTGAAACAGATCTGCTAAAGACCAGTTACTTAACAAATGGATGGCACACACTCGGAGTCATCAGATACAAAATAAATAAATCCCAACATATTAAAAAAGTAAAGAATACATTTGACAGAAATTACCTTTGCTTACAAAAATTCATTACATAGAATCTGCATATTTTTATTGGACTAAGAACTGTCCTCTCCATTTACAAAAACCAAAGAGAAACCTGATGGATAAGTAATAGTTCCCCCAACCTCCTGTAAGTTTACCATGTGTAATCCCAAGCTTTTGGAGCTCAAACTCATCACAGCATCCTGGTTCTCCACTTACACTATGCTCTATTCACTGGTGTTACCAAGCTAAAGCAAAGAAAAGCAAATTAAGTCAGCAGTTTTCACCAGGAGGCTGAAGGAATCACCAATGCCAAGAGCAACGTGACTGATGTTGAAGGTGTGGAGAGAGTGTGGAGGGTTGACTGAGCACTTGTGATTTTTCCACCTGTGAAAAAAGAAACATCAAATGGAACGACTTATTTTGGTTTTGCTTGAGGTAGGCCAGAATTGTTTTTAGTATATAAGACTAATGAGTGCAAGATTGGTCCTGTTTCTGATGCGTGTTCTTTACATTTACAAAATCAGGTATCTGAGGTTCCCAAAGTTACATGGAAGGGACAGGTATTTAAGAGATACTGTATTGAAAAGGTGACGTCACTTCTAACAAACATATCCAATCATGAGATTTAATTTTCACCAATGATGAAAATATTCCAAATTCAGATATAAAAAATTAAATCATTTTCATAGTACATAGTTCAGAAAATGGAGCAAAAATAACAAAAGTTTGTGGCGGTATAAATTCATAATTTACAGTCATGAGCTGCATAATGACATTTTAGTCAACCTTGGACTACATATTTGATGGTTGCCCCTGAGATTATAATGAAACTGAAAAATTCCTGTTGCTTAGTAATGTAGGCATCATAACGTCGTAATGCAATACATTACTCACATGTTTGTGGTGATGTTGGTGTAAACAGACCTGTTCTGCTAGTTATATAAATGTATAATGTACAGTCCATAAATGATAATGGTAACACATGAATGTTATTTGACTTATATATTTACTATTCTTTTAATAATTATTTTAGTGTACTCCTTCTACTTAACAGAATAAAAGTTAACTATAAAACAATTTCAGGCAGGTCCTTCAGAAGGCATTCCAGAAAGAGGCATTTTTTTTTTTTCTCTCTGAGACGGAGTCTCACTCTGTTGCCCAGGCTGGAGTGCAGTGGCATGATCTTGGCTCACTACAGCCTCTGTCTTCCGGGTTCAAGTGATTCTCCTGTCTCAGCCTCCCCAAGAGCTGGGATTACAGGCACCTGCCACCACGCCTGGCTGATTTTTGTATTCTTAGTAGAGACTGGGTTTCACCTTGTTGGCCAGGATGGTCTCAAACTCTTGACTTCGTGATCCGCCCACCTTGGTCTCCCAAATTGCTGAGATTACAGGCATGAGCCACCGTGCCTGGCCAGGAGGCATTGTTATCACAGGAGATGACAGCTCCATGCATATTCTTGCCCCTGTAGCCCCTCTAGTGGGACTGGATGTGGAGATGGAAGACTGATAGTGATGATCCTGACCTAGGGGTAATTCTACACAATGTATGTGTTTGCATCTTAGTTTCTAATAGTTTAGAAAGCAAAAAAATAAAAATAGATAAGTTGATAGAATACAGATATAAAGAAAGAAAATATTTTTGTACAGCTGTATTATGTATGTGTTTTAAGTGTTATTACAAAAGATAAAAAGTTTAAAAATTTAAAAAGCTTATAAAGTGAAACAGTTATAGTAAGCTAAGGTTAATAGGGAAAAAATTTGTTTTTATGAATGTAGTACGGCCTAAGCACACAGTGTTATAAAGTCTATGATAGTGTACAGTAAAGTCACAGGCCTTCACATTCACTTACCAGTCACTCAGTGACTCACTCAAACTTCCAGCCCTGCTAACTCTGTTCCTGTTAAGTGCCCTGTAGAGGTATACCATCTTTTATCTTTTTTATATGGACTGTATCTTTAATTTTTCCATATTTAGATACACAAATAGCATTGTATCACAATTACCTAGAGTATTCAGTACAGTATCATGCTGTATATGTCTGTGGCCTAGGAGCAACAGGCTATACCATATGGCCCAGGTATATAGTAAGCTATACCATCTAAGTTTGTGTAAGTATACTCCATGATGTTCATAAAATGAAATTGCCTAAGGATGCCTTTATCGGAACTTATCCCCATCATTAAGAAGTACATGACTATGATGACTTCAGTAAATTTTAAAATCTAATAACATTATTTTATTTACTGAATTTATTTATGCATCCTTGATTGATTATTTCAGTTGAGTGGGCTTAAATTCTAGGTCCTCAAGCGAAGCTTCGCAAAGAATGGTGATCTTTCATCACTCTTATACCAGGAGAGGTTCTTTTACGAGACCAAAACGTTGTATGCAGCTGATATATTAGAATGGCTGTTGGATTACACTGACTGATCCATGGTTGATTAGTCTGATATAGTTTTAGTAGCCCCACATAAGATACTGACTTAGGAGTGGTTCTTGGTTCTTCAAGTCAGAAGTCTTCTGAAGCACCATGATCATAATTGATTATTTAATAAATGCTCATTATATGTCACATACTACACAAAGCCTTTTATATATGTTACCTTATTTGATCCTCATAACATTTTATGTGGTAAATACAGTTATTCATTCCCCTCCTGCAGATGAGGGAACTGGGGCTTAAAAAGGCTGTAAACTTGCTTAATGTAATTGAGGTAGGAATTAGTGGATTCAGATACTCATGTGTATTATCTCTCTTAAAATGATGATTGGCCTTAGTTAAAACCATTACTACTAATAATATACTACCCAATTGCTGGAATCTTCTGTTAAGGTATCCTCTCTGGCTAGTCTGAGTGCAATGTGATTTTGGGGCCAATTTTAGTTGGAAAGATAGAGTCAGAATTTATTTTCCAGATGCTTAAGAGAGAATAATTTGGTGAACACACACACACACACACACACACACACACACACAAATGCAAAAAGCAGTAAATCTTTCCTTTGAAAATTTTTACTGCTAATACACTACTAGATCTTATTAATCAGCATATTGGAGAATGTTGCATGTATTTCAAATGTACAAATGAGGTTATTGTGAAGCACATAGCTACTCGTGAGCTATAAGAAAGGCGAGTTGATAAGACTCACTGGAGTGGTATGTGCATGCTTAATAAATAAAAAATGTGAAAACATCCTTTCTAGCTATTTAGAGTGGCTGCATGTTTGTTAAATCAACTTACATGACACTTTTATAAAAACATTTCACTTTCAGAATGCTAAGTAGGGTCTGTATCTCAAATTTCAAATAGATTCTACAAAGCTTTGACATAGCAAAACAAAAAAATAAAACCCCACAAAACAAAAGAAACAACAATATTAGACTAAGTTCTTGCCCCAGCTAAAAAACTAACTAGCGGCCGGGCGCGGTGGCTCAAGCCTGTAATCCCAGCACTTTGGGAGGCCGAGACGGGTGGATCACGAGGTCAAGAGATCGAGACCGTCCTGGTCAACATGGTGAAACCCCGTCTCTACTAATACAAAAAATTAGCTGGGCATGGTGGCGCGTGCCTGTAATCCCAGCTACTCAGGAGGCTGAGGCAGGAGAATTGCCTGAACCCAGGAGGCGGAGGTTGCGGTGAGCCGAGATCGCGCCATTGCACTCCAGCCTGGGTAACGAGCGAAACTCCGCCTCAAAAAAAAAAAAAAAAAAAAAAAAACTAACTAGCTGTTTCACTTGGGCAAGTCATTCAATTTCTTAGGCATTTGGTTTTTGGAATATAACAAAAATGAAACTAATCATGACTCAGGTTCAGAGTCTAAGGTAGACAAGTATAAGAATTTCCCATATTGAAACTCAGGAAGTGGGTAGTCGGGGCCAAATTGTTATTAACTAAAATATAAAAGTTGACATTTTTTTTTCTTGGAATAGATGTTACAATTGAATTAAAAAATAAATGGGAGAATTGAGGATATCATAAGTACTTCTAAGGTTGAAGCTGATCTTATTCAGATAATACTACAGAATCTGATTGTATTAGAGTTGAAAGTAACCTTAGAGAGTCAGAGAAGAATAAATACCTAACTCAAAAGATTGCTAGAAAGTTAAAATAATATATAGAAAACACCTAGTTTAATGCCAGGAACATGATGAGCTCTCAGTAAATGCTCATTGTATTGCTGTCTGGGAATTTGACGTGCTGAAGCATGAGGAAGGTTGGCATATTTTTTCCTTTTCAGAAAATAGTCTTTTCAGATGCTCTTAGAAATTTGGCACACTCATCTGAACAATTCAGTTGTGAAATAATTAATGCAGAGACATTGTGATTGTTCTCGTTGTTGCAACTACACGTTTATAAATGAATCATAAAGTGTATTAAATTTTCATGTGACCACAATTAAATTTAAATTTTTAGATCTTTTCACCAGGATTTCTGAAAAAGTCACATTTCTCCCATCTTATGTTTTGTATTTTTTTTTAAGTGATCTTTTTTTTTTTTTAATTGTACTTTAGGTTCTGGGGTACATGTGCAGATCATGCAGGATTGTTGCATAGGTACATACATGGCAATGTGGTTTGCTGCCTCCATCCCCCTGTCACCTATATCTGGCACTTCTCCCCTGTTACCCCTCCCCAACCTCCCTACCCACCACTGTACCTCCCCTACCTCCACCAACAGACCCCAGTGTGTGATGCTTCCCTCCCTGTGTCCATGTGTTCTCATTGTTCAACACCCGCCTATGAGTGAGAACATGTGGTGTTTGATTTTCTGTTCTTGTATCAGTTTATTGAGAATGATGGTTTCCAGTTTCATCCGTGTCCCTACACAGGACACGAACTCATCATTTTTTATGGCTGCGTAGTATTCCATGGTGTATATGTGCCACATTTTCCTTGTCCAGTCTATCATCGATAGGCATTTGGGTTGCTTCCAGGTCTTTGCTATCGTAAAGAGTGCTGCAATGAACATATGTGTGCATTTATCTTTATAATAGAAGGATTTATAACTCTTTGTATTTTTAACTATTCATTTAAAAATATTTTAGATGTGCCGAAAGTTGTGAGACTAAGTAATTCACCCAGATTCCTTAAATGTGACAGTTTATCGTTCTCACTTTATTAATTCAATATATATATTTTTTTCTTAAACATTTGAATTGAAATTACAGACATGATGCACATTTTCCTCTAAATATTTTATAGTTCCTAAAAATAAGGCTTTTAAAAAATATAATCACAGTACAGTTTTTAAAAACATGAAATTAATGTTGATGTAATATTATCTAATTTACAGGTATCCAAATGTTATCCATTATCAATAATGTTCCTTATATCATCTTGTATTTTTCTGTGAGAACTTATCAAGTATTATAAGTGGGAGCTAAATGATGAGAACACATGGTTATATAGAGGGGACCAGCACATGCTGGGGCCTGTCAGTGAGTGGAGGTTGGAAGGAGGGAGAGGATCAGAAAAAAATGCTAATGAGTACTAGGCTTAATACTGGGGTGATAAAATAATCTGAACAACAAAACCCCATGACACAAGTTTACTGATGTAACAAACCTGTACATATACCCCTGAATTAAAAAGTTAAAAAAAATTATCAGGTATTATGTCAGTAGCTTTTCCTCAAAGATCCAGTCTGTCTAATTCTTTTCTACAGTATATTTATCTCTCATTTCACTTTGTGGCATAAGAAAAAAAAGAATCACAAGTAATGCCTCTGATCTGATTTCAAGTTGATAAATATGTTAAATAACATAGGGCCACATACAGAGCCTGATGGGACATTTCCCTGTAGGTTGATAATTCTGCTTGGGAATGATTGTTCAACAAATAATGTTCCTAAATACCCATTAATTGTATACAAAAAATGTTTTATAATCTCATAAAATTGTCTGATACCTTTAAAATTAGAAATTTACATATCTGATTATTTTGCTTCCTTTTTTGGCTACCTCTACAAAATGATTACTGTCTTCTAAATTTCTAAAATCTCACTTCCTTTAATCACTTTTCCCTTGCTTATGTAATAATGATGGTGGTGGCGAAGATATGTGGTTTTGCATACAATCATATCCAGATTTTGATCCTGGTTCTGACACTTAGTAATAGCGTGGTCTTAGGGAAGTTACTTAAATGTTTTCTGCAAAACAGTAAAAATGTCACCTATCTCATACGATTGTTACTAAAATTAGATGATGTACATAAAGCACTTTTGATCATGGCTGACATATAAGGGTCAGTGAAAACTAGCAGTGATTAATATTGCTAATAATAATGTTCAACAAAATTTATAATTTCTTTAGAAATTAATAAACATGTCAAAATTTTAATTTTAAAAGCTTCCCTTTAAACTCCTTATTTTCTAACAATAAAGGCAATCAAGGCAACAGAAATGTAGATACGTCATGTAATATCAGTGTCTAGTGTAATATCAGTTTAAAAGTTATACTCCAAAAACCGAACAGCCAGCATGGTACTACTTGACACCAGGATAGGCAAGCACATTTCCCAAATCAGTACATTTCAATGAAAATGTTAACACCTTTACAGATTTATAGAAATTCTGCAATTGTGAGCAGACTACTGTGGTTCATATTAATCAGTAGATAATATAAAGATCAGAGAAGAGCAACCCCTCAAAATCTCTGAACCATGTAATCTATCATATTTATCAATTTTGATGACTTTCATACCATCTTGAAATTGTTGGTTGTCAGCAATTAAGCCTACTATGTTAAAACTTACCTGAATATGATGGTACCCTGATTTGAGAACTAGCTGTTCCATCTCCTCCTTCACTGTATGCTCGAACTTCAATTATGTAGACTCCTGCGTCAGGGAGTGGCACTATTGCCTGCAGTTTCTGTGTTTCAATAACTTGGCTGTTGCTGTGACCCTCTTGCCTATAAAAAACCTATGAGTAATAACAGAAGCTTAAACATTTGATATGAAAGATTACAAATGCATATTGACTACTGTGTGTCACATTTTGAGATAAGCACAAAAAGCTTACACTTCAGGCAGATACGTAAGCAAATGTAATGCAAGCATAGTATACTGCGGTAGAACAATGCAAAAGGGCCACGAAGGTACAGAAGAGAGCATTTAATTTTGTCTAGGGCTTTAGTGAACTTCCAGAGGAAGTGATGTCTGAGCTATATAGAAATATGATCGAGTTGACCAGATGGAGAAAAGGAAGGGAATTCCAGAAAGAGGTAAGAGAAAATTAATAAATACTTCTAAGCAGTAAGAAACAATGGCATGAGGGTAAAGAATGGCGAGGGGACACATGGGAATAGTGAGGAATGAGGCTAGAGAAGTAGGTAGTGAGGAGGCAGATCATGGAGACTCTGTTATGCTTGGTTGTTGAAATGAACAATATCCTAAGGGAGTTTGGAAAGCTCTCATCTTCAAATAGTTTGAAAGGCGTAAAGAGAAAATTTGTTAAACATGTCAATAATACATCCTGAATCAGGAAACAGCTGAAAGTGAAAATTTTATTTTTAAAAAGTTTTAGTTTTGTGATGGTTTGCTTTGCGTTAAAACCGGCATTGGATACATTGTGTAGCAAAGCTAAAGCTTTTTAGACATCTGTCGTGGTATTATAATGAAACGTGCATGCACGAAAAACAGAATTTTGAAACTGCACATCAGGACACAGGATAATCCTCTGTTTACATACTAGAAAATGAAGGCCATAAAAGTTAGGTGACTTTTACAAGACCATGTGGCTAGTTAGGGTAGAAATCTCATTAGAAGATTTATATATGTTAATCACTTCAGAGCTATTTTACTATATTGTACTATTACTCATTTGCCTCCAAAAATAGTCAAGTAAAATTTTTCTGGCATAATCAAGTAGCACAAGTTAAGATGTGTTTATATGTATTTTTATTCAGATTGTTTTTTGTCTTTTTCATAATTATTGGTATTATAAGTATATAATGAAATAAAAATGGCTTTTATTCGTACAGATCTGGATACAAAACGATTTCCTATAAAACAAAGCAAAAGAAAGCAAAATCCATACCTTCTTGGCTGGGAAAATTTGGGCAAGTTACTAACTTTAGTAAACTTCAATTTATTCTACTGTATGGTAGAGATAATGATGTTTGGAGTTTTAGGGGAATAAAATGAGAAAGTGCATGTAGAATGCCAGCACAGGACCCAGGGCATGATAAGCTCAGTAAGAGAAAGCTCCTCCTTCTGTTGCCATCGTTGTTTCTTCACTGTTAAAGGGTTGGTATTTCAAGTAAATCATAAAATACAAATTGACGGGAAATTAGGTAAAAATTGACATACATTTTCTTATGGAAAATGTGTTTTGAGCTTGAATTAACTTACATACAAAAAAAACCAAAAATACTTTTGAGAAGCAATATTTCCACATATTGAACCCTGTGTGTATTTGATCTCTCTGAATTCTAGTAATAAATGCTCCCTCAATTTCACTTCCTTTTTTAAATTTAATGTTAAACGTACTTCAGGTTCTTGGGAGGGAAGTGACTTCTCCATTTAAGTATGGCATGCAATAATTGTATCTACTGAAATCCTTATTATGAAGGATGCTATACCTCAAGGTAAATGCAAGGTGATAACAGCATTACCAGACATTTATTGGACATCTCATGTAGACCAGGCATAGTGCTACATACTGGAGATTCATCAGAGAACAAGACCACATGGTTCTGGTCTTCCTCGCATTTATAGCCTAATATTGAAGACAGACAACCCATGCAATGAAGTGTGATATGTACTGCAATGGGAAATATATTTGATGCTATAGTAATGCACAAATCAAGAACACTTCCTGGAGGGTGCCTAAAGCAGCTTCTTTTGCCTTAAAATGTGACAAATGTTTCTATATTTATGCTTTTGATTTCAGCTGGAGCGTTGTGATGAATTAGAATTCTGATCATCCATGTGAGGTAATTAGAAAGCAAATTTATGGGAATGAGAAAGTATGTAAATTGGTGAGGATTGGCAGGGGAGTGACTATTTTAGAGGACACTGTTATTATGGTTCAATAAATTACAATTCTTATGACAAAGAAAAATACAGCCAGTAATGCATATCTAATGTTGCTGTAAAATCTGCAATCGAAGAAAAATTTGTGGATCAGTTGAGATTTAGGATTAAAAGGTAAAGGCAGGGAAAAAATCAGTTAGTGGCATTAAAAGGAGTTTGAGATTAAGTGTGGCCTTTTACCAAATATTCAGGGAGATGTAGTGCTGTACATATATGTAGATCTATTAAGTGAAAAGATACATTAAATTAATAGTTAACCTTCAGTGCTTTACAGAACCTTGGCTTGTTTTAAAATCCTGATTTAGAAAAGATGAATGAGAATGCGAAATATGAGAAGGTTAAGGAGTTATCAAGACATGTAAAAAATAGTTATTGACAGTAAGGAGTGCAAAGAGTTCTTAATAGAATATGGACATTTATAGATTGACAGTTGCAATGACAGGTATGTTTATACATAAAGGAAATTGTCTAATGTATGGTCAAGACTATTCTCAAATTTTGGTATAAAAAAACTGAGAGCAGTGGGTTATCCAAAGAGATGATCCTAAATAGAAAGTTAATGTAGTATTACTATTCTCAAAGGCATGATCTGGAAATGGCTCTTCTATATGTTTGGTGGTAGTAGAATATTGAGGTGAGTGTGCTAAAAACATAACAGAATAGATTTGTGCTGGTTAATACCCAAAGTACTCCTGAGAAGGATGGCTTATATTAAAGGCCTACTCCTCTGCTGAGCATCTTGGGAAGAGGTGATGGGAACGACCGCTTTTTATAATACAGGGTGAGGAATCAAAAGCCCCGGCAACAATGGGATGGGTAGGAAGGAGCCCGTAAGACAGTGGAAGTTAGAGGAATCGAAACTGGGAGACACGGTATCAGTGAGAAGTCACTGCCTGAAGGGTGGCTGAACACATTTTTGACAAGGCTTCCTTTTGGCCACTTTTCAGATGTTTGCTTCTATGTTATTTCTTTTTAACTCTATCTTCTCGACATTTCCAAAAAGTCTACTTCGTATATATACTGGATATGATATGAACCATTTCTGTTTCAATTATTTAAAATTCTGGAAAATTTCAGGCATAAATGAATGTAAAGAGGATACTATAATGACCTTCATGTACCTATCATCCAACTTAAGTCATAATATATGAGTCTTTGTAATTTGTGGAAACACAGAAAAGGCTGTTTCATATTTGGAGTGAATATAAGATGAAGGATAAGCTGTAAAATACAAGAAATCAGATTCTAGAGTGGCTATAGACTATACAGTTCCCAAGAAGCTGGAGAAATACAGGGCTGGGCTTCAAAGTTCTAGTGGGTATGTAAAACACTATCAACCCAAGTGTACATATATCTCAGGAATCTAGAAGCTCAACTGATACCTAAGTTGCTTAAACAAATGAAAACCTCTGTGTTTGATATGGGTTGGCATATTCCCGCCCAAATCTTATTTAAATTGTGCCTCCCACAATTCCCACATGTTGTGAGAGGGACCTGGTGGGAGGTAATTGAATCACAGGGGCAGGTCTTTCCTGTGGTATCCTCATGATAGTGAGGAAGTCTCATGAGGTCTGATGGTTTTATAAAGGGAGGTTTCCCCGCACAAGTTCTCTTCTCTTGTCTACTGCCATGTGAGACATTCCTTTCACCTTCTGCCATGATTGTGAGGCCTCCTCAGCCATGTGGAACTGTGAGTCCATTAAAAGTCTTTCTTTTGTAAATTGCTTAGTCTTGCGTATGACTTCATTAGCAGTGTGAAAATGGACTAACACAGTATTGATGGATTGTATAATAAATAGTCAACTTTGGGCCTGATTTCCTTCTGTTTGCCCCAGTTCTGTAGACAGGTAGAAAGTAGAGGTGGGTGAGGGGAGATATATGGTGAAGGGGATGTATATCTAGGAAAGGCTATTTTCTAGAAGTAGACTTGAAAAACTAACAGTTTTCACTTGGATTATAGCCTGAGGCCCCTGTCCTGAATTCCTTCTGACTGCTTGTGTATTTTTCGAAGGGATAACAGTTTCTGTTGGTGGGGAAGGGGACACTTGCTGAAGTGAAAGCCCCTGAGCGTTTACTTTTATGCTTCCTTTCACTCAAGCGTAAGTCTGTGTGCAGAAAATAAGGTGGAGGTAAAGTGGTTGTTTTACTTTATAATCTAGGTAAAGTACTTTCATGGTGTAAAGAAAAAAAATTTCCATTTTCAAGATCATTAAAAATTATGGCTGAATATACTTTAGCCCACATGTTTTGTTTTGGCATTTCTTTTTTTTTTTTTTTTTTTTTTTTTTTTTATTGCATTTTAGGTTTTGGGGTACATGTGAAAAACATGCAAGGTTGTTGCTTAGGTGCATACGTGGCAGTGTGATTTGCTGCCTTCCTCCCCTTCACCCATATCTGGCATTTCTCCCCATGCTATCCCTCCCCAATTCCCCACCCCCCCGCTGTCCCCCCCACTCCCCCACAACAGACCCCCATGTATAGTGCTCCCCTCCCTGTGTCCATGTGTTCTCCTTGTTCAACACCCGCCTATGAGTGAGAACATGTGGTGTTTGATTTTGTGTTCTTGTGTCAGTTTGCTGAGAATGATGGTTTCCAGGTTCATCCATGTCCCTACAAAGGACGCGAACTCCTCGTTTTTAATGGCTGCATAATATTCCATGGTGTATATGTGCCACATTTTTCCTGTCCAGTCTATCATCGATGGGCATTTGGGTTGGTTCCAGGTCTTTGCTATTGTAAACTGTGCTGCAATGAACATTCGTGTGCATGTGTCCTTATAGTAGAACGATTTATAATCCTTTGGATATATGCCCAGTAATGGGATTGCTGGGTCAAATGGAATTTCTATTTCTAGGTCCTTGAGGAATCGCCACACTGTTTTCCACAATGGTTGAACTAATTTACACTCCCACCAACAGTGTAAAAGTGTTCCTATTTCTCCACATCCTCTCCAGCATCTGTTGTCTCCAGATTTTTTAATGATTGCCATTCTAACTGGTGTGAGATGGTATCTCAATGTAGTTTTGATTTGCATTTCTCTAATGGCCAGTGATGATGAGCATTTTTTCATATGCTTGTTGGCCTCATGTATGTCTTCTTTTGTAAAGTATCTGTTCATGTCCTTCGCCCACTTTTGAATGGGCTTGTTTGTTTTTTTCTTGTAAATCTTTTTTAGCTCGTTGTAAATTCTGGATATCAGCCCTTTGTCAGATGGGTAGGCTGCAAAAATTTTTTCCCATTCTGTTGGTTGCCGATTCACTCTATTGACTGTTTCTTTTGCTGTGCAGAAGCTGTGGAGTTTGATTAGGTCCCATTTGTCTATTTTGGCTTTTGTTGCCAATGCTTTTGGTGTTTTGGTCATGAAGTCCTTGCCTACGCCTATGTCCTGAATGGTTTTGCCTAGGTTTCCTTCTAGTGTTTTTATGGTGTTAGGTCTTATGTTTAAGTCTTTAATCCATCTGGAGTCAATTTTAGTGTAAGGTGTCAGGAAGGGGTCCATTTTCTGCTTTCTGCATATGGCTAGCCAGTTTTCCCAACACCACTTATTGAACAGGGAATCCTTTCCCCATTGCTTGTTTTTATCAGGTTTGTCAAAGATCAGGTGGTTGTAGATATGTTGTGTTGCCTCCGATGCCTCTGTTCTGTTCCATTGGTCTATATCTCTGTTTTGGTACCAGTACCATGCTGTTTTGATTACTGTAGCCTTGTAGTAGAGTTTGATGTCTGGTAGTGTGATGCCTCCTGCTTTGTTCTTTTTGCTTAGAATTGACTTGGCTATGCGGGCTCTCTTTTGGTTCCATATGAAGTTTAAGGTGCTTTTCTCCAGTTCTGTGAAGAAGGTCATTGGTAGCTTGATGGGGATAGCATTGAATCTGTATATTACTTTGGGCAGTATGGCCATTTTCACGATATTAATTCTTCCTAACCATGAACATGGAATGTTTCTCCATCTGTTTGTGTCCTCTCTTATTTCGTTGAGCAGTGATTTGTAGTTCTCCTTGAAGAGGTCCTTTACATTCCTTGTTAGTTGTATTCCTAGGTATTTTATTCTCTTTGTAGCGATTGTGAATGGCAGTTCGTTCTTGATTTGGCTCTCTTTAAGTCTGTTATTGGTGTATAGGAACGCTTGTGATTTTTGCACATTGATTTTGTATCCTGAGACTTTGCTGAAGTTGCTTATCAGTTTCAGGAGCTTTTGGGCTGAGATGAGGGGGTCTTCTAGATATACAATCATGTCGTCTGCAAATAGAGACAATTTGACTTCCTCCTTTCCTAATTGAATACCCTTTATTTCTTTTTCTTGCCTGATTGCTCTGGCTAGAACTTCCAGTACTATATTGAATAGGAGTGGTGAGAGAGGGCATCCTTGTCTAGTGCCAGATTTCAAAGGGAATGCTTCCAGTTTTTGCCCGTTCAGTATGATATTGGCTGTCGGTTTGTCGTAAATAGCTTTTATTATTTTGAGATACGTTCCATCGATACCTAGTTTATTGAGGGTTTTTAGCATAAAGGGCTGTTGAATTTTGTCGAAGGCCTTCTCTGCATCAATTGAGATAATCATGTGGTTTTTGTCTTTGGTTCTGTTTATGTGGTGAATTACATTTATAGACTTGCGTATATTGAACCAGCCTTGCATCCCCGGGATGAATCCTACTTGATCATGGTGGATAAGCTTTTTGATGTGCTGTTGTAATCGGCTTGCCATTATTTTATTGAAGATTTTTGCATCTATGTTCATCATGGATATTGGCCTGTAGTTTTCTTTTCTTGTTGAGTCTCTGCCAGGTTTTGGTATTAGGATGATGTTGGTCTCATAAAATGATTTGGGAAGGATTCCCTCTTTTTGGATTATTTGGAATAGTTTCAGTAGGAATGGTATCAGTTCCTCTTTGTATGTCTGGTAGAATTCGGCTGTGAACCCATCTGGGCCTGGGCTTTTTTTGGGTGGTAGGCTCTTAATTGCTGCCTCGACTTCAGACCTTGTTATTGGTCTATTCAGGGTTTCGACTTCTTCCTGGTTTAGGCTTGGCAGGAGGCAGCTGTCCAGGAATTTATCCATTTCCTCCAGGTTTTCTAATTTATGTGCATAGAGTTGTTTGTAATAATCTCTGATGATGGTTTGAATTTCTGTGGAATCTGTGGTGATATCCCCTTTGTCATTTTTTATTGCATCTATTTGGTTATTCTCTCTTTTCTTTTTTATTAGTCTGGCTAGTGGTCTGTCTATTTTGTTGATCTTTTCAAAAAACCAGCTCCTGGATTTATTGATTTTTTGAAGGGTTTTTCGTGTCTCTATCTCCTTCAATTCTGCTTTGATCTTAGTTATTTCTTGTCTTCTGCTAGGTTTTGAGTTTTTTTGATCTTGCTCCTCTAGCTCTTTCAATTTTGACGATAGGGTGTCAATTTTAGATCTCTCCTTTCTTCTCATGTGGGCACTTATTGCTATATATTTTCCTCTAGAGACTGCTTTAAATGTGTCCCAGAGATTCTGGTATGTGGTGTCTTCATTCTCGTTGGTTTCGAAGAACGTCTTTATTTCTGCCTTCATTTCATTGTTTATCCAGTCAACATTCAGGAGAAAGTTGTTCATTTTCCATGAGGCTGTGTGGTTCTGGGTTGGTTTCTGAATTCTGAGTTCTAACTTGATTGCACTGTGGTCTGAGAGACTGTTTGTTATGGTTTCCGTTCTTTTGCATTTGCTGAGGAGTGATTTACTTCCAATTATGTGGTCAATTTTAGAGTAGGTGTGATGTGGTGCTGAGAAGAATGTATATTCTGTGGATTTGGGGTGGAGAGTTCTGTAAATGTCTATTAGGTTTGCTTGTTCCAGGTCTGAGTTCAAGTCCTGGATATCCTTGTTAATTTTCTGTCTCGTTGATCTGTCTAATATTGACAGTGGTGTGTTGAAGTCTCCCACTATTATTGTGTGGGAGTGTAAGTCTCTTTGTAAGTCTTTAAGAACTTGCCTTATGTATCTGGGTGCTCCTGTATTAGGTGCATATATATTTAGGATCGTTAGCTCTTCTTGCTGCATTGATCCTTTTACCATTATGTAATGTCCTTCTTTGTCTCTTTTGATCTTTGTTGCTTTAAAGTCTATTTTATCAGAGATGAGAATTGCAACTCCTGCTTTTTTTTGCTCTCCATTTGCTTGGTAAATCTTCCTCCATCCCTTTATTTTGAGCCTTTGTGTATCCTTGCATGCGAGATGGGTTTCCTGGATACAGCACACTGATGGGTTTTGGCTTTTTATCCAGTTTGCCAGTCTGTGTCTTTTGATTGGGGCATTTAGTCCGTTTACATTTAGGGTTAATATTGTTATGTGTGAATTCAATCCTGTCATTTTGGTGCTAGGTGGCTGTTTTGCCCTTTGTTTGATGCAGATTCTTCATTGTGTTGATGCTCTTTACCTTTTCGTGTGTTTTTGGAGTGGCTGGTACTGGTTGTTCTTTTCTATGTGTAGTGCCTCCTTCAGGAGCTCTTGTAGAGCTGGTCTGTTGGTGATGAACTCTCTGAGTTCTTGCTTGTTCACAAAGGATTTTATTTTTCCTTCACTTATGAAGCTTAGTTTGGCTGGATACGAAATTCTGGGTTGAAAGTTCTTTTCCTTAAGGATGTTGAATATCGGTCCCCACTCTCTTCTGGCCTGTAGGGTTTCTGCTGAGAGATCTGCAGTGAGTCTGATGGGCTTCCCTTTGTGGGTAACCCGACCTTTCTCTCTGGCTGCCCTTAGTATTTTCTCCTTCATTTCAACCCTGGTGAATCTGATGATTATGTGTCTTGGGGTTGCTCTTCTAGAGGAGTATCTTTGTGGTGTTCTCTGTATTTCCTGGACTTGAATCTCGGCCTGCCTTGTTAGGTTGGGGAAGTTTTCCTGGATAATATCCTGAAGAGTATTTTCCAGCTTGGATGCATTCTCTTCGTCACATTCAGGTACACCTATCAAACGTAGATTAGGTCTTTTCACATAGTCCCATATTTCTTGTTGACTTTGTTCATTCCTTTTTACCCTGTTTTCTCTAATCTTGCCTTCTCGTTTTATTTCATTGAGTTGATCTTCGACCTCTGATATCCTTTCTTCTGCTTGGTCAATTCGGCTGTTGAAACTTGTGCATGCTTCACGAAGTTCTCGTGTTGTGTTTTTCAGCTCCATCAATTCGCTCATATTCCTCTCTAAGTTGTCCATTCTTGTTAGCATTTCGTCAAGTCTTTTTTCAAGGTTCTTAGTTTCTTTGCATTGGGTTAGAACATGTTCTTTTAGCTCACGGAAGTTTCTTATTATCCACTTTCTGAAAGCTGATTCTGTCATTTCATCACACTCATTCTCCGTCCAGTCTTGTTCCCTTGCTGGTGGGGAGTTGTGATCCCTTGTAGGAGGAGAAGTGTTCTGGTTTTGGGTGTTTTCATCCTTTTTGCGCTGGTTTCTTCCCATCTTTGTGGATTTTTCCACCTGCTGACTTTGTAGTTGTTGTCTTTCTGGTTTTGGTAATTTTAAGTCCGCTGTGGCAGAACTCATAAACCCCCTGCTCTTCCCCCGAGGTGTTCTGTCCCAGGGAGTTACTGTTTTATGATGTTCCCCTGTGCGGTTGCTGTTTTCCCTGCCCACAAGGTGGCAGCCTAGTCACACTCAGGTTGCAGAGGCTTCGCTAAGCTGCTGTGGGCTCCACCCAGCTTCCGTGTGAACTTCTGGGTGTAGTTAGAACTGCTTCCGCTATGTTGGCCCGCCCCTGTAGTGACGGAGTCTCTGTAGTGGCGGATTGCCTTGGTACAGAACAGCAGGGTGCCTATGGAGAACGCCCCTCCTCCACAGAGCTGGACCGTCCCGGTTTCAGTTGTGTTTCAGGTCTTCTTGCTGGGTAAGAGGGGACACCATCTCATCTGATCTGCCTCCGGAGCCGCTGCGTTGGCTAAAGCCGCGGCTCTGAGATTCGTGGCGCTGGCCTGGCTCCCCGTTTCAGCTCCCCTTGCTGGCTTATAGGGGACTCAGACTCTCTCACTTTATACAGTGAGCCGTTGCCTCAGGGTGCCGGCCCAGTGGCTGCGCTGTTCAAGCCAGCGGCGCCAGCGGCGCTGGCGACCCGTGTGGCTTCTCTGCGTGTGAATCTCCTGGTCTGTGGGCAGTAAAAATCAGTCTGGAAATACGGCGTCCACTCACCCTCTGTGCTTTCTCTCGGAGCTGCATTCCCGAGTTCCTCTAAGCGGCCATCTTGGATCTGTTTTGGCATTTCTTTAGTAACACCAGTAATGGTGAGTCTTATAACATGTGCAAGAATTACGAAGGATTCTAGATAGAGACCCCAAATTATAGGAGTTGTAGAAATAAAATTTTCTTTGTTTAAAAACATTTATTTGAAAAAAATAAGTCAAAGTAGGAACACTTTTACTGGAAGTTTTGTTTCCTTCCCAATCATTTATAAATAATGTATTAATTAAATAGGCAGTTGCTTCTGAATTGGGGAATGTAAAAACAGCAAAATAAGTAAAGTGGCACATATTTATTGACCCAAAGAAAAGTCATAAATATGATAAATAAATTACCAAGTTGGATTCAGCTTCTTAAATGGAAAGTTATTTTGAGTGGAAATAATGTATATTATTATTTGGTACAGTAAGGGGTGTTTACAGCAGACAGTCCTTTCCAACCTCTTTCTAGTTCTCTATGCTTCTATTTCTTGTTAATGGAAGCTGTGACATCTTGAAATTATTGCCGTTAAATCTGGATTTCTTAAATTTCCAAGAAGTCCAGGATCTCTTGGACAATCTCAAAAATGAACCAGTGAGAAATTTCACCACTAGGTAATCCTTAATGTTTACCTGAATGAATTGAATTTTAATGTGTTACATATTATGCAATTATATGTTTCTATTCCATCCACCTTTCACGATATTCTTGGTCACTTTGGAAGGCCCTGATGAGATTTTGTGGTCCGGAGACCTTTTTTTTTTTTTTCTCCTAAGATCTGTCAACAAAATTTCTGTTATCATCATCTTTCTCTGGTTATATTTGGTAGTTATATATGTTGCTGACACCTCAATTCTGAAATCAAGTAAGGAAGTAAGATCTATGCTGCTATGGTTTTAATATGTCCCCTGCAAAATTCAGGGGTTGCCTATGTGATGGTATTAAGAGGTGGGGCCTTTAACAGGTGATTACACCACAAGGACTTCTCTTCTTATGAATAGGATTAATTACCCTTATAAAACAGGCTTCTCCTGACTGTTGGCTCTTTTACCTTCCTGCCTTCTGCCAAGTGAGGACACAGCGTTCCTCCCCTCTGGAGGATACAGCTTTGAAGGCATCATTGTGGAAACCAAAATTAGACCCTTATTAGACACAGAGTTTGCTGGAGCCTTGATCTTGGACATCCCAGCCTTCATAACTGAGATAAATAAATTTCTATTTTTTATAAATAACCCAGTTCCAGATATTCTATTATAGCAGCACAAAAGAACAAAGACAGTGCTTTCTTAGACAATGGGTTGCTCAAATGTCAAATTCTGCTGTTTTATCTTATGCTATTTCTATAGTTTACGTTCCAAGATTACAATTACTTTATTAATATAAGCTTTACAATTTTATAATGTACTGATATACATTTTTATAGTGTTCTTATTAAATTCCATGGAAAATGGCAAAATAATTAAAAAATTCCTAGAGGTATTAATGCACATTTGTCTGCCTGAAAGGAGTTCAACTACTAAAGATTAAAGAACACTGTATTTTTACATTATATTATTTACTTTTTAAATTTTTTATGGATATATAATAGATGTACACATTTTCAGGGTATATATGATAATTTAATACATTTGTATCATGTGTAAAGATAAGTCAGGATGCCTTAAATATTTATCTTTTTTTAATGGTAGGAACACTCAAATTATTCTCATCTAGCTATTTTGAAGTATACAATAGATTATTAACTATAGTCACCCTTCTGATTTATCAAACACCAGATCTTATTTCTTCTATCTTACAGTATATTTGTACCCATTGAATCACCTCTCTTTGTTCCTCTCTCTCCTTTCCACTTACTGGCCTCTGATAACCACCAGTCTGTGTCTTTATGAGATCCAGTTTGTAGTGTACTTTTTCAGAATGTCTATCCTCTATATAGCATCTTAACTATACAAAAGAATCACTTATTACATTATTTATGCACTGAGTATATGGGAAAAAAATCCACTTTTTCCTCCACATTTATCATGTTTCAATAACTTTCACAACCTGGATATCTCCCAGATAAATACTTTTCTGAATTCTTCAGTCTTAAACTGGACTTAATGTAAAAGGTGGAATATACAATCCCTGCATTTTAAACCTCGGGTATTAATCCACAGGTCTCAGTCTCAAACCTACACATGATATATATTTCAGGTGATCCTTTCTGCTTGCAAAAGTGAAGTAGTTTGCAAAGACAAAGAGTGAACATTAAGTGACCTCCCTTTTTAATATGTTAATTAACTATAGAAACTTTCCCTTTACCTGATTAGCAAGAAGTCTTCTTCCTCAAATGTCACAATAATCCTAGGGGCAAATTCAGTCTTAACAGGTCAGGCCTGTCTCAAATTGCCTTGTGGAAAGAGAAATGATTAGTGTGCTATGTCCCTATTTTATTAATTTTTGTAAGTGACACACATTATTGTGCTTATGAAGAGGTGGCCTGCTATTATAGTGGCGCTACTCTTGGTTGGCAGCAATTTTGGGGAAGTAGAAGGAATCAAAAGGATTCCTAGTACATAAAGCTTCTCCTTCTGAGTATCCTGCCCAGACCTGGTCATTCTATCTATGTTTGTGTGCGCCTCCGGATGGTACAGTTCTTTAACTGCTGTGTCGGGATCCTTGCCCAGGATCTGCGTATCCTGCCCAGACCTGGTCATTCTATGTTTGTGTGCGCCTCCGGATGGCACGGTTCTTTAACTGCTGTGTCGGGATCCTTGCCCAGGCTGCAGTACTTCTCCTCAAAGTCACACTCAGAAGAGGGGCTCCAAGCTTGTGTTCTCTGGGTTATAGCTCTTTAGTTCATATTGTCAGTATTATTTCTAAATATATTCCTGTCCCATTGTGACTGAGTCAGAAGGAGCTTTCATTCTTCGCTGCCCTATGAAAACCCTGGATTCTGAAGATAATCCAATCTCGGGGTTAAGCCCTGTGCAGTCTGAAGTCCCCTGTCTCTCAGAGAGCCCTTCCTGTGAGCAGTTATCTCAGTGGGGATTATGCCACTCATCAGAGAAGTTTTATAAGGTTTAGTTGCAAAGGAGAAGATGTCTCACTCCATTTGTTATCAGCAGACTCCTTTTTTAAGAATCAATTCTTGGGGCTGCCTGCGACGGCTCACGCCTGTAATCCCAGCACTTTGGGAGGCCAAGGCAGGCAGATCACCTGAGGTCGGGAGTTTGAGACCAGTCTGACCAACATGGAGAAACCCCATCTGTACTAAAAATACAAAATAAGCTGGGCGTGGTGGTGCATGCCTGTAATCCCAGCTACTTGGGAGGCTGAGGCACGAGAATCGCTTGAACCCGGAAGGTTGAGGTTGCGGTGAGCCAAGATTGCGCCATTGCACTCCAGCCTGGGTGACAAGAGCGAAACTCCATCTCAAAAAATAAACTTAAATCAAAAAAAGAATCAGTTATTCCTTCTCAGGGTTATAAGGAAGTGCAACCATTTCAAGAAAATAAAAGAAAAAAAAATATCTGGCAATGTATGCCTACTTGTCATTAATTTATACAACTAAAATGGACTGCTACTGATTCTTCCCCCAGCAACAAGGGATTCCAACGTGACTCTTGCTATCTTTATTAAGAGGGAACTGGCAGGCAACTTTTAAAGATCAGTCTCTTTGTTAAAATTTAAAAATTTGTTACCTAATGAGGCATTCTCCTCCAATAACAGTAAGAAATGGTATCTGTTTTTTAATGAGCATATTTCATATGCCAAGCACTTTATACAAATTATTCTTTAGAAAATCCTTTATTAACAGATAGAATTATTGTTATTGTATTATTATTGCTATTTTTGCCATTTGTGACGTTAAGAAAATAAAACCCAGGGTGTTTAAACAACTTCCTCAAATTACACAACTAGGATTTGAACTAAAGTCTGTCTAACCCAGTGGCTGGTGATATTTTTTCCTCTACACAACAACAAATATCAAGGTTATGCTGGAAAAAATACATATTTGATAATATACATATATAAATAACTACATAAGACATTTCTGTTGGGACCAACATTAATTATTCATCCATTTTAGAAACATTAGGAACAAAAAATAAGATAAAGGCCTTGCCTTCAAGGACTTCAGTCTCTTTGGGGAGACAGTCATATATAAAAGTAAGAACAATGACTGGGATAGAGGTGTCAACTGTGAACAGAGAGCAGTGGCACTAGCCTGGGATACCTACAGCCAAGCTCAATCAAGCATTTTTCTAGTTACATTGTATCTCTGTATTCTCACTTGAAAGGTACCTATGCCATATGAGCCTTTGAGTTGACCACACACTTTTATCTGAGTTTCTCTTGCATTTTACTTTGCCTCTCCAGTTTGGGATATAGTTCATCATAGTTCTAATGCTATTAGACGGGTTCTTGAATGGTCTAGTCTATCACATTTCTTGCCTAACTGCTATCCTTAAACATTAAACAGTATATTTGCCTAAGAGGAGAAGTTGTGAGGATATGGTCTTATGGGGAAGGGTATAGAAAATGACCCACCTGCTCTCCCTGCAAAAGACCAAATTCAGTATTTCCGAGCATTACTGATGGGTGTGTGTGTGTGTATGTATGTGTGTGTGTGTCTGTGATCTATCTTAATTACAGTAGGTAATAAATGCTAGTTTGTGTCATATAATATTAATGGAAATTAATTTAAAATATTTCATTTATAACTTCAGCTTTTAGCTCCTCAAATTTCAGCATTTTATATATTGAATACTGTGTTACCATCTCTGATAGTTGAAAACCCATGTATAATGATACTTTTCAGTCTAAATATTATCACTGAAACATTTTAAAGTATGACACTTAACATAATATAAAATATTGTGAATATTCAACTAATTCTCTGTGAAGTTTAATGCAGCAAACAGAATCTGACATTATAAAACAAGATTCTGAAATTAAGCCAATTCAATACATAGATCACGTATATTTTAAAATCAGATAACAAAGTTATTTTTCAAAACCAAACTGTGCATGTTATCACATTTCTAGATCTTACTGTCACATAGCAGAATGACTGTATGTGAATGTTGTGTCTGTTTTGGAGCTTGCTGTGTCTCTCCCTGGATTTTTTTTTTTTTTCTATTTAGTGTCCTGGCCCTTGCATTTTTATTCTTTTTCTGTTTCCTTGCTAATAGAATGTCTTTCCACTAAAATAAAATGGTCCCATATTTGTCAGCTGCCAACAAAGTTAGTCTCCTGGGGGAATATGCCAGAATTCTCTGCCTACGTTCTTCTGGTCCCAATATCATGCTTCAGAGAGTCATCTTCACACTACATTCAGATTGTCACTGCTTTTCCTACTCCTTCCCTTTCTATGCCTAGTGTAGTTGAAACTAATTTTGACTGCCTTGGCTTCTCTATGTATAGGAATGCTACCCTTCTAAGATAAAGACTGAAAATCATTGGGAAAAAAATAGACTTGTTAATGAGTCTTTTATGCCTTACTAATGTTCTATCCTCATAATAACAATTTTGGAGATGAGTATCTATGCAAAAGAGTGAAGAAATACTGACCTTATAACCCACAACGTCAGATTCGTTGGCTAATGGTATGACGGGTTCCCAACCCAGAGAAACCTGAGAGCCTTGCTGCTCCCACCTGAGGTTGCTAGGTGCTTGACTAGGGGCTGCAAAATAAAAAGGGAAAGTGAACAGACAAGGATTCATAATACATTTATTCGTTTAATTCCTTGTGAGTATCTCAGTCTTTTCTCCTGCTTAGTAGTTGGCTGGCAATCTAGGCTTCCTTCCAGCTGGAGTCAGATAAGGAGGGTTTTACTCCAGGAGTGTCATTTTAATAGCTACTCTACTGAGCTTTTGAACTTGAATCCTTTTATCTCCCGGCTGTGTCAAAATCGCTTAGCCTTGTTTCACAGGAAGATAACCTTTATCTACTGTGAATGCAAACTTTTCTGAGCTAGTTTTAGGATTCAGATCTAAGCACTGAAGCAAGACTATGAATCAAAACTCCCCTTTGACTCTGCTTATTATGCGCCTCACATGGCTTTCAGAAATGTTATAAGATGTTTCCCTTTTGTCTGAAACAAACAAAAAGCCCAGGTCACTTACGGGATTTCTTGGTGGTTGCACTCACTTCACTGCTAGCTGGCCCGTATCCAGCTCCGTTGTAAGCCCTCACTGTGAAGTGATACAACGTATTTCCTTCTAATCCTGTTAGGATGACGAAGGACTCGTTCCCTCTAGTTTTGACTGTTTCTGCTGTATCTTCTTGTTCCATGTCTTTCCAGTAACCAACCTGTCAACAAATTATCACATGGAAGGTGAATTTTAAAGCTTCCTCTGTGCTTGTGGGTGCTTGAACTTTTTCTCCTTTTTGGACATTGCTGGAGTCCACCCATAGGAAGAAATCACTCGTGGATCACACAATTACCAGGTCTTACTAAGAAGGCCAAAATACATTCCTAATCAAGGTCTGCTTTGCATCTGTGTAAACTGCAGCACTACAGCAGTACTCAGCAAAACAACAAAAGCTGCTACCTTGTAGCCTGGTGGCCTGAAAGGGTGAAAATGCATCCTCACATCAAGGAAGAATCATTCAAAGAAATTGGAATGCTTTTCTCTCATAGGTCATCAGAACCATTTACCATTCAAAACCATGAAACTTCAAATGAATTATCTGAGTATGTGGCATGTAAATATTTCCTCTTGGGGTTCACATAAAGGTGAATCACACAAGCTGTATCAGTTTAATGGAGAAGAGGTGGCAGAATAATAGATACCTTGGAGTGATTTGAATGTAGAGAAACAGCATTGTCAGGATCTGGGGGAAGGGAGGGAGAGGGAGGCAGAAAGGAACAGCTTTCTGTCAAAACCCTTTTTATGCATTGACACCATGTTTCCTGGTTAGGAGCTTATGGTTAACTGGCCTCAGCAAACTGGATCCCTTTGTGAGATTCAATGACTATCCCACAATTAAGCTAAAGCTGTACTCTGTTCAGGTACTAAAACTAGTACTTAACTACGTGTCAGTACAAGAAAGAGTAGCATTTTCCCTTCTATTTCCTTACTGTTGATAGAGGCAGGAGGCAGAGAAATTCTAGGCAGACAGGAATGGGGTGAAACTCTACCTTCAAGCTGAGAAGCCTTAAACCCATGTGCTGAAGTGAGAACTTCTATACTTTTTTGCCTGTTCTCTCCTGATTTGTTCTTTCTGAATAATGCCTTTTTACTGATCAAATCCTGCCTTTTCCAAAACCACCTATGGTCCATCCCCACCATCCTGTGCATAGAAACACCCCATCATCAGTCGGAAGCGATGAGAGAGGGCTGGACTTCAGAGGAGAGACAGCCTAACTTTGGGGAAGGTAACCTAACTCTCCCATCCCCTTTCCAGCTTCCCTCTCCACTGAGAGCTTCATCCTTCAGTAAAATTCTCCACCTTCACCCTCCTTCAATTTGTTTGTGTGACCTCATTCTTCTGGACACCAGACAAAAGCTTGGGACCCACTGATTGCAGGTACCCAGAAAGTCTGTCACAGCAGCCCTTTGCCCTTGCCAGTGGAGGGTAGTTGCCCCATATGATGAGCCAAGGGGTCAACTGAGCTGCTAACACATAGCTGTCCATGGATGGCAGAACTAAGAGAGCACTGTAACACTCCCTCTGGGGTTTTGGGGTCACAGGCACCCTCACCTGGGCACCGCCGTGGGCCCTGTCCAGAGCTTGCTCCTGTCAGCTGAGCTCCTAACACACAGCCATCTGTGGACAGTCGAGGTAAGAGAGCACTGTAACCCTCCCTTTGGTGTTTCAAGGTTGCAGACACCCTCACCTGGGAACTAATGAAGGCCCCACACAGAGCTTGCTACTGTCGGCTGAAATGCTAACACACAGATGTCCACAGACAGTGGAGCTAAGAGAGCACCATTACGCTCCCTCTGGGGCTTAGGGTCACAGGCACCTGGCACCACCCGGGCACCACCATGGGCCCCACATGGAGCTTTTTCCTGCCAGCATCCCACACTCGTTCATGCACGCCTGTTCTGGCTGTGGGCCCCACACGGAGCTTGTTCACATGCTCTCTCCCACACAGGGTTGAGTGCGGTAGTCGGAGTAAATGTGGCTACCTCTGTTACAAATCTGATGAATGGGCCGAGAAAAATCCTGCATTACTGCGCTGAAGGTCATGAGAGAGTACTTCCTTTTATCCCCCTACTTAATTACTTTGGTGAAAGTAGTAGATTACTGCACCCATTTTACCCTCCTTCGTGTTTTGTGTACTGTGGAATCTAGAAAAGGAAACATATTTTCCAGATTCTCTTTCAGCTAAGGGTGCTAAGGGGGCTGCTCTACACTGTGGGCAGTGAGAAGTTTAATTGGAATTTGGAGACATTCTGGAACATGTCTGATTTCCGTTTGCAGTGGTGACCGCAGGAAGTCATTATATGCTCTGATCTCTAGCATGAACATTTGGATTACCATGACATATTAAGGATAATACCATGACATATTAAGGACTCTACCAGCCTCAGTGCTGGCTGAAAGCAAAGGGGACAAGAAATGGAAAGAGGAGGAGTGGAGTTACAAATTGCAACTACACCTTTATGAAATGAAGACGATAGTAATTAGCCACATTTTCTTCCTCATATGATTTTGTACATTTTTTATAAATGTTAAATAACTGTAGTGTCTTCATTTCTTCTGATATTTTATATGGAGTGTGTTATTGGTAGGTAACTTTCTTAGGTAGTTTGCCGGAGAAGGGGCAAGCCTTCTCCATGAGATGGACAAATTAACTGATGAGATTTTCTTGGTTCTTCCTGTTGGGGAGAGCGTGAGCACATTTTTATTTGTAAAAGAGATATTTGCATTATGTTAGTATGAAACGTTGTTGTTACTAATTCTTGTGTTCAGAAAGTGGCTGAATGGGGAAAAAAGTGTATGTGGATGTTGAGTAATGAAAGGGATAGCACAGTAGTGCTCCACATCCAATTTACCCACGTTCTAGTGTGCCTTTGCATACTGACGACGTAGATGAAGACCTAAAATTCTATTTCCAAGACTTCCTTGAAGGGTTCTTGATGTTTTAGTTTCAGTCGGTCAGATGCAGGTGCATGACATTTGAAAGCAGAAGATGGAGGCTGAACTTCTGCCACTCTGACAAGCACAGTAATGGAGTCATGATTTTTTCTCCTTTTCCCCTTGTGGTAGCATTAATGACTGTCTCATTGCCTGGATGCTGGCTTTATGGGAGTCAAGAAGCAGGGTACAGGACAGCCATTTTGCTGGTGCAAAACAGCTGGCACGGTGGGATTCAGGAACTGCCAACAACTGTAGAGGGCTCTTCATGATGAAAGTTTCCTGAAGATGGTGCCATGTTAATCATCTTTCTAACCATGGCAGTGGAATGGGCTTCTGGAGCTGGTAGCTTCCTGTTTTCAGAAGCCATCAGCCTCTTCCTTTGTGTCTCGGTCCTATGGTTTGGCTTTGAGAGTCATTCCTGAGAGATCACTTTGCAGTCTATTAATCTAACTCTCTCAATAATTTAGTAAATTGTTTAATGCCTAGAATAAACACTTGTTGAAGCTAGTTAGAGCAATTCAGTTCTTCACAACTGAACTGCCAGATATATCTACATAGACCACTAAATATATACCTATATCTATATATATATCAAGATTGTATGTATAAGACATATCAAATCTTACTTTTTCAGTCCTGTTTCCTAACTGAATTGAACAAACATACAGCTGAGTGACTGAGATTCTGATACTTTTTTTTAAACTGGAATCCTCTAACACGGTCCTTTATGTAATTCTGGCCCCATAATTTTTAATTCTATGACATAAGTTATTTTGCTTGGTCTCAGCATATTTTCAACTGAAAACATTCTAAGTTATGTTAAGCTACAAAATTAACTGAGAAGTCCTTGAGTAAACAAATATGTATCTTTCTTTTCTGGTCATCTATATGATTTCCTACTCTCTGTTTAAATTTTCCTTTATTCATGATTATTTTAAATATAATTATATATTTTGAGGGATCCAAGTGTAATTAAATTAAGCAAGTTACAAATTTTGATACAGATAGAGATTTCAACAGATTGTGCATCTAGGTCCAGCTGTAAAATATTTCAGGTACCCAGTTACTTCCAGTTATTCTGCATCTGTGGATTTAAAATGCTCATCATCCATAGCAGAATAGATGTGCCCCTCATTGCTCAGAAAATCCACAGCTTGCTTGATGGAGGATACAGACATGTGTTTGAGCTGGTTCTTGAGATCCTGAAAGTTCAATTCTTCAGGTCTTGGGCAAGCCTTAATCAAATTTAACACCTTGTTTTGGGCTACAGTAAGGACATTTGCTGGGATGAAGCTATTCCCACCAAAGTACCCTGCTTCACTCTTTCCTAGATTGCTGAGAGGTGCTCTCCCTGCTGAGGGCTGGATGCTAGCTTTGCTTAGTATCATGTGTGCCTCAGTCAGTTCCAGAATATGTCTGGCGAACTAATTCATAACCTCCAGGGGCATGATCTTAAAGGCTACCAGGATCTTTTTGTTCTCAAAAGATCTCAGGTGGCCTGCCACTTTCACATATGTTTCTGGAGGAACTACATTGTTTTCACTGCTGGTGTCATCTGTGTCAATCCACTGGCGAACATCCATGGGTGCAGCTGTCATGTCATCTATTTTGTAAACATTGTTGATTGAAGCCTTCTCTGTATGTCTGATGATCCCCGCAAGAGTGACTTGTGAAATCTCAACATTGCCAATTTGGAACACTCCATCAACTGAAGTGGCAAAAAGCAGCTGAGTTACAGTGCAGGGTTCAACGTGCTGGGCTCCAGTGTTTGATTTCTTTTCTCCTTAAGGAGCCTCAATCCAAAGCCTCCCAGGGACTGCGTGTAGCCTCGGGCTCTCCTATGAGGAGCTGCTGTAGCTTTCAAATCCACTGTTTGACATCTAGGCCGAGATTATCCAGGGAAAGAGGCCAAGAAGGTTGGTGTCTGGGGTAGTTGCAGAGCACCTCAGAACCCGGCGGCTGCTGCACCACTCCAGCTACTTTTCTCCCCTAGGTGATTCTTAAGCTGGAATTGAGGTTACACATTATTCACAAGTCACATGCACCTTCTAAAGTTGAAAATTCTCTTCATTTAATGTCTTTGCTCAGACGTAGATTTCAACAACCCATGAACTTTGAACTCTCTATGTAAAATCACTTGAAACAAAATTGAAATCATTAAAAACTTATAAATAATTAAAATTAGAGCACAGCCTATCATTTTAACACCTTCATACAATTGTTTTCTTTGTGTATCACTTCCTATGTTATTATATATATTTAAAATAATTATAGTACTTTTTATGTCCTGCTTTCATTCTCTAATATATGGTATAGAAATATTTTCCTATGTTTAAAAGTAGCATTCTACCATATGCCTATCTACCACATATTATTTAGCCATTGTCCTACCGTGAAACATTTGGATAGCTTCCAGTTTTTGCTCTTTTAATTAAAATGTTTCCATGGAAATCTTCATGTACCCTGTTTTCCACATATTAGATTAATTTCCCAGAATAGACCCTAGAAAGGAGATTATGGGTTCCAACATTATAAAACCAGAAGGTCTGCATGTGAATTTTACTTTTGGTATTTATAAGCCACATAGAGTAGGACAAGTTAGTTAACCAGTGAATCTCTGCATCTTTGTTTATAAAACAGATAAAATAGTACTTCTCTCATGTTTGGGAATGATTTTTAGAAAGCTCCTCTGCTGTTCAACTGCTTGAGCTATTGTTTCTTGATGTTTTAATATTTCTGATTTTTGTTATTTTAAGTATGATATAGTTATCCTTCATGTTATTTTGATTTTCTGATTTTGTCTCTCAAAAAATTATTTAAAATTATAATGTACATAATATTATTACTGGCAGGCAGAAAGTATGAATTCTGACTCATCTAAGTAAGAGAGTATAGTGACGAACCTAAATAGACAGGACGTGATGGCCCCCCCTTTTTTTTTTTTTGATATGGAGTCTCACTTAATTGCCCAGGCTGGAGTGTTAATGGCACAATCTCAATCTCAGCTCACTGCAACCTCTGCCTCCTGGGTTAAAGCAATTCTCCTGCCTCAGCCTCCTGAGTAGCTGGGATTATAGGTGCCTGCCACCACGCCCGGCTAATTTTTGTATTTTTAGTAGTGATGAGATTTCACCATGTTGGCCAGGCTGGTCTTGAACTCCTGACCTGAAGAGATCCACTCCTCAGCCTCCAAAAGTGCCGGGATTACAGGCATGAGCCACCATGCCTGGCTGAGACTGGCTCTTCTTAAAGACACTCTATTTTCTCCAAAGCTGATTCTCCAGGATAGTAATTATTTTAACTGTGCAGATAGTATATTTGATTTTCTGGTGTGATGATTCTATGATATTCATGTCACACACAATGCCATTTCCTTACATGAAGTTATAAAATCATGAGTTCTGCCATATGCAGCTGTTGATTACTGGGTGAGCTGTGAACTTTCCCCTACTTTTAAATTTTCATTCAGTCATATAAAAACATTGAATAGTTCTTCCTAATATTTTGTCTTGCTTATCCATTTTTTCACACTTCTTAAAATGCTTTTTTTAGAGCCATGTTAGAGTCACAGCAAAATTGAAATGAAGGTTATAGAGATCGCCCATATCTCCCTGCCCACTACACACGCACAGCCTCCCATGTTATCAAAATCCTTCACCAGAATAGTATATTTGCTATAATGGATGAACCTACAACACATCATCTTACCAATATTTTTTATAGTTGTCATTTTTTTTATTGTATTTTATTTTTTATCGTACTTTAGGTTCTGGGGTACATGTGCAGATCAAGCAAGGTTGTTGCATAGGTACATACATGGCAATGTGGTTTGCTGCCTCCATCCCCATCATCTATATCTGGCATTTCTCCCCATGTTATCCCTCCCTACTCCTTGCTGTCCTTACCCAACCCACCCCCAACAGACCTCAGTGTGTGACGCTCTGCTCCCTGTGTCCATGTGTTCTCATTATTCAACATGTGCCTATGAGTGAGAACATGTGGTGTTTGATTTTCTGTTCTTCTGTCAGTTTTCTGAGAATGATGATTTCCAGATTCATCCATGTCCCTACACAGGACATGAACTCATCATTTTTTATGGCAGCATAGTATTCCATGGTGTATATGTGCCACATTTTCCTTGTCCACTCTCATATTGATGGGCATTTGGGTTGGTTCCACGTCTTTGCTGTTGTAAACAGTGCTGCAATGAACATACGTGTGCATGTGTCTTTATAACAGAATGATATATAGTCCTTTGGATATATATCCAGTAATGGGATTGCTGGGTCAAATGGAATTTCTGTTTCTAGGTCCTTGAGGAATCGCCACACTGTCTTCCACAGTGGTTGAACTAGTTTACACTCCCACCAGCAGTGTAAAACTGTTTCTATTTCTCCACATCCTCTCCAGCATCCGTTATCTCCAGATTTTTCAATGATCACCATTCTAACTGGCATGAGATTGTATCTCAATATGTTTTTGATTTGCATATCTCTAATGACCAGTGATGATAAGCATTTTTTCCTGTTTGTTGGCCTCATATATGTCTTCTTTTGAAAAGTGTCTGTTCATATCCTTGGCCAACTTTTGAATGGGTTTGTTTGTTTTATTCTTGTAAATCTGTTTTATTTCTTTGTAGATTCTGGATATTAGCCCTTTGTCAGATGGGTAAATTGCAAAATTTTTTTCCCATTCTGTTGGTTTTCCAGTTCATTCTAATGACTGTTTCTTTTGCTGTACAGAAACTCTTAAGTTTAATTAGATCCCATTTGTCTATTTTCACTTTTGTTGCCAGTGCTTTTGGTGTTTTAGTCACAAAGTCCTTGACTATGCCTATGTCCTGAATGGTTTTGCCTAGATTTTCTTCTCAGATTTTTATGGTGTTAGGTCGTATGTTTGTCTTTAATCCATCTGGAGTTAATTTTAGTGTAAGGTGTCAGGAAGGGGTCCAGTTTCTGCTTTCTGCACATGGCTAGCTAGTTTTCCCAACACCATTTATTAAACAGGGAATCCTTTCCCCATTGCTTGTTTTTGTGAGGTTTGTCAAAGATCAGATGGTTGTGGATGTATGGCATTGCCTCCGAGGCATTCCATTGGTCTATATCTCTGTTTTGATACCAGTACCATGCTGTTTTGATTACTATAGCCTTGTAGTATAGTTTGAAGTTAGGTAGCATGATGCCTCCTGCTTTGTTCTTTTTGCTTAGGATTGTCTTGGCTATGCATGCTCTGTGTTGGTTCCATATGAAGTTTAAGGTGTTTTTTTCCAGTTCTGTGAAGAAGGTCATTGGTAGCTTGATGGGGATAGTGTTGAATCTGTAAATTACTTTGGGCAGTATGGCCATTTTCACGATATTGATTCTTCCTAACCATGAACATGGAATATTCTTCCATCTGTTCGTGTCGTCTCTTATTTCCTTGAGCAGCATTTTATAGTTCTCCTTGAAGAGGTCCTTTACATCCTTTGTTAGTTGTATTCCTAGCTATTTTTTTCTCTTTGTAGTGATTGTGAATGGGAGTTGGCTCTTGATTTCGCTCTCTGATAGTCTGTTATTAGTGTATAGGAATGCTTGTGATTTCTGCACATTGATTTTGTATCCTGAGACTTTGCTGAAGTTGCTTATCAGTTTAAGGAGGTTATGAGTGGAGAAGATGGGGTCTTCTATATATACAATCGTGTCGTTTGCAAATAGAGACAATTTGACTTCTTCCTTTCCTAATTGAATACCCTTTATTTCCTTTTCTTGCCTGATTGCTCTGGCTAGAACTTCCAGTACTATATTGAATAGGAGTGGTGAGAGAGGGCATCCTTGTCTAGTGCCACATTTCAAAGGGAAAGCTTCCAGTTTTTGCCCATTCAGTATGATATTGGCTGTTGGTTTGTCATAAATAGCCTTTATTATTTTGAGATACGTTCCATCGACACCTAGTTTATTCTGAGTTTTTAGCATATAGGGCTGTTGAATTTTGTCAAAGGCCTTCTCTGCATCTATTGAGATAATCATGTGGTTTTTGCCTTTGGTTCTGTTTATGTGGTGGATTACATTTATAAATTTGAATATGTTGAACCAGCCTTGCATCCCCGGAATGAAGCCTACTTGATTGTAATGGATAAGCTTTTTGATATGCTGTTGCAATTGGTTTGCTAGTATTTTATTGAAGATTTTTGCATCTATGTTCATCATGGATATTGGCCCGAAGTTTTCTTTATTTGTTGAGTCTCTGCTGGGTTTTGGTATCAGGATGATGTTGGTTTCATAAAATGATTTGGGAAGGATTCCCTGTTTTGGTATTGTTTGGAATAGTTTCAGAAGGAGTGGTACCAGCTCCTCTTTGTATATCTGGTAGAATTCGGCTGTGAGCACATCTGGACCTGTACTTTTTTTGATTGGTAGCTCTTAATTGCTGCCTTAACTTCAGCCCTTGCTATTGGTCTATTCAGGGTTTCAACTTCTTCCTGGTTAGGCTTGGGAGGGTGCAAGTGTCCAGGAATTTATCCATTTCTTCCAGGTGTATTGATTTATGAGCATAGAGTTGTTCATAGTAATCTCTGATGGTAATTTGTATTTCTGTGAAATCGGTGGTGATATCCCTTTTATCTTTTTTTATTGCATCTATTTGATTCCTCTCTCCTTTCTTTTTTATTAATCTGACCAGCATTCTGTCTATTTCTTCATCTTTTCAAAAAACTAGCTCCTGGATTTATTAATTTTTGAAGGGTTTGTTTGTGTCTCTATTCCCTTCAGTTCTGCTCTGATCTTAGTTATTTCTTGTCTTCTGCTAGGTTTTGAGTTTTTTGATCTTGCTCCTCTAGCTTTCAATTTTGATGATAGGGTGTCAATTTTAGATCTTTCTGTGCTTCTGTCAGAATTTATTGCTATAAATTTTCCTCTAGGCACTGCTTTAAAGTGTCCCAGAGATTCTGGTATGCTGTGTCTTTGTTCTTGTTAGTTTTGAAGAATATCTTTATTTCTGCCTTTATTTCATTGTTTATCCAGTCAACATTCAATAGCCACTTGTTCGGTTTCCATGAAGTTGCACAGTTCTGAGTTAGTTTCTTAGTCATGAATTATAATTTGATTGCACTGTGGTCTGAGAGACTGTTTGTTATGATTTCTGTTCTTTTGCATTTGCTGACGAGTGATTGACTTCCAATTATGTGGTCAATTTTAGAGTAGGTGCGATGTGGTGCTGAGAAGAATGTATATTCTGTGGATTTGAGGTGGAGAGTTCTTCTGTAGATGTCTATTAGGTTTGCTTCATTCAGACCTGAGTTTAAGTCCTGGATATCCTTGTTAATTTTGTGTCTCATTGATCTGTCTAATATTGACAGTGGAGTGTTAAAGTCTCCCACTATTATTGTGTTGGAGTCTAAGTCTCTTTATGAGTCATTAAGAACTTGCTTTATGTATCTGGGTGCTCCTCTATTTGGTGCATATATATTTAGGATCGTTAGTTCTTCTTGTTGCATTGATCCTTTTACCATTATGTAGTGCCCTTCTTTATCTCTTTTGATCTTTGTTGGTTTAAAGTCCATTTTATCAGAGACTAGGATTGCAACTCCTGCTTTTTTTTGCTCTCCATTTGCTTAGCAAATCTTCCTCCATCCCTTTATTTTGAGCCTATGTGTGTCCTTGCACATGAAATGAGTTTCCTGAATGCAGCCCACCAATGGGTTTTGACTTTTTATCCAATTTGCCAGTCTGTGTCTTTTGATTGGGGTACGTAGCTCATTAACATTTAAGATTAATATTGTTATTGTGAATTTGATCCTGCCATTTTGATGCCAGCTGGTTGTTTTGCCCTTTAGTTGATCCAGTTTCTTCATTTTGTCCATGCTCTTTACCATTTGGTACATTTTTGGAGTGGCTGGTACTGGTTTTTCCTTTCCATGTTTAGTGCTTCTTTCAGGAGCTCTTGTAAGCAGGCGTAGTGGTGATGAAATCTCTCAGCAATTGCTTGTCCATAAAGGATTTTATTTCTTCTTCACTTATGAAGCTTAGTTTGGCTGGATATGTATTTCTAGGTTGAAAGTTCTTTTCTTAAAGGATGTTGAATATTGGCCCCACTCTTTTCTGGCTTGTAGGGTTCCTGCCGAGAGATCTGCTGTGAGTCTGATGGACTTCCCTTTGTGGGTAACCTGACCTTTTTCTCTGGCTGCCCTTAGCATTTTTTCCTTCATTTTAACCCTGGTGATTCTGATGATTATGTGTCTTGGGGTTGCTCTTCTTGAGGAATATCTTTGTGGTGTTCTCTGTATTTCCTGAACTTGAATGTTGGCCTGCTTTGCTAGGTTGGGGAATTTCTGGATAATATCCTGAAGAGTGTTTTCCAGTTTGGATTCATTCTCTCTGTGACATTCAGGTACAGCTGTCAAATGTAGATTAGGTCTTTTCACATAATCCCATATTTCTTAGAGGCTTTGTTTATTTCTTTTCACTTTTTTTTTTCTCTAATCTTACCTTCTCGTTTTGCTTCATTGAGTTGATCTTCAGTCTCTGATATCCTTTCTTCTGCTTGTTCGATTTGGCTATTGAAACTTGTGTATGCTTTACAAACTTCTCGTGCTGTGTTTTCAGCTCCCTCAAGTCGTTTATATTCTTCTCTACGCTGTTTATTCTTGTTAGCATCTCGTCTAATCTTTTTTCAGTGTTCTTAGTTTCTTTGCATTGGGTTAGAACATGTTCTTTTAGCTCAGAGAAGTTTGTTATTACCCACCTTCTGAAGCCTGTTTTTGTTAGTTCATCAGATTCATTCTCCATCCAGCTTTGTTTCCTTGCTGGTGAGAAGTTGTGATCCCTCGGAGGAGGAGTTGTGTTCTGGTTTTTGGTGTTTTCATCCTTTTTGCACTGGTTTCTTCTCATCTTCCTGGATTTATCTACCTGTGGTCTTTGTAGATGGTGACTTTTGGATGGGGTCTCTGAGTGGTTGTCCTTTTTGTTGATGTTGAAGCTATTTCTTTCTGTTTTTTAGTTTTCCTTCTAACAGTCAGGCCCCTCTGCTGCAGGATTCCTGGAGGTCCACTCCAGACCGTGCTTACCTGGGGATCACCCACAGGGGCTGCAGAACAGTAAGGATTGCTGCCACTTTCTTCTTCTGTTATCTCTGACCCAGAAGGGTACCTGCCAGAGGTCAGCCTGAGCTCTCCTTTATGAGGTGTCTCTTTGGATATACAGGGGTCAGGGAGCTGCTTGAGGAGACAGTCTGTCCCTTATAGGAGCTCAGGTGCTATGCTGGGATATCCATTATTCCGTTCAGAGCTGCTAGGCAGGTATGTTTAAGTCTGCTGCAGTGGAACTCAGAACTGCCTCTTTTCCAGGTGCTCTGTCCTGAGAAGGTGGGGCTTTATTTATAAGCTCCTGTCATGCTGCTGCCTTTTTTCAGTGATGCCCTGCCCAGCATGGGTGGTCTAGTCATAGTCGCCAACAGAGGCATTGCTGGGCTCTGCCCACCCACTGTGTAAACTTCCTTGTGGTTTTGTTTACAGAGGTAGAGTTAGAATTGCCTCAGTAATAGCAGTCTGCCTTGGTAATGGCGGACTGTCTCGGTAGTGGTGGACTGCCTTGGTAATGGTGGACGCTCTTCCCTTCACTGTGCTGGACCATCCTGGGTCGAGTTGTGCTTACTGCAAAACTCTCATTCCAGAGCGTTTCAGATTGCTGGTCTTTGTGGGGGTGGGACCTGCCAAGCCAGATCACCTGGCTCCCTATTTCAGCCCCCTCTTTTTCAGTTGAATAGGTGGTTCGTCTCCCAGGTGTTACAGGTGCCAGTTGAAATGGCTGCCCAGATTTGTGTGAGTTTTTGTGTGGAAACTTACGGTGCCAGCTGAAACAGACATGCTGGAAACTCATGGTGCTTTTTGGCTCAGGAATCTCCTGGTCTCTGGGCAGTAAAAACTCGTTTGGAAATGTGGTGATCACTCAACCTCTGCATTGTTCTCCCTGGGAACTGCACCCCAGAGCTGTTCTTATTCGGCCATCTTGGATCTTCTCTCTAGTTGTCAGGTTTTTAAAAAAAATTCTAATGTTTTATTTTCTGTTTTTTAATTTCAATAGGTTTTTGGTGGTGTTTGGTTATATACATAAGTTCTTTAGTGGTGATTTCTGAGATTTTTGGTGAACTCATCACCCAAGCAGTGTACATTTTACCCAGTAGGAGAACTTTTATCCCTTGCCACCTCCCACTAGTCCCCTGAGTCCCTGAAGTCCAATGTATCATTCTTATAACTTTGCATCCTCATAGCTTAGTTCATACATGAGTGAGAACATACAATCTTTGGTTTTCCATTCCTGAGTTACTTCACTTAGAATAATAGTCTTTGGTTCCATCCAGGTTGCTGTGAAGCCATTATTTCATTCTTTTTTTTTTTTTTTTTAATGTCTGAGTAGTATTCTATAGTGTATTTCTCATATTTTCTTTATTCACTCATTGATTGATTGGGATTTGGGTTGGTTCCATATTTTTACAATTGCAAATTATGCTGTCTATAAACATGTGTGCAAGTATCTTTTTTTGTATAATGACTTCTTTTCCTCTGGGTAGATACCTAGTAGTGGGATAGCTGGATCAAATGGTAGATCTACTTTTAGTTCTTTAAGGAATCTCCACACTGTTTTTCATAGTGATTGTACTAGTTTAATTCCCACCAACAGTGTAAAAGTGTAACTTTTTCACCACATCCATGCCAACATCTACTTTTTGATTTTTTGATTTTTTTGTAGGACTTAGGTGGTATCACGCTGTGGTTTTGATTTGTATTTCCCTCATCATTAGTGATGTTGAGGAAATACATATGCTTCTTGGCTATTTGCATATCTTCTTTTGAGAATTGTTTATTCATATGTTTTGCCCACTTTTTGATGGGATTGTTTGTTTTTTTCTTGCTGATTTGTTTGAGTTCTTTGTAGATTCTGGTATTAGTCTTTTGTTGGATGTATAGATTGTGAAGATTTTTTCCCATTCTGTGGGTTGTCCGTTAACTCTGCTGATTATTTTTTTTGCTATGCAGCATCTTGTAGTTTAAGTCCCATCTGTTTATCTCTGTTTTTGTTGCATTTGCTGGGTTCTTGGTCATGAAGTCTTTGCCTAAGCTAATGTCTAGAAGGGTTTTTCTAATGTGATCGTCTAGAATCTTTATGGTTTCAGGTATTAGATTTAAGTCTTTGATCCATCTTGAGTTGATTTTTATATAAGGTGAGAGATGAAGATCCAGGTATATTCTTTTACATGTGGCATGCCAATTATCTTAGCACTAATTGTTGAGTTGGGTGTCTTTTCCCTATTGTATGTTTTTGTTTGGTTTGTCAAAGATCAGTTGGCTGTAAGTATTTGGCTTTATTTCTTGGTTCTCTATTCTGTTCTATTGGTCTATGTGCCTAACTTTATACCAATACCATGCAGTTTTGGTGACTATGGCTTTATAGTATAGTTTGAAGTCAGGCAAAGTGATGCCTCCAGATTTGTTCTTTTTGCTTAGTCTTGATTTGGCTATGTGGGCTATTTTTTAGTTCCATTAATTTGTTTGTGTAGTCTACAGTTTCTTTCAGCAGTGCTTCATTGTTTTCCTTGTAGAGGTCTTTCACATCCTTGGTCAGGTCTATTCCTAAGTATTTTATTCAGCTGTCGTAAAAGGGGTTGAGTTCTTGATTTGATTCTTAGCTTGGTCACTTCTGGTGTACAGCAGAGCTACTGATTTGTGTATATTAATTTTGTATCCTGAAACTTTGCTGAATTCATTTATCATTTCTAGGAGCTCTTTGAATCCATCTTTAGTATTTTTGTGTACACAGTCATATGATCAGCAAACAGTGACAGTCTGACTTCCTCTTTACCAATTTGGATGCTCTTTATTTCTGTCTCTTGTCTGATTGCTCTGGCTAGGACTTCCAGTACTGTGTTGTTTAGTTATTATCATTTAGTTCCTTGTCTTGTTCCAGTTATTAGGGGAAATGCTTTAGGCTTTTCCCCATTCATAATGTTGGCTGTGGGTTTGTCATAGACGACTTTTATTACCTTGAAGTATGTCCCTTCTATGCCAATTTTGCTGAGGGTTTCAATACGGTAGAGATGCTGGGTTTTGTCAAATGCTTTTTCTGTGTCTATTGAGATGATTATGTGATTTTCATTTCTGCTTATGTGGTGTATCACATTTACTGACTTATGTGTTAAACCATCCCTGCATCCCTGGTATAAAACCACTAGATCATGGTGGATTATCTTAATGATATAAGGATTTTTGCATCTGTGTTCATCAGGGGATTTGATCTGTAGTTTTCTATTTTTGTTATGTCATTTCCTGGTTTTGGTATTAGGGTGATACTGGCTTCAGTGAATGATTTAGGGAGGATTCCCTCTTTATCTTTTGGAATAGTGTCAATAGGATTGGCACCAATCCTTCTTAGAATGTCTGACAGAATTCAGCTGTGAATCCATGTGATCCTGGACTTTTTTTGTTGTTTGGCATTTAAAAAATAACTATTTCAATCTGGCTGCTCACTATTGGTCTGTTCAGAGATTCTCTATTTCTTGTTTTAATCCAGGAGGGTTGTATATTTCCAGAAATTCATCTGTCTCCTCTAGATTTTCTAGTTTATGCATGTAAAGGTGTTCATCATAGCCTTGAATAATCTTTTGTATTTCTGTGATATCAGTTACAATATCTCTGTTTTGTTTCTAATTGAGCTTATTTGGATCTTTTCTCTTCTTTTCTTTTTTAATCTTGCTAATGGTCTATCAATTTTATTTATATTTTCAAAGAACCAGATTTTTGTTTCATTTATCATTTGTAGTTTTCTTTTTTTGTGTTTCAGTTTTATTTAGTTCTGGTCTTATCTTTGTTATTTCTTTTCTTCTGCTGGATGTGGGTCTGGATTGTTTTTATCTCTTCATTTTTATGAGGTGTGACCTTAGATTGTCTATTTGTGCTCTTTCAGACTTTTTAAATTAAATGATATAGGCATTTAATACTATGAACTTTCATCTTATCACCTCTTAGATTTTGCTGTATCTCAGAGGTTTAGGTAGGCTGTGTCATTTTTATCATTTAGTTCAAAGAATTTTTAAATTTCCATCTTGATTTCATTGTTGACCCAGTGATCATTCAGGAGCAATTTATTTGATTTCCATGTATTTGCATGGTTTTGAGAAATCCTTTTTGAGTTGATTTCCAATTTTATTCCACTGTATTCTGAAAGACTATTTCATAATAATTTTGATTTTTCTTAAATTTACTGAGACTTGTTTTGTGGCCTATTATATGTTCTATCTTGGAGAATGTTCCATGTGATGATAAATAGAATATATATTCTGCAGTTGTTGGGTAGAATGTTCTGTAAATATCTGTTAAGTCCATTTGTCCTAGGGTATAAAATCCATCGTTTCTTTGTTGACTTACTCTCTCAATGACCTGTCTAGTGTTGTTAGTGGAATATTAAAGCCTCCCTCTATTACTGTGTTGTCATGTATCTCCTTCCTTAGGTCTGGTAATAATTGTTTTTTAAACTTGGGAGCTTCAATGTTAGGTGCATATATATTTAGAATTGTGATATTTCCTTCTGGACTAAGTCTTTTTATCATTATATAATGCCTCTCTTTGTCTTTTTAAACTGCCATTGTTTTAAAATTTGTTTTGTCTAAGAATAACAACTCCTGCTCACTTTTGGTATCCATTTGCACTGAATATCTTTTTCCACCTTTTTACCTTAAGTTTATGTGAGTCCTTATGTGTTAGGTGAGTCTCCTAAAGACAGCAGAAACTTGGTTGATGAATTTTTATCTATTCTGCCATTCTGTATCTTTCAAGTGGAGCATTTAGGCCATTTACATTCAATGTTTGTAGTGAGATATGAGGTACTATTCTATTCATCATGCTGTTTGTTGCCTGAATACCTTGGTTTTTGCTTCCATTGTGTTATTGTTTTACAAGACTGGTGAGAGTTATGCTTTGAGGAGATTCTATTTTGGTGTATTTTGAAAACTTGTTTCAAGATTTAGACCTCCTTTTAGGATTTCTTGTAGTGTTGGCTTGGTAGTGGTGAATTCTCTCAGCATTTGTTTGCCTGGAAAAGACTGTATCTTTTCTTTGTTTATAAAGCTTAGTTTCACTGGATATGAAATTACTGGGAGATAATTGTTTTGTTTAAGGAGGCTAAAAATAGGACCCCAATTCCTTCTAGCTTGTAAGGCTTCTGCTGATAAATTTGCTGTTGCTCTGATAGGTTTTCCTTCATAGGTTACCTGATGCTTTTGCCTCATAGCTTAAGATTCTTTCCTCCATCTTGACTTTAGATAACATGATGACTGTTTGCCTAGGTGATGATCTTTTCTGTGATGAATTTCCCAGCTGTTCTTTGAATTTCTTGTATTTGGATATCTAGATTTCTAGGAATGCTGGGGAAGTTATCCTCAGTTATTCCTTCAAATATGTTTCCCAAACTTTTAGATTTCTCTTCTTCCTCAGGAACACCAGTTATTCTTAGGTTTAGCCATTTAACATAGTACCAAACTTCCTGAAGGCTTTGTTCATTTAAATTTTTTTTCTTTGTCTTTGACGGATTGAGTTAATTCAAAAGCCTTGTCTTTGAGCTCTGAAGTCCTTTCCTCTGCTTGTATGATTCTGTTGTTGAGACTTTCCAGTGAATTTTGCATTTTTCTAAGTGTATCCTTGATTTTGAGAAGTTGGGATTGTGTTTTATTTGTGCTGCGTATTTCACTGAAGAATTTCCCCTTCATGTTCTGTATCATGTTTTTGAATACTTTAAGTTGGACTTCACCTTTCTCTGGTGCCTCCTTACTTAGCTTAATAATTAGCCTTCTGAATGCTTTTTCTGGCAATTCACAGATTTCATTTCGGTTTGGATCCATTGCTGGTGAGCTGGTATAATCTTTTGGAGGTTTAAAAGAACCTTGTTTTGTCTTATTACCAGAATTGTTTTTCAGGTTCCTTATCATTTGGGTAGACTATTCAGAGGGAAGATCTGAAATTAAGGCGTTGCTATCCAGTTCTTTTGTCCCATTGGGTGCTCTGTTGATGTGGTGTTCTCACCCTTTTCCTAGCAGTAGAGCTTCCTGAGAGCTGAACTGTAGTTAGTGTTTTTGTTCTTCTGGGTCTAGCCACTCAGAGGGGCTACTGGCATTTGGGCTGGTACTGGAGACTGTCTCCAAAGAGTCCTGTGATGTGATTTATCTTGAGGTCTTGCAACCTGGATACCAGCACCTGCTCTGGTGGAGTTAGCTGGGGAGTGAAGTGGACTCTGTGAAGGCCCTTGGTTGTGTTTTTGTTTAGTGTGCTGTTTTGTGTTCATTGGCCTCCAGCCAGGTGGCGGTGCTTTCAAGAGCACATTAGCTGCAATTCTGTAGGGAGTATGCAAACTTGCCCTAAGGACAACTGGTGAAGTATTCAAGTTTCTCAGGCAGAGGGAAGGGCCATAGAGCTCCCAAGAAATTATGACGTTTGTCTTTGGTACCAGGGCAGGTAGAGAAAGACCACCAGGTAGGGGCAGAGATAGCCGTTTCTGAGCTTAGCCTTTCTTTGGGTAGGGCTAGCTGTGGCTGCTGTGGATAACGGGGGTGTGGTTCCCAGTCCAATGGAGTTAAATTCCCAAGGGGATTTATGGCTGCCTCTGCTGAGTCATACAGATCACTAAGAAAGTGGGGAAAAGCCAGCAGTAAAAAAGGCCCAACCTGTCCTTACACAGCCTGCAGTCCTAAAGCTTGTTTCACTCCCATCATGCCTCCTTCCAACAGCACTCAGTTTATTTCCAGGCAGCCAGTGACCAGGGCTGAGAACTTGTCCTAGACCATGTGCCTCCCTGTTGAAAAAGCAAGTGGACTCACAGTTTTTCAGCATCTCAGGGAGTGTTCAGTGGTGATCCAGTTCCTTCAAAGGGGCTGTGGATTCTCTTGGCTTTCCTGGTATAGTCCTGTGGTAGTTCTTGGAACAAAAGTTCACAATGTGATTCTCCACATGCTTCTGTGTCCCTCTGAGCAGGAGCTGCAAGCTAGTCCTGCCTCTTACCTGCCATTTTCAGGTTTGCTGCTGTTGTTGTTTTAAGCAAGGTCTGATATAGTTCGGATTTATGTCCCCAACCAAATCTCATCTCAAACTGTAATCCCCAGTTTGGAGGTGGGGCTTGGTAGGAGCTGATTGGATCGTGGGGACAGATTTCCCCCTTGCTGTTCTTATAATAGTGAATGAGTTTGCAGGCGATATGGTTGCTTAAGTGTATGACACCTCCCACAGTCTCTTCCTCCTCCTCTGGGTATGTAAGACGTGCCTGCTTCCCTTTGCACCACCATTGTAAGTTTCCTGAGGCCTCCTCAGCCATGCTTCCTACACATCTTGTGGAACTATGAGTCAGTTAAAACTTTTTTCTTTATAAATTACCCAGCATCAGGTAGTTCTTCATAGCAATGCAAGAATGGATTAATACAAGGTCTCATTTTACTAGTCCTGTATTAGGGCTAGGCTGGAGCACAGTGGCATGATCCAAGCTCACTGCAGCCTGGATCTCCTAGGCTGAAGTGATTCACCTCAGCCTCCCTAGTAGGTAGAACTACAGGTGTGCACCGTCACACCCAGCTAATTTTTAATTTTTTTTTTTTTTTTTTTTTGGTAGAAACAGGGCATCGCTATGTTGCCTAGGCTGGTCTAGAACTCCTGGCCTTAAACGATCCCACTGCCTGGGGCTCTCAAAGTGTTGGGATTGCAGGTGTGAGCTATCATGCCTGGCCTACTTGTTAGGTTTTAAAAATGGAACTCTTAGCACTTGTATTATTTCTATATCTTTAATGGTACTTAGTGATCACTGCTAACTGAACGTTGTACTCCCTGCATTTAATAGACACCACTCTATTTTCTGCTTTAAGTATAGAAGAAAAATCTTTTTGATTTTTGCATCTTTGAGAGTAATTTTGTCTTTCTACTAATTGCTTTTATTTTTTAATCAAATTTTGTCTTTCTGTTGTTTTTATTTTTTAATAATCAAAATGCATATTGACATTTGATATTTTACCAGGTCTTGAGTTCTAAAAACTTGTTAATTCAACTATCCATTCAAAAATATTTTTTGAACATGTATTATTTACCAAACACTATGCCTATGGGCAACTGAGAATTAATGTGAGTCAAAACAGATGTAGTCCCTGCCCTCTTGGAATTACAGTCTGTTTAGGACACTATCTATTGAATAAATGATCACATACACAAATGTAAAACTGGGGTTTTGACCAGAGGTTTATGGGAAGCTACATGTTGATACAGATCTAACTTGCAGGATAGGACTCAGTGGACAGGAGCTGGTCGGGGAAGTCTTCACTAAGGAAGAGTTAATTACTCTGAAGGCTGAAAGATGATTAGGGATTCAACAAGCAAAGAGGGAGGGAAGGCAGAAGCATCCTGTGTGCAGTGTGGAAAGAGTAGCATGTGGGGCTGAAGAAAGTACAGTTAGGCAGATGTGGAGGGTGATGCTGAGTGTGGTGCACTGATGCTAGAGTCATAGATGGAGCCAGATCTTGTAGTTTGCCATGTGAAGGAGCTAGAATTAGTAAAAAACAAAAATGTCCTATGTGTAAGTGTAAAACATGGAATGCTTTTAAGCAGGGTAAATTTGGGATAATACATGTGGCCCAATTAGGTTTGTGTTTTGAAAAGATAAACACAACAGGATAAAGTTAGTTGTTTTAAACTATGTAAATCTTATCCTTCTTTTAGCTTTTGGTGTCCACTGACTGAAAGCTCTTTTCACAGTCCTCTAAATGGCTATCTCCTTCTTTTCATATAGGTTTCAGCTTAACCAAGAAACCTCCTTGGCCACTTTAAAGAAACCACCCCGTCCTTAGTCACTCTATCTCACATTATTTTGATTGTTATTGTAATAATTATTACAATTATCACATATAAAATTATCCTAATTTATCTATTCTTGATTGCTTTATGGTAGCACATGGAGGCACTCGATAATTTGTCTTACTGAATAAACGGTTGAAATAGGAAGGGCAGATTGGAAAGGGGTTCGTGTGGATACAGCAAGAACTTTTAGGAGACGTTGCTGGAATCTTGGACAGGAATGAGGAGAGCTTAAACTAGGTATAGCGGTGGATTATAGGGATGTGTATAGACCCAAGAAATAAATAAATAAATAATATTTACATAGTTTGTTTTTGTTTTTTTTTGAAATGGAGTTTCGCTCTTGTTGCCCAGGCTGGAGTGCAATGGCATGATCTCAGCTCACTGCAACCTGTGCCTTCTGGGTTCAAGCGATTCTCCTGCCTCAGCCTCCCAAGTAGCTGGGATTACAGGCATGTGCCACCACGCCTGGCCAATTTTGTATTTTTAGTAGAGATAGGGTTTCTCCATGTTGATCAGGCTGGTCTTGAACTCCTGACCTCAGGTGATCTGCCTGCTGCAGTCTCACAAAGTGCTGGGATTACAGGCGTGAGCCACCACACCCAGTTAGAACCAAGAAATATTTAGAAGATAAAATCACCAGTCTTTGGTGATGGATTAGTTATGGGAGTGACAAAGATGGGCTGTTAAGATTTTAATATTTCTTGAAACATTGGAATTTCTCTATCTTAAATGTTTGGATTTTTTCCTGGTTGCTTTATTTTTATTTTTTTCTTCACTTTTTTTTGTTATTCCTTTTGTTCCATGCATTCTATCTTCTTTGCAGATACCTATTATTTATGAACTAAGTCTATTCTGTTCTTCGTGTCTACCATTTTCTCTCACATCTTAAAATGTTCTTATTCATTTCTTATTTATTTGCATTCTAATATTATTTCTCAAGTTTGTACTCTGAAGCATTGGTTTAAATAGTTAGCAGTATCAAGTTTACGTCTTATTGCTTGCAGTGAATATTTTAGTTACTTTGATGTTGATTTTAATGCATTCTCTTCCTATTCTGAATTGCTCTTTAAATGTAAAAGAACTATTCTTATTTTATTGAGATCTAGAACTGTTTGTTTCTTCTGATTTACAAGAAAATCTTTTCTAGGAAAAGGAATTCATACTAAAGCTTACCATTTGTTTGCTTTTTTCAAAGGTTTTTCTCCTATGATATGTTTTCTTCTTTCAAAGATTTGTGTTCAGTCTAATCAGCTTTGTACCTTATCTGACTGATCTTCAACTGTTCTAAAATTGAGTTTAAGGATTATTTGAATGGTGAGACATCCATTTTCTAGACTTTATCTTCCATACCAGTAACCTATGCTGTGGAGGGAGATGCCAGATTATTGGTTGTTGGTATAAGACTCTATTCATATTTTCAAACGACCTAAAGAAATCTATCCCGGCATGGGCTGAGAAGCAGAGCTTCATATGCATGAGTGCAGTTGTTTTGTTGAAGAAATGATAAAGGGCCGGAGGCTGTTTCATTGCTTGCTTGAACCCAGAAAATGGAATTTTGAGGCTGGGTCATTGCACAAAGATGAAAGGAAAGAAAAACCTAGAGAACACTCTGATAACTTTGTTTTACAGCACTCGCTGTGATAGCAGTGGGGATTTTCTCTTTTCTTATGGTTTCATGGGTACTTTAAGAGGAATTAAGGAAAGCTAGTTTTACATGCTTTCATTCAATTTACTGTCATTTCTGAACACAAAAGTTGCAACTAATTTAAATTGAGGGCTAGAGGACAGATGATTCACTGATAGCTTACTTTCTCTACTAATTCCCTACCTTCAGCTACATTTTGGAATATTACAACCTTTTTCCTGAGAGTGCTTAAATTGCCTTTCACATTCCTCCTTTCTTATACAACATCTAAGATGAGGCATGTCCTTCTAAGAGTTTTGAAATCCTACATAGGGGGAGCACATTTTCCATGAAAGATGAATTTGTTTTGATTGGCAAAGTCCTGCTTGCCTCAATTTAATTCATCTCCAGCATCCTAATCTCTTGAATTTAGTACTAGGCATAGTTATTAAATTGGCTATTCACAATCAATACTTTGAGATATGCTGGCAGTCAGTATTATTAAATTGCATGCATATTGGTTACTTTGTGCCCAGAGGTAATTTTACCATAAAGGATGCAATTTAATGAATAAAATAAAATAAATAAATGATGCTTAGTTAAACTTTTGAATATTTATGAGGCAATTCAACAGTGATTAGATGATATGAGGTGAGAAAGTTTAAAATGCAGAAGGAACATAATAATGGATATTACTTACTGAATAAATTTGTATTTATTTTTCCTAGAAACTGTCATTGCTGCATAAAGAAAAAATACTGAAGAAGATTGGTTATAAATATAATTAAATATTTTCCTAATACATGTAGTTCATTGTATGTCTTTTACAAATGTTAGTTCCCTTCTTCACAGTCTTTATTCAAACGTTTTGAAAGAGAGCATATTGAATAGAAAAAAATTCTGGGAGCATTTAATTACAACTGATGTACTTGAATATATTTTGTGAGATGACCTATAAACTGAGAAAAGAAATTTTATCTGAGGAAGGCAAGTCTTTTTGATTATTATGGCCAGAGAAACATTAAAATGAGACTGTAATCATGCCCCACTTCCCCTTTGAGCTATGTATTCACATTGAAACTGCTTGCTATTGCCACAGGTAGCTATAAATGAACTGATAATGCCATATCAGACACTATAATCCTATAACTTGACAATGTATAGCCAATCACTAATCAATGCTATTCCTGTAAATGAATGAGAACTCCTGAGAAATGACTTTATCAGCCACTCCCTTCCTACCACTCCCTTTTTTTTTCGTCTTTAAAAATCTGCTTGTTACTGCTGCTAAACAGAGTGTATTTTCAGGGCAACTTGAATCTATGCTCCTGGGTTGTAATCCTCAAAGTTGGCCCAAATAAACGCTCTATCTATATTCATTTTTCCTCAGCTTCTTCCTTTTAGGTTGACATATTATAATACTATTTCATACATCTTAATTTAATGAACAAAAGTTATGATCTGAAATACTTTCAGGTAGAAGAATATTAATCTTTAAAAATTATTAACTAATTATATGACACAGTCTGTATGAGATGCTTGAAATAGAGAATTTTGAAGATGTACAGACTTAATCTATATACTGCAAAAAAATAAAAGCCAAAAGTCAGTGATATATCCATCTTAAGATGCTAAAAATAGAGCAATAAATTTTAAACCTAAATAAAGTAGAAAGAAGGATATAGAAATGACAGGAACAACAAAATGAATTTGAAAAACAAACATTAAGAAAATGAATAAAGACAAGGTTAATGCTTTGAAAAGATCACATATTTTGTAAATCTCTTTTAATTAAGAGTGATCAAAATAAGAGAAGGCAGAAAGGGAGGGAGAAGAGAAGGAGAAAAAGGGGAAGGGGAGGGTGAGAGGGAGAAGAGGATGTACAAATTATTGATAAAAAGAAAATACACCACAGAACTTAGAGCTATTAAGGAAATGATACAAGTGTGGACAAGTAAAATGATTATACAAACCCTGCCCCAAATGAGAGTTTTAAAATCATGGCAAGCATCTAAAAGCAGACAGAATCTAGAGAAGACTTTACTCTTGAAAATCTGAAATTGCAACAGTGAGAATTGTGAGTTTGTGGCTTATTTGGTTTTTGAAAGTTCTTCAGTCCCTCTGGTAATGTCGGCAAAAGATTGAAGTTTTATCAGTTGGAGTAGCAAAATAAATTTATCAGAAAGAGCAGCTGAAAAATTGAAGAAGTGAGAGAACTGCAGAAAGGATAAGAGCCGCAGTCTGAGTGTAAACCCTGCTACATCTTGGCTGAATGATGAACTACGCTTGCTTAGAGATAAACACTGGAGAACCTAGTAAGTAATGTAGGCAGAGACCAAGAGAAACCTTGAAGACGGAGTTAAATTAGGTGTGCTTTTTTAGTTGCAGCTTTTTACACTGAGAACATTTTCTAACCTGCATCTTCTCAGGAAGCAGAGTGGTGGCAATTTTTTTAAAAATCATATACTTTATAGATTTTTAATGAAATATGTTCTGTAAAATAGTATAATGGCTGGCAGTTGCTTCAAAATAATATAGGAGATTGAATAAGTGGCATTATACACAAAGCAGATTGTTCATTCATTTGTAATAGTTGAAGGTGAGTGTTAAGTTGATAGAAATTCACTACACTCTTCTGTATATTTCACATATTAAAAAATTCATAATACAAAGTTAAAGTAATCTAAATTAAAGATAAGTTAAAATGGCACCAAATAGTAACATAGAGATAAATCTAAGAAAAGACTTTAAAGACCTAGATTGAGCTCTTCCTTAAGAGCTCAAGGAAGACTTAAAAAAAAAAAAAGGGGAATATACCATAATCATGAATTAGGAGGCTCAATATTGTAAAATAGATAATTCTCCTGAAATTGTTTTATATAGTTAGTATTATTCATAATAGACCCAACTGGAAACAACCTTAATGTATGTCAGTGGTAGAATGATAAATTACTTGTGGGGTACTCATATGATGTAGTTTAGAAGACAGCATTACCCGCAGTTGCATGTAACAATATGGGTGACTCTTCCAACATAATGTTTAGTGAAAAATACAAGACAGAAAAAGCTCCAGATGATTTCAAAATGGACACAAACACTCAAAAACCTATATGCCAATATCCCTGATTAATATACATGCAAAAACACTCAACAAAATACTAGCAAAGCAAATTCAACAGCACATTTAAATAATCATTCATGATGATCAAGTGTCAGGATGTAAAGATGGTTTAAATTTGCAAATCAATAAATGTAATATATCATCTTACTGATATGAAAGACAAAAACCCTATGATCATTTCAGTAAATGCAAAAAAGCGTTTGACAAATTTAACATTTTTTCATGGTAAAAATTCTCAACAACTTAGGTATAGAAGAAAACTACCTCAACAAAGTAAGGGCCATAAATAACAAACACACAACTAACATCATTCTAAACAAGGAAAAGTCGAAAGCTTTTCCTTTAAGGTCTGGAAAAACAAAGAGATGCCTACTCTTGACACTTCTCTTCAACTTAGTACTGGAAGTCCTAGCTAGAGCAAATACGCAAGAGAAAAAAAGAAAAGCCTTCAGAATTGAAAAGGAAGAAGTTAATTGTCCTTGTTTGGAGGTGACATAATCTACTATGTAGAATATCCTAACAACTTCACCAAAAAACTCTTAGGACTGATAAGCAGATTCATGAAAATTACAAGATAAAAAATCAACATACATAATTTAGTAGTGCTTTTATACACCTACAGTGTATAAAATTTAGTGGTGTTTTTATACACCAATAGTGAACTATCTGAAGAAGAAATCAGAAAAACAATCCTATTTAAATTAGCTGCAAAAAAATCAAATACTTAGGAATAAGTTAAGCAAAAAGTTGAAGGACTTCTACATTAAAAACTATAAAACATTGATTAAAAAAATCAAAAAAGACATAAATAAATGAAAAATATCCATGTTCATGGATTGCAAAAATTAATGTTAAAATGTCCATAGTACCCAAAATGACCTATAGATTCACTGTACTCTCTATCAAAATTCTAATGACACTTTTTACAGAAATAGAAACACAATCATAAAATTAATATAGAACTACAAAAGATCCCAAATAGCCAAAGCAATCTAAAGCAAAAAGAATACAACTGGTGGTACCAAACTCCCTAAACTCAAAATTTACTGGAAATCTATAGTAACCAAAACAGCATGCTATTAGTATAAAAACAGACACATAGATAAATGAAACAGAATAAAGAGCCCAGAAATCCACATATTTATGAGCAATTGATTTTTGATAAAGGCATCAAGAACACAATGGAGAAAGGATAGTCAAATGGTTCTGGAAAGGCTGGGTATACACATGTGGAAGACTGAAATTAGACCTTCATCTTCCACCACATAAAATCAATGCAAACTGTATGAAAGATGTAAACATAAGATATAAAACTGTAAAACTGCTAGAAGAAAATGTAAGAGAAAAGCTCTATGAGCTTGGTTTGGGCAATCAGATTTTGGATATGAGCCCCCCAAAAACAACAGGCAACAAAAGCAAAAAAATAAAATAATAACTAAAAAAAAGACAAATGGGATTATATCAAACTAAAATCTTTTGCACAGCAAAGACAACAGTCAACAGAGTGAACAGACATCCTACAGAATGGTCAAAAAACATTTTCAAACTCTACATTTGATAAGGCATTAACATTCAAAATATGTATGTGGAACTCAAACAACTCAATAGCAAGAAAACAAATTACCTGAATAAAAAATGGGCAAAGGGCTTGAATGGACATGTCTCAAAAGTAGAGATACAAATGGCCAACAGGTATATGGAAAAAGGCTCAATCTCACTCATCATGAGAGAAATGAAAATAAAAACCACAACGAGATATTACTTCAACATAATAGAATAATTTTTATCAAAAAGTCAAAAGACAACAAATAGAAAAAAGGGAACTCTTGCCCTCCAATGACAGAATGTAAATTGGTACAACCACTATTGAAAACAGTGTGGTGGTTCCCTCCAAAATCAAAAATGGAACTACTGTGTAATATAGCAGTCTCACTACTTGGTATATATTGAAATAAAATGAAAACAGTATGCCAAAAAGAGATCTGCACTCTAATGTTTATTGCAACACTATTCACAATAGCCAACATAGGGAATCATATTTTGTCCATCCGCAGATGAACAGATAAAGAAAATGTGTTATATAGACACAGTGAAATACCATTAAACTATAAAAAAGAAAGAAATCCTGCCATTTGCAACATGGATGAATCCGGAGACCATTAGGTTAAGTGAAATAAGCCAGACACAGACAAATACCACATGGTATTACTCATATGTGGACTCTAAGAAAGTTGATCTCATAAAATTAGCAGAATGGTGTTTATCAGGGGTTAGAATGATTGAGAGGGCTGAGACGGGGAGAGGTTGATCAAAGAATACAAAATTTCAGTTAGATAAGATCAGTAAGTTCAATATTGTGACTATCGTTAATAATATTACATTCTCTAAAAATGCTGAGAGTGGATGTTAAGTGCTCTCACTAAAAAATGATAACTGTGAAGTAGTGCATATGTTAATTAGTAGATTTAGTCATTGTATGATGTATATATCCTTCAAAGCATCATGTACATGATAAATCCATGTAATTTTATCTTTCAAAAAAAGAGAAGTCAGGATAGTGTCTTTTTGGGCTGAGAATTAGGATAGTGATTGTAGGAGACCCAAATTGGGTCTCTGGGGTTTAGTAATGTTGTGCTTCATGACCTGGATTATGGTTAGACAACTGTATGTGCTTCATAGTAATTATTCAGCTATTACTATAAGTTTATGATTTGTGCACTTGTCTATATGCAGAGTTAAAGAAAAAAGCCTTGCCCTTTGAAAAATAAAGTTTCAGCTATTTAGTAATTGGCAATTGGTCAATTAGCAATTAGCATTCTTATAATGCTAAGTATATATTTTGTAAACCTTTTTCTTTTTGTATTTAAACACTTTATACAATTTCTTCATTTCCTAGCATATTAAGCAAGCCCATGTCTGTATCTATCTGATCAAAACTTATTGATTTAGTATTCCTCGGTCACAAGTATACTGTCAGATGCTTAAGGTATAAACCCAGCCCTTAAAAAGAAAAAGACTTTTTTACAATTTAGAAATTTTCAAATGGGCTGTTCTCAGAAAATTTCAACAAAGATATTCAAGCATTTGTAAAATAAAATAATTTGTGTACTTTAGGTAGATTTGGTAAAAAGCTTTGCCCTTTGGAAAATGAAGTGTCAGCTCTTTAGTAATTGGCATAGTCAGTTAGTAATTGACATTCTTATAATGTCAATTATAAATAAATTTATATCTACATTTGTGATTTCATTTTTTTGTATGGATGCTCTGCTTGTACAAATGTGCATTATGTAATAGCGTGAAACTGAGGATGGACATTTGATGAACTCATGGATGATTGGGTTTAGGGATGAGAAACCCCTGTTTAAAGGTGGTTCAGTAAATTCACATTCATATTGAAGAGTAAAGAAAATGAGAAATACTTCTGAATATGATAAAACATATCATAAAGACTTTCTTGGTTCCATTTGTGTTTCAACAATATATTCAGGAAAATATCCTAATAGTCTTGAAAATAGTACATGTCAACATTTCAGTAGAAAAATGTTTTGAAAGTGTTTTGCTTAGAGACATTTCAACCACGAAGCCAGGCATCTACAAGCAAGTGAAACAAAAACACACTGAAGTATTTGTTTTTGATAAAAACTATAGAGTTGTGTTTCAACAGGACAAGAACAAGTTAAACAACCGAAACATTCCTTAAATTTGCTTTTGATTTGATGATATTCAGAAAACATAATTTTTAGTTAGCCTAACAGTCAGTGAAAATAAGCCAAGAAAGAAATCTAATGATAGCAACACAAAAGCTATTTGATTTAAATGAGAGTCCATTGAATTTCAGAAAGGATAGAATTTGCATTTATTTTTTTCTTATTGCTTAGTTTTTTATATTTTTACTTTTATGTAATATTAATAAAGGCCAAAGAGACTCTGTAGAATGGCTGCTACCCACACAGCGTATGGAAAATAAACTTTGTTAGCTTTTTGGTGACTAGCTTCATTTCAGCTTCTTTTTCCCCTTTAACTTGTATCTGAAAGTCCATAACAACATATATTCATTCCCTTCCCCCGACTAAACAAATTAAATACAATCATCTGCCCAGCATGAGTTATTGTCAGAGAACAGGGAGGCCCATTTGTTTTGTCTCCTACTCTAATGATTCAAGTCAGATCATAAAATAAAGAACAACAACAACCTTGTCCCTTCTCCCCTGAAGAAATGCCCGCCATGACTTCTTTTATAGAGCAAAACACAACTGGTGTCTTTTCAGTGCAATCAATAAGTGGAAATGGCTTTAGTGACATGTCTAAAATGAACTTCTGAGTTGCATATCCTCTGGAAGGTTTAAAATGATCACATGTGAGCCCTGCACATAGCCTAAGCAAAGAAGTTGCTAGAGGTGCCTTTTAGTGAGTATTGTAAAATGGGACAAATTGTTTTGTCTTTTGTTTTTTCTTAATAATAAGCACTAAAATGTTGAGAATTGAAACGAGGACGCTGTGCACTTAAACCCTTGCTGCAGATACATTGTTGCTTACTGTTAAAATGAGTCCAGCTATTAAAAAGATAAAAATGCAGTTAATAATAATCTTACAAGAAGGGATGAATGAATACAAGCACCATAAACTTGGTAATGATGGAAGACTTTGTTGCACAGGCAGAATATGAACTATATTAATATTTTAAAAATGTCTAGTGAAAGAAGTTTTGTTTCTATTTTATTCAGTTAACAAAACAATTTTATTGATTTATTTAGGAAAATTAAGGACAATTTCAGGATAGAAGCATTTTCTCATGAAAACAGAGAAGCTTACACCCATATAGGGCATTGGCATGGATTTATTCACGCTGTTTCTTCAGAAGATCAGGATGCTATGGAATCCTGGGTATAATTAGAGACACAGGAACTGTATTGTTCCAATGTATTTCTTTTTCAACTTCAACTTCCCATAAACCTCCTTAATATTAGACTGTTAGCTTTTTGAGGGTAGAGACTAGAACTTATTAATGTGTATACTCCCAGTGCCTGGCACAGTGCCTGATACTGAGTAAAGATTTGACAAGTGAAGGAGTGAAAAAAAAAAAACACAAAAAACCTGATCATCCAACATTCCATTATCACAATTTATTTTGTCTGTTTTGCTGATCTGGGAAAATCACAGAAATGATTATGAAATTTGGCCTTATTCTTAACTCTCCCTTCTTGCCAGACTGGCATCTGCTCTGAATTTGTATGCGCATAAAAATCCTTTTATGTTCTGAAAAGCTTGAGGGACTCTGCTCTCGGATTCAGAGATTACCAGTCACAGGACACTTAATGCTGGTGGGTTCATAAATTCAAAACGGAACCTAATAATTTATGTGTATGGGCCAGTGACAGAGATGGCGATCCAGATGGGACAGTCATGGTTATTCATGAATCAAAGCTGTTCAATAAATATAGCCCACTTTCAATTTTCAATCATGCTGCATATCATAAGCTAGACATTTCACATACCTCAGCGTCAATGCTTTCTACATTTAGTCCCTGCAGCCATACAATTTCAAGTGAATTCCATGCAGGTATGGGGGTTCTAAGTGGATGCTGACAAAATTTTTCAAACATTTGAAAAATATAACTGGATGGATGAATGTCTACATTTGGGATTTTCTATTTTTTCTTATTTCTTCAGATGTTCATTTTTGTGAGGTAGTGCTATCCTTACAGGAGGCAGTCTTAAAAGCTTGTTAAAAGGCAAAGACCACCATTTTTCTTTGAATAGTAGAGTTCTTATGTAGCCTAATTGTAACCTTTTAAAATGTCCGTGGATGGATCCACTTAGAAACAGAAAGGGATAAAATTGCTAAGTTGTCTTCAAGCCCCTTACCATTGATCACTTTGTCTGGGCTGTCATCATTCTGACCTTGTCTTTTTGCAAAACTATTCTTACCATCTTAATTGCCATGACCATTCTGTTAGAAAAAGCAATTCATCAATTTAATAACAAAAATCAATCACTATTTGATTTGAATTGTTTAATGTACTTGAAAGTGTTGGGTTAGTTAAAAATGAAAATAAGTTTAAGTCAAAATGCTTGGTCTATTATTTCTTAAATCGATTAAGATGTAATGGAAGCTTCCTTGTGAAAGTCCAAAATGCCAAATGTAAGTAGATTATTGACATATGCTACCAGGGGAAGCCTCTGACTGAGATCCTTACTGCTATTCTGCAGGACTGCATCAGGGCAAACAATATCAAAACCAAGTCATCAGCGAAAGGAGCTAGCAGAAGTTAGGGTCAAGATCCCAGGTTACGATTAAAGCAAGAAACAAAAACCCAAGAAAACAGAACTAGTCTCCCTTGCTGACTGCAAAGATTATAAGGGCAGAAACTCCGTTGTATTTATTGTTTTAGCCTGAACACTACATCAAAACATAGCAGATATGTAATAAATACTAGTTGAATAAATAAATGAATAAATAATAAATGAGATTCAGATGAAACATACAGATCAGGGGAATGTGAGAGATGAAAACTGACTGCCAACTTAGGGTCATAATCAGAGTCAGGCTGCAACCAAATCAGGAGAACCTTCAGTAAGAGTCAGTAGTGGCAAGGGAGAGCGTAATGATAGCAACCTGCAGGAGGCTTACTACCTTTAATGATGTCCATCTTCCCTCTAAATGACCCTTACTCAAGTGTACCTTCCCCCAATTAGTAGAGAAGAAAATACAGAGATTTCAGAGTCAACCGAATCACAAAAAGGTTCAACTTTGATTATTTATTAAGGAGAATGCATCAAGGTGTTATCATTAGTTAATATCACACTATGTATTTCAGAGAGACAGTCATCAATTTCAAAGTGGAACGTGGGTATGGACTTGACAGAAAACATATTCTAGAAGGAAATGAATCTGTACATGACTTTGGAAATGATATCTTGTTTCTCATTTACCTCCCTTATAATGCCTGGTATATCAAGGGAAACCCCATATAAAAGTCTCATCTTTACTGCTTTTCACTGTTTGAGGCTAAAAGAGTTTTCTGCAGTGACTAATCATACTCACATTATAATATGCGGTACAAAAATATATACGGATGTTTAGTTTTAACCATTTCTGATACCAACACTGGAGAGCTCGATTCTCAACACAAGAATGAATACCAAAACCCTTTAGTGTCCAGATAAGACACAGGAAATTCCACATCAAGTAAGGTGCTGATGGGTTAAAAGCTCTGAAATGACATTCCTTTGCTCTCAAGTTATTGCCACCTACCATTCTTTAGAAGTCGTGGCATTATTATGGTTACTAAATATCTACAACTTGAAGTTACTAATTGACCACATAAGGGGTATTGATTACTTGTTTGACTGTGAAAGTAACCTGTAAACCAAATAGGCACTTCTCTATCCTTATCTCACTTGGTCTCTTGGCAGCATAAGCATAGGTGACCCATTCCCTCTTTCTGGTCAGCTCCTTTAACTTTTTTGATTCATATGTGGTTTTACTGCTACTGAATTGATTTCTTCTTTCCAGTCTCCTTGCTGATTCCTCCTTTTCAGCTCAACGTCTAAATGCTGAGGTGTGCCAAGACCACCATAGCCCTCCTCACTCCTCTCCTCTCTTCCTCTCTCCTCTCTTGAAATTTCATCCTCAGATGCTTTCATACAGTAGCATGGCTTTAAATACCACTTCTATAATGGCCACCTATATGTTTTCAGCCCTGTTCTCTCTGAAGTCTAAGTCACCATCATTTCTTGCTTGGATTATTGTAATAACCCTTCAAGTCTCTGACCTTTCTTTCCTCTCCCTTTCATTCTTCATATAAAAGCAGCCAGAGTGATTTAAAAAAAAAAGAAAAACACAAATCAGATATTGAGGCTTCCCTCCTTAAATTGTCTCAATGGCTTTCCACTGCACTTGAAATACTATTTTCATAATTTATGTATCTATCTATATCTTGTCTCTACCTAACTCTCTGACTGTTCTAATTTTCTGGTGCTTCACTTTCTTCCTGTTATCACAGGAACCAGGTTTGCTATACTTTGGAACCTCTATGTATATTGTTATTGGAGTTTATCTTATTACTTATTTGTTTGCTTGGTTTTTTAAAAAACCGTCTTCCCCCATTAGGATGTAATATTCACAAGAGCAGAACCTTATCTATCTTATTCATGTTCTGATTTGGGAAAAATAAGAGGGGCAGTTGAAAACACTGTCTTCTCTATTTTCAAAATGGTTCATAGCACCTTTATAGTAGCTTGCTGTTTTAAACTTTGCAGGGAAGGTTGAAATTATGGCTAGAAAAATGACTCATCGGACCGAAATTATAAGTACATAAAATGTGAAACCTATCACTTTCGTTTTGGTGACAAATGCCCTTGTTTCAATACATGTTTTATTCTCACCATGCTCTGAATTCCATTAGTAAATATAGATAGGATTGTGGTAGGGATAGAGTGAAAAAGAGAGATAAAAGTAAGCAAAATTGTTAAGCTTTATGAGGTCATTAAATTTTAGTAATAATTCGGGAGATCTTTTACTAAGTGACATTTTTGATAGGGAAAAATAAGTGAGGAGAAGATGAGAACAGTAAGTTCCGGATGTATTCGGTAAAGGACAGAGGCAGAGCTCTCTTTCAAGGGAAAAGGTGCAGAAAAGAGAGGATAAGAGAGATCCTGATAGCTTCACCTATATCATATTTAGTATTCAGTCTACATGTAGCTATTCAGTCATGAAACAGTGTAAATCAAAATTAATCTTCGTTGAATGTACTTAAAATAGCAGTTAACATCATGTTTAACTACAAAATTGTATAAAGTTTTAATTATGTTCTGTTTATAAAAAGCACAGAATTTACCAATTAATGTTATGTTCATATTTGTTTTCTGGTAACAAGATGCCATATTTTGAAGCTACAATTTATAATGCACTATGAAATAGTATAGTTACTGTGCCCGTGGATTCTGTCCTGGTTTGTTTGTATGAAGTCGATTGTCAGAATTTTTGTTGATTTAATTCATAAATGTGGTCATTGTGGTGATTATTCCAGAATTTGATTCATTCTTATAAACCTTCTGTTTTTAAATATATTCCATTTTTGCTTGTGATAAGTTATCATTTTGAAAGAAGCTGATTTATGAAAACATTGCGCTCTGATGTTCTTGAGTGTCATTCTTGAGTAATCTTGATCTTAACCTCCAGTCAAGCCTTGATTATCAGCATTCCATAAAATCTCTCTCATCAGGGTTACTTACAGTCTCCACATTGCCGTATCCATTTGGCAATCTCAGGTCTCATCTTTCTGAATTTCCCAGCAGCATTTGACGCCATGGAACATTCTCTCTATCTTGAAATTACTCTCTTGGCTTCTGAATTTCTTCAGTGTCTCCTTCTTGGTTTCTTTAGTCAGACCCTCTCCTCTCTGTTGAGCTCTAAATGGTGGACACCACAGAGCTCAATTCTCAGGTACCTTCTTTATCAAATATTTCAGTGATCTCAGCTGGTATATGCTTAAAAACTATTTGTATTTTGATGATTTCTCATAGTTATAGCTCCATCCCCAATCTTCCCCCCATCTTAACTCAGGACCTGCTTGAGAACTCTATTTAGAAATAAAAAAAAAAAAAGGCTTCTAAAATTTAAAATATCCAAAACAGAATCCTTGATTTTCACTCTAAAACCTACTCATCTTTGTGAGTTCCTCATCTCCGAGAATGACAATGTCATTTATCTAGTTTCTTGGGTCAAACATCTCTCCCCTTACCTTTAACTCCTCTTTTTCATAGCCTACATGTAATTTATTATCAAATTCTGTCTAACCTCAATTCAAAATAGATTTTAAAAGTGCACTTCTTATCAACTCCACTGCTACCACTCTAGTTGAAAGCAACCTCATTGTCACTGACGTTGGAACAGTTGCCCCTCTGCTGTTCTCTCTGAGGCCCTCCCGGGGTCTATTCTCTACCTTCTAGATTGAGAGAGGCTTTAAAAATCTGTCAGATCTTGACTTGTCCCTTCCAGTTAGAAATACTTTATGACTTCTTATACTTCAGATGAAATCTGAACTTCTTTCTGGTTCCTAAGTCCCAGAAATCTGTTCCTTGCCCTGATAATCTCTTCATCATCATCCTGCTTCCACTTTCCCTATGCTCCCTACTCTCACCAAAATCATTCATTTCTTGTTCTTTGAAGAAGTCCAGTGTGCTACGACTTCAGAGCTCTTGGGCTTTTCTCTCTGCCATTCTCTCATTCCATCGGGTCTCCACTCATACGTCACAACCACAGAAAGGTTGATTTCTCAAGCTTCTGTAAAATATCAGACTCTCTGACTCTGACCTTCTTGACCTATTTTATTTTTCTACATAGCCTGTATCATCAACTGAAATTATATCACATATTTTGGAAAATGTCATAGACTTTATCTTAGCTTGTTGATTGTGTGCCTTCCCTACTACAATACAATCTTCACAAGAACAGGAAGTTCATTTTGCTTATTGTTTTGTTCCTGGCATTTAACTCAGTGTCTGGTACTTAATAGGTCTACATAAATATTTATGGAATTAAAAAATGAATGATTTATATTTAGGAAGAGAAGAATTGTGCACAAATCTAAATCCCATGTGATCTCTGCAAGACCTCACAGAGAGATGTCAGTGCAGTGAATCATAACAGTTATCTGAATGTCATGCTTTTAGGGCAGGTAAAAAAAAAAACTTAGGGTGACTGATTATATAAAGGGAGCATCTCTTTGAGATATAGGAGCCTGGGTTGTTGCTCTTCCATGCACCAGAATATACTTTGTGGCTTTCTGAAAATATGCACACCAGACATCTGCCCCCAGATGTTCTGATTCAGAGGTTTAGAGTGAATTCACACTGATGTAGTTCTCTTAGGTTGATCCCCAAAAGCAGAATTTGAGATACGGATTTTGGTGCTTATTTATTTATTATATGGATGCTTACAGGTAAAATCTATTAAAAAGGGAGGAACTCAGAAGGGGGACCTAGAGGGATCTGAGCAAGAATGTGGTTCCAGGTAATCTGGCTTTGGCCCAATGCACACACCAAGGCTCTGTATCACAAGCTGCACCATAAAGTTGTTTCCTTCTTGAGGTAAGAGACCAGTATCAGCCAGTCATTGATCTTAGGCTGACTAAATGTGGAGAGGTCACTTTCCAAGCAAAGCAGCTCTCCTCGGTGGAGGGCAATTCTCTAGAGGGGGAGCTGAGAACCATTAGCAGTCAACCCTCACAGCAACTGGGGAAGGCACATGATCCCAGAGAAGGAAAACTGGAGAAACCATCACAGTGTCTTCTACAGTTGGATAAAAAGGGGCTAACTGTGCTGCAAACATCCCTTCATTCACTGCATATTTATTGTGGCCAGTTATGGGTCAAGAATATATACTTTCATTTGCTGAGATTTAATGATGAACAAACATGGTCCCTGAAGTGTGGATCGGGAGAAACAGAAATAGTCATCACATTAACATGCAATCATAATGAGGTACTTACTAAATTATTCCCAATAATTAACTGAAGTTAGATTGTAGAAATAAGTTCATAATATTGTATAGGTGGGTAATGGTTTCCCATAAATTGTTCTTGTATAAATTCTTTATCACAGAAATCATTATCTAATGCCAGCTGTATGTTAATCAAATAATTATCAGGCATTATTTGAAAACTCAAACAGAAAAGTATGTTTCAGCCTGGAGGCCATGTTAGTGTACGAGTCCTATACTCGATCATTGTTCGAAACACAAGATGATTTTTTCTTAATGGGAACCGAAGCAGAGGAAAAGTAAGAATAAAATTTTTAAAATGTAACTAAAGTCTTGCGTTAGGTGCTAATTATTTTTGTCTTTTGGAAATTATCACCCTAATTCCTATCCCTGACCGGCTGAGCAAGGCAAGAACAAGAGTTGTGTGAGAAGCAGAACCTTGTTATCGTAGAATATTCATGTTCACAGACTACTTGCAATCTGTTAGTCTCTGTGGAGCATAAATTTCATTGAAGCTACTCATTTGATATGAAATGTTCACCATTATAAGGCTGGCATAACTGTTTAAAAATAGCAGTGTTTAAGGGACCAAAAAACCTATCTGAATACATAGATACAATACAGACCACTAAGTTCCAAGAAAATTTGATAATTCAGTACTGGAGGTAAGAGCTACCAAGAAAGTACAAAAGAAAACTTGTATTTATACATTAAATTATTAGAAAGACATAAAAACTTTTAAAATGACCAGTAAATTAGATACCGTTAAATATCCACCTGTAGCTCCTGCTTTTGTCTAAAACTCTATTTTCATCTTTTAAAAAAATCTTTGCATAGTGTTCTGGAAGCTACTGTACTGAAAAATAAACCAGTTAATGAGCAACATGATACATGTCGGTAAAATGGTATTTCTTAGTTTCCTTAACAGAGAGCAAAATTTCAAAGAAATTCTGTTGAAATTCTGAAGTGTCCCCAAGACCTCTCTTTAGGAGAATGTAATGCCAGCAGAAGTAATAAGGCTTATTTTTCATCCTTCTGTTCGTACCTCAAATCCCTGTGGTCTTCCTAGACTCTCTTTAATGTGTTTCCACGCAACGAGAATCTCTGACACAGACACACTTGTTGCCTTGACATCTGTGGGAGCAGCACTGGGTTCTGTAGGAAGGAAAAAAAACCACAGTTATAAAAAGTTATCTCTTTCAAAGCACTGCACCTGAGTCTGTCAGGCGTTAACTTCCTCTTACCTTATTTTTGAAATGAAGTCCTGTGGTAGTTGTGAAAAACACAACAGAATACAAAGGTGATCCTTTTGGATTTCTGTACTTGGGTCAAGTCCCATCAATACCTTACCAATGACAAATGACAAATCTAGCAAGACAAGCAAAGACATCTGTCCTTGGATTAGCTAAGACATTTCTGGAGAACTTAAATTTTCTGCCAATCTAGCCTAATGACTATAAAAATGGACTGGGAAGGCAGGCTTTACTTTTTTTGTTGCTGTTGTTTTTTGCATTAAAAATTTATTTACCTATTTATTTACCTGTAGGTAAGTTGTTTTATCTCTTTCTAAGCTCTGGTTCCCTCATCTACAACATGACCATAATGAGAGTATTTATCAAATAGATTTAAAGGTTGGTTTTAATTAGAATAGTACATATGAAATATTTAGTACTGTGCTCGGCATTAAAAATGTTCATTCACAAAATACCATATTATTATTTTTTATTCTGTGTAGGCATAAATAGTATCTAAATTTCATTAGATACTTTTTGTTGTTCTAACCACAAAACTACATTTTTCTGATTATAGCAGGAATATGTTATGAATGATGATATTTAAAAGGCATGCGTTGACTTTTAAGACAGGTACAGGTGGAAAAGAAAAGCCCCTGAAGGGCTCAGTGCTTTGGCTCAAAGCCACCTTCTCATTTGCTTCTACATTCAGTGACCTTTCACACTATTTTTTTTTTGAAATACACAATCTCTGACTGGCATCCATCAAAAAGTGCACTTTATTCGAGGCTGTACTTGATGTGAGGAACAAAATATTTCCAGCATTGACATGGCTGAATCATAAATACTGTGTCACAAACACACGTTAAATGAAATGGCAGAATAAAGGCCATACATTAGTTCAAACAGTTCTGTACAAAGACTATTAAAAAATTCTACCCCATAAAAATTGTAGAAATTCTGATACCCCTTAACACTGATTGGAGCTCAGTCTCATCCATGACACTTTTTTTGTTTTTTTTTTTTTTCAATTTGGGGAACCATATAGCAAAGATTGAGTTCTAAACAAAAATGTTAAAAAGCAAACATGGAAGACGTAATCATTCTCTGAGGTCCTTCTTTTCTAAATGAAGCTAGTCATACATGTATCTGGAATGTTTTTACATATTATTAATCAAAAAATACCAGTCAAAAATATCTTCCCTGTTACTGTAAAAGGAGCCTGCGGAAGACTTGGTTGGTCCATGTTTGCAACAAGCAATGATTTTCTTTTGGCCAAAACTTTGCTGAAAACACGTGTTATACTTGTGTTATCTCAAAGCGCTTTGGCAAACTCACATTACTTTTTACACAGAAGCTGACGTTAATTCCTGCAATGGTATAAATACTAATCTCTCATTCTGTCGCCTTTTGAATATTTTTTATTATTTTCCATTTTCTCAGTGGTTTCCCTTATCTCACTTTCCAACTCCCTATTATTTGTGCATTTACCAATTTAAAACATGTATTCTGCAAAAATCTTCTATCTTATCCTAGAATTCTGATTAGAAGACTTGCAATGGATATTTTTTCCCCATTGCTATTTAGTAGGAGTTAAAATTTTTGATGTTGCAAGTAAATGAAAGAATGTTGATGTTTTTGAGGTGTGTACAACTTGATCTCTGGGATTTGGAGTACAGTTTATTTCAAAGGAAGCCACACTTTGAATATCATTTGCTATTCAGTAGCAGTTTTACTTCTCTTCAAAATAAATGCATTGCAGAGATTTGTGTGCCAAATGCCTTCTTTCAGCTTTTATATTGCTGAAGCAATTACATCTTTGTCAAAGAAGATTGCAGTGAGATAAATAATTTCAGAAGCACAAAACACGTGGTTGGGTAGCAGTCTTTCCGTATCTCCTGATCTCCAAAGAAAGGAGTTATTTCTCTATCAGCTTTCAGTAGTACTGTACAATTTAAGTCTTTTTCAGAAAGTTAAAAAAAATGTTAAAGTAAAAGTAAATAAAAATGTTCAGAAATGTACTTCTCAAACAAGCACCTTAATTTCTGTTTAAAAGCTCTGAGGACTTTAAATCGGGGTTATATCACACCTACATTTCACAGTTGGATTTTGTGGAGTTGCATATTATAATTTCACATAGTTGAATGTCAGTGAATTAATCAAACAAGAACTGAAGAGTCATTAAAATTTTTTTCACCCTCTTTTTTTTTTTTTTTTTGAGACAGATTCTTGTTCTGTTGCCAGGCGCCAGGCTGAAGTGCAGTGGCGCAATCTCGGTTCACTGCAATCTCTGCCTCCTGGGTTCAAGCAATTCTCCTGCCTCAGCCTCCCAAGTAGCTGGGACTACAGGTGCACGCCACCACACCCAGCTAATTTTTGTATTTTTTAGTAGAGACGGGGTTTCACCATGTTGGCCAGGATGGTCTCGATCTCTTGACCTCATGATCTGCCCACCTCAGCCTCCCAAAGTGCTGGGATTACAGGCGTGAGCCACCGTGCCCGGCCCACCCTCTTAACCTAATCAAGCCTGTCCAGCCTATGGCCCATGGGCCACATATGGCCCAGAACAGTTTTGAATGTGGCCCAACAGAAAATTGTGAACTTCTTAAAACGTTGTGAGTTTTTTTTTGTAATTTTTAAATTTTTTTTATAGCTAATTACTTATCATTAGTGTTAGTGTATTTTATGTGTGGCCCAAGACAATTCTTCTTCTTCCAGTGTGGCCTAGGGTAGCCAAAATATTGAACACCCCTAAATGGTATCAGAAATTGATCTATGTGGCCCTGAATTAGAAATTTCAGTATGTAAAAAAAAGTGACCTCAGTCAGATTTTCCCAGAAAGTTTAGTATGTGCTGTTTATACCCAAGTGAACATTTTCAAGTGGATCAAAAACTGGTTTGCAGACAGAAGTAACTAACCAGATCACAGAACATCTGGTTCACTTTGGAACTGACTGTCGGCTTTGGGCATCCCATTGTAGGTGAACGATGGAAAGTCACAACTAGAAAGGACTCTGGAAGTCACTTGGCTCCAAAGTCACAAATGCAAGGGCAGTGGGTACTTAGTCATATTTTATTTGTCTATATTATGTGTCAAATTAATTTAAGCCAATATTTGAAAATAAGAATTTCTGGCTTCTCTGGGGGCGGGGAGTAGGGAAGAAGATGGAATGAAGCCTGAATTCTTCAGTGCTGGCCGATGAGGGTCAGCAGTGGGTACCCTCAGTCAGGGCATGTGCTTCTACATATGCCAGGGTTTCCCCGAATTGTCTTACACAGGGAGACAATTCCTATTGTCTCATACAGGGAGGACTTTATTTATTTTTGTTTCTTACCTCACTCCTACATGCTTTGGAGTAATGAACCTGTGTTTTAAATCCATGCTCTCATTTTGCAGATTAGAAAAGTAAAATTGCACAGAGGTTGATGTATCTAGACTTTGCTTTTAGCTGTGAAAAAGCTTCAAGGAGAACTTGGGTCTCAAATGCTCTTTCCTCTGTTTTTAATTGGCATAAAGGACGAGGAGGGCTCATTCTTCATCTCCTAGAGTGCATTTTGAGTCACAGAAGAAGTCTTACAGAAAACATAGATAGTTCCTTCTTTTTTTGCCCAGTTGCCTCCAAATAACTGACAGAGGAATGGGTAGAATAAGATTAGAAGCAAACAAAAAAGAGACAAAATAGATGAAGGGATAACTCAAAATAATGATAATTGCCATTTATTGAGGCGCTGCTGTTTTCCGAACCCTGTTTTTAATTCTTTGCATGTCTTAATTAATCTTCTCAACAACCCTATTATTTTTTCAGTTGAGGAAGTTGAGGGGCAGAGAGGTTAAGCTAGTTACCCAAGATCCCACAGCTGCTTAAATGTGGAGGGAGGATCTGAACACAGGCAGTCAGGCCCTGAGCACCACACTTTGCTGCTTCTGTGCCTATGTCTATGTTACACTTACCTAACGCTTTTTCCTTTTCTATGTCTCTCTTTCCCCTTTGCCCCTCCACATCTAACTTCTCTCAAGAATATTGGTGTTGGGCTCCCCAGCTGGGCTCTCTATTTCTAGGTCTTGCCAGCAACCATCTAGACCTCCATCATCACCCACTTAACCCTGCCACAGGCTCACTGTCAACTCCTCTGATTCCTGTTTCACAGACTCCTTGGTAATTTTGAACCACAGCTGCACAGCAACTCCTCAGTCAGTTCATATTCAGGCATCTCTCAAATTCTCCTGATCTCTAAATCACAGGATGTTTTATGCCACTGTCACTCCTATCTATTACACTGCGATACTTTAACAAAAGTTCAGGAACTTATTTCTGAGACTGTGCTAGCATTATATCTAGTGGAATCAAAGACTTAGAAGGAGATCTCTCTTTTTTTTTTTCCATTACTTGTGACGATATTAATTAGGCCATGGCTAACTCCTTCACCGTAATCTTGCGATATGTAGTGGACAGGCTGATTGATAGGTTTGTTTCTGTTAGATTAAAAATGTTGAACAGCATTACCATGCTCGTGAATTTAGATGATACATTTGTATTAAGTGACCTAGCAGCTGGAGTTCTTCATGTAATATTGGGATATGTGCTTGTAATATTGATTATACATCTGACTTCCCAAGAGATCCCTTCCCAAGAGACCCTTAGAGCAACAGCATTAATGAAAGGAGAGTTTAATAAACTCCTTGAGAGAAGGGTTACGGTTTCATTATTTAAAAATTTAATGAAGAAAGCTGTAGTTGAACTTTTATAGGCACTAATCTAGATAGATCATCTGGAAAAGACAGGAAATTATTTCTTGTATTTTACAACGAATATGCCAATTTATTAATTTTCAAGTTCACATAAATCCCACTGAGCTCAGTTTCAGCTAAGGATGAATCTAGAGAATAACACCTTAGGAATGTTAGGTTTTAATTTGAGCTATGGCAGCTCCACTTGCAATGAGATAATTGTATATCATTTTCTGCAAATAAGAACAGGCTTTTTAGGTTTAATAAATATAAGAGCAGGACGTTTTTTACAGACAAGGCAAAAGACAAAAAAACTAGAAAAGGATAAAGCACATCACAAGTAAATAAATCTTTCACCCTATAATTAACGATATCAAATTTTCTTCTGTTTCTCTATTAGGTTTAATGGAATGCTCCAGGTCTTTCCATTTCCAAAGTGATGGTGAGAAGAACTAAGTGGAAAATGGGTATGTTTGAGTATTCATTATTTCTGGAAATGTGGAAGAAAAAGCCAATTTAATTTTTTATCTTGGGAAAAAATGAATTTTTGTCAGTTTGACCATGTATTTTGAGACACTTACTTTGAAACTTCACTTTTTTTTTTAAACAAATGAAGTTGTTTCCAAAATTAGGGTATTGTATACAATTCTGTCATACCCTAGAGGTCTGAAGCCAGGGTTAGGAATGCACATAATCCTTGCTTGGTTTAAAGGATAAAGATATTTGACACACATATAGGTACCTGGATATCTTGGAAGGCAAATATCTCTTTTTTCAGGCTTATGTCAGATGCTGCTTGGCACTGTCAGAGTCATTAAGGGTTGCTTCTGTTGTGGCAACATGGAAGGGTTTCAGAGGCTTACAGGTGTTAGCAGAAAAACCATTTGAAACTTTTCTGACGGTACTCGAGGGCAACAGCGAATCTCAGAGTTGTGAGAGTTAAGGTCATATCCCCAGTGATTGATTGACCAAGCATCCACATTTGTAAATGATTATTTCTTTGAAAAACATGTCAATTCAAGGTTTTCTCTATAATAATGTAATTTTATTTGCATTCTCATGTGCTTTATTGAGGGGGAAAGAAAGGGATAGAGAGAATGGAGAATTCACAGAAACATTTATTCTGCGTGCAGTTGTCATCTGGTCTCCATGTTCCAGTGGGAATAGGTTGAGCAGCAGTCCTGTGAGGTGTGCCTTGTAAGTTTTTCTGTTCTGTGCTTCCCTCCCAATAACATAAATTCTGGTAGCTGCATTTGACATTTTTCTTTCCAGCTTAGTGTCGGCTGTGAAAAGGTGGCTTTTTCACAGTGCTTAAGGCATGTAGCTAGTAATCTTGAAAGGAAGGGGAAGAACTGAGCCCATAAACAGAAATAGAAAGGCAGTCTCACTCCTCGTTCTTTATCTAAGAATATGGAGGGATTTTGAGGTGATAAACAAGTGGATTGGGTTAATGGAAGAATAAAGAAGTAGGATCTGTCTTACGGAGAAATACCACCTCAGTGAGATTAGCTGGGCTTTGGGCAGGAGTATCATGATGGAAGACACACTGTGAAGCTGCATGAACATCCATAGACAGCGGGAGAAACCTGCACTGGCATGAGTGTAATATATTATTTCACAAGTTTATTACACGACTTTACTTTATTAAAAAAATGCTCATTCCTTTTTAAATAAAGCAAATTGCCAAGTGACTAAAAAAGGATGTTGGTTTCCCCTTTTTATTGTATAGCAAAAGTTGACCTATTATCACTATCTGTACTAGGAAAATTGTTAAAACGAATGTTTTATTTTATTTTATTTTAATCTAGGTATTCATTTATTTTTTTAGAGACGGGGTCTCGCTCTGTCACTCAGGTTGCAGTGTAGTGGTGCCATCATAGTCATAACTCACGGCATCCTCACATTCCTGGGCTCAAGGGATCCTCCTGCCTCAGCCTCCCAATGTGTTGGGATTATGGGCATAAGCCACTGCTCCTGGCTAGAAGAGTATTTTAGAATATAGAATACATTGACAGAATTTTAATTTTAGATTTGTATGGGATTCCAGAGACCTTCATTTTTAAAGTGGGAAAGCTAAGGCTCCAAGAGGTGAATAAACTGCCCAAGATGCTGTGTTCAGTGTGATCAGACTTGAACTCCGGTTCTGCTGACTCCAGGTGAATGCTTTTCTTTTCCCTTGTCCTGCCGTTTTTGGTTGACACACTGTAATGCTGCTAACACTTTACTCATATTTACATATAAAGTTCCAAATTTGTAAACTTAATTAGTGAGCAAATACCAAATATATGCTTCAATTTTGTTGTCAGAACAAAGGACTCTATCCAGATTTAATTTGCCTAGTATATTTCATATTTCAGTTGACCAAAATAAATGAAGTGTTGCGTTACTATGAAATATGTTACAGGAACGACCTCAGTGTCTTTAAAAAATATGCATATTTTCTATCTAGCTTGAAAGAGACTCTCAGAAGGGCAAGCCATTTCAAATTTCAGAAAACATAATGTAAAAAAAACCATGGTGGCTGCTATGCATTAATTTCAAAACAAAGGTTGACAAGGAACTTACAAAACTGAATTTCTTAAAGGCAGCACTGTTGTTACTATACAAGACATGTTCACAAACTTCTCCAATTAATCTCTCATGTGACCTTTGGTGCTATGTAATTGATACTTAGGTTCAAACATTTTAAAAGGAAAAAGAGCATGCACTTCCTGCATAACACATGTACTTCAAAATAGATCTTTTGAGCAATAAATAATAAAAAATACCATTATCGTATACATTCCTGATGAGGCAGTATAGTGTAGTGGTTAAAAAATCTACTTTCAAGTCATATGGACCTGGTTAAGATCCCAGCTCTGTCACTTACTCTCCTTTCTTGTAACTGTCACTTACTGGTGTAAATTTGAACCTGTTACTTAACCTCTCTGAGACTCAGTTTCCTGAAATGTAGATTAGGGCTTCAGATTCCAACTTCATATTTTGTTTTAAGCTTTAAATTCGATAACAAAAGTAACATGGTATACTGCCTTTATCTGAAAACACATCAGAAATCTGAGCTGCTAAGTGTAACGAGTGGGTATCTTATCAGAATGTCTATGGTTTCTTGCCATTGCTAGATTCTTCATGTCCCTGGTTATTCTTACACTAGGATAAACCTTCTGATTCTCCTTTAAAATTTGGCTCTATATTATGAAAATACAAGGCAGCTTACTATTGAAAAACTACGTTTAACATAAACATTATCTTTGCTTTTAAATATTCACATGACCATATTTATATCCCCCGCTGAAGTTCATAGCAGTAAAATGATTAATAATACTCTTGAGCTGCTGAATTCCTACGTGTGGGCACTGAGGAAGTAAAGGGTTAGTTTATATTTGTCACACTTAGTGGGAGGGTAAAATGAGTGCTGCCTTCGGTGGAACATTTTCTGTCATTTGTCAATTTTGGAAACGGAAGGCTTTTTTTCCCTTTTCTCATTTTTTTCCCCACTTGCAAGGTCAATTGAAATTCTGCGTTTGAATAGAAGAAGGACTAAGAGAAAAGGCTAACTTTAGGGGGTTAGATCTGTTATTATACTTTCTCTCACTCAGAAAATTGCGTTTTTATATTAAAACTTGAAACAACTCAGGAGCTTTGATGTAGAAAGCTGGGTTTCCACTTTAGCTCTACCCTGTGACCATTTTTCAGTTTACTCATCTGTAAAACAGGTATATTATCCGTTTTGTACTGCCTACCTACAAGGTGTAGCTCATGAATTACACACGGTTATTCATACGAAGGCAGCATGTTATACAAAAATCAAGGCGTTAGTGGTTAGACAAACCTGGATTTAACTCTCAATTACAAGCAGTGGAACCTTTAGCAAATTCTTTACTTTTTCTGAAAGTCAATTACTCTTTCTATATAATGGAGACAATAATGTCTATTAAATAAGATTGTCATAGGATTTTGTGATGTGTTCAAAAAGCTTCCAACAGAAAGCCCTGTCTGAAATTTCTTTATTAGTACAGTGCTTTATGCATAGGGTTAGAAATGAATATTTATTTGTCATATAAATTAAGTATTTATTTAAATCTACTTCACACGTATATAGAAAAAATATAAAAGTATCTAAGTTTCAAACCAAAGAGGATTGGTTTAATGTTCACCCGGAGAAAGGACTACCCTGCAGGGATCATCAGTGTTGCTGTTTTCACGGATATAGGTTTGCCGTATACTGTTAGGGTATGAAAAACATAAAGCAACGCAGGTGGAATAAACAATTTTTAATTAAACAAATTTAGAAAAAAGTTTGGAAAATATACATCTGAAAAGTTTAGTGGGATTCTGAATGAGTTTATTTTGTCTTATTTGTATTTTCTAATATATGTACAACAATGATTATTTGTATAACGAAATGTTACATAAAAATAATAGAAGTAAAAGAACTGACCTCCTTCAGCTGAACAGATGACCACAATTTGACTAAAAGGCCCATCTCCTTTATTGTTATAAACACCAACTTTCACTTCAAAGGGAGTAAGAGGAGGGACACTTTCATCTCGATAAATGAATTTGGAAGCTTCAGAGGATGTCACCATTTTTTCCTTCCAGCCACGTGTTCCATTGGGTCTAAAAGCCACAATATAGCCAAAGCCTTCCCCATTTTGAAACTCTTCAGATACTGGCTAAAGAAGAAAAATGTAATTAATTATCAGCAAAAGGACTGATTAAAAATCCACTTTCTCCAGAGTTTTAAGTAAAAATGGAGAATATCAAATGGAGAATGGAGAGAAATGCTTAAGAAATGGAGAATCTCAAATCTTTATACTACATTGGAAGCCAAAATTGTACAATCACTTTGGCACTTCTTTGAAAGTTAGAAAGCTTTAAAGGTAAAAGAAGAAAAATTATATCAGTTGAAAAGTACAAAACTCTCAAGAGAAGTGAAAACTTTTCAAGTGAAACAAATTTGCTCCAATTAGTCATGTATATAAAATGAAGATCTTTGGATTAACATGTTGGGGAAAACTGTACTATGGTCTGGTGGTTGGCAATGTCTTGTCACTGGTAATGCTCTGCAGAACCCTTTAGTCCACAAATGTAAGAGACAGCAATGTTAAAAACTTTCTTCTAGTATGCCTTGCAATTGCTTTTATGGCTACCGACATGAAAAAACTGGGCTATGGTGTTTGTTCAGGAAGCTTGTGCTATATGGCTTAGGTTTAAATTTATTACATGGGCTTCAACTACACACTGTAGAAAGGAGTAATTGTGACTAATTAGTCATTGTGGATAGTTACCAGCTACTGTTTAGCACAGTGCTTCACAGTAGATATGCAATAAATATTTGCTAAGTAGATTTTTTTCTTTGAATTCTGATATGGAGAAAAGCCATGTATTAAGTGGCGGAAGAGAGACAAAGCTCATTATATTAAAGCTTACATGGAAAGGCAATTCCGTATAGAGAGATTTGGTCTCAGGGAAGGTCAGATATTGGGAAGTTAATACCTCTGTGGACATCAAAAACAACATAAGAAGTATTATTGAAAAAAAGGGGAATGTACAAAAAAAATAGGACAGATGATGTACCCATGGAAGAACTCTTAGTGGGAAAAAGATACCTCTGTACGCCTTCTTATTGTTCTTAGAGATTGTCAAGGACTTGATCTATTTGCTCTAACAGACATTTTCATTTCTGTATATTCTAAGACTGATTTCTGTGAGCTACATACTTATATTTAACAGTAAGGTTATTTAACATCAAAAAAGGAAGGCGGCTTCAAGGAAAATAAATGTACTCTTCACCTCCACTCTTTTTCTTTGACAGATGACACTTTGGAGGCCATATGAGGACAGATAAAATAACAAAAAATTTGTAATCAAAGTCACAATTCTGTTTATTAGAGAAAGTACTTAACTGTGCCTCAGTTTCATAATTTGTAAAATGAAGAAAATCATCTCAACTGATAAGATTGTTGTATGTGTTAAATGAGATGGCATTTATTCAGCAGTAGTTAGTTCCTTCCTCCCACTATTTTTAGCCTCTAAATAAGTCAAGGGGACTGCTTAATCATAACATAATTAAATATCACACTAAGCCAAACGAACAACTGAAGTCATTTGTGAGAGGATGTGTTTTTCTTACCTCCCAGGCGATGACTAACTCATGCCTTCTTCCACTTTTTCCACTTACATTGGTGGGCGCTGTCTTTGGAACTGTGGATAAAAATGAGTGGAGAGTGAGGAGATTAAAAACTCCCAACCTGCGTTGGATAAAATCCTGAAATAAGTCAAAAGTTTGTTTGAAGTCAGAATGGTCATATTAAAGATTAAAACAAAATATTGGTGACAGAAACACCCTACTTTCAAATCTGTGTGACAGATGCTGATACGCCTTTTTTTTCATGACCACTTACTGCACTATGCCTCTTGAAAACGCTTTATGTAGCAATTTCTAAATACTAACACACTAGCTAAGAACGTCTAATAATGATTAGGTAAATTTTGTCCTTCAAATTGTTTATTTTTCACCTCTTTGCTAATGATGTGACTCTTATCCCAGGGCTTACAGAGCCACTGAAAAAGCCACAGGTAAAGATTAGCATTACTGCCTTTCCAGAACCCCCAGGAAACTCCATTTTTTGTTGTTGTTGTTTGTTTTTTTATTTTTTATTTTTGAACCTTAGCAACAATTCCATGGAGTGAGAACCTACTTAAACGAATAAACATTTTTTAAAAATCTGTCAAGCATGAATCTCTCTGCAAACTGCATAATTTATAGGCATCCAGTGAAATTTTTTCAAATGAATAACTATTAAAAGAATAAATGTGTCAAAGAAATAAATTTCCCCTTCAGTGCCCCAAACCACAAAATCTGCAGTTGAAAGGGAACATTTTCAAATGAAGAACTGTTAGATGAAGAAAACTATTACAAGAAATCATTTTCCAGGCTCTGAGCCTGCATTAGCAATTTTACACTTCAGCGTTGCCTTTCTGTCTCTGCATATCGTTTTTAAACGATATTGATATACTCATAACCAATAAATTCACTCCCATATATTACTTACTTGAATGAAAGACTATTAATTACTGGTGAATATTCACACAGCCTTTTATACACCAGAAAAACTGAAGTGGAATTTATAAACTCCTGGAAATGAAAAAAAACAAATTCTCCTTGGGCCAGAACGGTGGATGAGCAAAACCTGTGAATATATAAGTGGCTCCATTGAAATAAATAACCTTTATTTATCAGGATCCAAAGTTTAGTATCCTTTGGCACTTTTCTCCATGAACACAATTCTCTTGCTCAGGCACATGCAGCTGCTACCAACATAGGATTATGCAGCAGCAGTTACCAATCTTTATCCTTTCACTGTTACATACGTACTGAGGATTATTCATATGTGGAGTATTGCATGGATTCCCTCAGAATTGCATGGCATTGGATACACATTTTTCTCTCATTCAAGAAATCACATGGAATTCATCTGAGAAAAATGATGCAATTAAAGCAGTAATTATAAATATGACATAATTTATATTAGCAAACAAATCATGTATTATGTATTAGTAGTCATAGTAAATGCTACATGGAACAAACTGTGATGTAACAGTATGCCTTATCACATGCCTGAAAAGCCACTGTTACATAGTATTAGTCTAAATTTATTTTCTGGTCAATGTTATGGGTAAGACACACAAGAAGGGAGGTGGTTTAACTATATATGTAAAAGGACAGGGATCCATGTTTCCAAATATTCCCTTTTTGGCTAATCTCAGACTTCTGAATATTGTGACCATGAAAGCATATTCAAATGAATAGTGAATGCAAGATATTAATAATTTTTTGATATCATGCTATTGCTTCTCTGAGTATTACTGTTTTTTTAAAAGTATACACACACATACATACACACACATACACTCTTCACATTTGTCTCTGAAAACTCACATTAAAATAACATCATAGGTAATGTATACCAGACCTAGTACTTTGTCTATTAAATTGGACTAAATTCGTACTCTAAATTTAGGGCTTTGAATCATCTTCTTTGAGGACATCATCTGTATGATTATAGGTTTCTGTGGAAAGACTAGGTATTGGAGATCCTTTTCTACTTTATTCAACCCTAAAACATCATCTAAAAAAAGAGGGTGCACAGAAACTCTAGATTACAGTTTTAGAGTAAGCTCTATGCTCTCGTGACCATCTGGAAGCCCATTTAAAATAGACTAAAACAGAGTAACTATTTGAAATCAAAACTGTTGAAGCTTTGGTAGTGTTGTTTCACATGTTAATATTTTTATTTTTCAAAAAAAATTTGCCAATTTAGATTTTCAAAGTTTTAACTTTCTGGGTAAAAAATTTAAAAACAACCAAACAGATGAACATTTTGGGGAAAATTTCCCTTTTGAGAAACTAGGAAAGCAGAGGAAGGCCTTCTGTGATTCGACTCCATCTATTATTCATTTTTTGAAATTATTTCAGTAATTTCAACTAATAGTTTTTAAAAATTTATTTTATTACTTGAAATCAGTCCTTGAGGTTTTCTTACTGCTGCTAATTTATTTTTAAGACAAGATAGCCCATGTTCGATTTAATGTAAAGAAATAAGATCATCCTTTTTTTTTACCTTACCTCCAAATTTAATGAACAATAAATGACACAAGATGCATAATGGTTCACTGTGTTTTAACAGCATATGTGTATAATTAACAACTACTCAAATTAAAAAAAAAAACTTACTAGACATAATCAGATCCAGTAATGGAAAACTTCAGGATTTAATAGCTGCATCTCAGGCAGCGTTTTGTTGTCGGGGGCAAATGTTTGAATTGGGCACTCTAATTCCAATTGGCTTAAATTTCCTAATTACATGCAGATAATCGGTGAAACCCATGTATATTCATTTTCTTTTCAAGTTGGTGGCACACAGTTATTATCTCTGCAGTTAACGCTTTGGAGGCCACTGATTTTAATTATAGCCCTTTCTAAAACAACATATTCATGATCTGAAGGGATTTGACTTAATCTTTCAGAGCCTTTATGGTGTAAAAATTCTATAATTCTTGTTAGAAGCATAAAATTCATATAATCAAATATCTAATAAATGCTTTTGCTGGGTCCAGAGAAATACACATTTACTTTAACCAAATATATTTTAAATATAATCAATAAAATTCAAATTCAGGATTAAGCAGCTAGACTCTTCTTCCTCAGACAACTATTGACAAATGTCATGAGCATATCAGCTTAGAGAATCCAGTTTATACATATGGTTAGCAGGTGTAAGTCTGATTCTTCTGAATTTCTGAGCAAAGCTCCTCCGTTAGCAGATAATGTAATTGATACTTTGTCCACAAGCTACAAATGCCTAGCTGTTTTAAGTCTTACCTGGCAGGTTGAAATATAAACTCATGTCTCTTTTCATCTTAAACATTGAAAACATTTTTATAAACACAGAATGAACAAAATATACGGAACTACCTTAGTTTAACCACACCTGAATATCAAAGAACTTCTAAGTATAGTAGGTTGAACAAAGTGAGTCACACTAATAACATGCTTTAATTAGCATTCAACTAAAATAAAACACAATGAAATAATTTCCAATATTTTCTCCCTGAAAATTTTCCAATTTATATCACAGTAAGCACTTACATCATTCATTAAAAAATACAGCTTTATTTGAGACCTGGGACAGGATAATTTTGGAGCTTAATGGTTATCCGGCAATTGGTTTGGAAAGAAAGGTGCCAAAGAATGAAGAGAGGGAAGGGAGGGAGTTTATAGAGCGGAGGTAGATGCCAAGAGGAACGTTTAAAAAACAGGATTTTTTCTAACCGAATTGAAATGTGTAGCACAGGAATCTTTCAGTGAATTGATTCTAACTCAGGCTTAGTTTATAGAAAGAGTTAAACTGAAGGAGCCTCCTGCCTCCAAAAAAAAATAAATAAATAAAACGCAGTGGTATTTCCTAAATAGTTTAAATAATGCTTTTATTCTTATCCATAGGATAGAGAATGTGGTATGTACAAATGGTAAACGTTTTCTTGTGGGAGGGAGAAGTAAGAGTGAGAAAGATCTGGGCTTGAATCGCAGTTCTAACACTCTAACTGCTTGGCTGAAAATATTTTTTAACCTGTATTTCCATTGTCTCATGGATATAACAGTTATACCTACTTCTTAAGGTTATTTTCATGATTATTCATCACAGTCCCCGGAACTATAATCAATAAATATTATTTAATATTATCTGTTTAAATTTGAAAAAGCGAAAGCGGTGAAGTCTTGTATGAGAAGCACTGAAAGTTCACCATGAATCTATATACACAAGATCTTGAAACAGAAAATCCTTCTTGGATATTCCAATAATATCGTTTTGTTAGTACCAAACAATTACGCTTTCAGTTTTGCCATAGCTTGTTTCAATCTGGAAATCTAGGTAAATCCCTATTTGAATTTGTGAAAGAGATTGCTAGGCTATTTCAGGAAATGTAAGAAGTTTTTGATTTATGAACCTCCTTATAAGTAGCAGTAGTCAAGAACATAGGTGAGTGTATAAAATGAATGGTATTTATCTCAACCCAGTCTTTTTGTTTACACGGATCCACAAGAAACTAAAAACAGAGAATGGGTAAAACAATCTTTGTATGAAATTTGTTGCTAAAAAAGGGAGAAGGAAAAGGCAAGAAGAAGTGATTAGGATGGAAGGGGAGATGACTTGGGAGGCATCATTTTTGGAGTGAGATCTGGGCTAGAATTCCAGCTCTGACACTTATTTACCAGGTAACTTTGTATATCTTTTAAAAATTTTATGGTTCTGTTTTCTCATATGTAATATGAGGATGCACACTCCTTTAGAGGAGCACTTTAGCGGGTTGACATGAAAATTAAATGGTTTGTGATTTCTGAATGGTATATGGCATCACAGGGACTAGGAAGAGAGAAAAAGTCTAACTTAAGGGTCTCACATTCACTGCTGTGTGGATAACTTCATCGCCTTTGGCATTTTGTACTCAGGCCTTTCACTGATCTGCCACCACTTTGCCCCTCATTTTTCTTCATTGAAACCTTTGCAGCAATGAGAAACTATTTGGCAGAAAAGAACATGCCTAGAAATTAGCCAGGTTTCCTTAAGAAAGCCTGTTGTTAAAATCACCATCTCTGCATACAAATTGCTTCTGACACTGATGACTTATGCCTTAAATATGTCTTGTAGTAAAGCCTTGCATGGACCAAAGTAATTTCACAATTAAAAAAGACCGTCTGCTATATCAGCCATACTGTTACCTTCTTTTTTTCTAACAATTGAGATTTGGTCTTAGAGGTCTGTTGCTTGCCATGACTTGTGTCTTCTCTTAATTCTACTGAGGACCATTTATTTTATGAAATATAATTAAACTAATCATCAGGTTGAAAAAAGTCATAATGTTCATTTAATGGTATTTTCTTTTAGATCTTCCCAACTCTTTCAGCTGAATGTCTTATATTTTTTGTATATTTTTGTAGAAATCACATAGCTTTATGCCTTTTCTCTGTACACACAGAGAAAATTATTTACTGTGAATTAAAAAATTCACATTTTTTAATTGCCCCCAGTAAATAATTCTGTCCAATTAGTATTTGGCCTGGACTTCAAAGTCTCATTAAATGCCATTTACAAAGCCAATTTACATACTCCCAGATAAAACTAATCCAACCCATCTTATAATAATGTTCCATTGTGTCTCTTTCATAACTTTTGAACACAAGGGGATTTTCTAAGTAACCATCATGGATAAGAACTGCAAAAATACAAATGTCAGCAAAGCATAATCTTTTGTAGGAGTCAGAAGGTAATGTACAACTTAAGAAATTGTAAGAGGAAGTTAAACGACTGTTTTCTGAACTTGGAGTGAGTCACATGTAATCTCAGATGCTAAAGTGAGAATGGCTGAAGAAAACCAGTCTTGCTACTAATTAGGGAAACCAATTTTATGACTCTTCCTCATTGCCTGTCTACAGCTCATATACATACATGCACAAGGAATGCTGTCTTAGAACAAGGTTGTCAGTTTAGAAGACAGATTGGCTATGGCATCTCCCTCGAACCCAAGCTGTCGATAGAGAAGTGGGGATGCCATTTCTTCATCAAGGTAAATAAGGAGAAGAGCACTACAGAGTTCAGATGGTTGCCTATCATGCCCTGTATGGATGCTATTGATCTTCAGGGTTTTCTAGAATACCTCAATTCTATACTGAGCTACTTGAGGAAACTCAAGAGCAGTGGCCAAAACAGTTCTAGAAAATATCCCGTATTTCTAGATTTTTAGAGGCCAGGGATGTGAAATGGTTACTCTGAACCAAGTGGACACAGATAGGTCTGAATAGGCTTGTTAGGATCACACGCAATAAGCCTGCTAGGGGGCAAGATGACTTCAAAGAACCCAGTGCCCCCCACAAAAGAAAGAAGCATCATATGAACAAATGCCATCATGTTGAACATTTAACACCCTTGTGAGAACTGAAAAATTTACCATCTAAGTGGAAGTTTTCCTCCTTCTTCTAGTCTGACCTGGAAAGTGCCAGAGAAACAGTTGGGAAGTAGGAGATAAAGTGGAAAGAAAGAAAAGACTGATCAGAGCTCTTGGGTCAGGCCTGTGCTGGGAAGGAAAGGGAGAGCATGGAATTGGATGTGAGATTAAAATCTTTTTAATTAGACTGGAATTTGTAAATATTTGAAAATGCGATTGCTCTAATACATAAACGTGCCTAGGATGTATTTGAGGCTGAGGTTTGGGATCACATTGAGCACAGTGGAGAGCAATGGTGGGAGACGAAAAACACTGTTTTATTTTTAACCTCTACAGCAGAGTTGTCTATTTGGAAAACCAGTTATATAACTACAGTATAATACAGAAAGTGCTAAGACTAGGAGATATTTTATTTGATTGTCTACCTGACACAGTTATTTACTGGTATTTAAAGTTTTCAAATGTAGAAAAAATATTTTTCCTTATGTGGCCAGAAATATGTGTGTAATTTTCCATTTGAGTCAGAAGAGAATGAAATGACAGAATACAATGTAGGGGAAAAAAGAAAACTAGAAAGCAAAGCAATTTGAATGTGTGAAAAAATGTGTAAGCAGAGTCTTTCATTCAACACGTCTTTCCACCTACTCCTTTTGCCTTGTCTATGCTACAAAAACCAAAGAAATGACTACAGGTTGAGAAATACCAAATCCCCTTACAGATAGTACTAACTAGATAAGAAGAATGGAAAACCGTCCTGGGAAGGCCTGTCATGGGTTTGCAAGGATGATTTAGAGAAGATGCATGCTTTGTAGTATGGGCCATAGGCTAAAAAGTTCTCCTGACTCTCCTGTTCAAGTGGGTGGATGATAGGGCATGATGGAACACCGTCTGCGGTGGACACCTTGTACTGAGCGTATCTTGGGGGCGTGATGGAACACCGTCTGCGGTGGACACCTCGTACTGAGCGTATCTTGGGGGCGTGATGGAACACCGTCTGCGGTGGGCACCTCGTACTGAGGGTATCTTGGGGGCATGATGGAACACCGTCTGCGGTGGACACCTCGTACTGAGCGTATCTTGGGGGCGTGATGGAACACCGTCTGCGGTGGGCACCTCGTACTGAGGGTATCTTGGGGGCATGATGGAACACCGTCTGCGGTGGACACCTCGTACTGAGAGTATCTTGGGGAGTGGACTGTAGAGCTGCAACCAAGAGATTGTACGGTTCTCACTATATTAACAAACGTGTTTAACTCTGAAAATGTTTTCTCAGTATGAAAAAATATACTTTTTCATGATTACTACTTTGGAAATTTCCATTTAATAATAACTCATTTAAATTAATGATGGAGGTGATATAATAAAAAAAATAGCTTCTAATAACATTGAGCATTTATCATGTGCCAGGTACTATGCTAAGCTCTTTATATGCATTAAAAAATCTATTTAATACAATGGTCAAAAGGAGTAGGTTGTGGTATCCCCATTTTATAAGTGAGAAATTCAAGCCTTAAATGATATACTTCTTGCTTATGTCCACCCTGTTCTTAAGTGGCACAGTAGGACATTAATTCAGATCGAAACTCCAACCTTTCATCATAGGTAAATTTTTTTCATTTAAAAAAATACATATAAGCATATATGTATATTAATTCTCGTGTGTATATATAATTCATTAAAGTTTGAAATAAACTGCAAATATTGAGATTTATACAAGTAGCTTTGAAGATAATTGAAACTTTATACTGTAAATATCAGACCTTTCTGAATGACAAGTTACATAGTTAGCTGTATCTTTTCTCCCTTTCATTTATCTTTCAACAGTGTTAAGAACATGTAACTTATAGAATATTAAAATTCAATTAAATGACAAATTGATAAGGCTATATTTACTTTACATATTTTTCCATTTCTACTACAATGTATATTTCAGATTAATTTCCCCAAATGTGATTTTTTTCTCCTGAGTGTGATCTTTTTAAGTAACAGAGAAAGTATTTCTATTACCCTATCCCAAATTTATATATTGGTTTGATGATATTAACACATTTCAAAAATTAAACACAAGGGTATCTATCTTTATTTATAAATCTAATCATGAACTAAAACTTGTAAGAAAATTGCACTTAAATATAGAAGATGGAGGAAGAGCAAGATGGCAGAATAGAAGGCTCCACTGGTTATACCCTTGGCAAGGACACTGCTACACTTAAAAAGTACTTTCCTAAGAACTGAAAATCAGGCAAACACTCACAGTATCTGGTTTAAACTTCATGTTGCTGAAAGATGCACTGAGAGGTAGTAAAAACAGTCTTGAATCACTGAGACCACCACTCCTCCATTCCCCAGCAGTGGCCCCACAACACAGAAGACAAAAATCTGTTTGCATGGGAGGAGGAGAGGGCAGCAATTGTGAGACATTAAATTCAGTTTTGCCCAGTTATAGCAGAAATCAAGACCAGACCAACTGAGCTGACACCCACCCACATAGGGAATATTTATTCATTTTTATTTTTTTGAGACAGAGTCTTGCTTTGTGGCCCAGGCTGGAGTGCAATGGCATGATCTCGGCTCATTGCAATCTCCGCATCCCAGGTTTTTTTTTTTTAATTGTGTTTTAGGTTTTGGGGTACATGTGAAGAACATGCAAGATTGTTGCATAGGTACATACATGGCAAAGTGGTTTTCTGTCTTCCTCCCCTTCACCTATATCTGGCATTTCTCTCCATGTTATCCCTCCCCAACTCCCTAACCCCCACTGTCCCTCCTCAGCTCACCCCCACAGAACCCGGTGTGTGATATTCCCCTCCCTGTGTCCATGTGTTTTCATTGTTCAACACCTGCCTATGAATGAGAACATGTGGTGTTTGATTTTCTGTTCTTGTGTCAGTTTGCTGAGAATGATGGTTTACAGGTTCATCCATGTCCCTACAAAGGACACAAACTCCTCATTTTTTATGGCTGCATAGTATTCCATAGTGTATATGTGCCACATTTTCCCTGTCCAGTCTATCATCGATGGGCATTTGGGTTGGTTCCGGGTCTTTGCTATTGTAAACAGTGCTGCAATGAACATTTGTGTGGCATGCATGTGTCCTTATAATAGAATGATTTATAATCCATTAGATATATACCCAGTAATGGGATTGCTGGGTCAAATGGAATTTCTATTTCTAGGTCCTTGAGGAATCGCCACACTGTCTTCCACAATGGTTGTACTAATTTACACTCCCACCAACAGTGTAAAAGTATTTGTATTTCTCCACATCCTCCCCAGCATCTATTTCCAGATTTTTTAATGATTGCCATTCTAACTGGCGTGAGATGGTATCTCAATGTGGTTTTGATTGGCATTTCTCAAATGTCCAGTGATGATGAACCTTTTTCATATGTTTGTTGGTCTCATGTATGTCTTCTTTTGAAAAGTGTCTGTTCATATTCTTCGCACACTTTTGAATGGGCTTGTTTTTTTTTTTTTTTTCTTGTAAATCTGTTTTAGTTCTTTGTAGATTCTGGATATCAGTCCTTTGTCAGATGGGTGGATTGCAAAAATTTTTTCCCATTATGTTGGTTGCTGGTTCACTCTAATGACTGTTTCTTTTGCTGTGCAGAAGCTGTGGAGTTTAATTAGGTCCCGTTTGTCTATTTTCGCTTCTGTTGCCAGTGGTTTTGGTGTTTTAATCATGAAGTCATTGCCTATGCCTATGTCCTGAATGGTTTTGCCTAGGTTTTCTTCTCAGGTTTTTATGGTGTTAGGTCGTATGTTTAAGTCTTTAATCTATCTGGAGTTAATTTTAGTGTAAGGTGTCAGGAAGGGGTCCAGTTGCTTTCTGCACATGGCTAGCCAGTTTCCCCAACACCATTTATTAAACTGGGAATCCTTTCTCCATTGCTTGTTTTTGTGAGGTTTGTCAAAGATCAGATGGTTGTAGATGTGTGGCGTTGCCTCCACTCTTCCCAGGTTTAAACAATTCTCGTGTCTCAGCCTCCTGAGTAACTGGGATTACAAGTACCCACCACCACGCCCAGCTAATTTTTGTATTTTTAGTAGAGATGGGGTTTTACCATTTGGTCAGGCGGGTCTCAAACTTCTGACCTCAGGTGATCCACCTGCCTTGGTCTCCCGAAGTGCTGAGATTACAGGCATGAGCCGTAGCGCCAGGCCCAGAGGGAAAATTTAAACCAGCCTTAGCCAGAGATAAATCTCCCATCCCAGTGGTCAGAACTTGAGTTCCCTGAAAGCCTCACCACCGCAGGCTGGAGTGCTTCAGGGCCCTAAATAAACTCGAAAGGTAGTCTAGGCCACAAGGAATACAACTCCTAGGCAAGTCCTGTGCTGAACTGGGCTCAGAGCTAGTGGACTTGGAGAACATGTGACCTCCTCAGTATCACCCGGTGTGGCTAGGGCAGTGCTGATGCTACCTCTTCCCTAACTCCAGGCTGCACAGCTTGCAGATCCTTAAGAGTTACCTTCCTTCCACTCTAGGAGAGGAGCAGGAAGAGTGGGGAGAACTTGTTCTTGCTTCTTGGTTACCAGCTCAGCCACAGCAGGATAGGACATTGGTCATAGTTGTGAGGCCCACTTTCTATACCCTAGCTTCTGGATGACGTTTCTAGACACATCCTGGGCGAGAAAGGAACCCACTACCTTGAAGGGAAAGACCCAGTCCCGGCAGGATTAATCCTCTGCTACCTAAAGAGCCTTGGTCCCTGACTAACCAGCTGCAATACCCAAACAGTATATCGTGTGCCTCTGCTGGCTTCAGGTGAAACTCAGCACATGCCCAGCTGTGGTGACTATGGGGAGAGACTCCTTCTGCTTGAGAAAAGTGGGGTGAAAAGTAAAGGGGACTTTGTCATGAACCTTAGGTACCAGCTCAGCCACAGGGGTGCAGAGCACAAAGAGATCTCTTGGGGTCCCAGGAGATGGCTCTTTGACAGCATTTCTGGACCTGCCCAGGGACAGAGAGGAGTCCATTGCCCTGAAGAGTGAGTTCCAGGCCAGGCAGTGTTCACTAAAAGCTAACTTAAGAGACCTAGGGCCTTAAGGGAACACTGGCAGTAGACTGGCAGTATTCCCTGTGGGCTTGTGGTGGCAGTGGCCACATGGTGAGGCTCCTCTGCCTTTGGAAAGGAGAGGGAAGAGTGGGAAGGACTGTGTCTTGTAGTTTGAGTATCAACTCAGCTGCAGTATGGTAGAACACCAAGTAGACTTCTAAGGATTTTGACTCTAGTCCCTGGCACCTGGATGGCACCTCTGGATCCACCTAGGCCCTAGGGGTAACTCACCACCTGAAAGGAAGGACACTGGCCTGGCTGGCTTTGCCACATGCTAATTGTAGGGCCCCAGGGCCTTGAGAAAACATAGGCAGTCACCAGCAAGTGGTTATAGCAGGGCCATAGGTGAAACCCAGTGTTGTGCTTGCTTCAGATCTAACCCAGCGCAGTTCCAGTGGTAGTGGTGGTCACCAGGGTACTTATGTCACTTCATCCCCAGCTCCAGGTTGCTCAGAACAGACAGACCCCATTTGTTTGGGAGAAGGTAAGAAAAGAGAACAAGAGTCTCTGCCTGGTACTCCAGAGAATTCTTTCAGATCTTGTTTAAGACTGTCAAGGCAGTACCTCTACCAGTCTCCAATAACTACCACATTACTGGCCTTGGGGTGTCCCCTAAAGCAGATACAGCTAGATAAAAATACGTAAGTCCTTTCCAGTACCTGGAAAAGCCTGTACAAGGATGGCAGGTACAAACAAGCCCAGTCTGTGAAGTCTATAGTAAACGCCTAACTCGTCAATGCCCAGATACGAATGAACATCCACAAGTACCAAGACCATCCAGGAAAACATGGCTTCACCAAATGATCCAAATATGGCACCGGGGACCAACCCTGGAGAAACAGAGATAGGTGACCTTTCAGACACATAAACCAAAATAGCTGTTATGAGGAAACTTAAAAAAAAAAACAATTCAATACAATGCCAAGAAGGAATTCAGAATTCTATCAGATAAACTTAACAAAGAGATTGAAATAATAAAGAAAATCCCACAGAAACTCTGGAGCTGAAAAATGCAATTGACGTACTGAAGAATGCATGAGTCTTTTAATAGTAGAACTTATCTAGCAGAAGAAACAATCAGTAAACTTTAAGATAGGCTATTTGAGAATATACAGTCAGAGTAGACAAAAATAATAATAAAGCACACCTACAAGATAAACAAAATAGCCTCAAAAGGGCATATCTAAGAGTTTTGGCCTTAAATAGGAGGTGGAAAGAGGTTGGGGTAGAAAGTTCATTCAAATGGATAATATCAGAGAACTTCCCAAACTCTAGAGAAAAATATTAACATTTAAGTAAAAGAAGGTTATAGAACACCAAGCAGATTCAACCCAAAGAACAATGCCTCAAGGCATTTAATAATCAAGCTCCCAAAGCTCAAGGATAAAGAAAGGATCCTAAAAACAGTAAGAGACAGAAAGAAATAACATACAGAGGAGCTCTGATACGTCTGGCAGCAGACCCCTCAGTGGAAACCTTACAGTCCAGGAGACAGTGGCATGACATATTTAAAGCGCCAATGGAAAAAAAATATTTTACCCTAGAGTAATATATCTGGTGAAAATATCCTTCAAACATGAAGGAGAAATAAAGGCTTTCCCAGACAAAGAAAAGCTGAGGGATTCATCAACACCAGACCTGTCCTACAAGAAATGCTAAAGAGAATACTTCAATCAGAAAGAAAAGGACATTAATGAGCAATAAATAATCACCTGAATGTACAGAATTCACTGGTAATAAGTACACAGGAAAACACAGAATATTATAACACTGTAAGTGTGGTGTATAAACTACTCTTATCCTAAGTAGAACGACTAAATGATGAACCAATAAAAAATAATAACTACATCAACATGCAAAGACAGTACAATAAGATATAAATAGAAATGGCAGAAAGTAGAGAAGGAGGTGGATAAAGTTAAGGTGTAGATTTTTTACTCATTTTTTCTTACTTGTTTGTCTGCAAACAGTGATAAGTTGTTATCAGCTTAAAATAGAGTTATAAAATAGCATTTGCAAACCTCATGGTAAACTCAAAGCGAAAAACTTAAAAGGGATACACAAAAAATAAAAAGAAAATTAAACCATATCACTAGAGAAAAATACTTTCACTAAAATGAAGACAGGAAGAAAGGAAAGAAGAAAGAATAGACCACAAAACAACCAGAAAACAAATAATAAAATGGCAGGAGTAAGTCCTTACTTACCAACAGTAACACCAAATGTGAATGGGCTAACCTCTCTCATCAAAAGACAGAGTGGTTGAATGGTTAAAAAAAAAAAAAAAAAAAAAAGACCTAATGACCTGTTTTCTACAAGACACACACTTCACCTGTAAAGACACTCAGAGATTGAAAATACGGTGATAGAAAAATATATTTCATGCCAGTAGAAATCACAAAAAAGCAGGAGTAGCTATACTCATATCAGAAAAAAAAATTTCAAGACAAAAACCATAAAAAGACATAAAGAAGTTCACCATATAAAGATAAAGTGGTCAATTCAGCAAGAGGATATAACACTTTAAAATACATATGCACCCAATACTTGAGTACCCAGATATACACAGGAACACAGGAAATATTATTAAAGGTAAGGAAAGAGAGATATGCCTCAATGCAATAATAGCTGGAGATTTCAATACCTCACTTTTAGCACTAGATAGACCTTGCAGACAGAAAATCAACAAAAAAACACTGGATTTGATCTACACTATAGACCTAATTGACCTAATAAATATTTACAGAACATTTTATCCAACAGCTGAAGAATACACATTCTGTTATGTGAATAATAGCACACAGATTATTCTCAAGAAGAGACCATATGTTAGGTCACAACAAAATGCTCCTGAATGACCCATGGGTCAATGAAGAAATTAAGAATGGAATTGAAAAATGTATTGAAACAAATGATAATGGAAACACAACATACCAGGACACATGGGATACAGCAGAAGCAATACTAACAGGAAAGTTTATTGCTGTAAGTGCCTACATCATTAAAAAAAAGGAAATACTTCAAATAAACAATCTAATTATGCATCCTAAGGAACTAGAAAAGCAAGAGTAAACCAAACCCAAAATTAGTAAAAGAAAAAATGTAATAAAGATCAGAGCAGAAGTGAAATTGAAGAAAACAATACAAAAGATCGATAGAGCAAAAGTTGTTATTTTTTAAGTTAACAAATTTTTAGCCAGACTAAGAAAAAAAGAGAGAGCATGTAAATAAGCAAAATTGGACATGAAAAGGAGACATTACATCTGATACTGCAGAAATTCAAAGGATCACCCTGATACCAAAAATAAATACTTAAAAAAAAAAGAGAGAGAAAACAATAGGCTGGTATTACTGATAAGTACTGATGCAAAATTTCTCAACCAAATACCAGCAAACTGAATTCAGCAACACATTTAAAAGTTCATTCATCATGACCAAGTGGAATTTATCCCTGGGATGCAAGGCAAATTCAACATACACAAGTAAGTCAATGTGATACATTATAACAACAGAGTGAAGGCAAAAACTCCTATGATCATTTCAATTGATGCTGAAAAAGCATTTGATAAAATGCAACGTCTCTTCATAATAAACTCTCAATAAACTGGGTATGGAAGGAATATAACTCAACATCATAAAAATCACATATGAAGGACTCACAACTAGCATTAAATGGGAAAAGACTGAAAGCCTTTCCTTCCAGAACTGGAACATGACAAGAATGCCCACTTTCTCCACTGTTTTTCAACATAGTACTGGAAGTCCCAGCTAGAGCAATCAGACAAGAGAAATAAATAAAAGGCATCCAAATTGGAAAGGAAGACAACAACTTTTTCTTGTTTGCAGATGGTATAATATTTTGTTTGGAAAAACTTAAAGACCCCACCAAAAAACAATTAGAACTGATAAACAAATTCAGTAAATTTGCAGGCTACAAAATCAACATACAGAAATCAGTAGCATTTTTATATGCAAACTATGAACAATCTGAAAAAGAAATCAAGAAAGTAATCCCTTTTACAATGGCTTCAAATAAAACACCTAGGAATTAAATAAGTGAAAGATCTCTATAACAAAAACTATAAAACATTGATACAATACAAATTGAAAAGAACACAAAATAATAGAAGGATATTCCATGTTCATGAATTGTAAGAAACAATATTGTTAAAATGTTCATACTACCCAAAGCAATCTACAGATTTAATGCAATCACTATAAAAATAACAATGATATTCTTTACAGAAATAGAAAAAACAATCTTAATGTTTATATCAGATCACAAAAGAGCTAGAATAGCCAAAACTATCCTAGCCAAAACTATCAGAAAGAACAAAACTGGTGGAATCACATTATCATACGTCAAATTATACTTTAGAGCTACAGTGATCAAAACAGCATGGCAATGGCATAAAATAGACACATAGACCAATGGAATAGAATAGAGGACCCCAACATAAATCCATACATCTACAGTGAACTCATTTTCATCAAAAGTTCTAAAAATATCCACTGGGGGAAAGGACAATCTCCTCACTAAATAGTTCTGGGAAAACTGGATATCTATATGGAGAAAAATGAAACTACCTTCCTATCTCTTGCCGTATAAAAAATCAAATCAAAATGTATTAAAGATTTAAATCTAAGACCTCAAAATACAAAACTACTACAAGAAAACATCGGGGAAATTCTCCAGGACAATGGAGTAGGCAAAGACTTCTTGAGCAATATACCATAAGCACAGGAAACTAAAGCAAAACTAGACAAATGGGATCAAATCAAGTTAAAAACTTCTGCAAAGCAAAGGAAACAGTAAACAAAGTGAAGCACCAACCCAAAGAATGGGAGAAAATATTTTCAAACTACCTATCTGCCAAAGAATTAATAAACAGAATACATAAGGAGGCCAAACAACTCTATAGGAAAAATAATCTAAAAATCTGCTAAAAAATGGACAAAAGATTTGAATAGACATTTCTCAAAGGAAGACACATAAATGGCAAACAGGCATATGAAAATGTGCTCAACGTCATTCATCAGGGGAATGCAAATCAAAAGTTCAATAAGATACCATCTCACCCCAGTTTACATGACCAATGTCCAAAAGACAGGCAATAACAATGCTAGTGAGGATCTAGAGAAAAGAGAAACCGCATACACTGTTCGTGGGGACGTAAATTAGAACAACCACTATGGAGAATGTTTGGAGGTTCTTCAAGAAAAACTAAAAATAGAGCTACCATATGATCCAGCAATCACATTCCTAGGTATATACCCAAAAGAAAGAAAATCAGTTTATTGAAGTGATATCTGCACTCCCATGTTTATTGTGGTAATATTCACAATAATCAAGATTTGGAAGAAACTTAAATGTCCATCAGTAGATGAATGGATAAAGAAAATGTGGTGCTTGTGCACAATGGGGCATTTTCGAGCCATACAAAAGAATAAAATCCTGTCATTTGCAATAACATGGATGTATCTGGAGGTCATCATGTTAAGTGAACTAAGCCAGGCACAGAAAGACAAACGTCGCATGTTCTCATTCATTTGTAGGAGCTAAAAATTAAAACAAGTGCACTCATGTAAATAGAAGAAGGATGGTTACCAGAGGCTGGGAAGTGTAGTTGGTAGTGGGGGCTTGAGGGGAGGGGAGGATGGTTAATAGGTATAAAAAAATAGCTAGAAAGAATAAATAAAACCTAGTATGTGCTAGCATAACAGAGTGACTATAGTAAAAAAAAATTAGTTGTACATTTTAAACTGACTAAAAGTGTATTATTGAATGGTTTGAAACACAAAGCATAGACATTTGAAGAGACAAATGCCCTCTTTATCCTGATGTGATTAAGCATTGTATGCTTGTATCAAAATATGTAACCCAAAGATATATACACATACCGTATACCCACATACATTAAAAATTAAATATCTGTGCATGTAAGTAAAAATATATATTTGTATTGTTATTTTGACATCCTAATACTAAGAAATTGGACTTAATCCTAAGAAACTGGACTGAACCAATTTATCTTATCTTTGCTGACTATCAAGAGCCTCCCTCCCTCCCTTCCTTCCTTCCCCCACCCCCTTCTTTTTTCCTTCTTTCCTTCTTTCTTTCTTTGAGAGAGTGTCACTCTGTTGCCCAGGCTGAAGTGCAGTGGTGCAATCTCTGCTCATTGCAACCTCTGCCTTCAGGTTCTCATGCCTCAGTCACCTGAGTAGCTAAAACTACAGTCATGTTCCACCATGCCTGGCTAGTAGAGATGAAGTTTCGCCATGTTGGCCGGGCTGATCTTGAATTCCTGTGGCCTCAGATGATCCCTACTCCTGGGCTCCCAAAGTGCTGAGATTACAGGCATGAGCCACCGTGCCTGACTGAGTGTTTCTGGATGACTGGAAAATTCAGAATATACTCTCCAGAAAAATTTTAAAGAAAAATTCTGTTTTTTGCTTTGCAGAAAAGGAGCAGTTCTATGGGAGAAATGGTTGACTATACTGCTTTGGAATTTAGAAGAGTCTATTGAATAAATGAAACTTAAGAGGCATACCACTTTCTATTCAACATCCTTAATGTGAGAACTTTCCTCTCCCAAGCAGCTCTATTTTCAAAGTTTGGTTGGCCCTTTAGAACAGCATCATCTTTTAAAGTACTGGATATGTACTTAATAGAGGCAGAGTGCATCATTTGAGAGGCTGTCTCGAAATACCGGTGCCTTTTAAAATCTGTGCTACCTGACAAAACGGGCACAGAACTCAACCCTTGGTTCAACACCATTAGTAGCTCTTGCTCTGTGCAGTTTCCAAGCATAAACTACGCAATACAAACCTTCCTCAGCTCACTTTCAGAGGTGAGTACTTCATGCATTTTCCAGGTACTTCTTTTCCTTAAGATTTTAATGGACTAAAGTATGTCATGTATATAGAACTCATGATAAAATAGAGAGACAGGCAATACATGATTGAGGTAGCTGCAGAAATAGTCTTTTAAAATGCATAATCTGAATACACTTTAGCTTGAAATGTAAAAGTGATTTTGCTAAAATGCTTTTTAATAGCACAAGGAGATATATACCATAAAAAGTTAAATGGATTATTCATCCGAAATGGATTATTTATTTTGGAAATGAATATTTATAGAGAGCCTCTGAATTAGGCAGTAATCTTTGCCTTTGTTTAAACACAATTAACAATATGCAAAGCAAGGCGATGCTTTTTAGAAAATATGTGAGCATAAGTACTTCTATTGGCAGTCATTTCAGTATCTGCACAGTGAGTACATAAAATGAAGAACAACTAACCTGTTATGCTCTTAATTAATGAACACCTGTACACAATGAAAGCATGGCTGATTTTATGGATGCATGAAAATCCAACCAGGCAATTAATGTACAATTTAGAATTCACGCTGTTGAAAAGGTAGCGGACAAAAACAACTTATAATAGGCAAATCACAAAAGTGGAAAAGTTGGATTTTCTGTGGCTCTTTTCAAACATATTTAAGCCATTTTTCCTTTTATTTTCTTGGTTGTGTAACTTTTATATGGTAGAAACTGAACATATTTTGTACTGTTATTTACATTTATTTGTGATAAATTGACCATATGGAATTTTTTTTTAGTTAAACTTTTAAGTTCTGGGGTACATGTGCAGGCTTGTTACATAGGTAAACTTGTGACATGTGGGTTTGTTGTACAGATTATTTCATCACCCAATTAAGCCTTTGGGCATATGCCCAGTAATGGGTGTACTGGGTCAAATGTTATTTCTGTTTTTAGGACTTTGAGGAGTTATCACACTTTCTTCCACAATGGTTGACCTAATTTATACTCCCACTGACAGTGTATAAGTGTTCCTTTTTCTCTGCAACCTTGCCAGCCTCTGTCATTTTTTGACTTTTTAGTAATAGCCATTGTGACTGGTGTGAGATGGTATGGTATCTCATTTGTGGTTTTAATATCATTGCTTTTTGCATTTCTCTAATAATCAGTGATGTTCAGCTTTTTCTCATATTGTTGTTAGCCACACGTATGTCTTCTTTTGAAAAGTATCTACTTATATCCTTTGCCCACTTTTTAATGGGGCTGTTTGTTTATTCTTGTAAATTTGTTTAAGTTCCTTATAAATGCTGGATATTAGACCTTTATCAGATGCATAGTTTACAAAAATTTTATCATATTCTCTGGGCTATCTGTTTACTCTGTTGACAGTTTCTTTTGCTGTGCAGAAGTGCTTAAGTTTAATTAGGTCCCATTTGTCAGTTTTTGTTTTGTTGCAATTACTTTTGTCATCTTCATCATAAAATCTTTGCCTGTTCCTATGACCAGAATGGTATTGCCTAGGTTGCCTTCTAGGGTTTTGATAGTTTTAGATTTTACATTTAAGTCTTTAATCCATCTTGAGGTAATTTCTGTATATGGTGAAAGGAAGCGGTCCAGTTTCGATCTTCTGCATATGGCTAGCCAGTTATCCCAGCACCATTTATTGGATAAGGAATCCTTTCCCCACTGCTTTTGTCAGGTTTGTTGAAGATTAGATGGTTGTAGAAATAAGACCATATTTCTGCACTCTGTTCTGTTCCATTTGTCTAGATGTCTGTTTTAGTACTAGTACCATGCTGTTTTGGTTACTGTAGCCCTGTAGTATAGTTTGAAGTCACGTAGCATGATGCCTCCGGCTTTGTTCTTTTTGCTTAGAATGGCCTTGGCTATTTGGACTCCTTTTTAGTTCATATGAATTTTAAAATAGTTTTGCGTAGTTCAGTGAAGAATGTCAGTGGTAGTTTAGTAGAAGTAGCATGAACTCTATAAATTGCTTTGGCCAGTATGGTCATTTTTACCATATTGAATCTTTCTGTCCCTGAGTGCTAGTGGGGTCCTGGTTGCTTGTCTCCCTGGGGACATTCACCACAGTGGTGGAGGCAATGCAGTGGGTGTTGGGCATGGGGCTAGGGTGGTGGTGGTGGGGCTAGGTTGATGACAACTGTGTGCCTCCTTGAGCTAGAGGTGGTATTGGCTGGGGGCGGGACACTGACAGACACAGGTCTGTGTGTCATCTCTGCTCTGCTAGTCAGATGGGTCACTCAGGGTGGGGGAGGATCTGCTGTTCTCTGTGCATTCTTAATGCAAGGGTGGGGTACTTGTGGGGGTGGGGCTTTCTGGCTCTGTACCCACCAAGACCCTGTCTGCAGTGGCAGTTGGCAGGGGAAGGAGGAGCAGACTGCACTACCAGGGGCTATCAGAGCAAGGAGAGCAAACCCAGATCTCCACCCCTAAGCAGACACTCCCAGCAAACTCATGCGGGAGGTGCCCCCTGGAGGGGTGTGGGGGATGCTGCAGCTGCAGCTGCAGTGCGAGGAAGGACTGTGCGGGCTGGTGAGTGGCCATAGGGGCTGCCCCACTGGAACTCTCTGCCTTTCAGTCAGGGTCTGCCAGAGCAGAAGCTATGGTGAGGCCTCCCAAGGCTCCTGAGGGTGCCCCGCAAAAGGTGTGGCCATAGTGGGGCCCTTGGAGAGGCCAGCAGACCAAGGTGTTGCTCAGGTTGGACTGGCCCCATCTGATGGGCAAAACTGCCCTACAGAGTTCAGGACAGACAGAAAGTTACCCTAGGGCTAAAGTCTCCTATGCAGCAAATTGAACCTAGGGGGATGGCCATCCCTGACCATGCTCCACTACAGATGCTCTTGCACCAAATCTCCTGGGCTCTGCATCAGCTGGCCTGCAGTTCCTATGCAGCTCTCCTTACCAAGTCCAGAGTCTGTGGTGGTCCAGGCTGTCTCCTTCTGCTGGGGTTCCAGGGGCCTGTGGCAAGAGTGGGTTGCTCCTTGCCAGTTCAACTAACCAGTTCCCCCAGAGCTTTTGGAGGCTAGGAATAAGTCTGGGTGTGCTGTGGCCCTGTGTAGGGTTCCCACCTTTCTCCCCCGATCTGCCCAGTCTCTGTGTCTTCCCTCTGTTCACTTTCAGTGCCTTCCCTGTGAAGATCTGTTAGGAGCATGCCAGTCTTCTGGGTCCCTCAGTAGGAGCTGTTCCACTTCTCTGAGTCTAGTGGGCTATCCTGAAATTTTTTTTCTTTTTCTTTTCTCCTTCCTCCCCTTCTCCCCTCCATCTCCCTCCCTTCCTCCCTCCCTCCCTCCCGTCCATCCGTCTGCCCACCCTCTTATCTGTCCATCTGTACGCCTGCTCATCTGTCCAACGGTCCGTCCATCCGTCTGTGGGGAAATTCATTCAAGGTGGTGGCAAAAATATTAAGGGAAAAATAATAGAGGAAGTTATAAGACTATAGTCTCAAATCCTTTTGGAAGGCTTAAGAGTTTTTTCATTGTTTCAGTAGTTTTGGCTGAAGACAGCCTAAATCCCCCTTACATTTAGTTAATAAGTAAAGTAAATAGCTAGAGTTTGTGGGGGAGTTCACCTAACTAATTTGTTTACTCATGTGGTCTTAAAACTAACCTTTGAGCTGGATACCCCTCTCAGGGGGAGGTTGACTAGCGATATTATCCACTAATGGTGTTTGCTTTGGGCATCAGAACCTGGCCCTTGATCTTTCTGTACAAGTTGTTGACTCAACCTTTGTCAATTAAACTTTAATAAATAAATGCACGTCTCTGTGCCTGGTGGTTGCAGCTGTTTACAGCACTCTCCAGGGAGTCTGTAAAGCAGCCGTGGACCCTCAGCCAAACTGGGAAAGCATAATATCTGTGTGTGAGTTTACTTTATTCATCCGTCATTGAGTCAGGGTCTGCAGGACAGACCCCAGAGAAAGTGACCCCGACACTTCTGGACCATAGTATGTTTTAGAGAAAAAGTCAAATGTTTTGATAGTTTATTTTAATGATTATAAGCTTCGTTTAATTTGTTGGAGGTCTAAAATCATGTTTTTGGTTCAAATCTATAATACAAAATTGGCACAGTTAATTCTTAGTCTTGTACATACATGTGTGTTTAACCTATGTACTCGTGTGTGTAGGGCAATATAAACAAAAAAAAATTGTTCCCTTTAGAAATATGACATGTTGAGTACCAGTACCAAACACTGTTCTCGGTTCCAGTATAGGACAGTGAACAAATAAGACAAATCTTCGTTTTCAGTGCATTTTTATTGGAGACTGATATATTATCGAGTATAAAAACATTAGTGTTTGTTATTTTTTCATCACTGTACCTGTCCCTGATCTTCCCTCTTTCTCTCTTACTGTTTTCATATTGTTCTTATCAACACTATTAACGTGTGTGTTCCCCTAAGTAAATGTGTAACCAGGTACTTTCTTAATATACAATATTAGAGGGACATAAAAGATAGACAAAGTCTATCTTTTATAGACTTTGTCCAAAGTCATAAAAAACCTACTCAGAAAATTTCTGTATTCCTTATTTCTTTATTTCCTGCTCCTTCCAGGTGATACGCAAGATATCTTAAAATTCAATAGAGCTGTTAATTTCTCAGTTATTAGAAACATTTTATCAAAGATGCTTTTTCTAAAAGATGAGAAGAATGCTATGTTTTCAAGTCAAGGAGCAGATGGGTATTTATTTTACAATAAACTTCAAGAAGGCAGTAGTCAAGGAAAGACTATGTTTACTTTTTGCAAATTGTAATTTATATGGGTTTGGTGGTAAAAGATAACATAAGAGAATTCTAAGGAAGTACACTGTAATTAGAGTGTCACTGGAGAAAAAGAAGGTGAGCCAATTTACTCTGAATTTTATGGGTATGCTACATTGAATGAGTGTATTATTAGAAGAATGAATTAACTGCTTCAGTTTCGTGGTAACCTGAAGATCAGTGCACAGATTGGTCAAAAACAGAAGCATTTAGATGGCTGTATTTGTGGAAACGAGGAGAAAAATTTCTGAGAACAAATTAAATGAATAATTATTTTAAAGAAAATAATGTTACGATGTCTAGGTAAATGAATCAAGACAAATCATGCTCAGGCAAGCAATGGAGCAATCATGGCTAATTCAACTCACTTTCAAGATGATTAGAAGTACACCAAATCCAGTCTGACTCTTTCAAATTTTTACCTGCTTCATTTGTGCGGATCATTCGAGATGGGGTGCTTGGATCTCCTGTTCCAATAAGGTTGGTGGCCACAACTCGAAATTCATATTCCACCCAGGGATTTAGGTCCACAGCCATGGCTGACTCCATGTCCCCTGTTATGATTTCTGGGACTATAGAAAGGAAGGAAATTTCATGTCATTAGGAAGACTGGAAACATGCTACAAATGGCAATCAAGAATATCACGCTACTGACACCATCAGCAGGCTAATGCACCTTTCCTCACAACATGTGGTCATGTCATGGTGTTGCCTTCAGTGTCATTAGTAAAATAAAAAGCAATCTTCAGGAGTAAGCACTCACATATGTCAAAGCTTGCTGGAGTTAATTAGAACTCTTTTATTTTATCTTTATACAAAACTTGACATTGTCTACACTAATAATTATTTCATCAACCCCTGAGCCCTAGATAAAGGGCCAATTGGAACTATAATTTAAAGTTTTCTTTCAATTTCTAGGAAATTTCTTGAGCAGTTTGCTTTCCTAGTTCTGGCGAACATGTTTAGTCACTTGGTAATTCCAAGCAGTAAATTAAGAATATGTCTTTCTAATTTAAAAATACAGTTTGTGGCTCAGCGTGGTTGCTCACGCCTGTAATCATAGCACTTTGGGAGGCCAAGGTGGGAAAATTCCCTGAGCTCAGGAGTTTGAGACCAGCCTGGGCAACACAGTGAAACCCTGTTTCTACTAAAATACAAAAAGTTAGCCAGGTGTTACGGCGTGAACCTGTAATCCCAGCTACTCGGGAGGCTGGGGCAGGAGAATCGCTTGAATCTGGGAGGCAGAAGTTGCAGTGAGCTGAGATCGAGATCGCACCACTACACTCCAGCCTGGGCTACAGAGCAAGACTCTTGTCTCAACAACAACAACAACAAAACAAAAAACCCAAAACAACAAAACCAGTTTGTGGTATCTGAGTAGAAACACTGACTTCTCCTTAGAGTGAGTTTTGAACTACATTTACATTTTTGTCAGAGCATAAAATTGTTTTCAATACAATTACCATTAGCGAAGTATTTTCACATGGCTTATATGCTCTATTTGGGACTGCTTTTCTTGTTTACTCATCTCTACTGTCTAGAAAATGTTTCTAAGTATTTGTTACAGGAGTTAAAAGGCAGAACGTGGAGAATGTCCCTTACAACATGCAAAGATCTTCTGGATTTGTATCAGTGTTGGATTTCTTTGTAGGCATGGCAGTAGAGCCAAGGGTGGGAGTTGGCTCTGTTTTATTTCTGTTTTATTACAGCAAGGTGGGATGAAGTCACCTTGAATTTTCCATGAAAATCTCTTGTGAAAGGTATCAAAAGAATGTTACCGAATAAGCAGCTCTGTGAAAAGTGAATGCTCAGAGCAAAGGCAGTGTGGGCTGCCTGACAAATCTCACAGCACTGCAGAGCTGATGATTTTTTTTTAAGCAATGACATGAAGACATGGAAAAAAAAATCTTGCTGCACTGGCAACTGAGCAATACACTTTTCTTCTGTTCTGTCTTGAACCCGTGCCAGTCAGGCTCTTACCCCCAGTTTTCCATCATACCGGCTTCTGTCAAGATTACCAATGAATGGTCTCTGTTACTGAAACCTTATGGCCAGATCTCTGTTACTCATCTTACTTGAACTGTAGTCATCCTTTGACACTGTTGATCATCCTTTGAAGCACTTCAAAACTTAACCTGTGTCTCTCTCCCACCTGACTATGCCTTATCAGTCTCCATTGCTGACTTCTTTTTGTCTTTCTGATGCAACTTGGTTCTACTGTTTTCCATTTTTTACTCCATGGTGATTTATCCAGTCTCATGGTTTTAAATATCCTCTATATTGATAACTCTAATATTTTAATGAACCTCTTCCCTAGATTGCATACTCATGTGTTCAATGGCATATTATTAATAGACATTATTTTAATAGATTAGTGCAGTATTTGTATCCAGAGAATGACAATTGCTTTCTTACAGATGTAGCCCAAATCTTCCGTCCATCCTGGACTCCTTTCTTTCTCCCAAGTCCCATTCCAGTTCATTAGAACATTATGGCATCTGTGACTTCAAACTACGTTGACATCTTCACTTATCTTGCCAGAAAAGTTTCTTGGAAGAGTTGTTTGTATTAATTTTTCTCCTATTCTCTCTGGAACTCATTCTGGTTAGACTTTGATGCTGATGCCTATGATTACATCACAACTGCTATTGTCAAGGCTACCAGTGACCTCCAGATAGCGAAAACTAATGATCAATTTCCAGTCTTTACTTTACTGAACATATTGGCAGCATTGAACACCGTTCATTAGGCCCTTTTCTTTGATAGGCTTTATTCCTTTGTCTTCCATGGCGTGATACTATTTTGGCTTTCCTTTTACCTCAGTGATTGCTTTCATTCTGCCTCCTTTGGCTGATTCTGTTCTCCACAACTTCTGTTACAATGCTCCAGGGAGTTATTTTCATACTTTTTCTTCTTTATTTTATACTTACTTTCTTGGAGTTTACATAAAGTCTCATGTTTTAAAATATTTATATGCCAATAATTTTCTGATTTACAACTTTATGCTAAATCTCTCACTTAAACACCATACTTATATACTCAAATGCCACCCTGAAATCCCATTTGGACGTCTAATAGATATATCAAGTTAATGTGTCTCAAATTGAACTCCTTAGCCCATTTCTACCCAGTCTGTTGCAATCATGAAGGGTTTTCAGGCCTCTCCATGTCACTTATCGGTATTCCATTCTTAACTTAGGTCAAAAATCTTACAGTCATTCTTGAATTCTTTTTCTCGCATACTGTTTACATCTAGTTTGTGAGCAAATTCTGTGGAGTCTGCCTTCCAAATAGTGTCAAATTCTGACCACTTTTATGACCTCTGTCATAAAACCATCAATGAATTGAAGGTATTATTATTTTTGATGAAATAAAATACAATATAAAAGAAAGTAAAAACTTCCTTTTTTATATAATCAGGATTTTGATTTGAACTGCAGTATTGTGGAGATTAAGGATAATGGAGGATTTATACCAAAGTATTTTAAAAGTCTTGCAGCATCTTTTTATAAATATATTATTTCTAGAACTTTAGGGACAACTTGGTTTCAAAGAAAACATTGTGCATCAGAAAGAACATGACAGCAGCTAAAGACAGTGGAGGACCTTTTATTGACTCAGGGAAAGCATCTTGTTGAAATGCTTTTGCAAGCAAAAGAATCACATCTAAGACTATTTATTTTGAAACAAGATCTCATTCTGTTGTTCAGGCTGATGTCAATCTCCTGGCCCTAAGTGATTCTGCCACCTCAGGATCTTCCAAAGTACTGAGATGACAAGTATGAGCCATCACACCCAGCCAACAGTTTTTTTTTGTTTTTTTTTTTTGAGACGGAGTTTTGCTCTTGTTACCCAGGCTGGAGTGCAATAGTGTGATCTCGGCTCACCGCAACCTCCGCCTCCTGGGTTCAGGCAATTCTCTTGCCTCAGCCTCCTGAGTAGCTGGGATTACAGGCATGCGTCACCATGCCCAGCTAATTTTTTGTATTAGTAGAGATGGGGTTTCACCATGTTTACCAGGATGGTCTCGATCTCTTGACCTCGTGATCCACCCACCTCGGCCTCCCCCAGCCAACAATTTAATAAAATACTAAATAAATGTGTTCAGTTGAAAATTTTAACCAATCAATCTGTGGAAAGCATAGCCACAGATAGAAGACATATCCACTGATAGAAGAATATTTAAGAAGCATGTCTGAGTTAAGTAAACAAAGACCAATGAATTCTATGATTCTAGGCAATTTAATATTCCTGAGTTGACATAATCACAAACTACGTCAGCTAATGCTTCTCAGCAGTGTAAAAAAGAAAGTCAGGTTTCTAAATCAAAAGCCATTTGCTTGAATGGAAAAGGGGATGGCAAGTGAAATTATTTGTTATGACTGTTTGCATACTTATTTTTCAAAATAAACACTTATTTACATTTTAGTCTCATTTGCAGGAGTCAGTATTCTTAATTCCAAGATGTGCTCAGCTAGAGGGTTCATGTGGAACCTCCGACTTTATTTGCCAAAAATGAGAAGCGCACTATTTTTTCTGTCCATTTTGATGTATTTTAAATGCTTTTCAAATAGGAGAGTATCAATTGCACTAACTATATCAACGAGTTTAAACTCCAGATTCATTTTTTATGGGTATTTTAAAATTAGAGTTTATTTTGACTGAAATTAATTTAGATTGAGGAAGCAACTATCAAAGCAAAAGGCCCATGAACCGGTGGAGCTGGTGTGGCTCCAGACAGACTTCCTTCCTCATCATAGGCATGAATGAAATTGTGCTGAGAATGAGCGTGGTATTATAGGAAGCTTCTAAAAGAGCTATTTTGGAGTATGCAAGCCTTGTGATGAGGACACTTCTTCATCCGGTTTGCCTTGAGGACAGCATGCCTCTGCCAATAGCTGCAATTAATCCTGGGTTTTGGAGAAATGAGTTAGAAGAGGACACATCCAGGGAGAGCTGGAGCACCATGAAGGGTAAATACAATTCATCAGTTATAGAAATCTTTTTCTGGAGAACTTTTTTTCACATAAATACAGCACAGTTGTAGGGTTTTTAGAAGTATTCTTCTTACTGAATTGAATTAAAAAGAATGCTCCGAAATATCCCCATCAAGATTAAAGACTTAAATGTAAGACTTAAAACCACAAAAACCCTAGAAGAAAACCTAGGCAATACCATTTAGGACATAGGCATGGGCAAAGACTTCATGACTAAAACACCAAAAGCAATAGCAACAAAAGTTAAAATCGATAGATGAGCTCTAATTAAATTAAAGAGCTGCTGCACAGCAAAAGAAGCTATCATCAGAGTAAACAGGCAATCTACAGAATGAGAGAAAAATTTTGAAATCTATCCATCTGACAAAGGGCTAATATCCAGAGTCTACAAAAAACCTAAACAAATTTACAAGAAAACAACCCCATCAAAAAGTGGGTGAAGGATATGAACAGACACTTCTCAAAAGAGGACATTTATGTGGCCAACAAACATGTAAAACAAAGCTCATCGTCACTGGTCATTAGAGAAATGAAAATCAAAACCACAATAAGATACCACCTCACACCAGTTACAATGGAGATCATTAAAAAGTCAGGAAACAGGCCAGATGCAGTGACTCACGCCTGTAATCCCAGCACTTTGGGAGCCTTGGCAGGTGTATCATGAGGTCAGGAGATTGAGACCATGTTGGCTAATACAGTGAAACCCCATCTCGGTAAAAAATACAAAAAATTTGCTGGATGGGGTGGTAAGCACCTGTAGTCCCAGCTACTCAGGAGTCTGAAGCAGCAGAATCACTTGAACCTGGGAGGTAGAGGTTGCAGTGAGCCAAGATTGTGCCACGGCACTCCAGCCTGGGTGGCAGAGCGAGATTCTATCTTAAAAAAAAAAAAAGGAAACAACAGATGCTGGAGAGGACATGAAGAAATGGGATGAAGGAAACAGAGCTCCAAGAGTCAGAAAGGAATGTATAAGCACAGAAGTCTTGAGATTAGAAACAAATAGCCTTCAAGTACCAGTGAATCTTAAAACCATCAATAGGCCGGGCCCGGTGGCTCACGCCTGTAATCCCAGCACTTTGGGAGGCCGAGGCGGGTGGATCACGAGGTCAAGAGACCGAGACCATCCTGGTCAACATGGTGAAACCCTGTCTCTACTAAAAATACAAAAAATTAACTGGGCATGGTGGCACGTGCCTGTAATCCCAGGTACTCAGGAGGCTGAGGCAAGAGAATTGTCTGAACCCAGGAGACGGAGGTTGCGGTGAGCCGAGATCGCGCCATTGCACTCCAGCCTGGGTAACAAGAGCAAAACTTCTCAAAAAAAAAAAAAAGATTTTCTTTTATTATACTTTAAGTTCTGGGATACATGTGCAGAATGTGCAGGTTTGTTACATAGGTATATAGATGTCATGGCGGTTTACTGCACCCATCAACCTGTCATCTACATTAGGTATTTCTTCTAATGCTATCCCTCCCCTAACCCCACACCCCCTTAAAGGCCCTGGTGTGTGAAGTTTCCTTCCCTGTGTCCATGTGTTCTTATTCTTCACCTCCACTTATGAGTGAGAACATGTGGTGTTTGGTTTTCTGTTCCTATGTTAGTTTGCTGAGAATGATGGTTTCCAGCTTCATCCATGTCCCCACAAAGCACGTGAACTCATCCTTTTTATGGCTGTATACTATTCCATGGTGTATATGTGCCACATTTTCTTTATCCAGTCTCTTATTGATGGACATTTGGGTTGCTTCCAAGTCGTTGCTATTGTGACCAGTGCTGCAATAAACATACGTGTGCATGTGTCTTTATAGCAGAATGATTTATAATCCATGGGTATATACCCCATAATGGGATTGCTGGGTCAAATGGTATTTCTGGTTCTAGATCCTTGAGGAATTGCCACACTGTCTTCCACAATGGTTGAACTACTTTACACTCCCACCACCAGTGTTAAAGTTTTCCTATTTCTTCACATTCTCTCCAGCATTTGTTGTTTCTTGACTTTTTAATGATTGACATTCTAACTGGCATAAGATAGTATCTTACTGTGGTTTTGATTTGCATTTCTCTAATGAGCAGTGATGATGGGCTTTTTTTTCAGGTGTTTTTCTGGCCACATGAAAAGTGTGTGTTCATATCCTTTGCCCACTTTTTGAAGTTTTTTTTTTTTTTTTGTAAATTTGTTTAAGTTCTTTGTAGATTCTGGATATCAGCCCTTTGTCAGAAGGGTAGACTGCAAAAATTTTCTCCTCTTCTGTAGCTTGCCTGTTCACCCTGATGATATTTTCTTTTGCTGTGCAGAAGTTCTTTAGTTTAATTAGATCACATTTGTCAGTTATGGCTTTTGTTGCCATTGCTTTTGGTGCTTTGGTCGTGAAGTGTTTGCCCAGGCCTATGTCCTAAATGGTATTTCCTAGGTTTTCTTCTAGAGTTTTTATGGTTTAAGGTTTTACATTTAATTATTTAATCCACCTTGAGTTAATTTTTGGATAAGGCATAAGGAAGGGGTCCAGTTTCAGTTTTCTGCATATGGCTAGCCAGTTTTCCCAACACCATTTAGTAAATAGAAAATCTTTCCCCATTCCTTGTTTTTGTCAAGTTTGTCAAACATCAGATGATTGTAGATGTGTGGTGTTATTTCTTAGGCCTTGGTTCTGTTCCATTGGTCTATATGTCTGTTTTGTACCAGTACCATGCTGTTTTGGTTACTGTAGTCTTGTAGTATAGCTTGAAGTCCAGCAGCATGATGCCTCCAGCTTTGTTCTTTTTGCTAAGGATTGTCTTGGCTATGTGGGCTCTCTTTTGGTTCCATATGAAGTTTAAAGTGTTTTTTTTCTATTTCTGTGAAGAAAGTCAATAGTAGTTTGAGGGGATAACACTGAATCTATAAATTACTTTGGGCAGTATGGCCATTTTCACAATATTAATTCTTCCTATCCATTAGCATGGAAAGTTTTTTCATTTGTGTCCTCTCTTATTTCCTTGAGCAGCGATTTGTAGTTCTCCTTGAAGAGGTCCTTCACATCCCTTGTTAGTTGTATTCTTAGGTATTTTATTCACTTTGTGGCAATTGTGAATGGGAGTTCACTCATGATTTGGCTCTCTGTTTGTCTGTTATTGGTGTATAGGAATGCTTGTGATATTTGCACACTGATTTTGTATCCTGAGACCCTGCTGAAGTTGCTTATGAGTTTCAGAAGATTTTGGGCTGAGACGATGGGGTCTTCTAAATATGCAATCATGTCATCTGCAAACAGACAATTTGATTTCCTCTCTTCCTATGTGAATACACTTTATTTATTTTCTTGCTGGATTGGCTTGGCCAGAATTTCCAATATTATATTGAATAGGAGTGGTGACAGTGGGCATCCTTGTCTTGTGTTTGTTTTCAAAGGAAATGCTTCACACTTTTGCCCATTCACTATGATATTGGCTGTGGGTGTGTCATAAATAGCTCTTATTATTTTGAGATATGTTCCATCAATGCCTAGTTTACTGAGAGTTTTTAGTATGATGGGATGTTAAATTTTGTCAAAGGTCTTTTCTGCATCTATTAAGATAACCATGTGGTTTTTGTCATTGGTTCTCTTATGTGATGGATTACGTTTATTGATTAGTGTATGTTGAACCAGCCTTGCATCCCAGGGATGAAGCTGACTTGACTGTGGTGGACAAGCTTTTTGATGAGCTGCTGAACTTGGTTTGCCAGTATTTTGAGGATTTTCACATCGATATTCATCAGGGATATTGGCTAAAATTTTTTGTTGTTGTGTCTCTGCCAGTTTTTGTTGTATGTCACTGGCCTCATAAAGTGAGTTAGGGAGGATTCCATACTTTTCTGTTGTTTGGAACAGTTTCAGAAGGAATGGTACCAGCTCCTCTTTGTACCTCTGGTAGAATTCTGCTGTGAATCTGCCTGGTCCTGGACTTTTCTTGGTTGGTAGGCTATAAATTGCTGTTTCAAAACTTGTTATTGGTCTCTTCAGGAATTCAACTTCTTCCTTGTTTAGTCTTGGGCGGGTTTATGTGTCCAGGAATTTATCTATTTCTTCTAGATTTTCCAGTTTATTTGTGTTGAGGTGTTTATAGTATTCTCTGATGGTAGTTTGTATTTCTGTGGGATTGGTGGTGAAATCCTGTTTATCATTTTTTATTGTGTCTACTTGATTCTTTTCTCTTTTCTTCTTTATTAGTCTGTATAGTGGTCTATTTTGTTAATCTTTTCAAAAAACCAGCTCCTGGATTCATTGATTTTTTTGAAGGGCTTTTCATGTCTCTATCTCCTTCAGTACTGCTATGATCTTAGTTATTTCTTATCTTCTGTTAGCCTTTGAATTTGTTTGCTCTTGCTTTTCTAGTTCTTTAAATTGTGATATTTGGGTGTCGATTTTAGATCTTTCCTGCTTTCTCCTCTGGGTATTTAGTGCTATAAATTTTTCTGTAAACACTGCTTTAGCTGTGTCCCACAGATTCTAGAATGTTGTGACTTTGTTCTCATTGATTTCAAAGAACTTGCTTATTTCTGTCTTTCTTTTGTTATTTACCCAGTAGTCATTCAGGATCAGGTTGTTCAGTTTCCATGTAGTTGTGCAGTTTTGAGTGAGTTTCTTAATCCTGAGTTCTAATTTGATTGCACTGTGGTCTGAAAGACTGTTTGTTATACTTTCCATTTGTTTGCATTTGCTGAGGAGTATTTTATTTCCAATTACATGGTCAATTTTAGAATAAATGCAGTGCAAAACTGAGAAGAATGTATATACTGTTGATTTGGTGTGGAGAGTTCTGTAGATGTCTATTAGGTCTGCTTGGTCCAGAGCTGAGTTCATGTCCTCAGTATCCTTGTTAATTTTCTGTCTCATTAATCTGTCTCACATTGACAGTGGGTTGTTAAAAGTCTCCCACTATTACTGTGTTGGAGTCAAAGTCTCTTTGTAGGTCTCTAAGAACTTGCTTTATGGATATTGGAGCTCCTGTACTGGGTGCATATATATTTACGATTGTTAGCTCTTCTTGCATTGATCCTTTTACCATTATATAATGCCCTTCTTTGTGTGTTTTGATCTTTGCTGGTTTAAAGACTGTTTTATTTAGAGATTAGAATTGTAACCTTTGCTTTCTTTTTTTTTAACTTTCCATTTGGTTAGTAATTATTCCTCCATCCCTTTATTTTGAACCTATGTTTGTCTTTGCATGCGAGATGGGTCTCCTAAATACAGTACACTGATGGGTTTGGATTCTTTATCCAATTTGCCAGTCTTTGTCTTTTAATTGGGGCATTTAGCTCATTGACATTTAAGGTTAATATATTTATGTGTGAATTTGATCCTGTCAGTATGATGCTAGCTGGTTACTTTGCCTGTTAGTTGATACAGTTTCTTCATAGTGTCGATGGTCTTTACAATTTGGTATGTTTTTTCAGTGGATGGTACTGGTTTCTCCTTTCCATATTTAGTGCTTCCTTCAGGAGCTCTTGTAAGGCAGGCCTGGTGGGGACAGAATCCCTCAGCATTTGCTTGTCTGTAAAGGATTTTATTTCTCCTTCACTTATGAAGCTTAGTTTGGCTGGATATGAAATTCTGGGTTGCAAATTCTTTTCCTTAAGAATGTTGAATATTGGCCCCCACTCTCTTCTGGCTTCTAAGGTTTCTGCACCAGTGTCATTCTGATGGGCTTCCCTTTGTGGGTATCCTGAGCTTTCTCTCTGGCTGCCCTTAACATTTTTTCCTTCATTTGAGCCTTGGTGAATCTGATGATTATGTGTCTTGGGGTTGCTCTTTTTGAGGAGTATCTTTGTGGTGTTTTCTGTATTTCTTGAATTTGAATGTAGGCCTGTCTTGCTAGGTTGGGAAGTTCTCCTAGATAATATCCTAAAGAGTGTTTTCCAACTTGGTTTCATTCTCCCCATCGCATTTAGGTACACCAATCAAACATAGGTTTGGTCTTTTCACATAGTCCCATGTTTCTTAGAGGCTTTGTTTGTTCCCTTTCATTCTTTTTTCTCTAATCTTGTCTTCACATTTTATTTCATTAAGTTGAACTTCAATCTCTGATATCCTTTCTGCTGCTTGATTGATTTGGCTATTGATACCTGTGCATGCTTCACAATGTTCTCATGCTGTGATGCTTCACAAAGTTCTCATGCTGTGTTTTTCTGCTCAGTTAGGTCATTTATGTTCTGCTCTAAACTGGTTACTCTAGCTAGCAATTCCTCTACCTTTTTTTCAAGGTCCTTAGCTTCCTTGAATTGGGTTAGAACATGCTCCTGTAGCTCAGAGGAGTTTATTACCCACTTCCTTAAGCCTATTTCTGTCAATTCATCAAACCCATTGTCCATTCAGTTTTGTTACATTGCTGGCGAGGAGTTGTGATCCTTTGGAGGAGAAGAGGTGTTCTGGTTTTTGGAATTTTCAGCCTTTTTGTACTGGTTTTTCCTCATCCTCATGGATTTATCTTTGGTCTTTGATCTTGGTGGCCCTCAGATGGGGTTTTGTGTGAACATCCTTTTTGTTGATGTTGATGCTATTTCTTTCTGTTTGTTAGTTTTCCTTCTAACAGTCATGCCCCTTTGCTGCAGGTCTGCTGGAGTTTGCTGGAGGTCCACTCCAGACCATGTTTGCCTGGGTATCACCAGCAGAAGCTGAGGAACATCAAAGATTGCTTCCTGTTCCTCCTCTGGAAGCTTAGTCCCAGAGAGGCACCTCCCAGATGCCAGCCAGAGCTCTCTTGTACGAGGTGTTGGTCGACCCCTGCCGGGAGTTGTGTCCCAGTCAAGAGGCACAGGGTTGAGGAACCCATTCGAAGAGGCAGTCTTTCCCTTAGCAGAGCTGGAGCTTGTGTGAGTGCTGTGCGATCTGCTGCTGTCTCCAGGGCCAGCAGGCAGGAACATTTAAGTCGGCTGAAGCTGCACCCACAGCCGTCCCTTCCCCCAGGCGCTCTGTCCCAGGGAGTTAACCTTGACTAAGGTTGCTACCTTTCTTTCAGAGATGTCCTGTCTAGAGAAGAGGAATCTAGAGAGGCAGTCTGGCTACAGTGGCTTTCTGGCACTATGGTAGGCTCTGCCCGGTGTGAACTTTCCTGCTGCTTTGTTTACACTGTGAGGGGAACACCACTTACTCAAACCTCAGTAATGGCAAATGCCCTTCTCCCCACCAAGTATGAGTGTCCCAGGTCAACTTCAGACTGCTGTACTGGCAGTGAGAATTTCAAGCAAGTGAATCTTAGTTTGCTGGGCTCATTGGGGGTGGGATCCGCTGAGTTAGACCACTTGGTTCCCTGGCTTTAGCCCCCTTTCCAGGGCAGTGAATGGTTCTGTCTTGCTGGTGTTCTAGGCACCACTGGAGTATGAAGAAAACCTCCTGCAGCTAGCTTGGTGTCTGCCCACATGGCCGCCCAGTGTTGTGCTTGAAACCCAGGGCCCTGGTGGCCTCAGGGAATCTCCTAGTTTGCACATTGCGAAGACTGCGGGAAAAGCATAGTATCTGGGCCAGTGTGCACTGTTCCTCATGGCACAGTCCTTCGTGGCTCTCCTTGGCTAGGTGAGGGAGTTTCTTGGCCCCTTGCACTTCCCAGGTGAGGTGATGCCCCACCCTGCTTCGGCTCACCCTCCATGGGCTGTACCCACTGTCTAACCAGTCCCAGTGAGATGAGCCAGGTACCTCCGTTAGAAATGCAGAAATCACCCACCTTCTACGCTGATCTTACTGGGACTTGCAGACTGGAGCGGTTCCTATTTGGTCATCTTGCCAGTCTCTAGATTTTCTTTTTATAAATAAAAGGGCATTGGGAGCTAGGGGAGGGATAGCAGGGGGTGGGGAGATTGGGGAGGGATAACATTAGAAGAAATACCAAATGTAGGTGACGGGGATATGGAGGCAGCAAACCACCATGGCATGTGTGTACCTATGTAACAATCCCGCAGGATCTGCACATGTACCCCAGAACTTAAAGTAAAATAAAATAAAATAAAATAAACATATTAAAAAACAGATGTATGACTATAAAGGAGTCACACAAGGAACTGAGCTAATGAAACAGACATATATCCTGATTGTCTCAGTGGTTCCTTGAGTCTACATAGTAATATTTCATAGAATCTCATATAAGTATGCACCAAAACAACTGCATAGCAAAACTACTGAGATCCTAATAAGCTCTGAAGCTTGGTTAGCATCATTGCACCAACATCATCTCCTGATTTGGTAATTATACTCTGATTATGTAGGATTTCATCACTGCAGGAAGCTGGGGAATGGGTCCACGGGAACTCTGTAGTATTTTTGTAACTTCTATATGAGTTTCAGGTTATTTCAGCAAACAAATAAGCCAACATGATATGGTCCCTCTTTCGGAACTGAAAAGATGAAAGCAAGGTACCTTGCTCTTCTCAGATTCATAAAAAGAAGCAAACAATTGTCAAAATTGTAATAAATAACAAAGAGATTTCAGAATCCAAGAAAGATCTTAGTGAGACCTTAACCAAATATATCTTATGAGATAGAAAGTGTCTCTGGTTATGGCTGATGTTGCTTTAGTGCCTCTTACCTGTCTTTACTGTTTGCCAGCCCAGGGAAAATGGGCTGCGAGCCTGAAGGTTGTAGGAGGAGATTGGGCTGTGGTTGTCAGCTGCTGGGCTCCAGGAGAGTGTGGCTGTGCTGTCGGTGATTTCTTCAACAATTACTATCCCAGGTGGGCCTGGGGGACCTATAGGTCAAAGGCAATGGATAAAGTTAACACGAACTATTATCGGGAGCCGTGAGAAGTTATATTTCAAATATGGATCCCATTAAACTATGTAATAATCTTAATGAAATACGTATTTAGTAATGAAAATTGACAACAAAAAGTCATGGATGCAAGTTGGAGTCTAGGATTTCTGGGGAAACTTAATTGTAAATTTGATTTTTTTCCTGATATTTTGTGCCCAGAGGCAGTACCAATTAGCATTATATTTTATAGAAAAAGAAAAAAATGAGAAACAAACACAAAGATGTGAATGTCAATATGAACTACAGCTGCTGAAATCAATCAGCTTACAGAGGCAGCAACAGAAGATGACAGGCAATGCTATCAGGGATAAAAACAATCTCATCCTTACTAAAAGGCTATAAGTGGATAGAGCTAATGTTCATGTGCAGAGAATATACAGTGTATAAGCCCTATGATGTGTATTATCAAGTACACCTAGCTTAGACTCTAACAAGGGAGATATGAAAGGTTCTGAAATAATGATAGTACAGACAGGTAAGGACATATACCAGACATGAGGCATACATAAAGTTCTGTGGGGATTTCAAATGAGACTGTGATCTGTGATTAGCTTTCTTTTCTTCCTAATAGGAGTTGGGAGGTAGTGAGTAAAAGAGGGTGAATTCCCTTTTGATTATGAAAGAATGGTATAGAATAGTATTGACTAACCTGTGTGCATATGGACTTCATCTTTAAGACCAATTATAATCAGATGTGAGGAGAAATGTGCCACCGTATTTTTATTTCTAGTGGTGATTTTGAATAGGATTTAAAAAATGCACAGCTATTTATATTTTAGTGGCTACAAGGCAATGCCAGTTCTCTTAATGACATTCTTCCATTCCATAGTATGGGCAATTAGAGTAGCAATAATGCTTTATTTTGAATTTTAAAAACTTAAGTATTTTAAGTATTTTCTGAATTGGTCTTTACGTAGCAAGTGCTGTCTGGATTTGTTGATTAAGAGACATGAGCTAAATGCTAAGAGATGACTGCATGCTGAAGAGATGGAGGAGTTGGTGAAGACCTTTGAGCAGAAGATATCAACATTACAAGTTCAGTAAGATAGAGAAATAGTTTAAAAACCTCACTGGGGCAAATGACATTTTTAGAAAATAAGGGATGAACATTTTTTACCAAGGCTGAGAAGAACCACCAGCAGATGCAGGACACTAAAGATAGAGAAGATAGAGACTCTTCTATCAGGAAGGCGGCCAAAGTTGGGACTGTGGGGAAAGGTCTAGAGGGAAACCTTGAGAAGAAATGATGATTTTTTTTCCTCCAAGATAAGTGAAGGAAGAAAAAGCAAAATAATTAAAGTTTTTGAGATAATAAGGGGAAAAGTTGAGAGAGCTCATTTTGGAAGGTACTCATTTTTTAAACTTAAGAATATAAAACTGTCTACAAAAGTTAGGGCAATTGGGTGGAAATTAGATTGGGAGCTGGAGGATAACAGGAAATTTTTTGCGTAGTACATGATTAAAGTGGAAGGATGCAATGAAGAGGAATATACAAAGATTCTGGAATGGTACTAGAGTTCAAGTTTGTTTGGACAGCATCATTTTGAAGTGAAACTGACCAATTCAGTAAAGATAGGAAAGCCAGGACCAAGACCAGGAAAGCAGTCAGTAGGGTCTGTTCAGCGTTAGGAGTTTGTAATTCTGATACTGTTTACATCAAATATGACAATGCTGTGGGTAACCACGAAGTCAAATTAGATGAAGCCAGAATGGTGCTGACAGACTAGAATAAAAGAAAGGAGTCAAGGAGACTGGATTGTTTTTGGAGAAAAATATAAGAGTAGGAATTGTGTTGCAAGAGAAAATAGACAGATTTGTGATTTTAGATGTAGTGTAGTTTTGAGTAAGAAGTTGGTTTTTGTTTATCTAGAGCAAAGTGGCGAATATGATTACAGGGTTGATGAGGTCTAGGATTTATGAAAAAATATGCCTTTTGCATCGCCAATGTCAATGCTGAATCCATTAAAATAGCAACTAAGGATATAGTGAAGAAAATACATGAGATCCAGTTGTTGAAGAAGGTGTCTAACAAGATTTTATACTGTGGTGACAGGAATGTGGGGAGCATTTACAATACATAATAATAATATACTAGTGAGAAGAATATTAACTATAATAATACTAATAGCTGTGATACTCTCACTGTACTGTACTGTATTAAGGTGCTTACTAAGTGTTTTGCAAACATTAAATTGTTCACTTACTTCTTTGTCACTGTGAGGTGGAATTGTTATCCCTGTTTCATAGAGGAGGTAATGGAATCTCAAAGAGATTACTTGGTTAATAAATAATAATAAATTATTTAGTCAATAACCTTATTATATGTTAAGTTTTCCGGTAGAAACTGGGTATCAGAGAGTTCATTCTATGAGAAGTTATTTGCTCAAGTCACTCTGCTAGGGAACAGTACAGCTGAGATTTAAATTTGGACATGATTGTAAATCCTAATCTGTGGAAGGAAGCAAGGAGTACATGGACGTCTACACAGACCTTTACTGTTTTCACTGTTAATTTAGAAAGTAGTTTCAACTGAAGAAAGAAAAGAAAGAGAAAAAGTGTGTATTAGGGAAAGCCACACTTTATGTGGTAGAGACAGAGATGGCATTTGAAGAATGCATTAATTCCTTTGAGGCTGCCTGTGTATAAGATGGCCACCATCACTTCCTTTACTCCCTGAGCATGCAAGCCATTCTCTCATTAAAAGGTGGAGCCATTTTTTTCACCTCCTTAAATCTGGGCCAGACCGTGACTGTTTGACCCAGTAGACGATGGTAGAAATGACGCTGTATGAATTTTGAGTTGAGGCTAAGCTTTGCAGCTTTACCACAGGTTTCCTGGAATACTTGTTGTAGGACAAGACAGCTGTTAGTCCAATTCCATGGAAATTGCCATTCTGTGAAGGAGTCCAAGTTAGCCATTAGAAATGTCTATGGAGAGAGAGATCCATCTTGCCTCCAGTTATTCTAGCCATCCAAGCCCAGGTGCCAGACATGTTAGTGAAGAAGCCTACGGATCAGACCCTCATTAGAGAAATGACAGTCTCTTCAATAAGTGGTGTTGGAAAAATTGGATGTCCACATGCAGAAGAATAAAACTAGACTTCCCACCCCTCGTCCCATACAAAAATCAGTTCAAAATGGATCAAAGACATCACTATAAGACCAGAAACAATAAAACTACTAGAAAAAAAAACATAGAGGAAATGCTTTAGGATCTTGGTTTTAGAAAATATTTTATGAAAAAAAATCTTTTTCATAAAAAGATTTATGAAAAAGTCTCAAAAGCACAGGCAACAAAAGCAAAAATAAACAATTAGGATTATCCCACACTACGAATCTCCTCCCAGCAAACAAAATAATCAACAGAATGAAAGCACAACCTGCAGAATGGGAGAAAACATTTGCAGACTATTCATTTGAAAGGCGGTTAATATGCGGAATATACAAGGAACTCCAACATCTCAACAGCAAATAAACAATGCTATTAAAAAAGTCATATCTGAAAAGACATTCATCAAAATAAGACACACAAATTACCAACAAATATAAAAAGAAATATTCTGATAATCAGGGAAATGCAAATCAAAACCACAATGAGGTATCATCTCACCCCAGTTCGGATGGCTACTATCAAAAGGACAAAAATAACAATTGCTGGTGAGAAGGTAGAGAAAAAGGAAGTCTTATACACTACTGGTGGGAACGTAAACTAGTACAGCCACTACAGAGAAGAGTACAGAGGATCCTCAAAAAACTGCAGAGAACTGCCCTGTGATTCAGCAATCTCACTATTGGGCATTTATCCAAAGAAAACGAAGTCAGAATATCGGAGACATCTTCACTCTTACGTTTACTGCAGCACTATTACGATAGTCAAAATTTAAAATCAAACTAGGACTTCAACAACAGATGAATGGATAAAGAAAATGTGATATATATAAACCATGGAATACTATTCAGCCATAAAAAGAATGAAATTCTGTCATTTGTGGCAACATGGATGGAACTGGAGGACATTATGTTAAGTGAAATAAGCCAGGAAGAGAAAGTGAAATACCACATGTTATCACTTATAAGTGAAAGCTAAAAAAAGATGTCATAGAAGTAGAAAGGACAGAGGACCCTAGAAACTGGGAAGGGGAAGGGGAGAAATGGATAGGGAATGATTTGTTAAAGGATACTAAAGTACAGTTAGACAGGAGAAATAAGTTGTAGACCACTATAGGATGGCTATAGTTAACAGTGTACATAGTTTTAAATAGCAAGAATGAGGATGTTGAATGTTCCCAACACAAATAAATGATAAATGTTTGAGATGATGAATATGCTAATTACCTTGATCTGATCACTCTACAGTATATGTACCAAAGCATCACTATGAATATCATGAATGTGTACAATTATTAATTATCAATTTAAAAAATAAACTAAAGAAGCTTTCAGATGACTCCAGCTTCAGCCGGCATCTACATGAGAAATTAGAGCAAGAATTGCCTGGCCTGTCAGCTGCTAAAATCATGAGAGAAAATAACAGATTGATGTTTTAAGCTCGTAAGTTTTGGGGCAGCAATGGCTAACTGGAACTTGCTTAAAGAGTGTCTTCATCAAATAGGAAACTCTGTCAGGAGGACCTTCAAGTATTATGAAAAAGACTTGAAATTTAGCTAATGTGTCTATATAGGAATAATTGCCTACAAGCTCATTTATTAAGCTCTTCTATGTTGTTCCATTTATTCTGTTTCATTCCCTCCATTCTATTTATTTATCTCTTCAAAGGGCATTTAACAACTGCCTATGTGCAAGGCCCAATGGGAGACACTGTGGAATCAACTTAAAATAAAATAAAATTTAATATAAATAAAATAATTGTTAAATAAAATAATTTGCCTTTCTGAGTATTAAAGTTCTTTGAAAATGTTTAAATTAGCCCTCTTAAAGAAGGGTATATTTCTTCTATAATAGATAATAATTAATCTAAATAATTTTTTAAACCTTCAGCTAGAACAAAAAATAGAATTTATAACATAATTATACATCCTCTTTATACTTTCTGGTATTTGTCTGTTTGCGCAAATATGGTTCTTAGCAAAATAATTAGTGACAGGGACACAGATTTATGTACCCAAGATACTGATTGTGGCTGTGTAATTATTTATAATTATAAACCATTGGAAATAAATTGCCCAGTAATCATGTAATTTTTAAGTTCTAAATTCTTATAATGAAATATTAGGCAGCCATTAAAGTGCCTATTTATTCTTCTGTAACTTCCACTTGTCTGAACATCCAACATTGTGCTTGATATATAAGAGACCCTTGATAAATATTTGTAGAGGTAAAGATGGAAAGAAGAAAGGGAAAAAAGGAAAAATAAAGGAAGAAAGGACAGAAGAGTTACATTTTTAGGATGAAATATTGTATAACAATTAACAAGTAAAAGAATGTTTTAAAATATGATAATTTTATTAGATGTAGATTATTTAAGTTTCTTTTTGTTATTAAATCAGAATATATCTAGGTTAACAATTTTTTCATCTAAGTTTAGAGTGGTAATAAAAATGACAGACTAGCTCCATGAATGAAGAAAATAATTCTTTCATATGATTTAATAATAAGGGTCATCATTTTTAAAAACTCAGAGTATTACAGCGTATGGACATCTAACTTTTTAAAGTGATGGTAAATCTGAAATATTTTAATGAATATATTAACATACAGATATTCTGATTAATTGGCAGTGTGATTTACCTTCTAAGAGAGATTAAATAAAATTTTAACCATAAAAAAGTAAAAATAAGATTTCCTATTATATTAGAATTTGCTTATCAATGCTTTATTTATGAAATAATTTATACATTATATTCTGAATGCTGCCTGCCATAAGCTTCTTGTTTATATTTAGGCGTGAAATACATTAAACTTTTAAGTTATTAATAGGAGTAATTCACTTCTAAATATATACAATTTATTGACTTTTTAAAATAAGGGAGAAAAAAATCTTCTAAAATGTATTTTCAGCTACTTAAGGCATCTTTGAAGATAGATTAATAAGAAAGAAATGTCTCAGCGATGACAAATGTGAGGCAGTCCAGATAATACACAAATGCCACTCATTTAGTAGAAATCTCATTAAATTTTATACTTAGTTATAATGATTTAGTGTCAAATGATCAGTAATCTGACAACTATTTTTCCCCCTCAGGGACAATGCTATTACAAAGGGTCACTAAATTAAATACTGTATTTGAAAATGGTCAATTTTGAAAAATGGGCATAGTCTGTTCATTGCTTCATGGTGAGGACTGCTGAACAAATGACACACCAAAAGCCCTGAGCAAAAGCCATGTTCTCATGGATTCACTTTAGCTTCAGTCAAGGTTGCCCCAGCATTGCACACTGATATCAGATCAACTCTTTCTGTTGATCTAATGTTCAGTTAGAAAATCTTCTCTTGAGAAGCCGTTGTCTTTTAAAGCTGAAAAGTGAATAAAATGTGTGTGTGTGTGTGTGTGTGTGTGTGTGTGTGTATCTCCTTGAATATTTAAAGCTCTTACTATAATACTGGTAACATAAAATAAGGACCTATGGTTTCTTCTAGTTTAGCAGTGTTACTGAGTCATCCAATTTTTAAATTAACTGGAATCATCCATCTAGTTCAACCATATTATTTTTCAGATGAGGAAGTAGTACTTGAAACTGGAAAATTTCTCCTCAGAAATAGAGGCAAAAAGAATCTTCTTGCTTTGAAGGTAAAATCATTAAAGCAGGAACAGGCTTTAGTCTTGACAACTGGTTGAATTTGTCAAATTATGATAAATGAATGTGTTAACAACAGAAAGTTGTGCATTGACTTCTTGTGAAATTATTGCTCATTTTTTTTGTAGACAGCAGCTAGTGGTGCCAGGCAGTAGAGCCCTTGTGGTGTGACTGTTCAGTCCTTCGTAAGGAGTGCTTCTTAGAGCCTCCTCCCAATGCTGAGATGAATTCCCCTGCCAAGCAGCTTTTCTGACTGTTTCTCACCTAGCTAACATCACATTTTCTGTGAAATTCTGAGACTTGCTGATTCCACAAATACCCCTGTTGTTATGCATTACTGTTTGCATTATAAATCTATTGTTTGTTTTCATTTTTATTTGATTTTAGGGACTTTCCTGCTTTTTTTTCCCTTTCTTCTTCTCTTTTTTTAGAGACATGGTTGCCCAGGTTGAAATGCAGTGGAAAGCCATAGCTCACTCTAGCCTTCACTTCCTGGGCTTAAGCAATCCCTCTGCCTCAGCCACCTGAGTAGCTAGGGACACAGGCACATGCCACCATGCCCAGATAATTTTTTATAGTACGGGGTCTCACTGTGTTACCCAGGCTGGTCTCAAACTCCTGGGCTCAAGCAATCCCAACCTTGGCCTCCCAAAGTGCAGGGATTACAAGTAGCAGCCACCTCATCTGGCCCCCTATTGTTTCTTCCATCTAGTAGTTTTAAGTGAAAACTTAACCTGGTGGTATTCAAAACATTAAACAGGTCTTTGTTTTAAACCATTTAAAACTAAAGTGAGAATTGTGATACCAAATATGCTTATGATTCTGTTTTATTTTTAACTCTATAAATACTGTGTGAGGACAGTCACTTCTACACACATGCAGGAATATGCTCTGGAAAAAAAGGAAGCAGGGATGACAATCAATCATGGAAGCAAAGTCCTAAACATGTCCTAATACCAAGCGAAAAGGATGTTTAGCTACTGTCTGAAAGATTAGATTAATGCAGAGAGAGAAATTCAAAAACTCAGGCCATGGTGACTAATTCTTATTTTTATCATGTAGTTTACTCATCTGCAATGAATCATCCAGTGCAAAGGACCACTTTGTGTTGACTCAATGGAAAAGGATATGTATAAATAGTAATGAGAAAACATTAAAAAAAATATTTAGCTAATAATGTGACTAGAATTTCTGCAGTACATTGGATATTAATAACCGGCAAAGCTGATGTATTCACCTTTATAATAAAGTTATAAAGAATTATGGTATACCCTTATTTAGGAAGTATGGTATTATTGATAGAATATTTATTTTTATACAAGATAATGTCTTCTGATGTATTCTTGACATCCTGGGCTGGCAAAGTCCAACTTCATATGGGATTGGGTCATTCCTTCTTTACCTACTCCTCGGATACTTTCTGACCATCATTATATCACTCATGAATTGTAGAGAGCTTTCTTACACTTGTTTACTATTTACTAATCCACTCTAAGTGACGTTTTCCTACTGTTTTCAGTTTCATGAGAATAAGCAACTCTTTGTACCAGGGGTAGCCAAGAATGGAAATGAGAAACAAACAGTTCTTCTTTACTTTTTTTCCAAAAGCAATTTTGCTTTCAATTAATTCGATAAAGCTCAACTTTAATTATCTCTGTCTATTCATCTGTTATCATCATCATCATTATCTGTCCTTCTACCCATTCCTGTATCTAAGTTATCACTTACATAACCTGATTCCTCGATATGAAACTCCTGTCCCTTACTTTGCCTATTTAACACCTATTTAGGATTCACATTCTGAATCTTTGCTCAGGTTTCACTTGGAGCAGACTTCTCTGACTTTCTTGCCTAGATAAAATTCCTGTATTACATACATTCATACTACCATGTACCTCTTATTCATACAATAGTTGAAATCACAGCAAAAACTTTCTATTTATTTGTGTGACTATTTTACTAGTAAGTAGTGGCTTTCCTCTTTAGATTTTAGGTACAAGAGGGCTGAAATTGTGCTTGTATTTTTTCTCACTATTGTATTCCCAGTGTCTAGTGCAGTGCTTGGCCTGTAACATGTTATGAAATATATTTGTAATAAATGATTGAATGAATAATTTTTATTACCTTAACAGATTAGTATAGTCGTTGACTTATTTTTCCTACATGTTTTTGCTTTTGGCCAGTAAAATCTGAAAAAATGATACATCTTTACAGAACTACAACAGTATTCTGAAACAAGACTCTAAATATAAATTAAAAATAGGATTATATTATTCTGCTTTCTCAAATTTGTTAAGTGTTACTAATTAGATAACCACCTTTCTATTCTGTTTTCCTAAACAAAAATAAGCAGACTCTTAGTAACTTTCAAACAGTGATGAGCAACAGAATTTCTGGTATGTTTTAAAAAAGAATGTAAATATTGTGAGCTGTATCCAAGAGCTACTGAATTTCAACTTCTATGACTAGAGCCCCAGGATTTGTATTTTGTACAAGATGCCCAGAAAATTTTTATGTACCCTATATTTTAAAGAAAAAACGTGATCTAAAGAGATTTGGACAAAGAGTCAGAATAATTTTATTTCAGCAATTTTCATGCAAAAGCTTTAAGAAAATGTCTGAACCTCATTAAGTCTCAGTTTCCTTGAATTATATAAAGAGAATGAATTATATAAATCAATTTTATGTCATTGTGAAAATTCCATAGGACAGTGTATGTATAAAGTACTTTCTAAGTGACAAATAGATATTTTAGCACTGATTTGGCCTCTCACTGTTCTGTAACTTTGACAATATCAGTCTCAAAATGTTTCATATTTTTTTTAACCAATGAAAACAAGAACTCACATATCATATTTGGTTTTATCAAAATACATGAGAAAATATGGGAAACTGATTCAAAAAGGAAAAAAATGTACTATCATTTGAAGATTCAATAATCTTTACCATCTGGGGAGCTTATAATTGAATAGGGGAAAATACTGAAATAATAATGACTTAATGCTCACCTATCAAGTCAAACGCATTGTGCTAAATGTTATATATTTCTCTCTAATTTTTATAGTTAATTTGCTACTGATACCCCTTTTCCAAAAATGAAAAGCTAAGTCTCAGAAAGTTCAGATAACTGACCTAAGGTGATGTCAAACAACATTCTTTAAGGGGCTCTGGGGTTTTATTCTGATTCTGATTTGCCTATTTATCTGAGTTTTAACTCCATGATATTCATTACTACATAAAACTACTTTAAATAATTCAGCAGAGACAGGACATGTAGATTTCAGAAGATTAAAAATTATGAGCAGGGACAAATAATTTTTTTATTGATTGAAAATGAACTTAGAGGTAGCTTTTCTACCTCTGCATGCTAAAGATAAAGTGGACTTTGTGGTTCACTCTCTAATATTCACTCTATATGTCTCAGTGTGGTATAAGCAATTAACCCCTCTGCCTACTCCCCATTATTTGAATGGCCTTGATTAGTCTGTATCAGTCCTGCCAATCTCATGTGCCCCTGTTAAGGACTGGTTCAGGAAGCTAGGCCTAAGCCAGTCACATCATGGCAGTCTTCCTATGATAGAGACTTGTTCAGGAGTAAGCACATTCTCTAAAATGGTATAACCAGATGGTAGGATGTATGTTTGTATGAAGTTTGGGAGAAATACACTAGTTCCTTCTCCTGTTGTATGTGAACAAGAAAGATTTAGCCTCTGTTATTCCTGGATGTCACGCTGTGATTACAATGGGAACCAGCCTTAGCATAAGGCCAAAATTGCAGATGATGGAGTGGTGAGACAAAACAAACCTGTGGGCCCTTGCATGAAAAGTTGAGCCACTATATTAACCAGTTAAAACACCTGCTTAACTTCCTGTCATGAAAACCAATGTATTTCTTTATTGTTTAAGTCAATTTGAGTTAGGCTTTATATTATCTACAAGTGACACATTCTAAAATATAAAGGATAACTGAGAAATCCTTTAGTTTACAAAGGATTAAAACTAGTAATTTTTTATATTTGCTAAGACTAGATATATTAGCATAAGTAACCTGAAGAGAAGTTCTCCAGTAATTTAATCATCCCAAATAAAATCCATTAGAATTTTAAAGTGACAAATCAACTGGGAAAACGGGCAGAATATCTGGCTGAACCAAACAGCCAGATAGGTAAACACAATATGCAGTAACATTTCTTAAATGACTGAAAATTTTCCTATTGGATAATGAAATTACCACTTTTAGTTGGGCACTTGGGACTTATTAAAGATGTACTATCATAGCAATGTATTCCTCTGACCACAAAGTTCAACAAAGTATTGGACATCAGAAAAAGAATATTACAGCAAAATTAAAACAACCTTGTTTTACAAATCAAGCTTGAATATTCTGTGTGCTTCCCACTGATACCTTCATTTAAAAAAAAAAAAAAAAGCCTGAAAAGTATTGTAGAAACTGTCATGTGAAGATAAAAATAAAAAGCTAAACTTGACAGTTTTGAAAGATGAAGCCTGAGTAGCTCCCATGAGACAGAGGTTTTCATTCAGGCCTTGTCATTCTCCAGCTAAGTGTTTTAGGAATTTGTTGTATCTCTGGGACTCAAAACATTTGTTAGCTATTGAGGCTGGATGAGTTTTTCGATGATTCCAAGAAAACAGTTGCTCTGGGCTAGTAGTTAAAGAGGAAAAAGATGACTATTTTGCTGGTAGGAAATGGGAATAAGTAAACATATATTGCAAAAGACTGAAAAATGCAAGGCAGTCTGAAGGGAAAAGAAGCAGATAGCTTAAGTTTGATCAGAGAACCAAGACTCCATAAAGGTGTAGAAAAGTTGGCTAAGAGAAGGCCTTAAACGCCACGGCAGTGAGTTTGCACCTGATTATGTAGATCGTGGAAACCAGTACATGTTTTAAACTGGAGGTGGACTGAAACATTAGGCTTAATAAAGGAAAAGGAAATAATGAGAATAAAAAACTATTCCAAAATTTCACACTTAGATAAATCGGAAGAATATTGGCAGAATAAAGGGAGAGTCTGGAGGAGGATCTCAGAAGTTTTCTTTTCGATTTAATAAAATTAATTGTTACTGAAATACATTCTGATCATACTGAAGTACAGGGGTGAGAAGATGCTAATTTGGAGACTAAAGAGAGTTCAAAGGTCAGGAATCATCATTGTGTTGACTCTATGATGGGGAATCAGTCACGAACAGAAATACTGACGCACAGAAATGAGAGTCTATGTGAAGTGAAAAACACAATTTTATTGGTGCTGAATCAATGCTGTTTCATTGATTCTGTGCCTTATGTTTGCTCATATACAGAAACAGAAGTAATTGAGTTTAAAAGTTGGCATGAGAGGTACCACGGAAGTCAGCAGTTTTGCATAGGAATTTAATTAGGTGTAGCTGGTGACCACACAAATTAAATGGAATCTATGTGACACTCAGGGCAAGGCTCCATCAATAAGAAGAAGCACCTGATGAAGTAGATTAAAGAAGGTGTCATCAGAGGTTTCATGTCCCAAGGAGGAGATCAAGGTATACGTGGTAGGGCTTCTTGGCCACAAGTTAGGGCCACTGTCATTACAAATTAGGTGAAATTATAAGGTCCTCAGCTGGTGGATATATCAACTGATAGTATGGCAACCCCCTTCTTGCACATAAAGTGTTAGTGAACACAGAAGTCTTTGGTTTGGATTTCCTAATTTCTTTGCTATACACTCCCTGTAGCCAGACTCCAGCATCTGAATCATTCTTTGCTATTTGCATTTAATTTTCAATATTTGGATCAATGTTTCCTGTGAGAGTGAGTGTATATGTGTGTGTCTGTGTGTGCATGCTTATTTGCACACTACAAAGAATAGCGTGAGGTGGAAAGTAGGATGCAGCCGTGAGAAAATTCTGAAGGACTTACAGAGGTGGGAGAGCCAAGCTTCAAAGGGAATTCCTAAAACCCCTCTCCTACCACACAATTCTCAGATACTTTATCCTTTTATTTCACTGTATCTGCTGTTCTGTCTTATTGACAAGTTATGGGACATGGCAATGTATTTAATATTAAATGCCTATGGTTATTGTTTATTCAGTTACTGCTCCATATTCTTTCCATGTTTCTTCCTTTGTCTGATTTTAAAAATTTTAATTAGTCTCTTTGGGGAAAAAGATTACAAATTCATTCATTTGTATAATTGATCTGGTTTCTATCTGTGTCCTCACCCAAATCTGATGTCAAATTGTGATCCCTAATGTTGGAGGTAGAGTCTGCTGGGGGGTGATTGGATCATGCAGGCAGTTTCTTATGGTTTAACACCATCTCCCTTGGTGCTGTCATGGCGGTAGGGAGTTCTCCTGAGATCTGGTTGTATAAGAGTCTGTAGCACCTCCCCCCTCTCTCTCTTGCTCCTGCTCTGGCCACGAGGATGTGCCTTCTTTCCTTTCGCATTCCACCATGATTGAAAGTTTCCTGCAGCCTCCTCAGCCATACTTCCTGCACAACCTGTGGAAGAGTCAGCCAATTCAACCTCTTTTCTCAGGATAAGGTAGTAAACAAGATAAAGAAGGTGCATGCCCTTACGACTTTTAAAGAGAAGAAAGTCAATGAACAAGTGGAAGATAATTTTAGATAGTAACAAATACAAAGAAGAAAAAAAAAGGTGGTAAAAATTGAATTGGGAAGAGGTGGGCAACATTTGACAAGGAGCTGAGAAATAAATAATAAGAAAGAGCCAGCCAGCCACATGAATAATATGGGCAAGAGTTTTCCAGGCAGAGAACAGCATTGGCAACATTTTTATGAGTATGGCAGTTGGAGTATAGCAAAGAAAGAGGAGAGCGGAGGAAATAATGTCAGAAAGATTGGGATTTGATGGTAACGGTAAGGAATTTGGATTTTATTCTGAGTGTGAATCAGAAGCCACTGGATAACATACGAGAGAAGTCCAAAGAAAGAAGCCATTGAAATGACAAGGCAAATATTTGATGGAAGATCTCAAAGGCTGTAGGACTATTTGGGGGAAAATCCATTTAAGTCATTAAAAGCATATGAGTAGTTTTCTTAGCAGTAAGGTTTTGTAGCAAATGTAAATTGTGATGCTCCAGTAAGCTACTTTTCAGTAGATGCTGTCAGCATGGTTTCAATGACACTGGTAGTTCCTGAGGATCCTTTGCATACTAGTCTCTTCCAGTCTTATTTGGAGCATGATTATTTTTCTATTTACATTGTAAACAAAAGCAAAAATTAAACCATCCTTTCCCCACACAAGCCTTATAAAATTGAAATTTAATGACATTGATCCTGATAAGTATAATTTGTGAATACATGATTGTCATTAGAAGACTTGAACTCTGATGCCTTCATTTTGTATGTAGCTCTGTAACTGGTTCAGACTAGTGAGTTGTGAGCCAAAATGACTGTCATTTTTGGCTGAAGTGTTTAGTTGCCAATGTAAGACTCTCTAGAGCACTATGTTTAAAGTGTTTATTTAAATAATTTTTCTTTTTCTTTTTAGAAAAAATAAACACTTCCTGGTCATTTAACACAAACTTTAGGTGAAAGGTAAATTAACAAAGATTTCCAGGCAGTAAAATAGACATAAATATTTAATGTAGTTTTACATGAGTTGAAGTTGTAGACACTTTTTATAGTCCACTATAAAAGTAATGCTGTCCGTCCATCGAAGGTGATCCTTCTGAAATGGAAAACAGATATTTTAGGGTATTTTTTTTAATGAACTGGTGAGAATAATTAAAAATAATCAACTTGTTTATTTAATACTTCAAGCAACCTAGATGCTATCCTGAAATTTATTTACTAAGCTACTATTGCATAAATACTAAGAACAGATGAGTTAAAGAAATCATGTAGGAAAAGACCATATGAAGTGCTGAAGTATGCAAGGTACCATGTTTCTACAAAGTTTTCTATAAATCCAATATTGGGTTTACTGTGTATGCCTCATTAGAATTCTGAAATGCAGACTAACATCAAGAAAATGAAGTGTGGCTATATGGACTTTTACATTTGTTCAGTCTCACTATTCACTTACTAATGATTAATAGATACACTTGTAACTTATTTTCACAAACCTATCACAGAGTAAATTTGAAATTGTTATTTCCAGTGACACAGTAGGGCAACACATTTATAAAGTCATTCTCTTTAAGACAGATGCACCCTTGACAATATATGGGTAAACTCTAAGTAGGGCATTTTAGAAAAATATTCTTCTTCTGAAGTGTAAATCTGCATTTGCTCTATTTATTTAGATTCTCTCTCATGATTTTTCTGGAAACCAACATGTTCTAAAGACATGTTTCATGATCATGGAAATAAGCCAAAGTTGACAAACATGTATCTGGGCTCATTAATTTTATATTTAACTAAATAAGCAAATCAGTAGTCCCCTAAGGACTTTAAAAAGAATGAATATTACACAGTAAGTGCTTAACTCAGGCAATGACTGACATATAGTGGAGAAAGAAGTGTCAGTGCTTTCCTGATGGCTACTAGCTTATGCTCTGAGGATTTCTGCTATACAACTGTAGGAAAAACATTTACCATAATGCAGTGTGCCATTGGAGTTCAGCACAGACTGAAAGATGACTGCTGTCGTGAAGTGACCGTGAACTTGGTACTATCCTGATGCCACCATCTTACTCATTTGGAGAAATGGAGACAGTGGGCTATTGCAGAAGCACTTAAATAGAGCAGTCCTGGGGGTTGGATAATTTGTAACAGATGTTCCATATAATGGATGGATTACAGGAAGAGTGTCTGTAATGCAGACTATCTTGTTCAGTGAGGTATGATGGATGCTGCTTATTAGCCTGACTTAACATCTGTGAGCTGAAGTTTTGAGACAAATATGTGAGCTTTGATTTACTGATTCATACAAATCAGGTGATAAAACATCTTTGCAACAGTGATTAAGTATTTCAAATGAAGTTTACTAATAACAGTTCTATTTCTTGAGTTGGTATGAAAGAAATAATGATCCAATAACCCCTGAGCAAAACATGTAATTCAAGCAGACCTGTTTTATGTCATCCTTTTTTGTGACGAATGAACATTTAAATTAACCAAATCAGAGTGCTGACAAATAAGAATGCTGATACTTTAGTATAGATAATTACCCTATGTAACTGACAAAACTTTCCTTTCCTTGAGATTTTGTATGCTTGTCCTAGAATGTTTTACGATTAAAGACAATTCTAGAATAACTTGAAAGTCATTCATACTATTTGGTTTTATTGTTTAAAAAATCTAAGTATTGCATGTGATTATTCTATTTTGCAATTATTTCCAAATCTTTTAGTGTCCTTGGTAGTGTTTAGGAAGGCTTTCTACTCTTTATTATAATTTTTGCATTGCTTTACTGTCAGGTAAACTGAAGGTTTGGTAAAGTCCTATGTAAACATTCACAGAACGCATTATTTATATTTCATAAATATTGAATACTGTGATTTAGCTCAGTTTTATAATATTTCTCATTTTATATGCTATAAAGCTGATGACTATTACATATGCATATAGTGATGATTATGACTGATATGAAAGCAGTACCCTTTAACTATGACCTCTCTATATGACCTGGTCTATATACCTTACCTAGAATAAAATATAATTTATATATTTAACTTTGTTTTACTCAATTATATCTTCTTGGTGATTTTGTTTAACTATAATTGAAGGTCTTCAGTGTTTATTTCACACATGAAAAGTTCTCCTGTACACTAAGATATCCATTACACTTTGCTCAAGGATAGATGTCAACACAATGGAATCTTTAATGATATAAATAGATGTTAATATGTGCACCCAACTTCAGGAAATCGATGTAAGATTTTATCAGCTCAGTTGACTGAATATACTGAATGGACCTAATGGTGCTTCACAGTTTATCCTAATGACAGCAAACTGACAGAAACCCCAATTATGCCAAGCCTACCTACATGCCAATCTGAGGCTTGTTCAGTGTTCAAATGCGGGAGGAGGGAGAGGTAGTCAAAATATACTCTATCACCATTAGAGTGTGTCAAATTGTAATTAAACAAGATGGACACAATCAGAATATTTGATATTTCTGTCAATAGATGATGAGCTCAGATCACCTACTGGAAAAATATAGACTATTTTCCTCCTATGAATACCATAAGGAACAGTGGTTCAGCTATTTCATCTTAAAGATAAGGGACATAGAAATTCTTCCTAGAGTTGAGAATATGAACAATATCTACCATTACTGGAAAGCAATATGCTGTTTTTAATCTAATTTCATTCTTTTACTTAAACCAGAAAATTAAATATTATTTCCCCTTCTTCATTTTTCTTCTTCTTCCTCTTCCTCCTCCTCCTCCTTTCTGCTTCTGCTGTTGCTTCGTCTTCTTCCTCTTCTTCCTCTTCTCTTTTGCCTTCTCCTCCTCCTTCTTCTTTCTTCTTGTCCTCTTTTTTTTTTTGACAAATGAGGAGATTCAGTCCAAAAGTGGTAGGATGACTTGCCTAATTGTTTAGTTAGTGCCAGGGTAAGAATAAAATCCCATCCTGGTTTATTTTTCTAATGCTGCAATGATTGGTTGGGTAAAGACATTACTTTATCAGGCATTTTAAAGAATTTGAGTCATATTTTAATTAGACTACTGAAATTCAACTAATATTTACTAAGTATCAGCAACAGACTAGGTCCACTGCTAAATGTTCTGGTAGCCCGAAAACCTTGATTCTACGTTTGCAGCAAAGATACAAGCAGACCTTTTCTCCGCTACTTTTGGCTCACCTTGAATTTATGCACATTTACTTTCTCCCATAAATAACCTGAGAATTACCCTGTATATCTCATCTTCAGAATGCCTACCCACTTTGAATCTTATGGAGGATATTTCTTTCTTAGTGAACTGCTTTTTCTAAAGCTAGGAACTATCTTTTTCCCCTGTTTTCTTGTTAGGTACCCCAGCAGATTCATAATTTTCCAAAGGTAAATTTACTGATAAACTGATTCAATAATACAGAGTAGAGACTTATGCAATCATGATAGCCAATCTTATGTGTAAAGTTCTAATAATCAGATTTTCCCCATATATACTAAGCAATAATATTTACACATTTTAGTTTTGAAAAACGAAAGAATGGAGAAGTTTATTTAAAAGATTTTTAACCAAGAACAAGTCCCCTTTTTTTCCTTCTTGGCATTAACAAACATCATCTGGTGTTCAGTTTTTTCCCCTACTTTTTCACCTCACTTGCTCTAACTCATTAGAGAGCTATTTGTCTTTGTAATTCCAAATTAAGGAGTACTTAGTGAAACGGAGACATTACCTTTGCCAGGTGTTTGGGAGGGCAAAATTCAATCTGCAGTAAAAGTCAGCAAAAGTTTCTTCCAATTAACACTAGTCCTTCCTCTGTTCAGTCTGCATGGATTTTGGATTGTTGAGGGAAGAAGCATTCCGGGAGCAGACTACACTGTATATGGTGTTATAACAAATCAAGAAAATAATTAAGAATTCAGTGTTTTGGAGCACAGGCCAAAATAAAATACAATTTGGGAATAGAGACTAGAGTGAACTTACCAATTTTACTTTTGTCTTCTGAGGAGATGTGACTTCTACTTGGAACTTGGGTTCCTTCTTGGTGACCACATTTGGGTTATCAAAAACAGGCCATAAAATGTGTATGTACCCTACAAGACTATATATTCCAGGCTTTACATGACAGCAAATTAATACTTAATATTCAAAAGGCATGCTGAAGCAGTCTAGGTGACAGTCACAGGAAACAGAATGCGTTCAGAAAAACACTTTAGATGTGCCTATAGAAAGCATACGAATACATAGGATGATTTTTACAAACTATTCAAACAAACGAATGAACAGCTACAGTATACTTTCAATATTTTGCCTAAATAATATTGATGAGTTTAAGACCATCTTTTTTTTTTTTTTTAACATTAAAGGCCACTGTGTTTTGTTTTGTTTTCATGACACTTGGTATAATTTACCCATAAGTAGGCAAAAACAACCAATATTAAAGGGCTGAAGAATGCTGGCAATGGAGATGATGGTCAGGTACTTTCTCAGGCATTTGGGAGTTTTGTTTTTGCCTCAGAATTATGACAATTGTAAAAAATTTAAAAATGAGAGCATGAGAAGAGATTACACAGAAAGAAGTCTAGCAGTGCTCAATTCTCTGGGTGGCATTTTGTCCAGAAGTTCTTCCTTCCTTTCTTTCCTTTTTTTTTTTTTTATTATACTTTAAGATCTGAGATACATGTGCAGAACGTGCAGGTTTGTTATATAGTTATACACATGCCATGGTGGTTTGCTGTACCCATCAACCCCTCATCTACCTTAGGTATTTCTCCTAATGCTATCCCTCCCCTAGTCCCCCACCCCCAGACAGGCCCCGGTGTGTGATGTTCCCTCCCTGTGTCCATGTCTTCTCATTGTTCAACTCCCACTTATGAATAAGAACATGCAGTGTTTGGTTTTCTGTTCCTGTGCTAGTTTGCTGAGAATGATGATGGTTTCCAGCCCTATTCATGTCCCTGTGAAGGACATGAGCTCATCCTTTTTTATGGCTACACAGTATTCCATGGTGCATATGTGCCACATTTTCTTTATCCAGTCTATCACTGATGGGCATTTGGGTTGGTTCCAAGTCTTTTCTATTGTGAAATTATATATGCAGTAAACATACATGTCCATGTGTCTTTATAGTAGAATGATTTATAATCCTTTGGGTATATACCCAGTAATGGGATTGCTGGGTCAAATGGTATTCCTGGTTCTGGATCCTTGAGAAATCACCACACTGTCTTCCACAATGGTTGAACTAATTTACTCTCCCACCAACAGTATAAATGTGTCCCTATTTCTCCATATCATCTCCAGTATCTGTTGTTTCCTGACTTTTTAATGATTGCCTGATTGCCATTCTAACTGGCGTGAGACTCACTGTGGCTTTGATCAGCATTCTCTAGTGACCAGCGACGATGAGCATTTCTTAATATGTTTGTTGGCCGCACACTTCTTTTGAGAAGTGACTGTTCATATCCTTCTCCCACTTTTTGATGGAGTTGTTTTTTCTTATAAATTTGTTTAAGTTCATTGCGGTTTTTGAATATTAGCCCTTTGTCAGATGGATAGATTGCCAAAATTTTCTCCAATTCTGTAGACTGCCTGTTCACTCAGATGGTAGGTTTTTTTTTTTCTTTTACTGTGCAGAAGCGCTTCAGTTTTTTTTTTTTTTTTTTTGAGACAGAGTCTTGCTCTGTTGCCAGGCGCCAGGCTGGAGTGCAGTGGCACGATCTAGGCTTACTGCAACCTCCGCCTCCTGGGCTCAAGCAATTCTCCTGCCTCAGCCTCCCGAGTAGCTGGGACTACAGGCGTGTGCCACCATGCCCAGCTAATTTTTGTATTTTTAGTAGAGACAGGGTTTCACCATGTTGGCCAGGATGGTCTCGATCTCTTGACCTCGTCATCTGCCCGCCTCAGCCTCCCAAAGTGCTGGGATTACAGGCGTGAGCCACCGCGCTCTGCTGCTCTTCAGTTTAATTAGATCCCATTTGGGCAAGGGCAAAGACCTCGTGACTAAAACACCAAAAGCAATGGCAACAAAGTTCTTCCTTTCTAGCAAAACCCAGGGCATCTAGATAAGAAGTCCTACAAGATGTTCTGAGGAAGCAGTCAGTAGAATTTAATATTTTAGATAAATGGCAAGATATGGGGGCAGAGGAAGTTCAGACTTTTCAGTAAAATCAGTGGTCATTTAGGCCAAGGTGTAACATAGAAAGTCATTACTAATACTATTTTCCCATGGTCATGTGGTCAAAGATTAGGTACTTTAGAGGATTTGCGAATGTGAGGCCTATCCTTAGAGATAAATGGTAATGATGAAGTTCTGTATTTGCAAACTAATGTAGAATATCTTCATTCTTTCTTGGGCTAGCAAATGATGACAAATTGTTAAGTTTCAGTGAGTATATCATCTTGACGAAAATTCTCTGACTCCTATACAAAGTTTGTCACTCCATTCTTTTCTTTCTTATTCCCTTTTGCCCTACTCTTTCCCTACCTCTCTCTTTGTCTTTCTTTTTTCTTTCCTTCCACAAACGTGCATTAATATTTTTCAAGGCCAGGTGCTGTGGCTCATGCCTGTAATTCCAGCACTTTGGGAGGCTGAGGTGGGTGTATCACGAGGTCAGGCGTTCAAGACCAGCCTGGCGAACATGGTAAAATCTCGTATCTACTAAAAATACAAAAATTAGCCGGCTGTGGTGGCGTTTACCTATAATCCCAGCTACTTGGGAGGCTGAGGTGGGAAACTGGCTTGAACCTGGGAGGCAGAGGTTGCAGTAAGCCGAGATTGAGCCACTGCACTCCAGCCTGGGCAACAGAGCAAGACTCCATCTCAAAATCAGAAACTAATTAGGTCTAGGGGATATCATGACAAATGAAATGGAAACCACCTGGCAGTTGACAGTGGAAGGCAGTGTAGTAATTTAAAATGCTGGTCTGCCTGGACTCTACTCACTATTCTTCTACTTGCTAGAGTGACATTCAAACAAGTTCTTAAACCTCTCTGTGACTTCATTTCCTTATCTATAAAATGAAACTAAAAATAGTACCTCTTGCATATTGTTTTTATATGATATGCTAAATAAAGTGAAATAATTCTTATAATATGGAGCCTTTGCGCAGTGCCTGACACACAGGAAGAACCTGATAAATGTTAGCTGTGTCATTAGTAATGGAGCTGATGACCGGAGAGCAAAATGTGCTGCTCATAAATGCGGAATAGCACATCTCACGTTACGTTGTAAAAAGATGTGAAAGTTGTTCATGTTTAGCTAGATCATAGCACAATGCCTCCCACATATTATGCGCTCTATAAATGTTTGATGAGTAAGTAGTAAATGAATGAATGAAGTGATAACAAGGTTAAAGTTAAATAATTTGTACAAAGTTTCACAACCAGTCAGAGCATGTGGGGATGTGACCCAGTCTCTTAAGATTCTACACTACCTTTCACACATAATTGCTTGCTTCTCTTCACCTACCATAATTTGGTTATTACATCCATCATTCCACTGAACTGGCCCTTGTGAAGGTCATCATTTACTTCCAAGTTGCTTGATTCACTGGTATATACTGGTTCGTATTTTACTTAGTTTTGACACCGTTGTCCGTTTTCTCTGTCCTGTAATTGTCTTGTCTCTTTGTCCCTGTGATTTATATTTACCTGGGTTTTCGCCTAGTAGCGCTTGATCGCTGACAACTTTATACTTCCTTTGCAAATTCCTCCTTCTCGTCAACATTAACGTTTCTCAGCATTCCATTCCAGCATTTCCCCTTCCTACTCTTCACAGGCTCTTTGTTTTGCTTTTTGTTTTTTTGAGACAAAGCCTCACTTTGTCACCCAGGGAGGAATGCAGTGGCACGATCCTGGCTCACTGCAACCTCCCCCTCCAGATTTCAAATGATTCTACTGCCTCAGCCTACTGAGTAGCTGGGACTACACATGTGTACCATCATGCCCAGATAATTTTTGTATTTTTAGTAAAGATGGGGTTTATTGTAAAGAGGTACAGGGTATCTCTTTAATTCCCACCTGACTTTAAAATGTAAATAGTGCTCAAATCTACATATCAAAGCCAATGTTTCTCTCCTAAGTTCCACAGCTACACAACTGTTTGCCTCCTGGACACTTCCCTCTGGAGAACCCTAAAAGTTACTCCCTTACTACCAATCCACTTCTCCCCACATCTTCCTGATTACATAAATGTGATTATGAATGACTATGATTGCATGATCATTCTCTACTGGGGGAACACAAAATTTATTGTCTAAACCAGAACAATTTTAAGGGTAAAAGGGCCTCATAGATGGTAGGCCCCTTTGGCATCAGTAACTACTTTGGCACTCTAAGTATAACTTGGAGCTGTCTTAGTTAACTAGAGTATACGGTGTCCCTCTGATGGGCCACTCAATTAAGCATTACAATCAGCATTCTTTGCCTTCTCTTTTTCATGTTTTCATAACCAGTGGGTCATCAAGTCCTGTAGATGTGTCTCCTTCCTGTCTGTTGAATATTACACATCCCTTCCTATATCCATTATCATTGCCTTTTATAAGACCCTTCTTATTTCTTGTCAAGATTACTGTTACTGTCCCATCTGCTTTAGTAACAAGCCACTGGTCTCAGTGTCCTCTAAAACACTCCACAATTTCCTGAATGTTCTTTTTAAAGATATATCTTATCCTGTCCCTTTTCTGCTGTGATCCTCTGAGGGGTGTGCATCACTTGTAGCCTAAGAGCTGAAGTCCTTCCCAAAGCATCGGAAAGCATTTATTCCAGTGCCGTGCCACCATGTCTCCCTCCTGCCCTCTAGAACTCCCCTGGCATGTGGTAAGCACTCACTAAACAGTGAATGAAATCAGATTTTAAAACACAAGCCCACACACCAAGAATTTATCTCCACAAACTTACACAAATGTGAATCGACAGTATTTTTATATTAGGATAGATGTATAAAAACATAGTTAAGTCTGTAGGACGAAATATAGTGAAAGACAGTTTCATCTTACAACTTATGACTCCAGCTCTGTATTAGATAACACTCAATTGATTAGAACTTTTCTCAAATTTGAAGAGTAAAATCAGAGTATTTGTTTCAAAATGGCCAAATACTCCCATCAAGAAATCTGAGAATGTCTCAATCAGTTGACAGAAATATCAGTCCCTAAAAGAGAGTCTGGCTTTTGGCCGAGAGCCAGTATTTAGTGAGGAAATAAAATACAAGAGATTTAGTTTCATTGGTTAGTTGTCTCTGTACAACGACAATTCATCTATGTGCACATTTTATGTTTGCAGATATATGTACGTGTATGCAAACTGCTCTAATCATTTGGCCAGTCAGATCACTTCAGGTAACTATTATTTCAATGAGCCAAACTATAACTGGTACAGAAAATCTGAACACCTGACTGAGCAAAAAATGTTATTTTTTTGGTCAGTTGTTAAAGAGTTCTATAGATTAGCAAGCAACCATATGAATAGTATAAGAGAAGAGAAACTAAACTGCTTTTCAGCATCTAAAAGAAATTTTATATAAGTGTCAATCACACTAGTTAATGTAGAGAAAGCCTAAGAAAAGTAAGTCATTGGTGTAACTATTTAAATAATCCCATCCAATAATAGCAGTAATAGTGATCTAGTATTTCTACAACAGTGCAGGATATTCCATTAAGAGATAGCATGAATAAAAGTAGCTTTGCTTTAAAAGGAAGGACATTTTATAGCTGCGTTTTACAGTTTTCAAAAATATTGAAAAAATAATTTTGTTAGCTGAATAAATTTTCTCTAAAATATTATTTGCAAATGTATTTACTATGAATATTAACTCGGATAAAAAAATTAGACTGAAAACATTTGTCATTGTCTTTTTGTATCCAAATACCAGCATCTTAACAAACAAACTTTATAACTACTGGCTTTCTTTTTCACTAGAGACTCTTGTGAGTCCCAATCATTAGTCTACCATGTGAAGGCTTATGCAATCTCCAAGCACGATAAGCTCTTACATATTAGATCAAAGGTGGGAAAGAAAAACTATGCCAACTCTATGCTCCAAAGGTGTTTGTGTTGAATATTTGTGCATTTTAAAGCTTGGAAACATTCAGAAATGGTCATATGTTAAAAATAGACATTTACATCAATTTAGAATCTACTTAGATCATAAGGGGTAGTGCAGTGAGAGATGTGAAGATAGGGCATATTAATGCTGCTTTAACTCTCAAATAAACTAACAGTATATTAGAAATATGCTCAAGGTTTTCACTGAGCTTTATTTTCCCATTGCATTTAGGAAAGTGATAGTACTTGAATCTTTTCCAAGGTCATAGGCAGAAAACTCTCAAACTTTTCTCTCTTGCTAGTGAGAATCACTACAAATTAGTGCTTGGACAGAATTTGGAGATAGTTAATCAAAGGTTCCTAAATTAGTTTCCATCCAGGTAAAAACTGTTGTCTTCAGGTTACTTTCAACTTGTTGAAACAAACAAACCAATAATACTTTACAACCAGCTGAAAGGTAAGTTAGCTTTGATGTTGGCTGGAATTAAATTATAGCGTTCGGTAGCATTATCCATCTTATGATGATAGAGGCTTTGGATGGAATTAAAATAGAAATTATAAATTAGTGGTTACTTCAACACAATGAACAATATCTTTTAAAACATGACTCATGGGGTAAAATAATGAAAGATTTGTGTGTGTGTGTGTGTGTGTAAAAAGCTAATAAACCACTGATGTAGGCTCTGATATTCGAATTTTATAGATGAAAAAACTTTATACTACTTTGTTGAGATTTGCCCCCTCTGTTTGCTAATGTGCTTTTATTTCTGTAGACGAATATATAATTAATTAGGTAGGGAGGGCTATCTTCCTGGGTGTGTGAGCTGTGCAGTTCAAGATCTGCGAACTTTCAAGTTCAGGGCCCTGTGCTTATATTAATGCCTTTCCATCACTGTTTTGAAATTATTAATAATTTTGAACAAGGGATCCTGTGTTTTCACTTGGCACTGGTCTTCACAGCTTACGTATCCAGCCCCATAGTTCTGCTTATGCTTTATACTAGTCTCGCACTATTTCTTCTATGAGACAGAGAACGTACCCAGGGGAACTTGCGTGGTACGCCCCACCCTAATTCCAAAGGCGCCTCACATTGGAGGACTAGTAGATGAAGAACCGGCTGAGGGTTGAGACCTCAGCTTCCTCATCTCTGTACTCTGAGTGCTGACTTCACTGCCTGACACAGAGCAGGTGCTGAATGAATAGGTGGGCGAACAAATGAATAGCAAAGTATAAGCAAATACCTATAGACTTGTTTTATTGGCAAAACACTCAAAATTTTAATGATTTTAGTTTTGCAGGGAGAAGTGGCTGCGTTGGGAGAGAGTAAAGTTAGATATTCAAGGAAAAAATAATTATTGGAAAGAATAAAAGGAACTGAATTGCCTGGACAGATAAAAAAAAAAGTTCAATTGAAAGGCAGGTTGAAATCTGTGTTAGGAATAAGAAGTGATAGGATCAGGTTCAAGGTGGATGGTTAAAAGTAGTTAGATGTCTCCGAACAAGTGACACCCTGAGCTGAATGTATTCGTTACAATTTCAATTATTAATAAATACACTTTGGATTCATCTTGTAAGTTGTTATTCAGGAAGTGAAAATTGTTGTGCAAGGTTGAGGAAAGGCTGTGTATTCAGAAGGACTCAAGAGATCATTGATTATTCTTTGACTATTCCCAGAGTTTCTTGACCTACTGTTTTACATTAAGAAGCAGAGTAATACCAATAGAGAAGCTGCATGAGAAAGTGAATTTTTATTACTTCCTCTGCCTCTGGGCAGCATAGAAAGATCATGCTGTCACTCTTAGTTACCCTAGCTTAGCTAAACACATCTTATTCTTTAAACAGTTTTTAACCCTTATAATTACTTAGGAAAACATATTTCTAACATTAATTTCAGTAAAATAAAATAACGAAAACCTAGTATTTCTCCAGAGTCTTTATTTTATGTTCGATCACTTCTGATATTGTTTGGGAATATCACTTCCTTGTAATTTGTATATACTCCTCAGTGAGATTCTCTCTTACACATCTACCTTCTTTTCCCTAATAGCATGATGGAGTTCTGCTCATCTTTAAAAAGGTTCCCTATAGCAGTATTTAGTCTTGCTTTCTCTATTGGTACAGCACACTTAAGTGACTAAAATTGTGCACAGATGTCCAGGTGTGGCTTTAATTTCCTTTTATCTTTCAGCAAAATAATTTTTTCTAACATATTCATTACTTCTATTACGGTTTTCCAGATTATACATGGTGCTGTGATAATGCTGGTTCAATGAATATTAAATTTGGGAGAGCAAGTGACTTTATGCTTTAGGTAATTATTTATGGAAAATGCAATCTTTGGAGAAAGGGGATCATGGTGGAATAGAGGTGAATAATAGCAGTGACATTCAAAAGTAAAATGAGGCAAAAGTGCAATCAAGCATTTGAGGAAAAGAGCCCCTAAAGTAGTGAATGGGGAGAGTATCAGAAAGCATTGCTACTCAGAAACACCCAGATTCTAAACAGGCATTGATGAGGCCATGTGGCTATACACCTGCTTTTCAATTTAGTGTTCTTGTGCGGCAAGGTTGAAGAATTGCAGGATTTGGTAAAATGCACAAAAGAATTTTATAGACTATCTCTCATGCGATAAAAGACAATAAAAAAGTTGCTCCCATCCATCAAAGAGAACATAGATTTTTTTCCCTCCAATTTCCACTGAAATAGAATCATAAGAACATAATCCTTGCCACCCAAGCACATTCCTTGTGATGAAGACATTCGGCAAAGTGAACTGCTCAGCCAATCTACTTTTAGTATTCTACTAAAAGATGAATGGGGAAATTGTTTTTACTATTCCCATCTTTCTGGGACACACATTTGAATAATTATGCTTTAAGTATTCTGCTGCCAGAATGGTAGCCATCATCAGAAAAGCTCAATCTAGAATGCTCAGCGTTGGTCCTGAGGCATATACTATTAGAATACCATGAGTTTATAGACCGACAAATGGAGGAGTTTGAGAAAGGAGACTAGCAGAGTACAACTATTTTGAATTTTATTTCACAAGCCAACATTAAAAACAGCAATATTCAAACATCGAAGCTTGTTCAATTTACCAGGAGCTGTAAACTTACAAAAAAAAAAATTTAAAGAGAACCAGAACTCTTAGTTCAGTGTTTAAATCTGTCTAAGACTCACTAGGCAGAAGAGGCAAGACATTTTTACTAATTTTAGAAGAGTAATGCAAATATATAATAGAAAAGTGGTGACTTGATCAAACTCACTTCAAGTGAAAGCTTGAGCTGAATGTTACATGAATATTCAGGCAATAGCAACCTGTTTGAAATTGCTGTTGGGTATAATCCCAAAATTTATGCAGTTTTTCATCTCCTAGGCATAAAGCCAAAGGGTAAAAGAGCAGAACATGAAAGCTGAACCTGAATTATATTCTAAACCCTGTTGAGTTTAATTTTACTTACAAAGCAGAATGTTAGTTTGCCACTTAAATTTGCCCCCATAGTCCTGTAAAAATACCTTGTTTCTTATCAGTCTCTAAATTGTGATATTCATTTGGAAAGCTCCAATTTTAGAAGCCTCATTCCAAATTACTAGGCAAGTGCACACAATAAATATACATAATCTAAAACAGATCAGAGCAAGAGGAGAAAGCAATTTTCTATGAATTTGAGTGTAGGGTTTGCATTTCCGTGAGCCTTGTAACTTCAGAAGGCACAAAGAGAAATTTTTAGCTAAATGGAATAGAATGTATTGAAAGGATGAATACTTTAAAAAGTTGGTGTTTTATAATAAGGTAACACAGATACATATTCTAGATATAAATTTGAAAAAAAGATCAAATAGCCTTCTGAAGAGAAACACACAAAAATGAACAAACTGCTGATCACCCAGATGTCACACTTCTTTAAAAATAACATTTTACTTGAACCAGTGATGGATGCACTACCGAAATCCATATGCATTTGGTGATATATATAACTAAAACATGGTGATATATGTAACTAAGAGATGATGAAGCTCACCTATGCCTTAAGTTTACTGTTCAAGACTTTTATAATAATGAATTCTGAATATTTAAAGAGTCCAGCTGAATAAAAGACCAGTTAATGTAAAATATAATTTCTCGCTATAGATGAGAATGTTTTTATCTGTACAGACCGTACAAGTGGTCTAAGCATGCAATACTCATACTTCTCAAAATATAACTGTATAAGATGAAAAATGAAGAGGCACTTGGTGGGATTCTGGTAATGATCTAGTTTTTGCTTTGAATGGTAGTTATATGGTGTGTTCACTTTGTCATTATTCATTGAGTTATACATCTGTATGCCTAAGATTGGTGAAAATGTAGAAATATTGTACTTCAAAAAAAAGCTAAAAGAAAAGGAAAGAAGGAGGAAAGGAAAGGAGGGAAGAAAGGGAGGGAAGAAGGAAGAAAAAGAGAAGGAAGGAAAAAAATGAAAGAAGGGAGGAAGAAAATGCATGCTGTGATCTCTATTTCCCATGTTGTGGAATGCTGTGCTAAAGGAAATGGGTGCTCTAATCATTTGCTTAAGAAGATGTAGCTTCCTAGAGTTGCAGGATTTGGTGTCCTGGTTCATAATTAGAAACCACTTAACTGTCATTTTTGCACAGAGAAGTTGTGTGTTGACATTTTCAGACTTAAAATAAAAAATCATTGTCACTTAACAATTGCGAATGTCACCATCTTACACATGCAGTTTTTCTGTTTTTGGAAGCCCAACTTAGAAGTAGTGAAAGGGAAAAAAAATGCCTGGGGGTTTCACCAGCTTTGCATTTGAAAAACACATATATACACAAACAAATTTTATCTCTGTAGTCCAAGTGTTTTAGTAGCTCAACTTGTTTAGATTGTCTGCTTGGCATTAGTTTAAACACTTAGTGACCACTTATTACTAAAGGTGTTTTGTACTCTGAAGTCAGTTCTGTGGTTTTCGTCTGTTACTAAGGAGCATTTTTTCCATGTAATTTTTTCAAAGGCAAAATGTTAAGCAAAAATAACATATATTGTAAAATTGAAAGTAAGATGCACAGTACTGATGTGCTCAAAGTCCATGCATTTAAATTCCTTTGTATGATAATTTATGGTGATCATGTCTTCAGACTGCACTATTAGCATACTCACCCCTAACAAGAAGTTCTGCCTCATCTGACACACTGTCTGCTGTGGTCTGTACCCTGCAGCCATATCTCCCAGCATGCATCAGAAGGATGTTCCTGATCATTAAATCTGCAGAGGATGCTTGCTGAAAGAGGGATGAAGTGCCAGTTTAAAATGTTGCAAATCTGCCTAGTTCAAGGTGGTTTAAGGGGGAACTTTGCATATTCAGTAAAAGGGCCCATTTTTGGCCTTACAGTTTATCTAACAACAATTCAGAAATCATAATAAATGGATTGAACATTTAATATTGCATATAATGATTTAGCAGCTAAGATATTTGAGAAATATTTAAATATGCACGAACTCGTATCTTTAAAAGTATAGGAGAAATAATCAGTGAGCAAAACTGTTGCTTTGCTATTCAGAGACAGGTGTATTTTATGGCAAGAAAATCGTATTGAAAGGAACAGCAACTTGTGGGAAATGAATTATGAAAAGATAGCAATCAAAATATTATCTCATGTGACTTTATTGATGGTTCTTTTCCTAAGAACACTGTAGGCAACAGGATGAGGCAGTGCTCAGCTGAAAGACTGCTGGTCCCAAAGCCATGTGTCTTTACTTAACAAAGATGTATTCCTCCCATAACCACTACCATCAGGGAGCAGGGTCAGCCTGAATAGTTGTTAATCAGTGTAGTTACAAAACACAAAGGAAGCTCCAAATACCAGATTCTTGTTGGGGGCAAGATGATTAGAACATAGTTGAAGAAAAACTGCAGTTAGGGAGATCAATGAGTACCAGGGAGGATACTTTCAGATATTTTAGTTCTTGGGATAGGTGATGTTCTTACATTTTCAAATGGCTGGTACAAACCTTCCATTAATTCATGTTGTCTTTAATTTACTCTATCAGGAAAGATAGATTTCTTTTATCGTGATCATGTAAGGATCTGGTTGATATTTACAATAACTCAGGAGGTTTTTATCTTTTTGGGTAGTGATGTAGCAAAACTCCAATATTCCCTTCAGTTTCCATTTTGCGATCAAACAACGATTGGAATAAGATCAGATGCATGCTGCTTGAAATGGCATCATCAAAGAACTCAAAATATTTCTCTAACAATAATTGAGCACATGAAATAACAGGTAATGAAAGTCATAGAGAGGCATCACAGATTACAGACCTTTAAAAAGTGATGTGTTTGTTCTTAGTAGGCAGTATCATAGTTATTTGAGACTTTAGTTGTTTGTCTTTATTTTGAGATAGACCAATGGGTTTTATGAAAATCATAAAAATAAGACTAATTTCCAGATACCTTTTGAATTATCTTTTTTGCTTAGCATTCATTGTGAACTTTTTGCTCAAATTGTATATGTTTATTTCAATGAATTACTATACTATATACTATGTTTTAGATCATTTATTTCTGGTATTTAATTTCGGTTTTGTTTTTCTTTTTGCCTTCCTGTTAATCTTATAATCTCAACTTCTGAGGGTAATGAAGTTTTCTCTCATGAAATAATTGTTAAGACATGGTCTGGTTTAGCCATTTACAAGGAAATGCTTCATAGCGAGAATGCATTAACATGTCATAATAATTATTTCAAGGAATGTGATATTTGTCTAGTAAATGTCCTACACTGCTAGTATCTTTGGGATAAATTGCTACTTTTAAATCCTAACTGAATTCATTTTCTCATCTTCACTAGACTAAGTGCTTACTTCTCTCAAATCAGAAAAAGCAACTTTAAAACCTTTGATTTTTTTAATGGGGAAATAAAAGCAAACTCTAAACCATTAATAAACCATAATTTAGTTTCAAATCAATATAATTTAATACTGTATGAATGAGCTTCTTTATTTTGCCACTAAGGGTGAGATGAGCCCACTTGAGCTTCTTTCTCTCTGGATTTCTTAGGTTTTTAACAGGGTACTCAATTCAATTTCAGGAATCATTGTGTACCCCACTGGCCCAGAACAGGTCCTGTGTCTAAAAGTAAATCTAAAGTGAGGCCCCAGAAAATCAGGGAGGATTTGGTTTTTTTCCCTAGAGCGCTATCTAAAACACAGTGCCTTTCATTGTTGATATTATTTGTTGTATTTTTTTTTTATTTGCTTGCTTGTTTTTCTTAATACCACAAACCATACTGGTGGCAGTTTTAACACCAGAAAAGTACTGACTATAGGTGATTTTTCAGGCTCGCATTCCTGTCATTAATAACTGATAGTCTCATTTTCCAGACTTTTGTCTTCCCACATAATTTATTTCTTTATGTCCTGGACAAAATTCCTCAAACCTTTTTCTTTCCATGGAATTACAGTGAAAAATAAGTTTAATGGGATGAAGAAGAGATTTCGTTAAAATCCCATAAAGATCCAGGGAATGCAGGAGGTGAGGTGTAGATTATCTTTGTATTTTGTCCTTTACTTGGTTCCTGCAATTAATATGTGCAGCGCTCTATAAACTGGCCAGAGCTCCATCACCATCTATCAGAAACAGGAAGTCTACAGCCCGTGGCATATCTATCAATATCAAGACCGTCTGAGGAGTTAAAATCATCTCATTTCAGGCCCAGTTCTTCTCTTTTAGATTGTATCTGCATCATGTTTTTAACATCCTAAACAGGAAAGATTAAAAGTTAAAATGAATGGATTGTGAACACTAAACCTAAGTTACCCTTTCAGTAGATTTACTGATCTTTCAAGAGAAGTAATGATAGGAATTCATGCGGGAGCCCATTATACTAAATCTCAGCCCCCAGTGTGCAGTTCCTGAGAGAGACCTTCTGCAATTTAGTGCACTTTTAATGAAATGGTTACTTAAAGCAGATGCTTGCTTTCTTAAACTTAAACCTCATTTTCACTTTTTGTCTCTTAGGAATTACTCTCTTTTTTCTTGCTTTCTTTGACACTTGCTTTATTTTTTTTTTTTTCTGCTTTCGTTGACTTTTTGAACAAATCAGGCTACTTGTTGCTTCAAATGAATTTTGCTGTAACCAGTGCTTAACACAATGCTCCAAACCTTGCACAGTACCTGCCACATAGTGGGAACTTACTAAATATTTGTTGAATGAATAAATAAATGAAGGATTTTTTAAAAACAGGATGTATGTTCACTCTCTGTGAGAACAGTAACATGGCTATGTCATTAACATATCTTGGTCACATAGTTTCATTAGAGCAACTGCTAGATTACTATGACTTTTTTTTTAGGTCACTTTTGTTTTTATTGCATTTTAGGTTTTGAGGTACATGTGAAGAACATGCAAGATTGTTGCATAGGTACACACATAGCAGTGTGATTTGCTGCTTTCCTCCCCTTTACCTATATCTGGCGTTTCTCCCCATGCTATCTCTCCCCAACTCCCCACCCCCCGCTGTCCCTCCCCTAATTCCCCCCAACAGACCCCAGTGTGTAGTGCTCCCCTCCCTGTGTCCATGTGTTCTCATTGTTCAACACCTGCCTATGAGTGAGAACATGCGGTGTTTGATTTTGTGTTCTGTGTCAGTTTGCTGAGAATGATGGTTTCCAGGTTCATCCATGTCCCTACAAAGGACGCGAACTCATCGTTTTTGATGGCTGCATAATATTCCATGGTGTATATGTGCCACATTTTCCCTGTACTGTGACATTTATTAATGACTGACGTAAAACAGGAAAATGCTGTCTTTCCACCCAAGTCCCATTCTTTTTTAGCTCTCACTTTGACTAAGTGTCCTGCTCATCCAACCTAAGACTGCCAATTATATTCCTAGACAATGAAAGCTCATTTAGCATTATTGTTCAGAGTGTCTGCTGGCTCTTGTTGCCTTTAGGATACAGTTCAACCTTCTTATTTTGACATAGAGAGCTCTTTAGAACGATTCTACCTCCTGCAACTTAATTCTGTTGTTCTACAACATCAGCCTCACATTTACCCACACTTAGGCATACTTCCCACAGCCTGTTGCATAGCTTTTCTGTTCTGTTGCAGATGCTCCTTCTTTTTTCTTTTCCTGGAAATATTCTTGCCATCTCCTTGGTAAGGTTTTTCTGGACTCTCTCTCCCTAGGCTTTCTTAGTGTTGCCTCTTTTATGCTCCAGTGTCACTTTGCTCGTGTCTCTGAACTAGCACTGGCCATTCATGGATGTCTCCCCCAAGGTCCACTGTGGACATTCCCAGAGCCGAGTTAGCACTAGTGCAGCAAGCTAGTGAATGCATGGAGGCTTGTTTCTTTTCTTGTGTGTGGCTGACAATACCCCTGGCCCTCCTGCCCCTTTTCCTCTCTAGTCAGATAGAAAGGAAAATAGGAAAAGACTATGGAGAAAGACAGTGGAAAAAAACACCTAAAGAGTATATGTAGGTTCTAGAATGACAGAATTGTGTGAATCCCTGCTCTACCACTTATTAGATATTCACTCTGGTTAAATTATTCTATTGCTCAGAGCTTCTCTGAGTTTCAATGTGATAATGTGAGTAAAGCCCATAGCAGTGTGTCTGGCATATAGTAAGTGTCTGATAAAATTTATCTGTTGAAGGGCACTATAATTGCACTCTTAGCCAAGAGGAATAGTTCTTTAATTGGTATTCACTCCCTTACCAAACTGGATATCAATATTTTCCTTAGCTAGAGTAAGCTTTTTGATAAGTACTTAGCTTTATTTTAGATATAAATATTCTTCATGTCCCTTCTTGCTTATAGTATACTATAGAAAATATAATATAAAATATAAAAATATTTTATAAATATATATAAAATATATATATAAAAATAATATATATATAATAAATATATATAAATATATAATATAAAATATAAAATATATAATATAAAATATAAATAGAAAAGCATTTAACTGAGAAGAAGAACTGAATTCCAGCCTTGGTTTAGTAACTTCCTGGCCCTGGGACTCTGGTTAAGTCATCTTATTGGGATAATAACACCTTCACTGTCTCCCTCATAATGTATTGAGGGGAATCAAAGGATGTACATACATGAACTATTAGGAAGTGCTTCAAAAGTATAAATACTCTTAAAGCTTTTTTTTCCAAAGATTATAGCATGTTGCTGCAAGCACAGTAAGCAGCTGAGAATGTATCGGGAAGAAACCAGCTGATCAACAAGGTAACTTAATGTGGTGTTCTTGTAAATAGTGAACTTGTGCTGAATGACCTAGTCAGAAGGCTGCTGGGTATGGTAATTTCTGTTCCCTCATTTAGGGTTTATTTAACTTTCTGAAGAGGCTCATCACAAGGCATCTCTAGCATGCCTAGCCCCAAGAAAACTACCCATCAACCATTCTTCTTGGTAAGGCAAAGTAATATGGCATATCAAATCTATGAGACGTAGTTTTCTAAATCTTATCTAGCATAAAAAATTGGGTATCAGCCATGAGACACAGATTTTTAGATAAGTTTAAAGTTGTTGACAGAAAACCTTAGAGAGTTAAAAGATTTTCCTAGTAACAGTATTTCTTTTTCCAAGAGGATAATTTGTTTAAAGTACCCTCCTATGATAAGGACATAAAATACATAGACATTCTTTTTCTATTTGTTTTTTCTTTACTACTCATAGAATAGGGTTTAAAGATAATATAAGTTTTAATATTGTTTTTAGAAAATAGCTGATATTTAACTTGCATGCTTAAATAATTGAACATATTATCAGAAGTAAAATTATTAATCACTACTAGTGAAGAAAATAGTCAAAATACTATTTGACAAAACATTTATGTCTATTATGGTGATGTGTTAAACATAACCAGAAACACACTGAAGACTCAGAATGGGTAAACAGGACTCTAACATCAAAAGACAGGGATATTGATATTTACTTTTCAATCCATATTCTAATAATTTAAGTAATGAGAAAAATGCAGAAACAGTTCTACTTGGTGACATAGGTTAAAGAGGAGAAACAATTGTCTTTTCCCTAGTGGCAAGGTAAATGGGAAGTTCTTTATCTGGGATGAACATGAGTAATGCAAAAGGGCTGGTAGAATTTCTGTATTAATCTAGGGCTTCTAAAGTAAAGAGAGGGCTGAAATAGATAAGATCACATAATTTATCAGTCTCATGCTTTCCTGGGCTGACTTGTAGCTCCATTCGGTCTGTTGGCAACAGTTCGTGTTCCCTGACTATGAGACTGTTTGACTCATCTCCCTTTATTGTTTATTCGGTATATTACTAACTACAAAAGCATTTATTTCTGCTGTGCTAAGATCTGTGGACACAGGCACAGAATCTGTACTCAGGGGGTTTCCTGTCTAATCCAGCTTCGACAGAAGAAACATTGGCAGAGAGTGTGGATCAGCTTTCCTCTTGCATCTGAGCTTTGAAGAGAGGTGGGGAGAGATGGATCTATTATTTCATAGCACAGTACTCAGGCTGAGTCCAGAGAAAAAGATTTTCTCTTTTTGTGTGTCTTATGTAGTTTTAGCAATCACTATATGAGCACTGACTCCTAAATTTAGATTTTTAAAATAGCGCCTTTGTGATCACTTCTCTGTTCTTCATGCTTATCTATCTGCTATGCCATTGCTAAGTTAATCCTTTAAAAGTGATTTTATTTACCATCTCAAAAATTGTCACTGATTCCTTATTGCCTACAAGATGATCCACCTTCTTAATCTTGCATATAAAGCTAGATTCACTATGGTGGAAAATATTCTCTGAACCTTCCTTCAAGTAGTTCCACAGTGATCCGCCAAAATCTACAAATTATATTTCACGTTAAGACCTTGTTCAAGTCTTATCTCTTTCAGAAAGGTTTCACAGACCACCAGGACTGGCTACATAATTTGTGGGGCCCTGTGCATAAGAAAATGCAGATTTCTTTGTTTAAAAAAATTTAGACTTCAAAATGGTAACAGCCAAGCACTACACCAAGCATGAGACCCTTCTCAATATGGAGCCCAGTGCACTACGTGCCCATGAGGTTGGTCCTGCTGACCCCTCCAATTCACATTGATATTACCTGTCGTCTTCTGAAACATTAGCACATTTTAGGAAACATTGCTCTCTGAGACAAGCATCGAGGAGCTGGCATGCATCTCTTTGCAAATTGTAAAACACTTATCCTTTTACTTTAATGTTTATACCTTCTTTTTTATTGACTTGAAGTCTTTTGCTCAGTGTATGCTGGTATGTAAATAAAGAAATAGAATACATCTTCTTAAGGCTTGTGTTAGAAACTACAGTGACATACGTTACATTTTATACTCAGTGTTTGGTGTAAACCTATCCAGACGTTGGTATATTTGTGTGTTATTTTCTCCAAACATTCTTTCTACTTTTTTCTTGCACCTCCAGTGGAAACACAAAGCTCACTGATGCGTATCATTAGATTCAACCTGTTCACCTTATGCTGGTTTGTTAATGACAAAGGAAAGAGGACACTATCTCAATTGAAAGAATGGAGGTGGGGGCACTCCTCTAAACTTCACAGTCCTAGAGCTAGAAGGGACCATGTGGGGACTCTCAACCTCACTTTTAAATTGGCAATTTTGTAAGTGCAATGGCAAACCAGTTTAAGAGAATTCCAGGCAGGAGTAGTATTTAAACTTACATCATTAAAGTTACAAGAAATTCCTCTCTAGTGTTTGTATGATGGATCAACTTTCTCTTGGAATCTCCTCAGTAATAACATCTTCTAAGCTGAATAACACCTGGTCTATAGGTTGGCTCAATGAGGCAATACTGGTAGGTAAGAAGATTTTAGCAGTCCTGACAGACAATACACATTTTTGCTTGCAGTGAATTATCCCATTGTCTAGTAATAGAATAATCTCACTATCTATCTTTCACTAAGTCTATGCTCCAAAAATACCTCACACTGAAGTTACACAAAGGTGACAGAACCAGTCAGAAAAATTTTGTTCATTTATGCATCAGCTTGTGCTTTATAAATAGCTAGTAATGATATGATCACCAGGAAAGGTCTAGAATTATAACATTCTACAGTAGCTATACATTTTATATTATGGATGCTTATTGCACATGCACAGTTATGTAATTATTTATTTAACAAGAACTTGGTAGAATATCATTTTGTGTAGACAGAAAATCATAAATATGTGACACCTTTGAAACTATGCCTTTCTTTATCATAGCAAGCACGGCTGGGCTGTGACCCACCCAATAGATTCTTCTTAACATAGTGAGTGGTATAAAAGAAAAGATGAATTATGGTGTTAAGAAACTCACAACACAGTGTTAGAGGTAACAGCCAACTGTAATGTGATGTGTTTTGTTAAAATAGGTAATAGTACAAAAAGACATTGCAGAAAAAACAGAAAAAAAGAATTTAGTGTGGAAAGATAAAGAAATTACGTAGCCTAACCAATTTCCATAGTAGTTGAGAAAACTGGAGGCTGACGAGTCTAGGTAATTTCTCCATTGGCAAGTTAAGTGTGGAGGCAGGAGAAAAGCTCTGGGCATCTGAGTTTTGATCGGGTATTCTTTCCATTCTACTGTGCCCTCGAGGGAACCACTCCTCGTTCTGCTTGAACCTGAAGGTAATTTCATTCACTAGTACTAGTTAAATCAAATTTGGCAAGTATACTAATACAAAATGGCCTCATTGAGTAGTAATGAAATTAGTTATTTAAATGAACCATAGGATTATTTGGAAAGCTCATGCTTTTATGACTGCTTTTCATCAACTGCATCTAGACATAAAATACTGCATATCCCTATGAAATGTCAGCATCGCCTTCCTGATAACACCCAAGACCCATTTAGCTCATTTGCTCATGCCATCATTTACTTTTATTGTGACATTTATCTGGTATCAAGAAAATTTTCAATATGTGACCCACAACTGACAGGTCCTCATTTAGTCATGTACAATTTATAATAACATAGCTTTAGTGGAAAAAGAGTTGGCCAAATTTTATTTCCTAACCAAAGTGCGTAATTTAGATGAACTGATATTTTACTGATATATTAGTTTTTTGATTCCAATTTAGAGATTGTCTTGTCATATTTTTAATTTATCTTTTAAGGTTAACATTATTTTGTTAGACTGGCTTCCAGGATAAATTACAATTTATTCTCCTACCGTTTTTACATTGCAGAATAGTCAGTGTCTTCACACAAATCTTGTCTCTTCCTGGCTGTGTGGAAGAATACGCAGATACCTGCCTGTCGGTTTTCTAACTCCTCCTTGAAATCAGTAGAGGCCAAGCAGGGAGAATATGAGTAGCTCTGTCTCATTCATCAGTTAAAATTAGTATTGACCTGGTATTGTCAAAAATCCAAAGTCTTGGGATTGTAGTAGACCACTGTGTGTCACTGATTTTTGTATGGAACTCTAAGAATTAGCCTGGAATGAGGCCAGTTTGTGTACCTCCTTTGTGGTTTGGTCTCACAGATACAGGCAATTTCTTTTTTACCTTAGAACTCCGGCCTCATAGGAGAGGGAGGCTGATGCTAAGTCCCATAAAACGAGAAGACCTCTACCTGTTTTTTATACTTCCATTTGTTTCCTCCTCTCATTGATTAATGACCCCATTTGTGTATTATTTTGCCTATTATTCCTTCCAGGGCATTGATTCTGCCCCTGCCCTGTAATCCACAACCTCTCTCTAGAGTACAATAGATGCCAATAATCGGAATGGAATGTCAATGCTCCATGTGAATTACATTTAATATCCCCAACTTCTTTTCCCTTCTGCTTGCTCATACTTATTCTTTCTTATTACTTACTCTTTCCCCTTTCCAGTGTAGTGACTAAGCACACGCACTATGGAGTATTTAAAATTTATCTCGAGAGCCAATGGTGAGATGTACTCTATTTTATTATGGCTGAACATGACAGTATGTATAATGAATCATTCACAATCTGTTTTACACTGCATTCGTTGCTGTGTTTCATGGTAACATTACTTGTATGCAGGGTTGTACAAAGAATCTGTTAGGCCTAGGATTTAACTACTTGTCCACTGAGGTAGACTTAGAATGTCCACATATACTTTGCCATTTGGCTTACTGGGAAGTGTACTCTAATTTCCTACTCCTTGAATCTGGACTGGCCTTCGTAACTTTTTCTGCCAATGTTACGTGGCAAAAGTGAGGTACTGAAAATCCTGTGGCTAGATCATAAAAAGACTTGAAATTTCTTTCTGAGCCCGTTGGGACATTTATTCTGGGGAATATAAGAAAAATTGTACTATATTGAGGCTGTCATGATGTGAAAAAGGCCACATTGGCTAGGTGGGAGATTGCTTAGATAAAGAGAGAAGGCCAGACATTTCCAGTTACTTTAACCATTCTAGTCTAGCTACACTTGTGAGTAACAAAAATCACATCGAGGATTCTAGTCCTGGCAGAAGCATTAGGGAGAAGATCTGAGAAATCTATCCACTATTCAGAACTGAGGCTCCTGGCTTATAGCACCATTGAGCCATCCCAGCCATCCATCTCCAGCCATTTGCCTACCACAGCTGAAGGCTCAGCAACTGTGAAGCAGATTCAAGCCATTCTTGCTGTTATCTGCCTGATTTACTCACTCACAAAATGGTGAGCAGAGTAAAATGGTTGTAGTTTTATGCCACTAAGTTTTGGAGTACTTGTACAGCAGAGAATAACCATAAAATAACGTGGTACCTAGAGGTGGGGTACTGCTGTTAACTAAAGCCAAAACACTTACATTGGCTTTGGAGTTAGGTGTGCAAAGGTTGGAAGGGTCACGAAGACACTACTAGTGAAAGCTGGAAGGGTCTCTAGGAGACTCTTGTTCAGGGCATGAAGGACAGTGAGGACATTGGTATTCATGGTTGAAGAAAAAGTGACCTTCCATGTAGTATTGAAAAGTTTGGCAATATTGTCACCTGAGGCCATGTGGCAACACGTTAGTTATCATGAATGAACTTTGGCTTTGTATAATGAGATTTTCAGGAACAAGACTGATGGTGCCAACTGGTCTATTTTAACTGTGGATTTAGGGAGATGAGTTATAAAAAGAGAATTGCTCATTGTTCAAGCAGAAATGTAACAGTGAAAAGAAGGCCTAGCGTGACTAGCTCCATTTTGCTCCTAATGCCTCTACCCTGCAGGGATATATTGTAGGTTAACTGCTTTTGCTTATATCTGAATGTAGGGCAAGCTTCCTTTGGGAGGAATTTAGTTCATAGTTTATCTTTAAAGCAAGGATGATTAACAATCTCTTCCCAAAACTAACCCCACAGAAATATAGAGGGTGTACACAAAAGTAATATCGTTATGTTAACTATTTATGGGAGCATTGTGACCTGAAAGACAAAGAAGTCTCACAACCACTACCCCCCACCTCCACCCCCAACACCTGGGACCCTCACTGACACCCAGGTGTCTGTGATCATCGGCCACCTCTTTATCTCAATCCCCTCCCTTTTCCCCTTCCCCTAACATAAAAGCAGCCTAAAATTCCAATAACTTAAGATGGTTCTTTAGGACATTATTCTGCCATCTTCTTGGTCTGCTGGCTCTCTGAGTAAAGTTGCCTTCCTTGCCCCAACACCTCGTTGCTCTTATTGGCTGTTGTATGGCAAGTGATGTGAGCTTTGACTAGGTTACAGAATATAGAGGAACCATAAAGGAGCCAGGCCCCACTAGATTTAAAAACAGAATTTATTCCCATTTCCAGTCTCTCCGAGTAGCCATGAACCAGCAAAGTAAAAAATGCCCTTGACAAACCATCAAATCCAGGGACCTGGGAAATAAAGGGTGTCGTCCAGGTAAAGATCTCCTGTGTGTGCTATAAACCTTTGTTTATATACTTCAGAATCTTAAAGACAGCTTCCCACAGCATCCTGCCCAAGATAGGAAAAGACCCAAAGAAACTGTTGGTGAAGGCTGAGAAAATGAGGAGGAGATTCTAAGTGGAGGCTAGAGAAAAGGAAACTTGAGTTATGAACTGGCAGAAAAATTAGTATAACTTTGCCTGTGGTAATGTGAAAGACAGAAAGGATTCCTAATAAACTTATGGATTTGATTAAGAAAATTTACAGGCAGAGCATTGAAAGTGTTTACTACCAACTGGCTTTTATTTCTCTATGATAAACGATGAAAGGACTGACATAGCTAAAAAGGATCTTCATTTTCAGGAAGAATTTAGATAAATTGTTTTCAACCCAGAACTTGCTGGCCTAAAAAATAAAATTTTTCATTTTATCTTCTTGAGCCACACGAACACTGAAAGAAAGAAGAAGCCTCAGTATCCACTAGGCAAGCATGACCTAAAAGTATTCTTAACTATATTTGTATTTTGTGGGTATCAACCATATTTGCACTTCATTCTCATAAATAAAGATGATATTTAGCTCACTGCTATATCTAGTGCCTAGAACTGTGTCTGGTACATAGAAGTTTGCTATGGAAATACAGTTTGCTATGGAATAAGCATATTGACAGACATTTTAAAAGAAAAGAACAAACAATGGTAAAGAAACTTTTATACCTTTTTTTTTTTTTACAAAATTTATTATTACTAATGAAATGATTAATTTTATATCAGCATTTCTAAAGAGTATTTTCCAGTAAGTTAATTTGGGTCTTTCAGATTTTTCCTCAAAATTCAAGTTTATGAGATACATATTTGTCCTCTTTTTTGGCAATACTAGTAAATATTTTAATAAGCATAGTCTTTAACAAGTAGCTATATTATTTCAACTATGTGCTTTATGAACAAATACTCAGTAACCTTTTGCCAAGTTTACTTTCAAAGTTCCTAATGCTTAGAAACAAGTTTATGAATGAGAACATACCCTATTGTAAAAGAAGAAAATGTGGATCACAGTATCCGCTTTAACACTGTGTTTCACATTCAGGAAGAGTCTCATCAACTTCAAAAATACTTAGAATTGAGAGAATTCAAACACATCAATGTCAGAAAAAGCTAACTATTCAAAGCAATGCTTACATCGTAGACTACAACAACAATCCTCCAATGAACATTCAAATAGAAGAAGAATAGTTCAGTTTTAAAAAAAAGGTCAATTTGAATAAATGTGTCAATCAAACCAACTATGAAAAGTTCAAGGTCAAGGACACTCAGTCAAATTCAACTGATATTTTGAAAGTGTGTCAAGGCGCAGCCACAGAAAACTCATTTTAAATAACAAGTCTTAGCTAGGCATTGAATTTTATGAAAGAGGATTCATCACTTATTGAATGTGTGGAAATGAAAGTTTATTCAGGTTGTTATTGAAAAATCATCAATGAGACCATATTCTACTACTTCTCATTGTTTTCTAACTGTAGAATAAAGCTTCCACTATTACAAGGGACCCTGTAATCACTGTCTTTAAGCTAGAAGAAATATGTAAATGCTGGCAACTGAAGTCATTGACATGTGCATTTAGATTTACATTTAAAAGACTTTTTAAAGTTGTACACATTTGAATTTATTGCAACACCAGTTATCATATATACTCATATATTTGATCCAAGATTTCAGATTGATAGGGCTTGAATGTTTCATCATATGTGAAGTTTGGAGGGAACGAGGAGTTATGCACAATAAAGGATGCTGATCGCTTATGTAGAGACAATGACATTGTTTTCATTCTATAAGCTTACTGTTGCTTTTAGAGGAAATCTTTACCTTCACAGAAATCTTTTATTATTTAGTAAGGTATTACATATACAATTTTTTTTTTTTTTGGCCGTGGGGAATAATTCTGACTTGAATTTGTTTCAGTTTGAAATTCCTACATTGAGAAATTGCCAATACTAAGGGCACGATGAGACTGAAACATCTTCCAAGAATTAAGGAGGTTTGCAATATTTATTAGAGAAAAATATGAATTTAGAGCTTTTGGTAATCCCTCCTAAAACATGGTTGGTGTTCACTAAAAATTTTTTAAATCATTTCACGATTTCATATTATTGGATATTATATCTGGAGAGTTGCTTAGATTTTACTTTTTGAATATAAATGAAAAAAAAATCACAGAACTTTAGAACTACATAAAGTCCTTAGGAATCATGTATCGTAGCCTTTTCACTTTGAAGGTGGAGGTCTAGACAAGGGACATGACTTACCCAAGGTCGTACAGCTGACTAGAGACAAAGCTGGGCCTGCACAAAGAACTCTTGCCCCCGTCTAGTAACTTCTATTATATAATGCTGTAATGCAGTAATGTAATTTGATGTTGCATGCTTTTATTCAATATCAAAAACTTGGCAGCACCTATTTAAATTAAAAAGAGTTTTGTTCTTTGACCCTGTCATCTATTCCTGGTAATCTTTCCCCCAGGAAGGAAACTGTTGATATGCAAAGATACAGATGTTTAAAGATGTTTTCTGTAGCATTGTTCAGAAATCTCTCACAACAGGAAAAGAAGTTAGTATTTGTTTAATAGGAAAATGGCTAAATACATTGAAGTATAGTCACACCATGGGATATTATGGATCTATTGAAAAGAATGTATTAGAGCTATACCAGGTGAAATGGAACAATTTTCAAGATGATTATTCAATGATAATAATGCGATTCAGAAAAAGAATATAAAATATATAGTTTTTATAAAACAATTTAAAAAATATCCCCATTCATATGTAAATCTGCCCAGGATTACAGTGGGACAGAGTAAAATATAAAAGGACATACATGAGGATATTAACAAACTAAACTGGGTGTGATAGATGCATTATGGGGAGATAAAAGTTGGAGGAAAGTCATCCTTTTAAAGCAACATTCATGATATGATCTCACCTGTGTAAAGTGTGTGTCTATATGTGCTTGAAGAGATATATGAAAACATGGTTACAAATGTTACTGGTGAATATATCCACATAGTTTTTCAGGTAGTTTTTATTTTCTTCTTTCAAGTTTTGATACATTTAAATGATCTACAGTAAACTTTAAAAAATTTATATTATTAGAAAAATTAAATGTATCTTCATTGTAGTAAAAAAAGAACAAACCAAGCCAAACCAAAAAAAAAAAAAAAACCCACTGATTTAGAGTTGAAAGCTTGGTTTACCATTGAGAAGTACCAAGCTAAGTGTTGACCATCAACTAAAAATGATAAACTAATCAGCTTGTTTGGCCAACATGATCCATACCTGATAAGCAGTTCTTCTTACACTGTGTCCAAGTGAAGACTGCCTTCCATTTAGAACTACAGGTAGCCACTTAGAACCTGGTCTCTTTAAGATCCTGCCTCTTGGTCTTTCCCAAAGCATCGTTAAAAAAAGTCTTCACTTTTTGTTTTCTTCTGAATATCAGACTAATCTAGCACTGTGGTTGTCTGTTGCAATCTATAGCTCCATTCTGTCGAATTTAACTTGACATTGTTCTTCACACACTCTTTTAAAGTCTCTTAGCAAAAGTCTTATTTTAGTTGTTAATCCTGGGAAGCTGCTACAATGTTCTCCTCTATTAACTACTGTTCATGACTTTTCAAGCTAGCAGAAGTATGTAAATGTTGGCAACTGAGTTACAAAACTTCAAAAATACATTACCTTTACTACTGGTGGGCATCACCTACCAGTAGTTCTTAATGTTAAAAGTAACTGTAATAGCATAGTAAATGTAAAGCTTATGATGACAGATGTGACCTCAATGGCTGATCAAGAACTTCTAGACATATGAATGATGACATTTTGCAACTGCTCTCTCAATCTTAAAGATTTGATTCAAGCTTTATGCAACTGGGATGGCTCAAGCTAAGTAAAGACAGTTTTTATTTTTGGCTTAACCAAGCACATTGTACAATGTGTCAGCTACCTAGAAATACACAGTTATATTGCTTCAAACTTATCTTGGCTGCACACTGGGATCAATACACAGTCTATATTTGAAGTATCCTTTGGCATACGAAGCCATATAGTTCATTTCCCGTCTTTCTGATTTTATGTATCATGATGACTGCATATGCATTCTTGAAAGGTTTCCTGAAGGACTTTGATGAGATTCATGTTATTTTCTGGTGTTACTAGATAAAAATCTACCTCATGGGAGACTAATTTTCTAGCATTGTGCTCACAGATGGAAACTATACTGCTGCGTTCAAGAAATTCAACAGAACTGCCTATTGTAATATATCATCATTATCATCTTTGTCAAGTCTCAAATGCATTAATCAATATACATTAGTCATCTTTGTTTTTAATCTTTAAATGTCTTTTGAAAGCTCCTAAATCTTCTGAATTATCAAATCTAGTACTTATTTGAGGTACACATTCACACCCTAAAATCTGTATACCTTTATTGTACTTCAAAGCCACAGATATAATCTATATAAGTAAGTTTCATAGGAAACAGAATTATTGAATGAAAAAGTTGAAAACAATATGAATCTGGCTTTTTTTTTTTTTTTTGAGACATAGTCTCACTCTGTCTCCCAGTTGGAGTACAGTGGCATGATCTTGGCTCACTGCAACCTCTGTCTCCCAGGCTCAAGCGATCCTCCCACCTGTCTCCCTTGTAGCTGGGACTACAGTGTGCGCCACCACGTCTGAATCATTTTTTGTATTTTTTTATAGAGGCGAGTTTCACCACGTTGCCCAGGCTGATCTGGAACTCCTGGGCTCAGGTTATCTGCCTGCCTTGGGCTCTCAAAGTGCTGGGATTACAGGCTTGAGCCATCGTATGTGGGCTGGACTATTTTTTAAATCTCTATTAGTATTTTCTTATATAGTGGCTGGCTAATTTAGTCAGAGCAGTTGACCTAGTTTGTGTTAATGGGGACAATGTAAGTTGACTTTTAGGGTGGTCCAGATGATTATTTTTTCAAAGGCTAACTCCTACCCCCTCCCCTTCACATCACACCACACATACAATCTAAATTTTAGTTTAGTATTAAAAATGATATCATAGCTAAAGTATTTAACATGATTTAAAATGATTAATTAAAAATGATATCATTTAGAGCTAAAGTATCGTTTAGTATTTATCATTATTCAGTCTGTGTGGTAGATTGCTACAGTCATGGTCCCAAAGTGTTTTATGTCTTCCTAGATCCACATCCTTACATAACCTCCTCTCACATTCTGCTTCTCTACGTGACTTCGATAGGTCAATGTGCATGCAGGGAGCAAACAGACATTTGCATTGTGTGTGTACACTGGAGACTCCTGTTGTGAAACTCTATGATAAGCATGTGACATAGCTTGGACTAGCCTGTTGAAGAACGGAAGACCACTTAGAGTAGAGACAAGCCATCCTAGCTGCCCCCTCCCGCAAACAGCTCTTGGTCGACCTGAGAGCTGATTGTAGATTCATTAATGAGTCCAACTGAGACAACCAGAAAAATCACTCAACTGAGTCCAGCTCAAGTCACTGACCCATAGCATTGGGTCATAATTTTTGGAGAGTTAGTTTTGCAGCAAAAGCTAAATGAATAAGACTTCTGTGGATTCTGGTATGAGAGTTGCAAGTTGGAGAAATGTAAAAATTGTGGGTAGATGGTGGCAGATTGCAAAAATGGCCAACCAGTGGTGAAGGCTGTTTCCTTACCCTTTAAATCTGGTGTGGCCTTATGGTTCGTTTGTACCAACAAAATGTGAAGAAAGTTTCATTGAGCGAGTCCTGAGTCGAGGCCTAAGGAGTCTTAGTACTACTATTCTTGGTCTTGGAACTCTGAGACGTTTAATGTGAACAAGCCTGGGCTAGCCTGGTGGATAATGAGGAACACGTGGCTCACTTGCTCCAGTAGCCCCAGCCAACAGCCAGATAATGTCCAAAATGAGTGCCTTGAAGTTGACAGGCAGCTGATTGCAGGTGTGTGAGTCTTGATGAGACCCATAAATATACTCTGGTTGAGCCCAACCCACATTGCCAGCCCACAGAATCATGAACTAAATAAATGTTTGAAGCACTAAGTTTTTGCAAGGTTTGTTTTGTAGCGAAAACTGATAGAGACCACATTTAATTCTTACCTCTATATATTTAGGATAACAAATTCTTAATTCCTTTCCTATAGTTATAGCAGATGACCAAAAGATATTCATTGATATTTAAACGTAGCTTTTTTCCTCTCTAAAAATATTTAAATCTCAATGCCTAAAATATAAAAATGAGACAGACTAATGAATTATTCCAGTCAGAATTTTGGTAAGAGATTAAATGTGGTTGGAAATGCAATGTGGGCAAACCACAAAAAAAGTCAGCTATAAAAATGATCTTTAATTTCTCCTGCCTGATTATTTTAAAAAGCCAATGGAAGCATTTGATATTGAAACATGATGTTGAAATGTTTGCAGTTTAACATGTAGAGCTACAGTAATTTTAACACCAGAGACACTGTAGCACACTGTTGGAATGATCACTTCTGTGAAGAGCTCAGTGGGCAAAGCATGTCACAGGGTCCCTTACTTTGGGAAAAGCTACAAGTATTTAACTGTTCTTTACTATGCAAATGATAAATAATGGCAATTAAAGTACAGCTTTCAAAAATAGTTTTAGGAAATACTATCACTCTATTTAATAGGTACTTTAAAACAAAGTTTGTAAATACAGTATATTTACAGGACTATCAGTAGTTAGAAAGGATAAAATACAGTATTTTTTAGATTGAATGAGCCTTCTTAAGATGTAGTTTTTGAACAAGTTAGTAGTGTTGTGTCTTCACTGGTAAAGCAATCTAAATTATTTTAGCTAATTTTGCTTGAAAATAGTAAGTGCTTTTGGTGGTGTGGCATGTGTAAGATATATAAAAGAAAAGAGTTGATTTCAAGGTAATTCAAAAATTATCAGATTATTACCTTACCTTATGCTAACTGGCTGAATAACCTTTAGTAATGAGCTCAGTTGAATTCAATTGAACATTAATTCTAAGAACAAGCTTTTCTGCTAATGCTATCCCTATTTATTAACTCGAATTTCTCCTTGAGTTTATGTATCTCATCAGTATAATATCTGAATACTATAAAGCTTATCACATTAAATAGTTGTTTAAAAGTCCATCTATCTGTTAATAGACAAAGAACTCTATGTAAAAGGGTGACACTGGCCTGGCCTTATTCAACGATATTCTGGTTAATGTCATACACATTACAGATAAGTATTTGCAAAGTGAACAAATGTATCAAATTTTTCCTAACATTGGAAAATGTTTTTATTTTTATTTTTTGGTTGAGTAGTTTTGCAGATAATGAGGATACAAAAAAGTGATATGTAAGGATATACAATTATAATTAAACAAATATTTAATATATTTTGTTTAGCAAACATATCTGCCAAGCATGATGTCAGGTGCTAGAAATGGTTAGCAAAATAGATATAATCCGTGTCCTAAAGAAATTTATTGTTTAGCATGGGAATAAATGGGGAAGGAAGCAGAAGTTCTGATCTTAGTCTCTGTTTTCCTTAACTGCATTTATTCTTAGCACTGCCTTTAGAATAACAAGCAGCCTCTCAAAAAAAATCACACAGTCCTCAGGGAATTATCTCAATGGCCCTAAAAACTGAGTGTTAACAGTTGTAATAGTTAATTTCTATTTTATCTATACCACAGAAAGCTTCAAGCAACATGTAAATTTTTGTAAAACACATATGCTAAGCAATATACAGTTTATCCCTGGATTTAATTTGAAAAAATCTGGCAACTTTACTTTTGCTATGTTTATGTACCTTGTTATAATTGAAACCAAAAATAATCAAGGTCATTTATTTAACTCTCATAGCTGATTTGAGAAGCCATCTTTAATATGGAATTACTGTAGTAATATATTAAATGAAGTTTACTTTAACTATAAGATCATTATTTATTACTGGGATTTAGCAGAGAAAACTTCAGTATCTCCCATGTTTCATCATGCTCAGCCTCTACCTGTAAAGTCTTTTTCTTTTCTACTTCCTCTTTCTGCTTTGTCTGGAAAACTTACTCTGTTTTAAGAGTAGGCTCAGGTAATACTTGGTTTAGGAAGTCTGCTCTGCTTCCGCAGGTTGGATGATGTGTACCTTTGACTCAGCTTCCTGAACATACTTATTTTATTACACTTGCCATGTATCTGTCTATATGTATGTTTATCTGTAAGACTGTATGATCCTCAAAGGCAGTGCTTTACTTAGTTGTATTCATGTTCCTCCCATAGAATGTTTGATATTAATACAGAATCCTCAGCTCCTGAACAGTGCCTAGTGTATGAATGCTCAACTTATTTCTGTGGAACTGAGATAAAACAAGAATTCGTCTACAGTTGTCCCTCTGTATCCATGGAAGACTGGTTTCAGGATAAGAAACCACAATGCATAAATGCTCAAGTGCCTTCTATAAAATGGCGTAGTATTTGCATATAACCTAATGCACACTCTCCAGTATACTTTAAATTATCTCTAGATTAGTTATATCTAATACAGTATAAATGCTAGGTAAACAGTTGTAAAATATAGTGTTTTATATTTGTATCATTTTTGTTGTATGCTGTTATTTATTTATTTTAAAATATTTTCCATCCACATTGATTGAATCCACGGATACTGAACCCATGAGACAAAAAACTGACTGTATTTTTGCACTGATAAAATCAATGCTCAATAGAGCCTTTAATTATTCATTAAAGATAATGGTGTCATGCTTCTCAAATTCTTTAAGGTGACCTTTTCTAGGTCCCTTATATAATGGATACCAGATGGAAAAAGGAAGTGAGTAATAGTCCAATAGTCTTTTCTAAAATTTCCTCTTCCTTCTTTTCTGAAAGAGAAAACACTTTTGAGATGCTACCTACTGAGTTATTAATTCTAGACTCCTAAAGCTCATTTTTATGCTGTAATATGATAAAAATAGTGCATGAAAGAAACTAGAGGATTCTGAAAAGCTAAAAACTAAATATATCATAACACTTAGGCATCCTTTAGAATTTAATACAAAACAGATGCAGAAAGAGAAACTGCAAAATAAAGGTAGAATTTCAAAGATGTCTTAATAATAATGGTCTCTCAAAAACCAAACCCTTTGAAAATCACTTTGAGAAATAATATAGGAGTCAATCTAAAAACACAGTACTTACATATCAGTAGTATTTCAAAATGTAAAACTGAACTGTTTGCTCATAAAAATCCTAAGCCTTATGTATATTAGATAATAGGAACAATCTTTTATCTAAGAAGGCTTTCAGAAAGCTAAAAAGAAAACTCTTTTTCATATATTATTCCTACAAGGTAAAAATTCTAGTATTCAGTGCCATATATTATGCTTTTCATTACTCTCCAGGTTAACTTATATCTCCTAGGTGCATGGATATATTTGGGCTTTCTCTTTAAAATAACACAATGCCTATAAACATATCAGTATTTCTTCAACATTACTAGAATCCATTGTATTTTTCTCTTTTAGTTGCAACTCCTGTGATTATTATTTTCAGAGAAAACAATTACTTTTAGGGCAACATTAAAAATCTTTAAATTTTTATGTGAAGTAAAATGAATGAACATGTTGATCACTGACATATTCTATAATTACAACAGAAGTTAGAAACTTCCTCTGTATTAACTTTTAATACAGTTAAAAACTAAAATTCTTTAACCAGAGGCTGAGGTGGAAGGATGGCTTGAGCCTGGGAGGTGGAGGCTGGAGTGAGCTGAGATTGTACCACTGCACTCTAGCCTGGGCGACAGAGTAAGAACCTGTCTCCCTTCTCTCTCTCTTTTTGTATTTACCTATATTTATAGATCTATATCTGTAGATCTATAGATATCTATATATCATCTCTCTCTATAGATCTATAGGTACATATCTATGAGAGATATATAGATATCTATATAGAAAGCAATATATCTATTTATCCATAATGATATATATATATCAGTCAATATTTGTTTCCTGGTGACCTACTCTAAATGGCTAGTTTTTAGTTCATATACTCCCATATCTACTGATTCCTTTAATAACTACAAATACTTATTTGGTCTTTAATGTGAACCAGGTACTGTGTTAAATCCAGAAAATAAGTATGTTCCTAAGTTTCAGAAATGTAAAGGCTAGAAGGGGGAAAAATTGAGCAAATGTTTAGAGCAACATTTGATACCTGCTCTGGTGGAGGGATCTATAAGGTATAATGGAAGCACTGGGGAAGGAATTCAAGCTGTCTTGAAGCAAATGCTGCAGTTTGCACAGCTTACAAGCCAGGGCAGAGCATTCTTGGCAGTGGGTCAGCATGTGAGAACATGGTATTTTCAGAGAATTATTATGCTTTGCTGTAAAATAAAGAATAAGCAGAAAATGTTGAAAGATGAAGTTTGATATGTAGACTGGAGTTAGATCCAAGATAGGGGGAGTGTGTGAGACAGAGAGAGAGTGTGTGTGTGTGTAGTACACGTTTATGTAATTGCATGAGATGGGGAGGCATAGTATGATAAAATCGGCTTGTTAGAAACATGGTAACGATTGTGATTGCAGTGTAAAAGGTGGTGAGATGACAGCACTAGAAATAAGTGCTGAGCACAGGACTTTGACTTCAGGAATGGAGAAAAGCAATCAACAGATTCAAAATGGAATTAGTAATAATGGAAAATTTGATGGATATGGGAGTGAGAAGAAGAAAATACTCTGAGACATTTCAGCTATTTGACCTGAAAACTGGATTTTGGTGGCCAAAAGTGTACATAAAACAATGCTGTAAATACATACTTGTTAAGAACAGATAAAATGTGGACACCAAATATTTTCCGTTGAAGAATGATTGAGACCCTTGTACTCTATATTCTTTGCATCAATTTCAGTTGTTAAAGCATATAACATATTGCATCTCATATCCATTTTGAGAGAAGCTTCAAAGCCTAAAAAGGGATGTTGATAAAAATGGGTTCACATACCATAAAATGAAACAATTACAGCAGCCAGAAGAATGAGCTTTAATTAATGGGAAAACACACCCACAGAACATCTGAAAAGGCAAGCGTAGCAGGATATTTTAAGATGTTTTCCAATTAATTCTCAGTATCAAGAATTTTAAACAATTTGATGATTGTAACCTACACTTTCCCACTTTTATGGGAGAATTTTAAACAATTTGATGATTGTATCTAACTGAATATGTAATTTTAATGTTTTAATAGTGATCAAGTAAGTATAGTAATAACAGATGTAGTTACCCAGCTAAAGAGTTAAGACTGCAGAGAAGAACACCATCTTTCTATCTTCTCAGTGTTAAAAGACAAAGAGTTACAGCTAGTTTTAGTTCTAGCTGTGCTTTACAACAGCAAACCAGATTTGGAACATCGTTCATGGCAACGAAGTTTAAGAATTGCAAGTGATGATGGTGTCTGTGTCATAAATGGGCCTGTGTTGCACAGGCCTTCATTAGTGAGGACCTTTACCCATATTCCTTCTTGCAGCTCGGGTTTCTCATTTATATATAACTTGCCTGACTAACAGTGTAGTCACAGGAATCCAATGAGATAATACCTATGAGGGAGGAAGGGTAAAAAGGTCTCTTAAAGATGTAAAATTCTAGTTAAATGTTGTAGCTTAGGTCATACTCAGACAATGAAACTGTTTCACATTTATTCTGAAATGATTAAATTTTTAAGAATCTGACTTATACTACTGCAAATATATATATATATATATCGAGAGAGAGAGACAGAGACAGACAGACACAGTTTGGCCACCAAAATCTCAAAAATCACTCTCTAGATTATATTTCCTAGATGCATAGATCTAAGTAGGGCATTCTCTTTAAAATAACACAATGCCTATAAATATATTAGTATTTCTTTAACATAACTAGAATCCATATATATATATATATACACACACAATGTACCAAAAATGTACACAAAACAATGCTAGGGGCAGGAGATTTCCCATGATAGTGAAATGTACAAGTAATTGAAAGTCAGATCTCATACAGTGTAAATGTAACCACATAATCATAGTATAAACCTCATAAGAATGAGCAATTTTAGAAGACTACATCAAAGTCTTACCAGCAGTGCAAACAATTGACTCACAAATTTTAAAAATGGACGAAGGATAATTATTTACATTTTTCACAAGATAATATTACATTTAGTAAGTAGGAAATCTAAAATGTAATCTTGCTAAATAATTCTAGATATGCTCTAGGTCTGATAAATGATAATATATTGGGGTTCAGTCCTGGTTTGGATAACTCTTGTATACAACAGTGATTTAAGTTTGGGAAAGTTGTTTATCTTTTTTTGTTGTATTTCTTTTTTTTTCATTTGTGAAACAGCAATGATAACAAAAATGACAACACAATTTCTATACCACAACGTATTCGAAGGAAGTAAATGAAATAATATTTGAAAAGTCTAGCATATTGCCAGGTATCTATTAGGTGTTCAGCAGCTGAGAGCTGTAATTCTGGAGCTGAAGCAAGGGGTCTCGACTTTATAATCATCTCATACATTGAATGTGAGCTTGGGGTGGAGCACAGCTTGAGCCAGATAGCTCTCTTTGACTGAAAGCAATGCCCAGGGTGGAACACAGCTGAGAGCTGTCAGCCACCAATATTCTCCATAGCTTGGGGAAGGAGTGCCTCAGTCTTGAAGGGAGAACCTGGGCAACACACCACAGCATCTACTACACTGACTTATGTTATCTTTACTTAAAGTTGACACGTTAGTTATCCTTCCTATTTCAATTCATTAGAATAGGCTCACAAGCAATATGAATAGTGAAAGAGAGAGAAGTAAAGGAAAACAATAGGGATGTAGATATAAACTGAAAAATTATCAAGATGTGAACAACAGTCCCTTAAGATGTAAATAAAAGCACCGATTATGTGCAAAGTTGAATGCTGAGAAAAGATGGTTCTTAGGCACTGAAGATAATTTAGGTACTCATTTCAGTAACTTGAACATTTGACATAAGTGGAAAGTGATAATGTTACAAAGAATGGATTTGATATTATTTATTTGGTTATTCACTCATTGTAAACTTTTTATGGCATATATATAATTAATAAAATTGTTTTTTGTCTTCTAAAGTTTCAGATTGGAAAGGGGAAATAGATTTAAAGCCAGGAACCATTGATTGTTCTTCAATGTACAATTACAGGTAATTAATAGAAATTTGCATGAGAAGTTTCTTATGTATATCAGAAAGACTGATATGTCTAAGTAAGTAATTCATTCTCAAAAGTGACTTGGATCTAGGTGAGAATTAGGATTAATAAACTTCAATGAAATACACTGAATTGACTTTATTGTCAAAGTTAACAACAGTGACTGGAACAACCCACCATGGCCTACCAGTGATCACATTTCCAAATAATAGGTACTTGAATCTAGATAAATCCATGTTTTTGTTGGATTAAAAACAATCAACTCAGAATATAGGATTATTAAAATCTAATCTGAGTTTATATAGGTATGAAACAGAAAAATAATATTGGAAAAAAACAGAACCTCAGAAAGAGAAAACATGGAGCCCTAGATACAAGGAAGCGTTTCTGAAATTTCTGGAGTTAGTGAGCTAGAAGCATATTTAACTTACACAATTTGTAACCCAGGAGAGAAAATTCTATTAAGGGGTAAGGAGTGTCTTCTATTTCTCATTCTTCACTTTGTTTTCTATCCAATAACCTAAAATATCCTAGCTGGCTCTGGGAATTATGGTACTCTTATCCCCTCAGAGATGGTACAATCCAAAGTATTGATCTGATTTTTCCCAGCATGCCCACAACAAAAATTGCCTTTCTCTATCAAAAAGCTTTACATTCTGTCTCTGACAATAATAACAAAGACCTGTAGGTCTGCACCCAAAAAAAAAAAATTGCAAGGACACTGGTAACTATTCATAGCACACGTAATGTTACGCAAACTTGTCATGAAGATAAAACAGCTATCAAAAATGGAACTTCTAAATTAACAAAAATGCTCTGTAAACCTGCCATAATATAGGAAGTTTGTTTTGGTAGATTATATTTAGATGAACAAAGTGTAGCCTACGAATTGGATGGCTAAGCCTGTCTTTTTATCTGGGACAACTTGGAGACATTACCTGATTTTACTAATTTTGACAATCTACAGAAAGTAAAGAGGCAGACTTCACATTTTGCTATGTGGTACAATCTGCCAACGAGAGTAAAAATGGAGATGGACAGTCAATACAGCACTCCTTTCCAATCCTGAGTGCACTGTGGCCCACAGATTATACACACAGGAAGTAAGGAAGGGTCTCCCAATAACAGACTGTCTCAGGTCACTAAGGCAGCCATCGTTCATTCAGTTCCAAACTGTGATACTCCAATTTTGTGTAAAAAGTAAAAAAGCAAGGAAACAAACTATTCTGTTATGAAAAGAGACTTTAACAAAATTTTATGGAGAATTTAATTATATTAAAACCTCTGAAATAATGTAGCAGTTGGCTAAGCAGAGAAAATGCTTTTTATCAGCTTTTGTTTTTATTTAACAAGCATTGATTGGTTACTTTATGGACATTCTTAGTACAAAGTGATCAAAAATAAAATTACAGATTAGCCCTTGCTTTTAGGATCCCTGCAGTTTATTTTATCAATACATAAAATATTATAGAATCACAGAATTAAATGGCATATTTTGGTCATATTTATATAACTGTGTGAAATGTATACATATACTAAAAAGACTGACATTCTTATTTGCTTTGGGAATAATTTCTACTTTGAGAAGATACTGAGTGGAGGCACATTTTTTAGTAAAGACAAGTCAGGGAGAATGACTATGGTATAATTTTCTGGGATAGTCTGAATATTCTAAACCTTTGAAGGTAACGTTTCATCATGAGAGTCCCCACGTTTTGGTTGATGGTTACTGTGTGTATGTTTCTTTCCTATTAAACTTAAAAATGATTTTTTGTTAGGTTAGGTGAAAGATTGGGAGGGAACTATAATACAGCAAATACGTGGCGGTCAGGAGACTGTAACAGAAAACAGAAAATTGGTAGATAATGAGGTTACCAGCATTCGGAGAAGGACAAAGAGCCAGGAGGTGGGATCTGAACTGCTGAGAAAAGATAGGCCCTTTGTGAGATAGGGAAAGGGTAGCGCTCAGATCCAGGAGACTGTATTATGTGAAAGTATGAATGTTACTAGCAAACATAATAAGTCTAAGAGGCTGTGAGCCTTTGTTAGATCTTCTGGCCTTTCACGTACTTCCTGCTTAGTGATGGAATGGCTCTGGGACTTCGTATGCCAAGTTGATGAAGAAGAGGATGGAGCATTTGCTCATGAGACCCTTACAGCTTTGTGCCTTAGTAAACTGGCAGTATGCCCAATGATTCCATTGATTTTTACATGATTAATACTTATCAATCGGGAAAGAGAATCCTGCCAATTGAGCACTTGCTGTGTTCTATTCTGAGACTTTTACTCATTAGGAAATAGAAGCTAATTCTAGAGAAGATAAACTAGGAAGAGAAGTATTTGTAATAAGAAAATTGATATAGGCTGGAGCTTTTCAGCTAACATAAAATTCTCAAGGCACTAAGGGGTTTATATTCTTTCTATTCACCTAATGCTCCACAAAAATCCTGCATATGAATAAGACATGTTTCCTTATGATTCTCATGCTTGGCATATAAGTGATCATAATTACTCCTACTTTCCAACCTTCTGACATTCAGAAGTGACTGGTAATGAAATGAACTTCAGAGGAGTGAGTCCTCGTCACTGAAAGGGTTAGCACATAATCTAGTGATACTGAAAGAGATTTCAGGCATCAGCCTATGCCAAACTCAATAATCTCTAAGATCCAGCACAACCCTAAGATAGATATAATATCTTTTCTCACCTTAGATTGATTGCCTTTCTTTTGCTTCTTTGACTATTCTAATTCTACTCACTGAAGTCTAGGTCAGGTAACACGTTTTCCCCAAATAACATTACTTCATATGGTTGTTAAGAGGAATCAATGAGTTATTGTGTGTATATGTGTGTGTGTGTGTATGTGTGTGTGTGTCTGTGTGCCTAGACAGACACACTACCTATCTATCTATCTATCTATCTATCTATCTATCTATCTATCTATCTATCTATCTATCTAATCCATCCATCCATCCATCCATCCATCCATCCATCCATCCATTTATCTTAGTTCAGTGCTTGGCACACAGTAGGTGTTCAATTACAAAATGTCACATTAATCTCTTTCCTTTCTAGTCTTCAACAATATTTGGCTGTGATTTTAAAAGTTAGTTAGTAACTGTTTTTATGGTCATGTTTCTCTTGAATTGCTTAGTGACTTGCATTATCTTTATGTTTATTGAAGACTGGAATCAATCAAACCTTTCTTTTATTTTTATTTCCCACAGCTTATAGACAAAGGCTGAACACATAATAGGTGGTCAATGAATATGAGAGGGTTAGCTTTGTAAAAGAGAGTCAACAAATGTGTATTTTAAAAGTCACATGATATCGAATGTTATTACCCCAATTTATGTGGCCAGGAAAAGTCTTATTGTTCAGTTTCCTCATGAAAAACTGGGTTCAAAATTCCCATTCTGCCTTCCTACATGTATTGCTATAATCAGAAGATTGGGTAAATGTGAAGGAGCATGCAGTTATATAGCACTTTGGCTCAGTTGCCTATTCAGTTGCAATTTATCAAGTTCACAACGAAAAGGTAATTTCTTCTCTAGTGGACTATTCTGATGATATTTTTCTGTGTTAGAAAAGTCGCAAATTGCAGGCCACCATGATATTCAGTGTAACACTTCTTTATGTATTATAAGATTGAAACTTTCTTATATCTCATATGAATAATTAGAGGATTTCAAGTCACTGGAAAACAATGGCTCACCACAGTCCTCCATTAAGAGGGCCGCATGGCAATGCTCAGATGCTATTTGGATATCCTGAGAGGAATAAGAGGTTCTTGTAGACCTCTGACCACCACAAACAAACAATCATGTCAAGATAATAGTAAACACTTTTATTTGATAACAAGATGGTTATTTAAAAAGGTCAACACTTACAATGGCTATCACCTTATTATATACCCTCTGCTTAATGGGTCTACACAGAGTGTAAAATCCACAAACCATTCAATCCCTGCTCCACACAGCTGTCAGAATTATCTTCCTAAAAAACAAATCTGACTCATGTGAATCCCTGCTGCACTCAAAATACAACTCGAATTTTACAGCTCAGAAATCAGTGCCTTTGAGGCCTCTGCTGCCTTCCTTTAAACTTATTCAACAAATGTTGACTTACCGTCTACTATCACCCTCACTCACTGGTTCCTCACTGTTCTCAAAACATGCACAGAAGCTCTTCTGCCCTTCTGTGTTTGCCCGACCTGCTCACTCTGTCTGAAATGCACTTTCACCTAAGTGCGCAGTGCAGTCTTCCCTAGTGAGGTCCATTTCAAATACCAACTCCTTCTAACAACTATAAGCACACAGTTCTCTAGTGGTAGCTCTGTTACAGCAGACTGTAGCCATCCTGCAATTTCTGCCCTTAAATAGTGGTCTCTTAGGTATGAGGGGCTATGCCTTTGACTTTGGACCCCTGTACCCCAACAGCACTTAGCTTGTAAAAATAAAGTGGTTTAAAATCTGAAGAGTATCCTCACTAGTTTATCACATTCAATGTATTCAGAAAATTTGCCAAAAAAGGATTTGGATGAATTAGATCAAATGTTTATGAACTAATTGATTGCCTGTCCCCTTTCAACAGTGACTTCAATAATGGATTCACTCCAAATTAGTCAAATTGCTGGGTTTGTAAAACTTGGCCTAAGAGGGCAACGTAAATAGTAGAAGCATTTTCATTATGAATACTTTAATTTAAACATAATTTTTAATTTAGAGCAATACTATTACTTTGTAGACCGATGTGATCATGTGTTTATGTACTCTGTTGAAATGCAGTCCAAAGCAATCATCTATTTTAAAACATAACAATGTGCATTGTAAATAGATGTATATGCATATAGATGTATACAGTGCACATTGTATATAGATTTTATATGAAGGCTATATAAAATAACTGACTAGAGCTTTATCTGCAAACTAATGTATGTGTATGAAATATACCAGTACAGCTAGCTGAAAAATAAGGAACATCATCAAGTTATATTTTGGCATCTACAAAATACTAAATATGATCTCTTTTTCCCACCCCAGAGGTTTAGTTAATTTATTTGACCTCATGCAGCCGTAATGTGTTTTCTTCTGATTCACCCTCATTCAATCACCCATTGGCAGGGTTCTGTCCCAGGGCAGTTGGCCCAGACAGTGCTCCAATCAGGCACACGCTATTCCTGCTTAAGTCCCTGAATCCTGTTTCACGTTTTTACTTTGCTGGGTAGGTTAGACCCTAATGAGATCCTTCAAGATTCTTCAATGGCTCTTCTTTGAAACTCGGAGCAGACCTTGGGTCACCCCGCTTGGCTCTCTCCTCAGTCCTGTCCTGGCCCTCTGACTCTTAGAGTCTTTCCTCGGTCTCTCAAAAAGAAGGTAACTACAGCCAAGAGGGTCTCCCAAATCTCCCTTCTTTATAGTATTTTTATATGTTTTCTCCTAAAGCACGATTTTCCAGACATAGTTTACAAGGAGAAGGGCAGAAGGGAAATAGAATGTTGTCCTTTGCTTTCTTTGCCTTTTTCTCATCATACAATGGTACTTTCTCTGGTGTGTGTCCTTGAAACCAGCCAAGACTCAATCAGTGTCAGAAGTAACTGAGAGAAAGGTGATAGGTAATTTCTTGTACATGCTACAGTTTTGAAGCTTCCAAATATTTTAAACTACATATGTACACTAAAAGTATATTTTAGTTTGATACCTTAAAGCTAAATGTTTTTTCTCCCTTCTCAGTACCATAATTTGCTTTTTTCTTCTATCTCAGAGTTTATTTATTTTTACTGTCTCTAATCCAGGGCCTGATTTCAAAGTGGCTTGTAATTATATGGATTTGCATGGAATAAGGAGTTCATTTTGTACTCTCTGGGGCAAGGAAAGCATATATGCAAAGGGGAATACAGCAGATGTTCTTAACTGCCAACCTTGTGAAAAAAATAAATAAAGGTATTGACACAAATGAATGACATCAACCTAAAATGTCTGTGTCTAAGAGACAAAAACAATAATTCATGTAACTTCACCAGGTGCATTTATTTTTCTATTGGTATTTTAAAATAAAGAGGGGAATTACTTATAAGAAGGGAGATTATTATTTATTTTTAGACATATTTTTACTTTATATATGCGATCACTCAAAATGTATGTTTGCAGATAATCCCAAGAAGATATTTTTCTTCTGGGATCTTTTTTATCAAAATACGATTTTTAAAAAACTATATTTTCTTTGTTTGTTTTACATCACCCATATTGTAAAATTTGTAGGAAAAAAATGTAGGAAGGAATTATCAACTCCAGGTAAAGGAAGAAAGCAGTATTTAATTTAACATGCTCTAAATATTTTACATATAACTTGGACATTAACAATTAAAATTAATTCATTTAATGAGATGGTGAACACTGTTGGTAATTGTTTCTTATTTATATACTCTCTCCCATTAATTGCAAAGTAAATCAGGAAGAAAGGAATAGTCTTGAAGAAAGTGGCTAATTTTTGTTACATTGGCAAGTACAACAGAGAGCTAATCTCTACTCTTCTACTAATATACATTTACCAAATTTTAAAGTGAGGAGACATCTTAGAAATTATCTGGTTTAACTTTTTCACTTTATTTCTCCAGAGATTAATGCCCAGGCAAATCATGTGGGTGGCCTTATGTTACACAGCTGATTAGAGATTAAGCTGGTACTTGATCCAGAGAATTCTTGACTTTGAATTTAGGGCTTTTTTGTTTTCTTGTATCCCATAACCTTTAAAATAAAATCCATTTGAATATGAGTTTAAATGCCTGGGCTCACTAGAGCTATGGTTTTCCAGTGCTTCTCAAAGTGTTTAGGGAAGAACCAACTGATACTAATAAGTATGCAACAGCATTTTAAATCCAATTTGTAGGCAAAAATTGTATTTGGCTCCATCTCTTTGGCCAATATAGAAGGAAGATTCCAGCCAAAGTAGCTCTTTTTCTGCCACCCCAGTTCCATCTGTCTTTCTCCTCCCTCTGTCATTATGTTACTCTTTTACATTTTAAACAAATCAATGGGGGGAAGGGGCCTCTTTTTACTTCTCTAGAGTTAAAGCACTATGATGGGTCTATAGGATTTGGTTGAAAAGATTTCCCACTCCATTTGGTTGATTGCCATGTAGGTACACAATACAAAAGAAGATACTAAAAAGAAAACAGTGGTAGAAAAGAAATGAGTATATCTGTGAATGCTGACTTAAGGCTAATGAGCATTTATGACTATGGGTTGCATGTTTAATCTCTATAGCTTGTAAGAAATTAAAGAAATTTCAAAAATTACCATTCTTGAGAAGGACATGCAGGCATTTTATTTATTTATTGTATCATAATGACTGTTAAGAGTGTTTTAAATAATGCAGTCCACTTTATGTAGCAACATAACTTTTGAGAAGTATTGTGTAAATACTATCAATATTAATTTAAATAAGTAAAAGCAGCAAAGAAACCAGATTTACATAATGAGGAATTCTCAATTTTTTGCTGGGGGTTTCAAAACAATTACTTATTACTTTCAGTTTGACATAAACTAATGGAAGAAAGTAATTGTTTTTTTCAAGTTGACATTTGTCCTGTTTTTTTTTTTCTTAACATTTCATAGCTAAGGAAGGTACTACATTTGAGTCGACATTTCTAAAGTTATCATTACTAAAAGAATAAAAATGTATTCACTTACGGCCCTGATGCTTTCGAAATGTCCACCTTCTTCTTCAAAATCAATAGGCTGTCCTTTCAGAGTCCAGTAGAAAGTGACATCCAAACTAGGATCGTGAATTGCTTTGCAATTAAGGACAATGCTTTCTCCCACTGTCAGTTCTGTTCTTTTAGGAGTAAGTTCTATCCTTGTAGGTTCTATAGAAATAAAAATACATTAATTAACATAATCAACCTGTTGTGTTTCCATACATTCTATTTTATGATAAATAATTGAGAAAGGAAGAAATCTATTCAATATAGTTGCTCCAGATACATATACCAGATTTTTTACATATTTAAATAAGTTGTAATTAAAAAGTAAAATACTAGCTTTTGAATTCTAGGGCATATTACTGGGCTTTTGTAGGGGACAAATGATTTAAGAGCCTCTGTTTCTATTAAGAGGGTAACTTCGATTTTAAAAAGAGACTACCTAATTAGAAGCAGCATTTGACATTAAGGAAGGAGGAATATTAGAAAAAAAGAAGAGGCTGTAGCCTCTCTGACCACTTTCAAGGATCATTAAGTAAATAAAAGATTTTTGGCTGCATTATCTGCACATGTACCCCAGAACCTAAAGAACAATTAAAAAAAAAGAATTTTTAGTGCCAGGCTCAGTGACTCAAGCCTGTATTCCCAGCACTTTGGGAGGCTGAGGTGGGTGGATCACCTGAGGTCAGGAGTCCAAGACCAGCCTGGTCAATGTGGTGAAACTCTGTCTCTACTAACTATACAAAAATTAGCCAGGCGTGGTGGCAGGCACCTGTAATCTCAGCTACACAGGAGGCTGAGGCCAGAGAATTGCTTGAACCCAGGAGTGGGGAGGTTGCAGTGAGCTGAGCTCGCACCATTGTGCTCCAGCCTGGGTGACAGAGCAAAACTCCGTCTCAAAATAAATAAATAAATAATAAATAAATAAAAGAATTTTTACAATAAAAATGTTACATGTTTCACAAGGAAGAATTCAGGGAGGGTTTACTTCCTTAAAGATGAGAGGAGGCTACCAGGCAATAGAAAGCATCTTCCTCCGAATTACTATCTTAACAGAGATAAAAAGATAACACTACGACACCACCTTGTATTTGGTGTACACGGAAAGCTCTTAAGAGTAGAAAAGTATTTTCTAATTGCAGAAGATACCTCTTTTTGTACTTTTGCTGCATTGTAGATGGCTTGGGATATAAAAAGAAAGGTAGAAACACTAAATGAAAATGTTTTTTGAGAAATCAATGTTTATGTTTAACTACTTAATGATACAGTTAAATTTTAAAAACACATTTTTTTTTACTGGGGGTAGAGTAACTTTGAACCAATAAAGCCCAATACAGGATTTACATTTAAGAGTTAAGTTAGGGTCGGGCGTGGTGGCTCACGCCTGTAATCCCAGCACTTTGGGAGGCCGAGGCGGGTGGATCACGAGGTCAAGAGATCGAGACCACCCTGGTCAACATGGTGAAACCCCTTCTCTACTAAAAATACAAAAAATTAGCTGGGCATGGTGGTGCGTGCCTGTAATCCCAGCTACTCGAGAGGCTGAGGCAGGAGAATTGCCTGAACCCAGGAGGCGGAGGTTGCGGTGAGCCGAGATCGCGCCATTGCACTCCAGCCTGGGTAACAAGAGCGAAACTCCATCTCAAAAAAAAAGAGTTAAGTTAGTGATTAGATGATTACAAAATGATGTGTTTTGAATATGGTAGAAAGGTGATGAAGATAAGGTTTTGGTTTTATCTTCCTTCCTGATTAGATTCCTGATCATAGATACTTTAAGAAGATTTACACAGTGATTAAAAATTAGCTTAAATTTCCTATTCTAGGTCTATTGTTTGCAACAGTGCAGTTTGATGCAACACCACTCCTAACCACTGATCAGATCCTTTAATATTCCCTGTCCTTCTAAGCAGTCACTGAGAAAAAAAATGCAATCCTGGGACAGGAATTTCACTGTAAATATTGACATTCTGAAATCAAATATTCTATATGACATTCTAAGTTCTGGCCTCATCAGAGAAGACAGATAAATGCAGTATACTATAGTTAAAAGTTTGTGGGAACTGGAGTATTCTAAGTAAATATTTTATTAAACTCATGATTAAGAAAATAATATTTTTGTTATGATTTAAAAATGTCTTTGGATCTAGTATTGCCTTATATGAAAGAAGGCTGACTGGCACACAGAAGGAATAAGAAAAGAAGTGAAAAGCTGGGTTTGAGTCCAGTAATGCATTATATAAACGAACGTATCTTTTAAAGTTTGTTCCTTTCTTGCTTGATGTTCTCTTTTCAAAAATATCAGAGTACTCACTATTTTAATTACATTTTTATTTTAAAGATAGAAAATATAACGTTTTCATATTTTTATGGCCAGAGTGTGATTTGCCATACGATACATGCACAATGAAAACAACTTATTAAAGATACGTTGTGAAAAACATCTAAAGGGATCTAGCTACCTAAGATATGAGATCTATCACTAAACAATGACAGAGTCTCAACAGAATGTTCTAGGCTTGAAATCTAGCTTATTTTAGAAACAGAAAATGAATGGAAACATATAAGCAGTTATATTAATATTTCTTATATAAAAATAAAGGCATATAAAAATATCACTGCTGCAGAGATCAACAAACAGCTCTGGGACCAGTGTATCTAATGTGAAGCCCTGTACCGCCCCTCCATCATACCCTCCTTCTGCTGCTCCTTTCTGCCCTAAATCCCTAGTTGAATTGATAATAGAGTAATATTCCTGATTGATGATAAAATTATTCTTGGTAGAGGAAAAGCATTTTTATACTGTTTGTATACTTTTAAATTTTGAGACACCGACTAAGGCTTCAGAAAGCTTGCTTTATTCTCTCACAAATTTTACTCAAAGCAAAATAAAATTTCTGCCAATAAGAGCTTTCTTCCTTTTTGGTACCCTAAATGATAGAACGTGACAATTTGGCTGTTTTACTTCTATGCTTGCAATGTATTTTATACACAGGAGCATGCACACACCTAAGTGCAAAGATAGATGCATTCGTATTGTATTTATTCTCTTTCTGATAAGGCCATGAGACTACTGTTGTAAAACACTTACCTGTGTTGTCTTACCTTTTACAGATAGCAAAGCTATAATTTCCGCGGAACCAAAGACGTTTTCCCCTCGGCAAACATACTTTCCCTCATCTGATTTAGAAGCATTTAGGATCCGTAGACTCCCGTCTGGAAGAATAGCTATTCTGAAAATTTTTTAAAAAAAGGTTTTTTTCTGTTTTACTGCAATCAGCTAAATAGTAAGAAGCAATGATGAAGTCTAAAATAATTTTTAGGGTGATAATAAGACAAAAGATCACTGTGAAAATATGCAGTGATAGAAAAATATTTTACCCTTTAAGAAGTATAATAAACTTAAATTTTCTTATATTCAAAAACATTAAGGACCTACAAGATATTTTTCTTTTGACATTTTTTGACAGTAAGTTTTAAAACTTGCAGAAAGGGTGACCCTGAGTTTGGTTATTAGAACTTGTTACTATAATATCATAATAGTGATATTTTAATATTAAGCTTGGATATTTCACCTAAAACCAAGAGTGACCTCAAAAGTCAAATATAAAAAGAAACAGCAAAAAAACATAGAGGAGGACAAGTACAGAACATAAAATTAATTGTATACAGCCAAGCGATAATTTATGGCAGTTCTGTGTTGCCACCAGAGTAGCAAGAGTGTGAAAATGCAACGTGATAGCTGGGCTGCTTGCACTGCACTTTTTAAACATAAGAACATGATATCTAAGCTTGCGTTTGTGCTCTTTCAAGACCTTTGTTAAAACTGGACCTTCAGTTTCATGTGAAGGTGAAAAATTAAAGCATTATTAAAAATTTTTAGAAGTTCAGTGAAAATGAGGTTGACATTTGGAATTACTGTATTCTCCTGTGTATTCATCATCCCAGGATTATACGGATTTCAAATTTAATTAGTACTTTTGTCCTTTTCTCCCTTCTGTGTTCCAGAAATATAACCTATTATTTCACCAGTGCATCAACCTAGTCCAGCAACCTGAAACATAATAGACACGGCTGTTGTGGTTCTAGTGGATATGCCACTAGCTTTGGGTAAGAACCAGTACCTCCTGTGAACTTAAAAATCCTAAAACTGATCCTCCTGATTGTGAGAAGGAGAATTTATTCCATAGCAATATGATAATATTAACCTATTGAAGAATTAGAAATAATGACTAAATGTTTAGTCAACATTCTTTATGTTATTTTAAAATAACACAAAGTTTTTTTTTATAATACAAATGCATAAAGTGTATTTAATCTTGCCAGTTACCCAGAGCTCATGGTTATTTAGAGCACTGAACTTCATAGCAATTGATATTAGATTCCAGGCTGCTGAAAAAAACTGCCTATGAATTTATTCTTATGTATTTTCATTAATAAAGATATCAGTTTGAAAACATCATATGGTTTCCAATATGGATCAAACTTGATTCATATGTAAGAAGGAAGATAAATTTAGAAAAAAGTCAAACTAGGAATGGTGAGTTGGATTTTGTCATTTATGTCTAGGAGAGATGCTAGCTTAAGACATTTGAAAAAAACAATGCCCTTAAGAGTTACATGATGCATTCAAGATTGTCAGTGAAAAGTTCTATTCATTATTTAGTGTTCATTTTACATAAAAATGAAATATTTAATTCCATTTCAATCCCAAAGATGCCTAAGCTACAAAACAATAAAGCAAAAATTATACTCTTTGTAAACAAACATCCTCTTTTAAGAATTAGTGATAATTGACATTTATTTAAATTACTATAATTTGTGCTGATTGTTAATATCTTGAAAATATATGGATTTTATTGACGAGTAAATTCTAATCTAGCAGGTGAGAAGTTTGGCTTAAAAGTTTACTTTAAAGAAATAAATATATCTCAGACACTGATAGTATTACAGTTTTTGATTTAAGGTGAGTGTTTTCTTACTGACAGGAGGGAACATTTAACATAAACTCATTTTTTTTTTTTGAGACAAAGTCTTGGTCTGTCACCCAGGTGGGAGTGCAGTGGCATGACCTCCGCTCACTGCAACCTCTGCCTCCCCAGTTCAAGCGCTTTTCCTGCCTCAGCCTCCTGAGTAGCTGGGATTACAGGTGCGCCACCATGCCTGGCTAATTTTTGTATTTTTAGTAGAGACAGAGTTTCACCATGTTGGTCAGGCTGGTCTCGACCTCCTGACCTCATGATCCGCCTGCCTCTGCCTCCCAAAGTGGTGGGATTACAGGTGTGAGCCATTGCGCCCAGCCAACATAAACTGTTAAAGATAGTTTGTGAATACTCTGTACTCTAGGCCCCTGATCCACTTGGGGATGCAGAATTTTGACTTCCATATATTTTTAAATTCAATTTATTTATTTTATAATTTTAAGTTTTATTTTAGATCCAGGGGATACGTGTGCAGGTTTGTCACCTGGGTGGGTATATTGCATGATGCTGAGGTTTTAGACTGATTGATCTGTCACCCAGGTAGAGCACAGTACCCAACAGATTTTCAGATCTTGTCCCACTTCCTCCCTCTCCTCTCTAGTAGTCCTCAGTTTCTATTGTTGACATTTTTATGTCCCTGAGTTCCCATTGTTTACCTCCCACTTATGAGTGAGAACATGTGGTATTTGGTTTTCTATTCCTGTGTTAATTCGGTTCGGATAATGGCCTCTAGCTGCATCCATGTTGTTGCAAAGGACGTGATCTCGTTCACTTTTATGACTGCCTAGTATTCCATAGTGTATATGTACCACATTTTCTTATATAATCCACCATTGATGGGCACATAGGTTGACTTGATGTGTTTGGTACTGTGATTAGTGCTACAATGAACATATGAGTGAACGTGTCGTTTTGGTAGAACTATTTATTTTCTTTTGGATATATAACCAGTAATGGGATTGCTGGGTCGAATGGTAGTTTAAGTCCTTTGAGGAATCTCCTAATTGCTTTCCATAGTGGCTAAACTAGTGTACATTCCCACCAACAGAATGTAAGCATTCCTTCTTCTCCTCAGCCTCACCAGCATCTGTTTTTTTTTTTTTTTTTTTTTTTTGTCTTTTTAGTAATAGCCATTCTGACTGGTGTGAGATGGTATCTCATTATGGTTTTGATTTGCATTTCTCTGATGATTAGTAATGTGGAACATTTTTTCATATGTTTGTTGGGCTCTTGTCTGTTCTGTTATTGTCGTTGTTTTAAGACAGAGTCTCACTCTGTCACCAAGGTGCAATCAGAGGTCACTGCAGCCACAACTTCCAGGGGATGCAAGGGATCCTCCTGCCTCAGCTCTCTCATTGCCCGCTGTGGCCCACTACGCCAGGTTAATTTTTGTGTTTTTTGGAGAGTTATGGTTTCACCATGTTGGCCAGTTCCTAGCTGGCCTCTTGTGTGTCTTCCTGTGAGAAGTGTCTGTTATTTCTTTTGCGCTTTTAATGGGGTTGTTTTTCACTTGTTCAGTTGTTTAAGTTCCTCATAGATTCTGTTGTATGCATAGTTTGAGAATATTTTCCCCTATTCTGTAGGGTATTTACTATATTGATAGTTTCTTTTGCTGTGCAGAAGCTCTTTAGTTTCATTAGATCCCACTTGTCAATGTTTTCATTGTGGTTGCAATTGATTTTGAGGACTTAGTCACAAATGTCCAAAGATTGATGTCCAGAATGGTGTTTCCTAGTTTTTCTTTTAGGATTCTTTTTTCTTAATTTTTAAATTTTTATTGTACTTTAGATTCTGGGGTACATGTGCAGATCATGCAAGATTGTTGCATAGGTACATTCATGGCAATGTGGTTTGCTGCCTCCATTCCCCATCACCTATACCTGACATTTCTCTCCACATTATCCCTCCCCACCCTCTCTCCTATCCCTCCCCTAGCCCCCAGCAACAGACTCCAGTGTGTGATGCTCCCTTCTCTGTGTCCACATGTTCTCAATGTTCAACACCTGCCTATGAGTGAGAACATGTGGTGTTTGATTTTCTGTTCTTGTGTCAGTTTGCTGAGAATGATGGTTTCCAGGTTCATCCATGTCCCTATACAGGACACAAACTCATCGTTTTTTATGGCTGGATAGTATTCCAAGGTGTATATGTGCCACATTTTCTCTGTCCAGTCTACCATTGATGAGCATTTGGGTTGGTTCCAGGTCTTTGCTATTCTAAACAGTGCTGTGAGGAACATGCATGTGCATGTATCTTTATAACGGAATGATTTATAGTCCTTTGGATATATATCCAGTAATGGGATTGCTGGATCAAATGGAATTTCTATTTCTAGGTCCTTGAGGAATTGCCACACTGTCTTCCACAATGGTTGAACTAACTTACACTCCCACCAACAGTGTAAAAGTGTTCCTATTTCTCCACATCCTCTCCAGCATCTGTTGTCCAGATTTTTTAATGATCACCATTCTAACTGGCGTGAGATGATAACTCAATGTGGTTTTGATTTGCATTTCTCTAACGACCAGTGATGATGAGCATTTTTTCATATGTTTGTTGGTCTCTTAAATGTCTTCTTTTGAGAAGCTTCTTTTCATATCCTTCGCCCACCTTTGGATGGGTTGTTGTTTTTTTTTTGTTTTTTTTTTTTTTTTTTTTCCTGTAAATCCGTTTTGGTTCTTTGTAGATTCTGGATATTACCCCTTTGTCGGATGGGTAGATTGCAAAAATTTTTTCCCATTCTGTTGGTTGCTTGTTCGCTCTAATGATTGTTTCTTTTGCTGTGCAGAAGCTATGAAGTTTAATTAGATCCCATTTGTCTATTTTGGCTTTTGTTGCCATTGCTTTTGGTCCTTTGTTCATGAAGTCCTTGCCTGTGCCTGTGTCCTGAGTGGTTTTGCCTAGGTTTTCTTCTAGGGATTTTATGGTGTTAGGTCTTATGTTTAAGTCTTTAATCCATCTGGGGTTTATTTTAGTGTAAGGTGTCAGGAAGGGGTCCAGTTTCTGCTTTCTGCACACGGCTAGCCAATTTTCCCAACAGCATTTAATAAACAGGGGATCCTTTCCCCATTGCTTGTTTTTGTCAGGTTTGTCAAAGATTAGATGGTTGTAGATGTGTGGTGTTGCTCTGGAGGCCTCTATTCTGATCCATTGGTCTGTATCTCGTTTTGATACCAGTGCCGTGCTGTTTTTATTACTGTTGCCTTGTAGTATAGCTTGAAGTCCAGCAGCATGATGCTGCCAGCTTTGTTCTTTTTGCTTAGGATTATCTTGGCTATGCAGGCTCTTTTTTGGTTCCATATGAAGTTTAATGTGGTTTTTTCCAGATCTGTGAAAAAGGTCTTTGGTAGTTTGATGGGGATAGCATTAAATCTATTAATTACTTTGGGCAGTATGGCCATTTTCACAATATCGATTCTTCCTAACCATGAGAATGGAATGTTTTTCCATCTGTTTGTGTCTTCTCTTATTTCCTTGAGCATTCGTTTGTACTTCTCCTTGAAGAGGTCCTTTATCTTTTTTGCTAGTTGTATTCCTAGGTGTTTTATTCTTCTTGTAGCAGTTGTGAATGGGAGTTTGCTCTTGATTTGGCTCTCTGTTAGTCTGTTATTGGCATATAGGAATGCTTGTGATTTTTGCACATTGATTTTGTATCCTGAGGCTTTGCTGAAGTTGCTTATCAGCTTAAGGAGAGTTTGAGCTGAGACAATGGGGTCTTCTAAATATACAATCATGTCGTCTGCAAATAGTGACAATTTGATTTCCTCCTTTCCTAATTGAATACCCTTTATTTCTTTTTCTTGCCTGATTGCTCTGGCTAGAACTCCAATACTATATTGAATAGGAGTGGTGAGAGAGGGCATCCTTGTCTAGTGCCAGATTTCAAAGGGAATGCTTCCAGTTTTTGCCCATTCAGTATGATATTGGCTGAAGGTTTGTCATAAATAGTTTTTATTATTTTGTGATATGTTCCATCGATACCTAGTTTATTGTGAGTTTTTAGCATAAATGGCTGAATTTTGTCAAAGGCCTTCTCTGCATCTATTGAGATAAACATGTGGCTTTTGTCTTTGGTTCTGTTTATGTGGTGAATTACATTGATAGGCTTTCGTATGTTGAACTAGCCTTGCATCCCCGGGATGAAGCCTATTTGATCATGATGTATAAGCTTTATGATGTGCTGTTGCATTCAGTTTGCTGGTATTTTATTGAAGATTTTTGCATCTATGTTCATCATGGATATTGGCCTAAAGTTTTCTTTTTTTGTTTAGTCTCTGCCAGGTTTTGGTATCAGGATGATGTTGGTCTCATAAAATGAGTTTGGGTGGATTCCCTCTTTTTGTATTGTTCGGAATAGTATCAGAAGGATTGGTACCAGCTCCTCTTTGTATGTCTGGTAGAATTTTGCTGTGAATCAATCTGGACCTCGGCTTTTTTTGGTTGGTAGGCTATTAATTGCTGCCTCAAGTTCAGCCCTTGTTATTAGTCTATTCAGGTTTTCAACTTCTTCCTTGTTTAGTCTTGGGAGAGTGCAAGTGTCCATAAATTTATCCATTTCTTCTAGGTTTACTGGTTTGTGTGTATAGAGTTGTTTGTAGTAATCTCTGATGGCAGTTTGTATTTCTGTAGAATTGGTGGTGATATCCCCTTTACCGTTTTTTATTGCATCTTTTTGATTCTTCTCTCTTTTCTTTTTTACTCATCTGGCTAGTGGCCTATTTTGTTGATCCTTTCAAAAAACCAGCTCCTGGATTTAGTGATTTTTTTAAGGGTTTTTTGTTTCTCTGTCTCCTTCATTTCTGCTCTGAACTTAGTTATTTCTTGTCTTCTGCTAGCTTTTGAGGTTTTTTTTTTTTTTAACTTGCTCCTCTAGCTCTTTCAATTTTGATGATAGGGTGTCAGTTTTAGATCTTTCCTTGCTTCTCATGTGGGCATTTATTGCTATAAATTTTCCTCTCGACCCTGCTTTGAATGTGTTCCAGAGATTCTGGTACATTATATCCTTGTTCTCATTTGTTTTGAAGAACATCTTTATCTCTGCCTGTTTCATCATTTATCCAGTCAACATTCAGTAGCCAGTTGTTCAGTCTCCATGAAGTTGTGTGGTTTTGAGTTTGTTTCTTAATCCTGAGATCTAATTTGATTGCACTGTGGTCTGAGAGACTGTTTGTTATGATTTCTGTTCCTTTGCATTTGCCGAGGAGTGATTAACTTCTAATTATGTGGTCAATTTTAGAGTAAGTGTGATGTGGTGCTAAGAAGAATGTATATTCTGTGGCTTTGGGGTGGAGAGTTCTGTAGATGTCTATTAGGTCTGCTTGTTCCAGTTCTGGGTTCAAGTCCTGGATATCCATGTTGATTTTCTGTCTCGTTGATCTAATGTTGACTGTGGAGTGTTATAGTTTGAGGTCTTACATTTAAATTTTTAATCCATTTTGAGTTAATTATATAAGGTGAGCGGTAGGAGTCCATTTTAGTTCTGTTGCATATGACTCATCAGCTATCCCAACACCATTTATTGACTAAGAAGTCCTTTCCTCATTACCTATTTTTGTCAACTTTGGTAAGATGGCTGTAGGTGTGCAGCTTTATTTCTGGTTTCTCTATTCTGTTCCATTGGTCTATGTGTCTGTTTTTGTCCCAATACCATGCTGTTTTGGTTATTGTAAACTTATACTATAGTTTGAAGCCCTGAAATATGATGTCTCCAGCTTTGTACTTTCTGCTTAGAATTGCTTTGGTTATTTGGGCTCTTTTATGGTTTCATATGAATCTTAGTACAGTTTTTTCTAATTTTGTGGAAAAAAAATAACATTGGGAGCTTGATAAGAATAGTATTGAATCTGTAGATTGTTTTGGGCAGTATGGACATTTTAATAATATTGATTTTTCCAGCTTTGCTAACAATATAATTCTATACCTAGAAAACCCTAAAGAGTTTGCCAAATGGCTCCTGAAACTGATAAACAACTTCAGTAAAGTTACAGGATACAAAATCCATGTACAAAACTCAATAACATTTCTATACACCAATAACATTCAAGCAAAAACAAAATCAAGAATATAATACTACTTACAATAGCTGCAAAAATATTTAAAATACCTAGGACTATATGTAAAAGGGAGATGAAAGATCTCTACAAGGAGAACTGTAAAACACTGCTGAAAGAGATAATAGAAGACACACAAATGGAAAAAAACATTTCACAGTGTTTTTTGTCTGTTAAGTGGCAGTGTCATTTTTCCAAAATTCTGTCTACTGATTCAAATTGCAAATGCTTACCAGCTGAGCTTATTTTTTTAACTTCACAAAGAAAAACACAGATTAGATAATTAATGTGATTTACATTACAATGTCTGGTTATTGCACACATAATTACTTAGATAATTTAATATCGAATTAATATTTTCTTACAATAGAGCCCCTTTGTCTTCACTCCTCTGCTATTACCATGTGGCTTTTACATTACAGAACTTATTCATATATGGGGGTTAATTCTGCCCAGATACCCTTTCACTTGGAGAAAGGGAGTGAAGGGAGAAATGAGGTAAAGGTTTTTAGGGGCCAGGAGAGATTTTAGAATGTAAGTCAGCATTCTAGCATTCAGGATCAAGTCACGCTTATATCCTAGACTTCTCCATAAGTTTCTGTCTAGCCCTAGAGATGTCTTGCTTCTCACCTTGCACCTAGTTACTCCATTTCTGCTTTGTTAGTCTGTCCAGTAGCCCATTTCATGTAGAACAGCATTGTGATTACCCCTATCTAGCAGGTATTTATTATTGATTTCTTATTGCCTATCTTGATTTTGGGACCATTTTCTGGATGTTGTATTTTTTATTTCATTTTATTTTTATTTATTTTTGAGACAAGGTTTTGCTCTGTCACCCAGGCTGCAATGCAGGGCACAATCATGGCACAGTGCAACCTCAACCTCCTGGGCTCAAGTGATTCTCCCACCTCAGCCTCCTGAGTAGCTGGAACTACAAGCATGTACCACCATATTGGGCTAAATTTTGCATTTAGTTACTTACTTATATGTAGAGATGAGGCTTTGCCATGTTGCCCATGCTAGTCTCAACTCCTGGACTCAAACAATGCATCTGCCTCAGCCTCCCAAACTGCTAGGATTATAGGCATGAGCCACCAAACACAGCCTGGACACTCCATATCTGTGTTTGCCTTACTCGTCAGACACTACACAAATTAATTTAACCTTTACAAGTAGACTGCTTGCCTGAAAGTATCATCTTTTTACCCACTGTGATATCATTTAGTGATCTCTGATTTCTAGATTACATTGTTTAACAACAGAAAATTATTTCTTCACAATTCTGGAGATGGACGGTCAAAAATCAGGTGCCAAAATGGTTGGGTTTGGGTAAAGACTGTCTTTCTGGCTTGCAGATTTCTGCCTTCTCAATGTGTGTTCATGTGGCCTTTCCTCAGTGCATATGTGTGGCAGAGAGAGCGGTTTCTCTTCCTCTTCTAAAACATCACCAATTCTATTGGATTGGGAGCCTGTCCTTATGAACACATTTAACTTTAATTACTTCTTAAAAGCCCTACCTCAAATACAGTTATATTGAGGGTTAGGACTTCAACATATGCATTTTGGGAGAACACAGTCCAGTCCATAGCAGGTCCTTCCTCTGCTTCCACAAATTCACAAGTGAAGTTAGAAATCCCTTTTCCACTTAACATGTCATACACTTGTAGGAAGCCAGGAAATAGATACTGAGATCTTACTCTTCTTTATCACTCCCACTGCCTCATTCCCAGGGACAAAGGAGCCCACCGATGTAGTTCTTAGGGGTCAGTCCCTTGGGGCATAGTGCAGAATATTAAAGCATGGAGAATGAATCTGGAGAGGTGAATGGAGAACACCTGATCAACGTGTGACATAATAGTTTTAAAAAGCTAGAAATGAATTCTTAGACTTACTTAAGGAAGTTGAGAGAATAGAACTTATAACTTAACCAATAAAACTGCATTTACCGATCAAAGAACAAAACCCACAAAAAGTTAAAATAACTTGTTTGACCCCATGACTTATGTATGAGTTAATTTTCACACTGCTATAAAGACATACCTGAGACTGGGTAATTTATGAAGTAAAGAGGATTAATTGACTCACAGTTCTTCATGGCTGGAGAGGCCTCAGGAAACTTATAATCATAGAGGAAAAAGCAGCAAACATGTCCTTCTTCACATGGTGGCAGGAGAGAGAGAGCCAAGGTGGGATGAGCCCATAAAAAACCATCAGTCCTCATGAGAACTCACTATCATGAGAACCGGATGGGGGAACCACCCCCAAGATCTAATCACCTCCCACGAAGTCCCTCCTTCAACATGTGGGGATTACAATTCTAGATGAGATTTGGGTGGGGATACAGAGTGATGCTGTATCAACTTATTAATAAGAAACATTATGAATGATTCTTATATATCATATACCAGTAAGTACTTCAGAAAATAGAAAAGTAATAGTTTTCCATTGCTGCATAACAAATAGCTATTAATGAACTAAACATTCATTTATTCTTTTGGTTAGAAGTCTGGGTGGCTGGGCTTAATTGGATTCTCTGGAGTCTCAAAAGGTGTTGGCCAGGTTGGGCTCCTCCCTGGACACTTAGGAAAAGAAGCTGCTTCCAAGCTCATTCCTGTTGACAGTATTTATGTCTTGCATGCATCCCTGTTTCCTTGCTGTCTGTCAGCTGGGCACTGCTCTCAGCTTCTAGAAGCCACTTGCATTCCTTGGCATACATCCTCTTTTACCAGATTAGATTTTTTTTTGTTATATCAGAGTGGACACTGTATCATAGAATCGTTAATTAATCGTTAAGAACCTATGTTTTAAAGCAGGATAGGGCTGTGTTCAAATTACTGACACTGACTACTCTGTGATCTTAAGCAAAGTTTCTTAATCTCCTTCCTAAATGTAAAACTGTCATAATAATATCTAACTAGTTCTTTAAAAGTATTAACTAGATAATATATATATAAAGGTACTTCAGTGGTGTGTGATATACATTAAATTTTACTCAAAATATAAGTGAAATGTGTGATAAATGTTAAAAAGGAAATTGTAGAGAGTGCCAGGAAATTAACACATAAACATGAGCTATTTATGGAGTTAGTTCTTTTCTCAGGGAGTAACATTTGAGCTGAGAAATGAGGGGTGATTCATTTGAGCTTATCCTTCAGTGTGGGAAAGCAGGGAGTATTTTATTTTCAAAGATCCTGAGGTCAGAAAGTCTATAAAACCTTGAAGAAACAGCCAATCACGATGGCAGCAGAGATGGTCAGGGAGGGGCAAAAAATGAGACTGAAGAGATAGGCAGGGGGAGGCCATGTAGAACTTAGTATCTATGAAAATCATTTGCTTCTAATTTTAAGGACAATGGGAAGCTACCAAAATTTTTTTCACAACTTAATTGAGGTATTAGAGGCATATAATCAGCACACATGTTTAAAGTGTATGCTTTGAAAAGTTTTCATGTATGGACATATTCATGAAATCAATACCATAGTGAAGATAATAAACATATACATCACCCTCAGAAGTAGCCCTCTGCTCCACTGCATTCCTCCAGCCCCTTCTCACTCCAGCTTTGTCTGAGGCAACTAGTGATGTTTTCCAACACTATAAGTTAGTTTGCATTTTTCTAGAATTTTTTACAAACAGAATAATACATTACATACTTTTTTTCTAGTTTATTTCACTTGGCATAATTAAATTGAGATTCACCTATGGAGCTCCAATTATCAGTAATTAATTTCCTTGTATTGCTGAGTAGTATTCCACCGTGTGTATATACCATAGTTTGTTTACCCATTCACCTGTTGATGAATGTTTGGGTTGCTCTCAGCTTAGGGCTATAAAAAATAAAGACGTTATGAACATTTGTGCACAAATCTTCTATGGATATATGCTTTTATTTCTTTTGGGTAAATATTTAAGATTGCAATGACCAGATCATCATCTTTATGCTTATGTTTACCTTTTTAAGAAGCATACATAATCTTTCCAAGTGTTCGTATCATTTTACTTTCCTACCAGCAGTGTAGGAGTGCTCCTGCAGCACTTCGAATGGTCAGTCTTTTTTATTTTAGCTATTGTAAGAAGTAGGTAGTAGAATTCATTGTGGCTTTAAGTTGCATTTCTCTAATGATGAATGATCTTGAGCAATTTTTCCTGTGTTTATTTTCCATCTGCATATTCTCTTTGGTGATCTAATTGTTCAAATATTTACCCATTTTTATCAGTTTATTTTATTCATTAGATTTGAAGTTTTAGAGTTCTTTTACAGTGTAAAAATAACTCATTTTTAAGGTATGAAACATGCAACTATTTTCTACCAGTCTGTGACATTTCTCAGTGTTTTTCCAAAGGCAGAAGTTACTAATGTTGAAGTTCAACTTATCGATTTTATTTCATGCATTGTGCTTTTGTTGTTGTATTTAGAAATCTTTATGTAACCTAAGGTTACAGAGATTTCTTTGTTTTTCCTGTAAATGTTATAGTTTTAAATTTTATGTTTATGTCTGTGATACATTTTGAATTACTGTTTGTTTGTGGTATGAAGTAGAATCTTACTATTTATTCATTTTGCAAATGGCTATTCAATTGCATCATACTTTGATTTTAAAATGATGATCTTCTATGAACTGAATTCGCTTCCCCATCAAATTCATATGATGAGCCTCTAATTCCAAATGTGATAATATTTAGAGATGGAGTCTTTGGATGGTCATAAGGATTAATGCCCTCTTAAGAAGAGACATGAAAGAGATTGCTTTCTCTCTTTCTCTGCTCTCTGCCAACTTAAGACACAGAAAGAAGATAGCCATCTGCAAACAAAAAAGAGGGACTTCACTAGAAACTAACCATCTTAGCATCCTGATTCTGGACTTTACAGCCTCCAGAACTATCAGAAACAAATTTGTAAGCACCGAGGCTACAGTAAATTGTTACTGCAACCCAAATTAAAACACTGTCTTTCCCCGACAACCCGCACATCACTGTTAAAAAATCATTTGGCATATATATATATGTGTGTGTGTGTATATATATATATGTATATATGTGTGTGTGTGTGTGTGTGTATATATATATATATATATATATATGCCAAATTCTTGATTCTCTGTTCTGCTGCATCGATTTATCTGTGTTTATGACAATCCTACACCATTTTGATTACTATAGCATTATGACCTGTCTTAAAGTTGGGTACATTAAGTTCTTTTACTTTATTCTTCCTTTTCAAATTGTTTTGGCTGTTCTGTGTCCTTGCATTTCCAAATGAATTTAAGAATTAGCTTGTCAATTTCTAAAAAGCATGCTGAGATTTTGATTGGAACTTCAGTGAATGTGTAGATTAATTTGCAGAAAATTTTACATCTTAATATTAAGTCATAGAACCCATGAAGAAGATATATCTCTATTAATTTAGGTCTTCAGTTTCTCTAAGCAGTGTATTATAGCTATCTGTCTATAGATTTTAGAAATCTTTTAGAGGTATATATATATATTTGGTGCTTTTGTGAAGTATTTATTTAATAAATGAACTTTTTGGAGATAACTGTAAAGTCACAGGTAGTTTTAAGCAATTTCTTGTATGCTTTCCTCGGTATTTGCCAATAATATTTTACAAAATTATAGTATATCACAACCAGCATATTGATATTTTTATATTCCTTTGATCTTAGTTTACATTTTTCCAGTTTTGACTTACTAATTTGTGTATGTGTGCATTTTAAGTTTGACACAATTTTTTTCACCACTTTGGGTTTGTGTATCTACCACCACCATCAAAATATTGAATACTTCTAACCCAACAATGATTCTTGAATTTACTTTTATAACCACAGTGATCTTCATCCCACATATTTACCCCTCCATTTATGCCGTAATTCCTGCCAACTACTAATTTCTCTCCATTTATATTTTTTTCATTTCAAAAAATGTTAGATTAGTGGAATCTAACAGAATGTAACTTTTGGGGACTGGCTTTTTCACTCAGCTTAATTGCCCGGAGACATCCAAGTTGCTGCATGTATCAGTAGTTTATTTCCTTTTATGGCCGAGTAGTGTTCCGTAGTACAGATGTACCATAGTTTGCTTAACCATTCAGCTACTGAACAACATCTGGGCAGGTTCTATTTTTTGATAATTACAAACAAAACTGTTATGAGCATTAATGTACAGATACTTATGTGAACATAAATTTTAATTTCTCTGGGATAAATGGCCCAGAGGTATACTATCTGGGTCATATGGTTGTTACATATACAGTTTCATAAGAAACTGCCAAAATGTTTTTCAAAATGGCTGTTTCATTTTACATTCATATCAGCAATGTAGGAACGATCCACTTTGTACACATCATCACCAGTTAGCCTCGGGTGTTTTAGTTGTTTTATTTTGTTTTCTGATTGTAATGATGTCGAAAATCTTTTTCTATGCTTATTTTCTGTCTATAAACAAATCAGTTGAGCATATTTATGTGGGTTTGTTTTGGTTTATTTTGTTCTATTGATCCATGTGGCTCTTCCTCCACCAGAATCAGAGTCTTGATTACTGTAGTCATATAATAATCCTAAATATCGAGAAGAATAATTCGCCTCCGTTTGTTCTTCGTCAAGATGCTTTTGCTAAGAATTTCGCATCTTGGTTCTTACGAGATATTGTCTATAATTGTGTTTTCCTTTAGTGTTTTTGTCTAGTTTGGGTTTCAGCGTAATACTGTCCTTGTATGATGAGTTGGGAAGTATCTGCTCCACTCCTCTTTGGTGAACTGTCTCTTCATACCTTCTGTTCCTTTTCTACTTGGATTGTTTATTTTTACTTTCCTGATAAGTGTTGAGAGTACCTTATATATTCTAGATACTAGTCCTTTGTTGGATGCGTGATTTGAAAGCGTTTTCCGTCAGTCCATAGACTAACCTTTTATCCTTTTTACTTGAGCTGTCAGAGCAAGTGTTTTTAATTTTGATGAGTACCAGTCTATCAACTATCCTTTTATAGATCATGTCTTTGGAATCATATCATCATCTGCCAAATTTTTGTTTAGCCTTAGTTCATTATGCTTTCCTTGTATATATTTTTAAAACATTTACAGTGTTACATTGATATTTAGGTCTCTGATTGATTTTGAGGTAATTTTTGTGTCAATACGTAAGGCAGGTGGAGAGGTTTGTTGTTGTTATTTGCTTTGTTTTTGCCTCAGGATATTAAATCAATCACTCTAGCCTCATTTTCCAAAAGCCTATCCTTTCTCCATTGAATTACGTTTTGCTTTGGTCAAAAATCAGTTGAGCATATTTATGTGGGTTTCTTTTGGTTTTCTATTTTGTTTTATTGATCTATGTGCCTATCCTTCCACCAGAATCACAGAGTCTTGATTATTGTAGTCATATAATAATCCTCAATATCGAGAAGAATAATTCATCTCACTTTGTTGTTCTTTGTCAAGATTGTTATGCTAAGATGTTTGCATCTTGGCTCTTATGAGATACTGTCTATAATTGTACTTTCTTCTAATGTTTTTGCCTAGTTTGGGTTTCAGCATAATACTATTCTTGTATAATGAATTGGGAAGTATCTGGTCCACTTCAAATCTCTGGAAGACTTTGTGTAGAGCTGGCATTAATTATTCCTTACATGTTTCATAGAATTGTCCAGTAGAGCCATCTAGGCCTAAAGTTTTCTTTGTGAGAAAGATTTAAACTACGTATTCAATATTTAAAAGAGACATAGGACTATTCAGATTATCTACTTCTTAAATAAAAGTTCATAAAAGATTTTTAAGCTGGGAAATGTAATTATAAAATATAAATTATCTTAATTATTTATGTAAATACAAATTTTTCCTGGCTTTTGATTTATTAGTTTTGGCTAAGCAATGGACGAACTATTTTTAGTTGAATATGGTTATAATCTAGTAACAGGTCAACTGTACTGTATCATCTCCTCTCAGGTATAGTCAGATAAATGCAGGTTTCATTATCAGACACTCTGTGATTCAATAGCTCATTCAAAAGTGTCACATTTCTTCTCATAGGTTTTTTTTTTTTTTTTTTTTGAGACGGAGTTTCGCTCTTGTTACCCAGGCTGGAGTGCAATGGCGAGATCTCGGCTCACCGCAACCTCCGCCTCCTGGGTTCAGGCAATTCTCCTGCCTCAGCCTCCTGAGTAGCTGGGATTACAGGCACACGCCACCATGCCCAGCTAATTTTTTGTATTTTTAGTAGAGACGGGGTTTCACCATGTTGACCAGGATGGTCTCGATCTCTTGACCTCGTGATCCACCCGCCTCGGCCTCCCAAAGTGCTGGGATTACAGGCGTGAGCCACCACGCCGGCCTCTCACAGGTTTTTTGTATTTTTTCTCCTGGTCTTCTTTCTGTTTGGTTGAACTATAAAAAATTTTCATTATTTGGCTTTTTTTATCCCATGAAAATGTCAATTTCACTTGGTTCATTCTAATCATTTTATAATAATTTTGTGTACCAGTACTCTTACAGTACTGCAGAAATAGGAAGGTTATGCTTATGTCAGGAGTAGAGAAGTTGCACATTTATTCCACAGAAGTTTTTCTATAATCTTTAATTGCTTATGTATGTCCTAAACTGGCCCAGTGTCTGTCTGATGCTCATGATCCAAATGCTACATGTTGTTAAAAATTAAAGCTCATGAAGCTGGAAAGCAGCATGATAGTCACCAGAGCGGTGGCAGCATGGGAGCAGGAGGTGATGGTGCTGATGAGGATGGTTAATGGGTACAGTGAATAAAATATAATATGTAAAAGCATAACAAGATAGATAGCTACAATTGACAATCATTTATTGTATAGTTTAGAATAACTGAGGAAGTACAATTGGAATGTTCATAGCACAACAAAATGATGAGTGCTTGAGGTGATGGATACCCCATTTCCCCTTATGTGATTATTACACATTGTATTTCTATATCAAAATATGTCATGTAGTCCACACATGTATATGCCTATGATATACCCATAAAAATGTAAAAGCGCACTAGGCACTAGGCAGGTGGCTCTCCCAGCACCATCAGCAAGTGACGTTGAATCTTTGGGATGCCATCCATTGAGGGTCACCTGAGAGTTCTTCAATATATCACCTTAATTTAAGCATCCATGCTAACACCTCTCCAGTGAGCAAGATAGAAAAAACTGAATATGGCAAATCAAACAGTGACTTCTAAATTTGCCAGATAAAAGTGGCAAACAACACTTGTGTTCACACTTCACTGGCAAGGCAAATGGTCTCACATGACCTCAGCACAGCAAGGAAACACAATCTTACTATGTGTCTGGAAGAAAAACCACAATTATCTGGTGGATAGCATTCATGCTTAGTGTATATCTTGTGCTATGCCATACACAGCAGAAGATATAAACGAAGTTTTCAGGCACAATATTTCTTTGTCATAAAGTCCTAACAATTTAATTGTTCACACAAGAATTACAGAATGTTAAAATTATGTATCGAACTATAATTCTTATGTAGCTCAGAAGAAAAGACCAATAAAAGCTGGAGGAGTCCAGTTACTAGTAGGTAAGATTTGATATGGATCTTATAGAATGAACAAGAAGAAGTAGAGAAAGCTTTTAAGAAAAAAAAGGAACAAAATGAGCAAACGAGGAAAATTCAGAAGCGAGCATGGCATGTTTATAAGATAGAGAAGAGATAAAACAGACCAGAATACTGTTCTGCTTTTAGGAAAAACAGTTAATAACGTTGGGAGAGGCATGATGGAAGCTGTACTGTCAGTGGCTACTAATGAATAGCACACAAAAAAAGAGCTGCTATTCTCCTTATGGTAGACGAGGGAGTGGAGCTGAGGGTTTTGCTACAGTGACTTGACAAAGAGCTCATGATCCAGAGAACGATGGATCCTGAAAGCCACCATAAGTACTGGCGCCTTGACAAAGAGCTCATGACCCAGAGGACGGATGGATCCTGAAAGCCACCGTGAGTACTGGCACCATTTGCTTTTGCCTTCACTTATTTTCTCTGGACAGGACACACAGTATGCTTCTTTGAAATGAGAACGCTTGCAGATTTTTTATACTGAGTACAGGGTGGAGATGTGGCTATAAACCAGATCAGAAAAACAGTGGCTACACAGAGGCTTTCCTCGTCTCAGAGCTGACAGTATATGACGAGGTCTGGGTTGAGTGTGTAGGTCATCTTCACCGCAGGTCCTCCAACAATATCCCCCAAAGAGCATGCATATATTCACTTTAACACTGAACAGAACTTACAACTCTACCTATATCTTGGCTCCCTGTTTTGGTAGATGAAATAGCCATCCTTTTAAAAGGAGAGGTAGTTTTACATGCAGTTTTAATTAAAGGAGATAAGTGCTAAATGGAGACATACTTTTCAGGTGAAAGTGGTAAACCAGAGACTTGAAAACGTAATAGAGATTAGTACACTGAATGGCTGGAAGAGGAGAAAGAGTGAAGTGTTTCAGTCAGATTCATCAACTCATTGAGTGGTTTGTAAATTCCAGGTAGTGAAGATGGTTTCTGGGATAGAAATCTGAAAAAGACCCAGTTCCTACCCTCAGTAACCACAGTATGAAAAGGAAGAGTTAGACAAGTAAACAGGCAATTACTATGTAGTGTAATCAATTCTGGAAAGGGGCAAATACAGGGAGCTACTCGGAATACATAACAGGGCAGCTCACCAGCATGGGGGCTGTCAGCATGGTTAGGGAAGGCATCTCAGAGGAGCTGACAGCTCACTTGGAGGTTCAAAATCACTTAGCCTTATCTTTATCCTGGCTTGGGAGGGGAAGAGGTAAAATCACCTATGGATGAGCCTATTGAATTTTTTCTTAATTACTTTTCTGAACTCTAGTCTTTATTTCAGGATTTAATTTCTTAAATTACAAATCTGATCACTCTTTGCGTAAACAAACATTTCATGGCTCCCCATGCCTACAAGATAACATACGCTTCCCTAGAACAAGTAAAGAACTTTACCAAATAGCCATAACTTCTATTATTTCCTGCTCTGTACTGAGCAGATCTCTAAACGGACTTATAATGCCTTCTCAATATATGCTTTATTTTATTGAGGGATTACATGTGCATTTTATATATACACACAAACACACAGTTAACTATACTATATGAATTATACTATACTAACATACTTAATATATAGTAAACAAACAGTAATTACAAATTAGAATTAAAAGCAAGTATGTTATACCATTTTCTCCCTTCCCTCCTCCATTCCTCTTATGGATCTCTTGCACACTCTGAATTGCTCAAACCTCTATTTGGAGACTATTATTCTAGTTATATAAGACCACATTCTTTTCAGTGGTCAGATTCCTACCTATTTATCACTGCTCAAATATATCTGCCTGAACTCATCCTTCATCCACTTTACATAGAATATTTCCTGCTTTCATTTTTGCTTCCTCCAAACTTCATCATAGCATTTGTTACATTTTTCCTTAATAGACAAGAGACAGGTTGTTTTATCCATTGAGCACTATAGTTTCAGCATTTTTAAGGGCCACCATAAAAATTTGAGACTTAAAAAAATAACTATTGGCTTGAACAATAAAATATTAATTGTTGTGTTGAAAATAATACAATGTAACATTATAACAACAGTCAGTCAAACACAACTGAATTCTTCCCTTGTCATATAAAAGTGTTACCATGATAAGAATATAATAAAAATGTTAGTCCCAGTGAGGTGGCTCACGCCTGTAATCCCGGCACTTTGGGAGGCTGAGGTGGGTGGAACACTTGAGGTCAGGAGTTCAGGACCAGCCTAGACAACATGGTGAAACCCTGTCTCCACTAAAAGTACAAAAATCAGCCAGGTGTGGTGTTGGGCACCTGTAATCCCAGCTACTTGGAAGCTGAGGCAGGAGAATTACTTGCATCCAGGAGGAGGAGGTTAGAGTGAGCCAAGATCTTGGCACCACACTCCAGCCTGGGTGAGACTCACTCTCAAAAAAAAAAAAAAGAGGCCGGGCGCGGTGGCTCAAGCCTGTAATCCCAGCACTTTGGGAGGCCGAGGCGGGTTGATCACGAGATCAAGAGATCGAGACCATCCTGGTCAACATGGTGAAACCCCGTCTCTACTAATACAAAAAATTAGCTGGGCACGGTGGTGCGTGCCTGTAATCCCAGCTACTCAGGAGGCTGAGGCAGGAGAATTGCCTGAACCCAGGAGGCGGAGATTGCGGTGAGCCGAGATCGCGCCATTGCGCTCCAGCCTGGGTATCAAGAGCGAAACTCCGTCTCAAAAAAAAAAAAAAAAAAAAAAAAAAAAAAAAGAAGTTATTAACCCTTTTGACTATAAAGGTGTAAAAGTAATTTTTAAATTTTTCTAGCATAATGCATCTTTTAATAGGATATAGGTACATTTTATTATTTTTGATATAAAGCAGGATGAGATCTTAAAAACATAAGAGAGCCTAGCACCTGCGAAAGTCTTAAAATGTTTTGCTAATAATAAACATTTACTGATCAGTTTTGATGTGTCAGACATCATACTACTTTTCTTCCAAATGTTTCATGTAATGCTTCTCAGCACTGTGTGAGTTGAGTATTATTGGTCTCATTTACTGATGAGAAAAATGTGGCTCAGTATGACTTACGACCTTGTTCAAGGTTATTTAGCAAGTGGCAGAACGCTTATTCCAACTAGGCTCTTTGATTTGTTATACATTTGCCTATAGTTTCAGTGTCCTCTGGATTAATCTGTCATCTCCTTCACTTTTTGTCTTCATAAAGGACACATTAACTGGCGCTTAGTGTTTTTCAAGTACTGGATACTCAATAAATGGGGACTAAATAAAACTGAATATACGTGAACCAGTGTACTTCATAGATGAAGACATTGAGATCCAGATCACTTTAAATTCCTTTTTCTTAAAAAAGGCAACGGTAATAACTTACTTTGATAACATTTATTAAGCCCTTAGTATTTGCTAGGCACTGTATGAGACACTTTTGATATATTATCTTAATACTGACAAAGACCCAGGATATAGTATTACACTCATTTATATGGAAAAGGGAAGAAAATGAAGCACATCGGGCTAAAAACCCGAGGATTTTAAAAGGAGACCTGCTGGATTCCAAAATTTGTACTGCATTTTTTTCAGCCACTGCACACTGACCCGAAGTAAATATCAAAAGAAAGCTTTGCATAAGATCACACGCTTAGTGGCAGCTCTGACCTACAATCCAGGCTAACAGAAGGGGAAAGTCAAGGGTAACAAGATAAGACACATGTTTCCTACAGATGATGGAAATGAAAGAAATTCATACTCTTTAACACGATCAGTAAAATTTTTTAAAAGCTAAGGGCAATACACACTCAAGGAAGGCTGTGCTGTCACCATGCTCTTTCTTCTAGATGAAGTTTAGCTGGAAGGAAGAAGTGAGGTGACCCAGAGAGACAAGGATGATAGCATTTAGAAAGTGAGGAAGAAAGCTTTAGTGCAGAATTTACTTTAATTAATGAGCCTCCACCCCTGGCGCTCAGCATCACTGCAAGAATTGTGAAGAAGCTGCAGAGCCTTCTGTGCTGAGCCACCGAATAGTTTCAGAACCTCCAAGATCTCCTGGAGGAATAAGAAGGAGGCCGCCTTTTTGTCAGCTGGATATCAGAAAGTGCTTGTTATTAAAACAAACAAAAAACAGAATGGAGAAACAGACTTGTATTATGTTCTTTCTGAAGGCTATCTCTACGAGGTATTTGTCACAGGCATATCAAGCTTAACATGTACAGAACTACACTCAATCTTTTTGCCCAAATTGGCTTCTCACTTCAGTCTTTCCATTTTATAGGAATTTGTGTGAAAAGTTCTGAGTGTGTATGCACCTGTTTTTGTGGAGACAGTATATAGTTTTTCTCAGATTCTCAAGGGAGTCAATGATGAAAACAAGGCTAAGAACTATCATAAAATTGTTTCCTTTATAGGTGTGATAACCATGCCCAGAGAAGGGAGGCCTAGAGTATTTCCTTTTTAAAGCTCAGAACATAATTCAGGCTACTAATTTGAAAGTCATCATTTTCTTTCCTTTTTCTCTTATAGCAAATGAGTGAAGTTGGATCTATTCCACATTTTAAATATCTGTTATATTCATATCCTTGTTTCTGACTTACTGGAGAGTCTAAATGCAGTGGGTAACAAACGTGAAATAGTTTCATTCTTTCTAATCAATCACTGCCTTTAACTATGCTTTGTCAAATCCATTTTTCTGCCCCTTTTGGACATCCCGGGAAGGTCCCTTAGCTTTTTGATAACTTTCAGTTATCAAAAAGGTAAAGCTTAGCTCTAATTTCTTGTTCTTCTCTAGTTCACCACTGACGAGAATGGAACCGAGAACACTGCAGCTGTAAGGAGGAAAGTCTCTTTTCACACTTGTTCTCCTGCTTCCAGGTTCCTTTCCTCCTCTAGGTGTCAAAGTAGGGCAGGGAGAGCAGGCAAGGGACCCGTGTCTTACTTATCTAACTTCTGTTGTGGGATGTAGCTGCCACTGTGGGTGAAACTGGTTGTCCACAGAGCCATCTGTGACTGACACAGGCCTCCGAAGGCTGGCTCTTGTGGGCACAGCTATGATATCTGTGGAACCTCCTTACTGCAGAGTTCCCTGACTTAGACTACCCCGGCACTGCCTTTTCCAAACTTCTTTCAACTACCAACTCTGCCATTTTGCTCATGGAGACCAGAAAGTTCCTGCTGGCCTGCCTTCTCCGAAGTCTGTCCGTCCAACCCACGGGAAACCTGCATACTCCTGCCTTTCTAAATGGTGGGGGTGTAGAGGTGTGGGTCTCCTTCCTGACACTGCTTTCTGCCTTGTCATCGTGCTCTACTTCTTTTCCCTTCCTGTCCAAACGGCCAGGAGCTTATCAGGAAGTCTGTTGCCTAAGCAAACTTTCAAACAAGAAATAAAATACTAGTTTTATAATTTCTGGGAATGAGTGCTAGGAGCCTTCCACTTGCCTTGAATTTGGAGGTGGGAAGGTTACGAAAAGCCTAGCAGTCCCCACCACATGAAAGCGTGCAAAAAATGTCTTCCCTTCTCTTTAATACTGTCATATTTAAAGGGGTGAGGAATAGAAGGTGGCATAAGGGGAAGGTCATGCTATGCTGATGTGGCATTTGGAAAGCAGAGCTGGTGCAGCTAGCAAGGCTCGAGGAGCTGTCTGGTTTCAAGAATTTTAGGTGTTTCTTCATTCGGAATACTGGGCGCCTAATGTAGCTTTGTTCCCACCTCAGGCTTTATTATATTATTACTGACTTATCTTTCTTCCCTTACCTTATTTGAGACTGTCATCAGAATTCATCTGTGTTATTGCAATTCTGCTATCTTTGCCATCAGGCCACTCTCATTTGAACACATTGGTCCTGCTGCCTTCACAGTGTGACACAGGATGATGTCACTGACTCAGTGCTTCCCCACTGCATTCAGGATAAAACCCAAACTTCCTAGCATGACACATGATGTTCTTCATAATCATAACCTCTTTCTGCCTTTCCAATTTCATCTCAAACTCCCAGCTGCTTTTTCACATCTATATCCATCCTACCTTCCATTCATAAGGGACTACTTATTCTCCAAAGAGTCTGTGTTTACCTGTGATCTTGAGTTTTTTGCAAATAGTCTTCCTTCACTTGTATAAGACCTTTCCTGCTCCCAAGTACCATATCTGTCTAGTATATTACTTATCATTCTCTAATTTTTATTGTTTTGCTGATACTCAAATTACATCTAGGTAATGTTCCCAGATCCCTAGTTATTATCTTTTCACCCACACGTCATTACTTTTCCTCTGTCCTCTTATACTTCTAGTCTATTCCTCAGTATCACAGCACTCAGCATATTCTGTTGTAAATGTTTTCCCTAGACTGAAATTTACTTGAGGAAGGAAATGAGCATCATAATAACACAGTAAGTAGTCAACAAATGGTAGTTAATAAGTTCTCCAATTCCTCATTATGGTATATGATTCATCATTATATTTTAATGTAATTAGTTTACCAGACCACATTTTTTGCCCCATGAAGATTGACGATAAGATCTCTGGGTATCTAACTACACTCGGGTGTCACAGAGTAAAAGAGTTACAGATTAGGGACAGTAACTACTATTAGTAGTAATACTATGTTTTAATAGTGTTAGTTTTAATGCAAACTGCCTTTGCATTTTGAATTAACTTCATTTGACAGGATTGCAATTGCTGTCTTTATTTCCACCGCTAAAATACGTTTCATTATTTTCACTGTTTAGGTACATGTCTCTACGTGTACCTTGAGCACGTATAAAGGTACTGCAGTATGTGTATTAACATGAAAGAGCCAGTTTTTCCATGACAATACAAAGCTACTGAAAACCTAATGGTTGTTCCTCCTTTGAACCATACTTTGAAAAAACACTCTTTATAGCTAGACATAAACTTATGTATTTATAACATTTTCTTCTATTATATATTAGAGTTTTTTTCTCTTAGTTTTTTGAATACTTTGGTAAAAGCCTGTCTTGCTAAATACATTCATTCGTTTTCCCCTGGAAATGTTCGGCTTTGCACTAATGAGAAATTGATCTCACAAAGAGAGAGAAATTAAAACCAAACACAATAAAGCTAGGTAAATGCTTTCAGAGTGACTTCACACTGCATTCTAAACGTTTCCACTGAGATGTTTCTACGCTGAAATATGCTATAGAATTGGATATAGTTCAAAACTGGTAACTTTTTCAGTAAAAGCATATAGTTGCGGTGGCATTGAATCATTTACCCTGTAGCTTTTCACAGTGCTCTTAACCGAGTAATGTCATTTTACATTAACTTGGACATGAACCCTGACAGTATTTCTTAATGCTGACTGACTAAAAAGGAAAAGGAGAAATATTCATAAAGAATTGTCATCATCTTCATTATTTCTTGAATTTGTGTGAGATTTTTGAATTTTCATTTTAAACTGTTGTCTATATAAATATCTGAATCTCACAGGAACTAGGGATAAATTAATTGCTCTTCTGAAACCCCTAAGGTCACAGAGATAGCATCCGGGGCAAGATTATGAATATTTTAATATCCCCACCTGGGATGGTTTTTAGTCCATTTTAAATTATGCTGACCTAATTAGAAATCTTGACGGTGGCTAAGCTTTATAATATTAAAAGAATTCATTTTACTATTTATTTTCAGTTCATTCCTAGAAAACACCTCTTCCACAATTTAGCAATTAAGTTACTTTGTGAACAGAGTCAAATTAACATCAGTTACTGAACTTTTGTGTGTGACAGTGTACAGTGGACAGTCAGTACAATAACATTACTTCTAATTGCATTTGGAATTGACCTCCCTTTTAATTCCCTGCCTCATCCCCTCATGTATAAAAGGAAGAGTGTGGACAAAATTTCTAACACACTTTTTACCTATTTACCCATAAATATAAAGGGGTTTTTTTGTTTGTTTGTTTCAGGCAACCTTCTATAACTTATTTTTTATCTTATAGTTAACAGTAAGCACGGAGGAAGATCCAAGATGGCCGATTCAGAGCAGCTCAGGATTGCAGCTCCCAGTGAAAGCACAGAGGGTGAGTGGACGCCGCATTGCCAGATGGATTTTTATTGCCCACAGACCAGGAGATTCCCAGGCGGAGGAGCCCCATGGGTCGCCAGCGTGGCTGTTTTGGCCGGCGCAGCTGTTTTGCCAGCACCCCGGTGCAGCAGTTCTCTGTACAAAATACACTGGTCTGGGTGCCCTTTTAAGCTGGCAATTGGAGCTCCGGGAAGGCAGAGTCGCCCATTCATCTGATTAAAAAGGGGACCGAAACAGGGAGCCAGGCCAGGAGATTCCCGGGCAAAAAAAGCGCCACGAATCTCAGCACCACTGTTTCAGCCGGCGCAGTGGGTCGCCACACGGGAAGTCACACAGATCCTGGCACCTTTTCAACAGGCGACTGGAACACCTGGGAGAGAGTCAACCGTTCAACTAAGAAAAACGCTCTGAGGCAGTGAGCCAGGTGATCAGGCTCGGCTGGTCCTACCCCCACAAAAAAAAACAGCAATTGGAAACGCTCTGGGTTGAGAGTTTCACAGCAAGCACAGCTGAACCTGGGACAGTTCAGCTTTGTCGGGGAGGGGTGTCCACCATTACTGAGGCAGCCCACCGTTGCCGAGGCAACCCACAATTACAGAGAGAGTCCGCCATTACAGAGGTGGCCACCATTGCTGAGGCAATTCTAACTACACCCATATAAACAGGACAACAGGGAAGTTCACATGGCAGCTGGGCGGAGCCCATAGCAGCTCAGCAAAGCCTCTGCAGGCAGACTGTGACTAGGCTGCCTCCTTGCTGGGCAGGGCAGCCCTGAAAAAAAGGCAGCAGCACAACAGAAACTCATAAATAAAGCCCTAACTCTCTGGGACAGAGCACCTGGGGAAAAAAAAGGGGTTTATGAGTTCTGCTGCAGCAGACTTAAATGTACCTGCCCAGCAGCTCTGAATGAACAATGGAGCTCACAGCTCAGCACTTGAGCACGTATAAAGGACAGACTGTCTCCTCAAGCAGCTCCCTGACCCCCGTATATCCAAAGAGTCACCTCATAAAGGAGAGATCAGACTGATATTTGGCGGGCATCCTTCTGGGACAAAGATAGCAGAAGAAGAAACTGGTAGCAACCCTTACTGTTCTGTAGCTGCTGCAGGTGATCCCCAGGCAAGCTGGGCCTGGAGTGGACCTCAGCAGTCCTACAGCAGAGGGACCAGACAGTTAAAAGGAAAACTAAGAAACAAATAACTTCATCATCAACTAACTGGATGTCCACTCAGAGACCCAATCTGAAAGTCAGCAACTACAAAGATGACAGGTGGATAAAACCACAAAGATGGGAAGAAACCAGTGCAAAGAAGATGAAAACACCCGAAAATAGAACGCCTCTCCTCCTACAAGGGATCACAACTCCTCACCAGCAAGGGAACAAGGCTGGAGAATGAGTGTGATGAAATGACAGAATCAGGCTTCAGAAGGTGGGTAATAAGAAACTTCCGTGAGCTAAAAGAACATGTTCTAACCCAATGCAAAGAAACTAAAAACCTAAAAAGATCTGATGAAATGCTAACGAGAATGGACAACTTAGAGAGGAATATAAGTGAATTGATGGAGCTGAAAAACACAATGTGAGAACTTCGCAAAGCATGCACAAGTTTCAACAGCCGAATTGACCAAGCAGAAGAAAGGATATCAGAGGTCGAAGATCAACTCAATGAAACAAAACAAGAAGGCAAGATTAGAGAAAAAAGGGTAAAAAGGAATGAACAAAGTCTCCAAGAAATATGGGACTATGTGAAAAGACCTAATCTACATTTGATAGGTGTACCTGAATGTGACGAAGAGAACGAATCCAAGCTGGAAAATACTCTTCAGGATATTATCCAGGAAAACTTCCCCAACCTAGCAAGGCAGGCCAATATTCAAGTCCAGGAAATACAGAGAACACCACAAAGATATTCCTCAAGAAGAGCAACCCCAAGGCACATAATCATCAGATTCACTAGAGTTGAAATGAAGGAGAAAATGCCAAGGGCAGCCAGAGATAAAGGTTGGGTTACCCACAAAGGGAAGCCTATCAGACTCACAGCAGATCTCTCAGCAGACTCCAAGCCAGAAGAGAGTGGGGGCCAATATTCAACATCCTTAAAGAAAAGAACGTTCAATCCAGAATTACATATCCAGCCAAACTAAGCTTCATAAGTGAAGGAAAAATAAAATCCTTTGTGAACAAGCAAGTACTCAGAGCTATTTCATCACCACCAGGCCTGCTTTACAAGAGCTCCTGAAAGAGGCACTACACATAGAAAGGAACAACCAGTACCAGCCACTCCAGAAACATACCAAATGGTAAAGAGCATCAACTAACAGGCAAAACAGCCAGCTAGCATCAAAATGGCAATATCAAATTCACACATAACAATATTAACCCTAAATGTAAATGGACTAAATGCCCCAATCAAAAAACACAGACTGGCAAATTGGATAAAAAGCCAAAACCCATCAGTGTGCTGTATCCAGGAAACCCGTATCACATGCAAGGATACACAAAGGCCCAAAATAAAGGGATGGAGGAAGATTTACTAAGCAAATGGAGAGCAAAAAAAAAGCAGAAGTTGCAATTCTCCTCTCGGATAAAATAGACATTAAAGCAACAAAGATCAAAAGAGACAAAGGAAGACATTACATAATGGTAAAGGATCAATGCAACAAGAAGAGCTAATGATCCTAAATATATATGCACCTAATACAGGAGCACCCAGATACATAAGGCAAGTTCTTAATGACTTACAAAGAGACTTAGACTCCCACACAATAATAGTGGGAGACTTTAACACCCCATTGTCAATATTAGATCAACCAGACAGAAAATTCACAAGGATATCCAGGACTTAAACTCAGACCTGGAACAAGCAAACCTAATAGACATCTACAGAACTCTCCACCCAAAATCCACAGAATGTACATTCTTCTCAGCACCACATCGCACTTACTCTAAAATTGACCACAGAATTGGAAGTATTTCACTCCTCAGCAAATGCAAAAGAATGGAAATCATAACAAACAGTCTCTCAGACCACAGTGCAATCAAGTTAGAATTCAGAAACTAACTCAGAACTCCACAGCGTTATGGAAACTGAACAACTGGCTCTTTTTTTTTTTTTTTTTGAGGCAGAGTTTTGCTCTTGTTACCCAGACTGGTGTGCAATGGCGCGATCTCGGCTCACTGCAACCTCCGCCTCCTGGGTTCAGGCAATTTTCCTGCCTCAGCCTCCTGAGTAGCTGGGATTACAGGCACGCGCCACCGTGCCCAGCTAATTTTTTGTATTTTTAGTAGAGACGGGGTTTCACCATGTTGACCAGGATGATCTTGATCTCTTGACCTCGTGATCCACCCACCTTGGCCTCCCAAAGTACAACTGGCTCTTGAATGTTGACTGGATAAACAATGAAATGAAGACAGAAATAAAGATGTTCTTAAAACCAACGAGAACGAAGACACAACATACCAGAATCTCTGGGACACATTTAAAGCAGTCTCCAGAGGAAAATATATAGCAATAAGTGCCCACATGAGAAGCAAGGAGAGATCTAAAATTGACACCCTATTGTCAAAATTGAAAGAGCTAGAGGAGCAAGATCAAAAAAACTGAAAACCTAGCAGGAGATAAGAAATAACTAAGATCAGAGCAGAACTGAAGGAGACAGAGACACAAAAAACCCTTCAAAAAATCAATAAATCCAGGAGCAGGTTTTTCAAAAAGATCAACAAAATAGACAGACCACTAGCCAGATTAATAAAAAAGAAAAGAGAGAATAATCAAATAGATGCAATAAAAAGTGATAAAGGGGATATTACCACAGATTCCACAGAAATTCAAACCATCATCAGAGATTATTACAAACAACTCTATGCACATAAACTAGAAAACCTGGAAGAAATGGATAAATTCCTGGACAGTTGCCTCCTCCCAAGCCTGAACCAGGAAGAAGTTGAAACCCTGAATAGACCAATAACAAGGTCTGAAGTTGAGGCAGTAATTAACAGCCTACCACCCAAAAAAAGCCCAGGTCCAGATGAGTTCACAGCTGAATTCTACAAGACATACAAAGAGGAGCTGGTACCATTCCTTCTGAAACTATTCCAAATAATCCAAAAAGAAGGAATCTTTCCCAAATCATTTTATGAGACCAACACCATCCTGATACCAAAACCCGGCAGAGACTCAACAAGAAAAGAAAACTTCAGGCCAGTATCCATGATGAACACAGATGCAAAAATCCTCAATAAAATACTGGCAAGCCGATTGCAACAGCACATCGAAAAGCTTATCCACCATAATCAAGTAGGATTCATCTCAGGGATGCAAGGCTGGTTCAACATATGCAAGTCTATAAATGTAATTCACCACATAAACAGAACCAAAGACAAAAACCACATGATTATCTCAACTGATGCAGAGAAGGCCTTTGACAAAATTCAACAGCCCTTTATGCTAAAAACCCTCAATAAACTAGGTATTGACAGAACGTATCTCAAAATAATAAAAGCTATTTATGACAAACCAACAGCCAATATCATACTGAATGGGCAAAAACTAGAAGCATTCCCTTTGAAATCTGGCACTAGACAAGGATGCCCTCTCTCACCACTCCTATTCAATATAGTACTGGAAGTTCTAGCCAGAGCAATCAGGCAAGAAAAAGAAATAAAGGGTATTCAAATAGGAAAGAAGGAAGCCAAATTGTCTCTATTTGCAGGCGACATGATTGTATCTTTAGAAGACCCCAACGTCTCAGCCCAAAATCTCCTGAAACTGATAAGCAGCTTCAGCAAAGTCTCAGGATACAAAATCAATGTGCAAAAATCACAGGCATTCCTATACACCAGTAACAGATTTAAAGAGAGCCAAATCAAGAACGAACTGCCATTCACAATTGCTACAAAGAGAATAAAATACCTAGGAATACAACTAACAAGGAACGTAAAGGACCTCTTCAAGGAGAACTACAAACCACTGCTCAATGAAATAAGAGAGGACACAAACAGATGGAGAACCATTCCATTTTCATGGTTAGGAAGAATTAATATCGTGAAAATAGCCATACTGCCCAAAGTAATTTACAGATTCAATGCTATCCCCATCAAGCTACCAATGACCTTCTTTACCAAACTGGAAAAAAACACCTTAACCTTCATATGGAACCAAAAGAGAACCCGCATAGCCAAGTCAATTCTAAGCAAAAGGAACAAAGCGGGAGGCATCACACTACAGGACTTCCAACTATACTACAAGGCTACAGTAATCAAAACAGCATGCTACTGGTGCCAAAACAGATATATAGACCAATGGAACAGAACAGAGGCCTTGGAGGCAACACAAAATATCTACAATCATCTGATCTTTGAGAAACCTAACAAAAGCAATGGGGAAAGGATTCCCTGTTTAATAAGTGGTGTTGGGAAAACTGGCTAGCCATGTGCAAAAAGCAGAAACTGGACCCCTTCCTGACACCTTACACTAAAATTAACCCCAGATGGATTAAAGACTTAAACATAAGACCTAACACCATAAAAAACTCTAGAAGAAAACCTAGGCAAAACCATTCAGGACATAGGCGTAGGCAAGGACTTCATGACCAAAACACCAAAAGAATTGGCAACAAAAGCCAAAATAGACAAATGGGACCTAATCAAACTCCACAGCTTCTGCACGGCAAAAGAAACAGTCATTACAGTGAATTGGCAACCAACAGAATGGGAAAAAATTTTTGCAGTCTACCCATCTGACAAAGGGCTGATATACAGAATTTACAAAGAACTAAAACAGATTTACAAGAAAAAAACAAGCCCATTCAAAAGTGGGCAAAGGATATGAAGAGACACTTTACAAAAGAAGACATACATGAGGCCAACAAAGATATGAAAAAATGCTCATCATCACTCGTCATTAGAGAAATGCAAATCAAAACTACATTGAGATACCATCTCACGCCAATTAAAATGGTGATCATTAAAAAATCTGGAGACAACGGATGCTGGAGAGGATGTGGAGAAATAGGAACAGTTTTACACTGTTGGTGGGAGTGTAAATTAGTTCAACCATTGTGGAAGACAGTGTGGTGATTCCTCAAGGACCTAGAAATAGAAATTCCATTTGACCCAGAAATCCCATTACTGGGTATATATCCAAAGGATTAGAAATCGTTCTACTATAAGGACACATGCACATGAATGTTCATTGCAGCACAGTTTACAATAGCAAAGACCCGGAACCAACCCAAATGCCCATCGATGATAGAGTGGAGAGGGAATATGTGGCACATATACACCATGGAATACTATACAGCCATCAAAAACGATGAGTTCGTGTCCTTTGTAGGGACATGGATGAACCTGGAAACCATCATTCTCAGTAAACTGACACAAGAACAGAAAATCAAACACTGCATGTTCTCACTCATAGGCGGGTGTTGAACAATGAGAACACATGGACACAGGGAAGGGAGCACTACACACTGGGGTCTGTTGGGGGGAAATAGGGGAGGGACAGTGGAGGGTGGGGAGTTGGAGAGAGATAGCATGGGGAGAAATGCCAGATATAGGTGAAGAGGTGAAGGGGAGGAGGGCAGCAAATCACACTGCCATGTGTGTACCTATGCAACAATCTTGCATGTTCTTCACATGTACTCAAAAACCTAAAATGCAATTAAAAAAAAAAAATCTGGAGACAACAGATGCTAGAGAGGATGTGGAAAAATGTGGGAGTGTAAATTAGTTCAACCATTTTGGAAGACAGTGTGGCAATTCCTCAAAGACCTAGAAATAGAAATATCATTTGACCCAGCAATCCCATTACTGGGTATATACCCAAAGAATTATAAATTGTTCTATTATAAAGACACATGCACACGAATGTTCACTGAGGCACTGTTTACAACAGGAAAGACCTGGAACCAACTCAAATGTCCATCAACAATAGACTGGATAAAGAAAATGTGGCACATATACACCATGAAATACAATGCAACCATAAAAAAAGATGAGTTCATGTCCTTCATAGGGACATGGATGAAACTGGAAACCATCATTCTCAGTTTTGTCAAACTGACACAAGAACAGAAATACAAACGCAGCATGTTATCACTCATAGGTGGGTGTTGAACAATTAGAACATGTGGACACAGGGAGGGGAGCATCACACACCGTGGTTAGTTGGGGGGTGCCAGGGGAGGGACATCGAGGCATGGGGATGGTGGGGAGGGATAATGAGGGGAGAAATACCAGATAGAGGTGATGGGGGGATGAAGGCAGCAAACCACAGTGCCATGTATGTACCTATGCAACCATCCTGCATGATCTGTACATGTACCCCAAAACCTAAAGTACAATAAACAAACAAACAAAAAACAGTAAGCACCAGAGAATCAGTGTGTTCTTTTTCCCCGTTTTTCTAAAGTTGATTTGAAGTTTAAATTTCTTTCTCAGCAAGATCAGTCTCATGGCAAAGACAAGCTGCCGTTTCTGACTTCCAATCTGTACTCCACCATAGATAGACAGCATGGAACTGTCCTCATCTATGGATGACACACAAGAATATAAAACATGCTCAGTGCCATTGAGATACACACTGATCCATTTTTCACTTATGTAAAACAACCTAGTTACTGACAAGACTCAAGAGCTCATTGCTGTGGTAGGGAATAACTGTAAGTACAAAAAGAATCTTAAGTCAGTTTAGACTAAAGTATATGAGGAACTCAACAATAAGTGAAATGATAGTTGGGCTTAGGCAGTGCCACAATAGAAAGGTTTTGGAGACAAGTGATAGTACTGTTTGGATAATCTAATCTGAAACTTTAATAGCTGTACTGTACTATCTTATTCTTAAGTGTTAAGTCCAAAATAACTGCATCATTTGTGCATTTTCTTTATTCTAATAAAAACTGACATAGTGCAAACAAAGTCACACACAAGTTTTGGATTTAGACAGACTCTCACAAGCTAAGTGTCTTTGGGTATGCCATTTAATCTGTCTGAATAATTTATCTGTAAAATAAGAGATGACAGTATTTGTATGGTGAGAATTAGAAATGTTAAAAGTGACTATTACTGTGCTGGGACTATTTATTATTCATTATATATACATTCAACATAATAGCAAGACCCATGGGTGTGCTGTATTCAGGAGACCCATCTCACATCCAAAGACACACATAGCCTCAAAATAAAGGGATAAAAGAAGATTTCCCAAGAAAATGGAGAGACAAAAAAAAGTAGGAGTTGTAATCCTAGTCTCTGATAAAACAGACTTTAAATCAACAAATTTCAAAGAGACAAAAAAGGACATTACACAATGGTAAATGTATCAATGCAATAAGATCTACCTATCCTACTGTATATGCACCCAATACAGGAGCACCCAAATACATATAGCAAGTTCTTAATGACCTAAAAAGAGACTTAGACACACACACAATAATAGTGGGAGACTTTAACACCCACTGTCAATATTAGACAGATCAAAAAATGGAAAAACACGAAGATATCCAGGACTTGAACTTAGAGCTGGACCAAGTGGACCTAACAGACAGAACTCTCTACCCCAAATCCACAGAATATACATTCTTCTCAGCACCACGTCACACTTATTCTAAAACTGACCATATAATTGGAAGTAAAAACTCCCCAGCAAATGCAAAAGAATGGAAATCATAACAAGCAGTCTCTCAGACAATAGTGCAATCAAATTAGAACTCAGGATTAAGAAACTCACTAAGAACCACACAACTACATGGAAACAGAACAACCTGCTCCTGAATGATGACTGGATAAACAATGAAATGAAAGCAGAAATAAAAATGTTCTTCGAAACCAATGAGAATGAAGACACAATGTAGCAGGACACATTTGAATCAGTGTCCAGAGGGAAATTTACAGCACTAAATGCCCATAAGAGAACAAGAAAAGATCTAAAATTGACACCCTAATGTCACGATTAAAAGAACTAGAGGAGCAAGATAAACTCAAAAGTTAGCAGAAGACAAGAAATAAGATCAGAGCAGAACTGAAGGAGATAGAGACACAAAAATCCCTTGAAAAAATAAATCCAGGAGCTGGTTTTTTGAAAAGATCAACAAAATAGACTGCTGGCCAGACTAATCAAGAAGAAAAGAGAGAAGAATCAAGTAGATGCAATAAAAAATGATATCACCACCATTCTGAAAGAAATACAAACTACCAGCAGAGATTACTACAAACACCTGTATGCAAATAAACCAGTAAATCTAGAAGAAATGGTTAAATTCCCAGGCATTTACACTCTCCCAAGACTAAACCAGGAAGAATTTGAATCCCTGAGTAGACCAATAACAAGATCTGAAATTGAGGCAGCATTTAATAGCCTACCAACCAAAAACAGTCCAGGACCAGACGGAGTCACAGCTGAATTCTACCAGAGGTACAAAGAGGAGCTGGAGTTTCAGAGTTTCCTTCTGAAACTATGCCAAACAACACAAAAAGAGGGAATCCTCCCTAACTCATTTTATGAGACCAACATCATCATGATGCCAAAACCTGGCAGAGACACAACTAAAAAAGAAAATTTCAGGCTAATATCCATGGTGAACACTGATGCAAAAATCCTCAGTAAAATACGGGCAAATAGAATCCAACAGCACATCAAAAAGCTTATCCATCACGATCAAGTAGGCTTCATCCCGGGGATGCAAGTCTGGTTCAACATACGCAAATATATAAAAGTAATCCATCACATAAACAGAACCTAAGACAAAAACCACATGATTATGTCAACAGAAGCAGAGAAAGCATTTGATAAAATTCAACAGCCCTTGATGCTAAAAACTCTCAAATTAGGTATCGATGGAACACATCTCAAAATAATAAGAGCTATTTATGACAAACCCACAGCCAACATCATACTGAATGGGCAAAAACTGAAAGCATTCTGTTTGAAAACTGGCACAAGACAAGGATGCCCTCTCTCACCACTTCTATTTAGCACAATATTGGAAGTTATGGCAAGGGCAATCAGGCAAGAAAAATCACAAACATTCCTATACACCAATAACAGACAAACAAAAAGTCAAATCATGAGTGAACTCCCATTCACAACAGCTACAAAGAGAATAAAATACCTAAGAAGACAACTAACAAGGGATGTGAAGGACCTCTTTAAGGAGAACCACAAACCATTGCTCAAGGAAGTAACAGAGGACACAAACAAATGGAAAAACATTCCATGCTCATGGTTAGGAATAATCAATATCATGAAAATGGCCATACTGTCCAAAGTATTTTATAGATTCAATGCTATCCCCATCAATCTATCACTGACTTTCTTCACAGAATTGGAAAAACCACCTTAAACTTCATATGGAACCAAAAGAGAGTCCACATAGCCAAGACAATCGTAAGCAAAACAAACAAACAAACAAACAAAGTTAGAGGCATCACACTATCACACTACCTGACTTCAAAATATACTACAAGGCTACAGTAATCAAAACATCATGGTACTGGTAAGAAAACAGAAATATAGACCAATGGAAGAGAACAGAGGCCTCAGAAATAAAGCCACATGTCTAAAACCATCTGATCTTTGACAAACCTGACAAAACAAGCAATGGGAAAAGAATTCCTTATTTAATAAATGGTGTTTGGAAAACTGGTTAGCCATATGCAGAAAACTGAAACTAGATCCCTTCCTTACACCTTATACAAAAATTAACTCAAGATGGATTAAAGATTTAAATGTAAGACCTAACACCATGAAAACCCTAGAAGAAACTCTAGGCAATACCATTCAGGACATAGGCATGGGCAAGGACTTAATGACTAAAACACCAAAAGCAATGGCAACAAAAGTCAAAATTGACAAATGGGACCTAATTAAACTCCACAGCTTCTGCACAGAAAAAGAAACTATCATTAGAGTGAACCAGCAACCAACAGAATGGGAAAAAACTTTTGTAATCTACCCGTCTGACAAAGGGCTAATATCCAGAATCTACAAAGAACTTAATCAAATTTACAGGAAAAAATCCCATCATCTCCTTCAGTATCTTGGTGTACTGTTTTAATTGGAATTTGGAGGGGTTTCGAAGTTGTGACAGGAAATGCCACTTTAAAAGGGTTGGAAGTGACATGATTTTACATTGTAGCACAATTAGGAACTCCTCCATGAAGTTCCTAATTAGGATAAAAAGAGAGGAAATAAGACACTTGCAGGTCTAAGTCTTCTTCTGCCCCATTTTCTGTGTGTCATTAAACAAGTCATTTCACTTAGAGGCAGTTTCTTTCACCTATAACATGAGGAAATTATTCTAGGTGGTTTCTAATGCCTCTTTTAGTCCTTAACATCATATAACTCTATAACTAAGATAACAGATCCAAGAAACTTACAAAGAAAGGCCTTTCTAATTTAGATATCTGACCAGAGACTGCATCAGGTAAGCCAAGTTTTCAAGATTGTTAAGTGTACACAAATAAAGGTCATTGACACAAAGCTAGTAACTATTTTCCTTTGTGGCTATTCTGGTTTATATATGAAGACAGACTTAATGGTAGGAGGACAAAATTGCTTTTCACTAATTCTAAAGTATTCTTATAATATTTCTTCTTAAATGAGTCTGTGAGAGAGCATGGGTTAATTTTAAAAAGCATTCTTGGCATAATTACCACGAGCTAAGGAATAATAGCCTACATTAGAATTAACTCTTTATGTGGAGGCCATATACAATTAATTAGGATGCGAACATTTACCTTGAATAATACGTAATGAACAGAAGAATTATTTCCATATTACTCTGAAACACAAAGGGCCTTTTAGAGGCATACATTCCTTTAAAATTTAGGCTTTGTAATTAGATGTTTACATGGAACATTTTCATATGCCTGGGGCAGTAATCATCTACTAAACTATTATTATTGTAAAATTGGTAATAATGTCTGGTCAGATGAAACCAAAATCTCTAATTGGTTTACAATTTTGAGCACTGCTTCTGGAATATTAAGAATCAATGACGCCTTATTAAAAAGGTATTTTTCACTCCAAAAAATCATATTCTAGTTATTTGCTTCTTTCGATGCATCACAAACCATTTGGTAGTTAAAGGGATTAGTGAAATCAGAAATGCTACTTCTGATTTGTTACTGATAACATAGACGTGAATCACCAAGTAGCCAATACCAACCATTTAAAAGGTAAATTGGAACAAAGGTGGCAATTTAAGGGTCAGTGATTGTCACAATAATTAGTCAAAGAGACAGTTACTCTTTTATGAGACAGAGTAACACAGTAATACACACTTTAAAGTGAAAGCTCAGGAGTTAGATAAATATGGCTGAAAATCCTTCCTTAGTTATATCCTAACTTATGACGCTGGCAAGTTCTTTAACTTCTCAGAGCCTCCATTTTTCTGTATGTAATATTTATCTCAAAAGTTGCTTTAAGGATCAACAAAATGGGATGCAAGGTGACAGAATAACACTGTGCCTAACACCAAATAAGCATAAAATAAACGTTAGGTATCATTCATAATGGCATTGTAGAATCTTAAAATTGCATGGGACCTTATTCATTCACTCTCCCACTCTCAGCAGTATTTTGGTTATGTGACAGAAGCTGATTCAACTTCTATGTTTAAACTTTCAGGGATAGGGAATTCACTATTTTGAAGGTAACCCATTTAATTTTTGAAGAGCTTTATTGGAACTTTCTTACTAATAAGCCTAAAAATACTGCTTTAACATTTTCATATATGTTGTTCTTTCACAGAGCATTTTTGACATATTAGTAATTTTTCAATACATTATCTTATTTCACAAAATAACCCTATGTGGGAGATATGGCATATTCATTAATTTATTCGTTTGTTCAGTAAATATTAATTGAGCACCTGCTATGTGAGAAAGACTGATAACAGAGGAGAGGGCCAAGTTACACAGGATGCTGATACTTGCCACTGGAATACAGTGAAAGTGGGAAGGGCACCAAGATCTATGTACTAAAGTTGGCTTCATCCCTGGGATGCAAGGGTGGTTAAACATATGCTAATCAATAAAGGAATCCATCAAATAAACAGAACCAATGACAATAACATCTGATTATTGCAATAGATACAGAAAAGGCCTCAACAAAATTCAACAACCCTTCATGTTAAAAACTCTCAATAAATCAGGTATTGATAGAACATATCTTAAAATAATAAGAGCCATTTATGACAAACCACAGCCAACAGCATACTAAATAGGCAAAAACTGGAAGCATTCCCTTTGAAAATTGGCACAAAACAAGGATGCCCTCTCTCACCACTCCTATTCAACAGAGTATTGGAAGTTCTGGCTAGGGCAACCAGGCAAGAAAAAGAAATAAAGTGTATTCAGTCAGGAAAAGAGAGAGTCAAATTGTCTCTATTTGCAGACGACATGATTGTATATTTAGAAGACCCCATCATCTCAGCCCAAAATATCCTTAAGCTGATAAGCAACTTCAGCAAAGTCTCAGCATACAAAATCAATGTGCAAAAATCACAAGCATTCCTATACACTAATAGCAGACAAACAGCCAAATTGTGAGTGAACTCCCATTTGCAAATGCTACAAGGAGAATAAAACACCTAGGAATACAACTAACAAGGGATGTGAAGGACCTCTTCAAGGAAAACTACAAACCACTGCTCAAGGAAATAATACAGGACACAAACAGATGGAGAAACATTCCATGCTCATGGTTAGGAAGAATCAATATTGTGAGAATGGCCATACTCCCCAAAGTAATTTATAGATTCAATGCTATCCCATTCAAGCTACCATTAACTTTCTTCACAAAACTGGAAAAAAACACCTTAAATTTCATATAGAACTAAAAGCGAGCCTACATAACCAAGAAAATCCTAAGCAAAAAAAAAAAAAAAAAAAAAAAAAAATCTGGAGGTATCACGCTACCTGACTTCAAACTATACTACAAGGCTACAGTAATCAAAACAGCATGGTACTGGTACCAAAACAGAGATACAGACCAATGGAACATAACAGAGGCCTCAGAAATAATGCCACACGTCTACCACTATATAACCTTTGACAAATCTGACAGAAACAAGCAATGGGGAAAGGATTCTCTATTTAATAAATGGTGGTGGGAAAACTGGCTAGCCATATGCAGAAAGCTGAAACTGTATCCCTTCCTTACACCTTATACAAAAAGTAACTCAAGATGGATTCAAGATTTAAACGTAAGGCCGAACACCATAAAAACCCTAGAAGAAAACCTAGGCAATACTACTGAGGACATAAGCATGGGCAAGGACTTCATGACTAAAACACCAAAAGCAATGGCAACAAAAGCCAAAATAGATAAATGTGATCTAATTAAACTAAAGAGCTTCTGCACAGCAAAAGAAACTGTCATTAGAGTGAACAGGCAGCCAACCAAATGGGAGATAATTTTTGCAATCTACCCATCTGGCAAAGGGCTAATATCCAGAATCTACAAAGAACTTAATCAAATTTACAAGAAAAAACAACTCCATCAGAAAGTGGGCAAAGGATATGAACAGACACTTTTTAAAAGGAGACAGTTACACAGCAAACAAACATACAAAAAAAAGCTCATCATCACTGGTCATTAGAGAAATACAAATCAATACCACAATGAGATACAATCTCACAACAGTTAGAATAGCAATCATTAAAAAATCTGGAGACAGATGCTGGAGAGGATGTGGAGAAATAGGAATGCTTTTACACTGTTAATGGGAGTGTAAATTATTTCAACCATTATGGAAGACAGTGTGTCAATTCCTCAAGGATCCAGAACCAGAAATACCATTTGACGCAGCAATCCCATTACTAGGTATATATCCAAAAGACTATAAATCATTCTGTTATAAAGACATGCACACATATGTGTATTGTGGCACTGTTCACAATAGCAAAGACTTGTAACCAACCCAAATGCCAATCAATGATAGACTAGATAAAGAAAATGTGGCATATATACACCATGGAATACTATGCAGCCATAAAAAACAATGAGTTCATGTTCTTTGCAGGGACATGGATGAACCTAGAAACCATCATTCTCAGCAAACTGACAAAAGAACAGAAAATCAAACACTGCATGTTCCCACTCATAAGTGGGTGTTGAACAATGAGAACAAATGGACACAGGGAGGGGAACATCACACATTGGGGCCTGTTGTGGGTGGCGGGCTAGGGGAGGGATAGCATTAGCAGAAACACCTAATGTAGATGATGGTGATGGATGCAGCAAACCACCATGGCACATGTATACCTATGTAACAAAACTGCACATTCTGCACATGTACCCCAGAACTTAAAGTATAATTAAAAAAAAGATCTATGTATTATTTTACTGTCTTTCAACCATATTATTTACCAGGTTAATTATTCATTTGTGATGGATCAGAATCTGAGTCTCCTATTCCTTTATAATGTTTCCAAAATTGCCTCTTTAAAGTTTTTTCTATCTTTGCTGCCACCCATCTAGTCCTGAACCTCATCTCCTCTTCCTCTACCCAACCTCTCATTTGCTTTCAGGCAGTCCCACTTTAAGATGACTGGCTGAAACCTATTATCTAGATCCTGAGATTGATTGTGGATTGCTTAAAAAATAATCAAGTACATTTATACAACATTTTATAGTTTTAATGACTTACTTTTATGTGTAATATCTCTTTAAAAATGTGGTATGTCAGAGATTATCAAGCCCTTTTACAAATTAGTAATAAAAGTTATGTAACTTGTGCAAACAAGTAACTAAAATTTTCAAAAACCCAACCAGAATCTTATGGCTAATTTCCATACTCTTGCCAATATTACATGTTGGTTTTCTGATATGTCTACAAAAATCATATTAGTCATGTGTTACTAAATTACCAAGTTATTTTATTTTTTAAGCAGTTTTATCATTTTTATTCAATGTCTTTTCCATTATTGAAATAAAACTCTAGTACTAGTGTTATAATTTATGCTATCATAAATTATGGAAATAAGGATAGAAAAAAATATATTTTTGGTATGTATTTTGGGGCTTCTCTCTAGTTGTTCATTTTTGCTATGTTCTCCATGTTTTTTTCTGATTCACCTATTTATAACTAAAATATTAATTTTTTCATTTGATTTGTATTTATTCATGAGCCTAGTGTGATATAAGTATTGTTGAATAAAAAAGATATAGCTATCTCTTTTAATAAGGTTGTATTTTAATTTAAAGCAGAAATCCAGCAAATAATAATTGAAAGGCTAAATAAAATTCAAAGGACCAAGAAATACAGAATAACATTAAAAATATACATTATTAATTAGATACTCTGTCCTATCCTTCTATTTATTCTCTTATTATCAGAAGTAGACTTTTTGCCTTTGATTGTCCATATCACCAGTGCCAAGTGATGGACACAGAGAACAATGACAACTTAGTCTTTCAACTTTTTGACTTAAAATTTAATAAGGATCTATGAATGTTCACAGCAATGGCATTAGTAATCTATAAGGGTAGGTTAACAGTAGTGGGCTAGTCATAGTTTTAGAGAATCTTTCAAACTCAGCTTGAGGTGGTTAGGAGTGTAGACTTGAGTCAGACTGAAATTTTGACCTTGGGTGAGTTATGTATCTTCTCTAAGCCTCAGTTCTTTCATTTGTAAAATAAGAATAATAATGACTCACATGTTTATTTCGGGGCTAAATGATATAAAACATATGAAGTGCTTTTTACAGTGTCCGGTGCATAAGAACAAACAGCAATGATTTTGACTGTTTTCACTCAGAAATGTCCTTAGGGATAATAGAAGGTCCTAGTGAAGGAAACTATTCAAAACAGAGAAAACTAAATCAGAGGACGTGAATAATCAGTGAGGTGGAAAGAGATTCTTTGGTTAGAAGGTAAGCAAATTAAGTTGGGCAAATAAACAAGCTCAGCAGAAACAAGAAACGTGTCGTAGGCAGCAGGTCAGGCAATTGATTGATTTCAGGACCTCTGGTATTAACAGTAAACTCCAAAGCAATAATGTAGGAAGTTGTATACCATATTTGTTGACTTCATGAAAACAGTTGCTTACTAAGTATTAGTAGTAATGACGTCCAGGGGAATTATTTCTTCAAGAAATATTTTCATAAACATCTATACATATCCAGATCATCTATATCATGTATATATATAGCTTTGATATACAAAATATTCATTAGACTACTAACATGACAGTGCAAATGCTCTGTCCTGAATGGCATAATGTAAAACAAAACAGAACCATAAACAAGTTTAAATATGTACATAGTATAAAAAATTATAAATGTAATAATTTTTATGCGACTCAGGTTGTAACATGATTCCTTATTTTTTATTAGCTATTATGTCTCAATCTTTTTTTTTTTTTTTTGGGACGGAGTTTCGCTCTTTTTACCCAGGCTGGAGTGCAATGGCGCGATCTTGGCTCGCTGCAACCTCCGCCTCCTGGGTTCAGGCAATTCTCCTGCCTCAGCCTCCTGAGTAGCTGGGATTACAGGCACGTGCCACCATGCCCAGCTAATTTTTTGTATTTTTAGTAGAGACGGGGTTTCACCATGTTGACCAGGATGGTCTCCATCTCTTGACCTCGTGATCCACCTGCCTCGGCCTCCCCAAGTGCTGGGATTACAGGCGTGAGCCACCACTCCCGGCTATGTCTCAATCTTAAGATTCTCCATACAAATTTTAACAAAGGTCATGTCTAAATAAGCTAAATATCATTTTTTTTGTTTTTAATTTGGCTAAATGAAATTTAATTCAGAGATTTTGAAAGATAATTTTTGCCAAGTGCTCTATAAATAATGTTTTTAAACTTACTATAGTCTGACACATTGCTCAGGCTGTAGGAGGCACAGAGGCAGTAATGAACTAGAGTCATATTTACACTCCCTTGGCTGCTTCTAGTGAGAATCAAAACCTCATTTAGCATTCCAGAAATGAATTGAGTTATCTGGTACTCTGACTTGCAAAGCAGGTTAAGTACCATCTATCTTTCTCTTCTGATGAAAGGTGAAATATTACTTTGCAACTGGGGAAAAAAGGCAGTTACCAAGAAATATACATTATATTCCAAGCTCTCGTCACTATTAATATGAAGAGGGAAAAAGCATTTGTACCATTAGCAGACAAGAGATGAAATACCAAGTTTCACCTCTTCAGTTCCCTCGTTTGTTTCTGCCACATTTTTGATGTTCCTGATTGTGACGATCATGTTATGGGGTAACGATAAGCTTGATCTAGTTGTGTGAGTATATATCTAACAAGGTGACAAAAGCAGTGGCTTAAGCGGACGCCTAATACTAGACGATATCTTAGACTTGGAGAAATTGTATCAAAATCAATGAATTTTAATTAAAAACATTAAAAATCAAAAAGCCTTCATTCATGAAGCCAGGTAGTTTCTGTTTGTGAACATTTTAAATTATGAATAATTTATAATAAACAATTAATCTCAAACACAAAAACTAGTATTAGGCTAACGAAATGTTGCTAGTTAGTAGTTCTGTTTAGTGAATAAAGCATAATTAGCATAGGGGATAATGAGAGTGGCTCCGTTATCACTGATCGGGCATGGAAGAACTAGAATCATTAACATTTACGGTGTTAATTTATGTCAGGCATTATTCTAAGCTCTTTATCGCGGTTAGTTCATTTAATGCTTATAACAACCTTATGTGGTTGTTACTTTCATTATCTGGATGTTGCAGATGAGAACACAGAGAGCAGGGAGTAGGTGGGGCAGCCACAGTGAGAGTCCAAGGAGCTGGCTCCTGAGCCCAGACTCTTCTCGCTATTCACCCACTGGGATGAACGAATGGCTTTCTCCTGCTGGCCTCACTCCTCCACAGTTAACCATTCTCAATTTTATAGCTCCATCAGAGAGGATGACTTTTTTGACTAAATTAGGAGGTTAAGGGAATTTGAGCAGTTCCAAAACCATTCAATGCTTAGGGTTTTTTGGTTTTGTTTTGTTTTGTTTTTTTGGTATGAAGCTCCAGGGTTATCCCTGAGAAAGGATAAAAATTACCAGTCTAAAAAAGCAGAGACCTCTGCTTTTACTGAAATTAATGACCATCTTCTGTCATATGTATATCTATCATACAATATTTTATTTACATAACTGCTTTCTTGATATAAGTACTGTTTATTTTATAAATGAAGAAATATAGTACACATCAAGGAGAGGACTCAAATGTACCTCTTGGACTCCAAGTGGGTCCTACTGTCTATGTAAAGTCAGTTTAGTATCTGATTAGACATTCTCTCTGTAAACTTACTTATAATATTCATTTATTAGTAAGAACATTAGACATCATTCATGAAAATATCTTTCAACATATTCTACAAATTCAGAAGAGTAAAATACATTTGAATGAACTATGATATATGACTGTTTTACTTAACATTGATAAATAGAATTTAATGTCAGTCTGCAGGCATTAACTTTATTTACCAAGTCAGTCTTCTAGAAATGTATTTCAATGTCTGCTTCTCTACAGCCTCATTTAGAACATTTTCATCTCTGCTGGGGCTTGTGTCTTCTTAGAGTAGAACCCACAATTCATCAGTTTAGATAATACAGATATATAGACCAATGGAATAGAACAGAGGCCTCAGAAATAACACCACACATCTACAACCATCTGATTTTTGACAAACAAACAGTGGGGAAAGGATTTCCTATTTAATAAATGGTACTGGGAAAACTGGCTAGCCACATGCAGAAAACTGAAACTGGACCTCTTCCTTACACCTTATACAAAAATTAACTCAACATGGATTAAAGACTGAAATGTAAGACCTAAAACCATAAAACCCCTAGAAGAAAACCTAGGCAGTATCAGTCAGAACACAGGCAAGGGTAAAGACTTCATGACTAAAACACCAATAGCAATGGCAACAAAAGCCAAAGTAGACAAATGGGGTCTAATTAAAGTAAAGAGCTCCTGCGGGGCAAAAGAAACAATCATCAGAGTGAACGGGCAACCTACACAATGGGAGAAAATTTTTGCAATCTCTCCAGCTGAGAAATTTGTAAGAAAAAAACAAAGAACCCCATCAAAAAGTGGGCAAAGGATATCAACAGTCACTTCTCAAAAGAAGACATTTAAGTGGCCAGCAAACATATGAAAAAAAGCTCATCATCACTGGTCATTAGAGAAATGCAAATCAAAACCACAATGAGATACCATCTCACGCCAGTTAGAATGGCAGTCATTAAAAAGTCAACAAACAAAAGATACTGGAGAGGATGTGGAGAAACAGAAAGGCTTTTACACTGTTGAGGGGAGTATAAATTAGTTCAATCATTGTGGAAGACAGTGTTAGTCTCGTTAGTAATATTGCAGCTAGTGTTCTCCGCTACATTGGAGTGATGGAAAGACTGAACACAGGAATGAATATTAAGTGCTCGGCATGATTCCTGGCATATAGTATATGTTGTCATTATCGTCCCATAAGTGTTAATCATTTATTAATGTAATGTATACATGACTTTTCCCCATAAGGAGCAGTAACTTGAGGGTGCAGAAAGTAATTCCTTTGTGATTTTGGAGACTTGCATTTGCAGTCCAAAGTGGAGTTTCTGTTCCATGAAATTCCTAAATTTAGTTTCTCTCTCTCCCTCCCTGCCTCCCTCTCTCTCTCTCCCCCCACCTTCTCTCTCTCTCTCTCTCTCTCTCTCTCTCTCTCTCTCTCTCTCTCTCTCTCTCTTCTCCCTTGATGAAACTACATTTCTACTGGAAATTCTGAACAATTATCTTTCTTAATCTATTAGAAATATACATGTTGTGATAAAGTGAGTACCCTTCATAGTACTTAGAAAAACACTGCCTAAAGTAATTGTGGCCCGTGGGAACTGCCTATCACTCTAGATTATGTCTATGTCGGAGGTCTTTTGAGCCTAAGAAGAAATGCTGCAAATACCCAGCAAGTTCACTGGCATAAGTAATATCTAGTATGTACTCTACTGTCACCTTGTTATCTTTAAAAGGAAAACCTAATGACCTTTGTCACCCACGTTTCTTCTAATTTCCAAAGTGTTAGTGTTCTTTTTTTTTTTTTTTTGAGACGGAGTTTCGTTCTTGTTACCCAGGCTGGAGTGCAATGGTGCGATCTCGGCTCACCGCAACCTCCGCCTCCTGGGTTCAGGCAATTCTCCTGCCTCAGCCTCCCGAGTAGCTGGGACTACAGGCGTGCGCCACCATGCCCAGCTAATTTTTTGTATTTTCAGTAGAGACAGGGTTTCACCATGTTGACCAGGATGGTCTCGATCTCTTGACCTCGTGATCCACCCGCCTCGGCCTCCCAAAGTGTTAGTGTTCTTTAAACCCATACATGAAATATTCACCTCTACTGTTCTATAATGTCTGTTTCTTAGGGTTGTAAGGTGTGATTAGAACATACACATGAAAGATGCTCTAAAAAAAACTCTTAATACAAGCTCTGGAGTCAAACTGATCTGCATCTCTTCAATGTAACTGCAGTGATTTTTTTTTTTTTTTTTTTTTTTTTAAAGAAGCTAAATAGCCAAAGTATAAACAGCCATCCATATTCATTCTGAGAAATCCACAACCCAGGTGACTTAGCAGTAATAGAGCACTTTTGGTATATGGTAGATGCTTTAAAAATAACTACAAGTTTGGGCACGCACGTCTGTAATCCCAGCACTTTGGGAGGCCGAGGTGAGTGGATCACGCCTGTAATCCCAGCACTTTGGGAGGCCAAGGTGGGTGGATCACGAGGTCAAGAGATCGAGACCATCCTGGTCAACATGGTGAAACCCCGTCTCTACTAAAAATACAAAACATTAACTGGGCATGGTTGCACGTGCCTGTAATCCCAGCTACTCAGGAGCCTGAGGCAGGAGAATTGCCTGAACCCAGGAGGCGGAGGTTGCGGTGAGCCGAGATCGCGCCATTGCACTCTAGCCTGGGTAACAAGAGCGAAACTCCGCCTCAAAAAAAAAAAATAATAATAATAACTACAAGTTTAACTACATTATATCTGAGAAGAGTGCAAACATAATGAAGGGAAGACCTATGTAATCATTATGAAGGTCGAGAGCTAGAACACTGGCAACATTTTAAAACCTATACTTTTTTATGGCCCACCATAATCACAACCCTACCCATCATTTTAACTTTTTTTTTTTCCACACAAGATAAATCCATGGAACACCATTCTAACTTTGGTGATGATTATTCCTTGACTTTTCTTGTAGTTTTAGCATCTGTATTAATTTCGCCTGTTTTTGAGCTTTAGGTAAACAGAATTGCACAGTATGTGCTCCCTGGTGTCCGACTCTTTACATTCAACATTACGTTTATGTGATTCACCTATGTTGTTAGATGTAGCTTTACTTTATTAATTTTCATTGTTGAGTAGCATTCCATTATCTGAATTCACCATAATGATGAATTTATAATTTCATTGTTGACACATGTGGGTGGTTTTCAGGTTTTGCTAGTACTAACAGTGCTGCTATGAACATTGTTACAGGCACATATGCAAGAGATGAGTGGTATATTTGCGTAGAAGTGGAACAGCTAAATTCTTGGGTATGTATACCCTTGAGACACAATGGCAAACTGCCTCTGGAGTGGCCCGGAAAATATACAACCCTCCCAGCAGGTATGATTTTCCCTTGTTCCATTATAACTTGGTATTTTCAGATAATAAAAATTTTTCCTAACTTTTGGAGCATTTGTATTAAGGCTATCACACAATGTACTTTTAAAAATTTGTATTTCTTTAATATTAATAAAGTTGAGCACTTTTTTCCTATTGAATTTTCTTCTTCATGGAAAGCTTGTTCAGGATTTTTCCCTATTTTTCTACTCTATTGCATTTTTTCCCAGCTTTATTATGATGTAGTTAACAAAAATGGTACATATTGAAAGTGTATAACATGTAGTTTTAATATCTGTATACATGATGAAATGTATATGCATGACTTTGAAGTTATTTTGTGTGTATGTGGTGCAAATACTCTCTTAGTAAATGTCAAGTATATAATACATTATCTTTTTTTTTTGGCTGGTAATAAGGTATTTATTCAGGTTAGTAATAAGGTATTTAAAGTACTCCACACAAGACTTCGTTAATATGCTTATCATAACTATTATTATCCAGTACTAGTGAGCATGTATAAAAAACAGCTAGAAAACCCCTAATCCTGGGCAAGAAGGAATCAAAAGCTCTTTCTTAAGCAGTTTGTCCATATCATTCATCAACAACAAATACATTATCATTTATTATCGTCACTCTCTTGCGCATTAGGTCTCCAGAACTTATGTATCTTGCAACTGCAGTTTGGATCCTTTGACCAACAACTCTCCATTTCCAGTACCCCTGATCCCTGGTAAGCGCCCTCCATTGTCTGTTTCTATTTTGTTTTGATTTTGGTTTGTTCATGTGACTGTAAATCTAGATAGATCATTTATAGCTATGTAGTTCAGATATCTCATCTTTCTCCTTTGAGTTCATCTTGGCACTATTTTTAAGGTGTGTTTTGAAGAACAACATTTCCTAATACAGATTTTCAAAAAATTAGTCTTCTTCAATGGTTTCCATTTTTTCCTTCCTTTTTTTTCTTTCTTAATTTTTCTCCTCTTCTCTAAGGTCATGAAGATATTCTCCAATATCATCTTTAAAAATTTTACGTTTACTTTCATATTTAAAGCTTTAATTCAACTGAATATATTTTTGAGTATAATGCAAAATTGGGGTAAATTTCTTCCTTTTTTTTGCATGGTTTTTTATTTATCTATATAGATCTGGAGTATCACCACTACCTTAAACTAAGCATCTGTAACTATGCAGATCTTCATTTGGTCTTTCTATCCATTCTATTACATTTGTTTGCAAGCCAGTTTGTGTCAGTATTTTATGTAAATTCTGCATTCTTACAAGACTGTATCATAGTCTGCATATTCCATCAGGCAAGTTTTCCACCTTCTATGTTTGCTTCGTGTGAATCTTTACAATTTTTCAACTTTTGCACTTTCATATAATTTTTAGAATTTGCCTATCAAGCTCCACAAAAACAAAAGCAAATATACATGACCAATACTAAAACACTGTTGAGACTTTGGGATTTTTTTTATGTACAAGATTGAGCTTTTCAATTCATTAACATGGTATATCTCACCTTTATTTAAATTTCTGTAATGCTCCTGGAAAAAAAAAATTCCTTAAATAGAATCCTGCCCATTTTAGGTATTTATTCCTGGGTTCTGAATTTTTAAAATTCTATATTAAATAATATCTGCTGAAAACATTTTTATTTTGCAACTATTTGCTCTTATGATGATATAAAACTACAACTATGTGAATCTCATTTCTAAAACATGATCTATATGTTTTCCTTTTCAGCATATGCAATTGTATACTATATAATTTTTCCCTCTTTCAATGTTTATACTTAATTATGTACTAACAACAGGCCATTATAAGGATTTGATTCAAAAAATCCTGTTTCAACTTATTTCAAATTAAGAAATGTAATGAAATTGCTATATTTAAAATATAATTAAATTACTAAGTAGTGCTTAGTTCAGTAGGAGAGAAACATTTTAACTTTAAGTAGATATTTACCCAACAGATTTAAAACTTACTAGATTATGCACTAGAAATAATGCTTGATTGCCTGGTAATCTTTTCCATATATAAACAAAAGTTAGCATAAAATAATTTATATATTGTCCAAAACTTATCTGTTAGCCTCTTTAAAATATTTAGATATTTTGATGCTAGAAATTATACTCGGCATTAATACCTGATACAATGTTTTGGCATAGTTTTTCCTCAGCAAAGACTTTTTACACTCACCAAAACTGCGTGCCCATTTTCCAGGATGAAACTGATCTATTTACTTTTGAAGGAAGAAAGGCTAGTATTCAACCATTTGATTAATTATCAGTAAATTCACTTTGCTTTTATAATTGTCTATGGAGTTTGGAAATCTTTTCTATTTCTTTAAAACAAGAATATGAAGTAGATCAAAACAATTAAATCGGATTTATTATTTGCTGTACTTTTTGACCAATTTGGGGGTAAGATCAATCATAATAAGCATTTCTTTATATTTGATGAAAGGGAATTTTCAACATTTAAAATAGATACATTATAATCAGAGACATCACATACCTTCTGATTAAGAACAAATAATTTAAAAAGTACTTGTAATCCAAGCATATAACGTTATTATTGAAGAAGTCATAACAATTATTTAACAGTCTGCAATTCTCAGGAAATGAGTGATTTTTAACTGACTGTACGGGTTTACTAATGTTAATGATGCAATTCTGTAGCAAAAAGTAGCAACATTATAATAAGTATCATGTAAACGATTTTGCTGATTAGAGTTTGATTATTTGAAACGAGCTGGATTCTAATTTCAGAATGTTTGCTCAGTTGCTCTAGTCCCTTATTGTTTCTCATAAATCACATGGAATGGGAAATTACATTTTTATTACTTCTTTCTGTTCTTGTTTTTATGAGAATACTTTTTTTGTGGTTAAGCCATTAAAATTTAATACTTATGGGTAAAAACAACCCATGATGTCTTCATGATGGCGATCTCATGCTTTGGGAAGGGCATGCCCTTGGGAGTCAGATCCTGGCTCTTGCCCTTAGTGTCTGTATCATTTTTGGCACATTATTTAACTTTCTGAACCTTAGTTTTCTCATCTGTAAAACAGGAATGCTATAACATACTTTGAAGGGTTCTGTTTTATAGATGATGCTACTCATACAGAGTAGTCATTTTTAAAAAATCATTAATGCGTTAACATTGATTAAAAATCATGAAAAAATAATACAGGTAATACTTCTGAATCTTATTTATAAGTGTTGAAAAAATTCAGATACATTTAGGAGAAGGCACTAAAAATGCAATTTTCATTTGGGGAAAATCTCAAGGAATAATAAGTCAATTATTTTCAATCAGCAAATATATATTGCTCATCCACTGGGCCCTTCATCAGTGCTTCATCAGCCTAAATAGACCACCTTTCTTCAGGCACACACTGACATTCAGTTCACTTCTTCTGTGTCCATGCATAAAAGGTTTTTATTCAGTGGGTTTTGTGTGTGTGTGTGTGTGTGTGTGTGTGTGGGTTGTTTGTTTTTGCTTTGTTTTTGTCAGTAAATAAATTAGAAAATGCTTGGAAAAGAGAGTCAGGGGACCAGAGATTCAGGTCTGGTTCTGCTGGTAATTAACTTTCCAGTCTTAAGCAGCTCTCTAAACGCTTCTGTGTCTGTGTGCGTAATAAGTCTACCTTGTTAACTCCACAGAATACAGTGAGACTTGCTGGATGATCATTGCCTAGAAGAACAGCACCAATTGAAAGAAGCCACTGAGGTTAAGGAGAAAAAGCAGACAAATGAGTAGCTGTAGAAGTCACAACGATTCAGGCAGGCTGCCAGGCCACAGGGTGGCGGCAGTCTTGGCGATTTCACTTCGAGGGTCAGGACTAAAGACTGCTTATTTCCTCCAGGAATAAAATTGGGACTAAAGGAGATGTGGTTAAGGTCATATTGTGAAGGGTTAAGAGTTTCAGAAAAGCTAGCAGATAGGATCAGGAAAGAATTCTGTCTGAAAGATATTATTAAACAGAACAGAGGCCGGAGGACTGGCTAACCCACCTGCCAAGAGGCTTTCATGTAGGAATAAAGACATACAATACACAGGAAAGCTAAGAGACACCTAAACCTATTAGAGTGTAGCTGAAGATATTTCAAAATACTTTAAGTATACAAAAAAAATATAAGTAGCAGTCAGTCTTTTTCAGAAAAAAATACTCATGTAGCTCTGAGCTGAAGAAAAGCCTATCTACCTAAATTGCACAAGAGAATTTAATAAAACCTAGGAAACACGTAGAGCTGGAACAGATTTAAGGACCTGGTATGAGGGTAAAAACAAAGAAACTAAGTTGGTAATACTGTTCCGATCAACGTAGGGAAACCTGGAAGTCTATGTACTGAGTAGCTTGCCCAGTTAGGAGTGTACCTAGGTTGAGAAGCATTCTAAAAAGAAGAATCCTTGTTATATGGCTTGCACTTTGGCCCTAAAAATCTTCACTGCAATAATCAACTAGTTTCCATCATCTCCTACTCTCTTTTTGGTGACTGTCTGTCTCCCCCACCCCTTCACGCACACACTGGAACATCATAGACTCAATGAGGATGAAGATTTCTGTCTCTTGCTCACTGCTGTCTCCCAGTGCTTAAAAGACAACGCCTGGAACACAATATGTAATAAATATATGTGGTATATTTTATACCATATATACATATATATACCATGAACTCCACTTACATTGTGAATGAGTATAATGTGCATGTGCTTATGTAAGTTGAATTATATATGACAATTACAACAACTAAATTAATTATAAAATGACTGTCTTAGCTTGGGCTGATATAACAAAATAAATAACATAGACAATGTACCTTAAACAATAGACATTATTTCTCATGATTCTAAAGGGTGAAAAATCTAAGACCAACGTGCCAGAAAATTTGGTTCCTAGTGACGACCCTCCTCCTGTCTTGTAGATGGTTACGTTTTTACTGGGTTCTCACGCAGAGAGCTCTGATGGCTCTTCCTCTTCTTATGAAGGCACGAATGCTTTCATGGGTCCCCATTTTGATGGCCTCATTAAAACCTAATTGTCTCCCAAAGACCCTGCTTCTAAATACCATCATATTAGGGGGTAAGTATTCAACATACAAATTTTTGGGAGACACAAAGATTAAACCCATTACAATACAATTTTTTTATTAATGTCTATTTTTTCCTCATGAAGAATAGACAAAAAGCCTTAGCCAAGTACAGCTAAAAACTAGGTTCTGTTTTTGTTATTTGTACTTATGCTTGTGTTGATGACATTTCGCTGATTTTCTGAGTATTCTATGCGTATGAGGACTGACTATATAATTTGTAATCCAAATTAGAAAAATTTTAAAAGAAAAAAAAGGCACAAAAAATAAAATTACAGAATTGGGGAAGTGTTTATGGATTAACTGACAAATCAGTTTCATTATATTGGTGGACCTACAAAATCATTCTGTTTAAAAGCCATTTTCAACAATAAAATTCTTTCAGAAGTTGAACATAACATATGGCCACATACATTAAAAAAATTTTTAAATTGTAATATTGATTTCATGCAAATTTTAAAGTAACACAAGCAGAACAACAACTCTGGATACAAAGCCACATATTTTACTCAGTTTCTTACATATATGTCTAATACCTTGTCATTTGTATTTTCTGAAAAATGCATTTTTAAAATTCTTGCTATCTTACATTGACCTTTTTTGTAGATCATAATATATTTAATTGAGGAAATCGTCTCTCTATTGGTGATAAATTACCTGATAAGCAAAAGTGCATTCTGCTAAATGGAAGACATCCTCAATTCTGTTTGAGGGGCAGTTACTATTAAAATGTATAAATATTTGAGACTAAATATTTTCATAGTACTGTTTTCTCTCTACACCAAGTATTTTTCTCCTGTTTATATTGGAATATCACAGTTTGTTTGGATTAAAATCCAATTTAAATGTGAACTTCTACCTCATGGGGTTCTTAGTATCATTTGTACCATGACATTGTGCTATAAAAAAATGTATGTTTTATCATTTCAAAATAAATATAATTTTTAAAGCAAATACTTTTCCTTTCATTTTTTTACATTTTAAACTAAATTTATCATAACATTTATTATGGTATCAGATATTTCGTCTTCAACAGAATGGATCACAAAGAGCTCTACTTCATTCCATGATTCTGAAGAAAGATATTGACTCATTATTTGAATAAACTTAATTGATATTTAATTTTTACTACCTGGGTGTAAAACCAGTATCATTAAACTATTTTCGAAGAAAACTTCGAATAGAAAATGAATGAAATTAGTTTAGAAGAACAGACATTTATCTAAATGAAAAGTGACACTTCACAAAGTAATATGCAAATGCATAGTCAGCAGGTTCACATGTTAAATTGTCATCTTTAGACACAATCTTCCTAAAATCTATTAACTTTTGCAAAAATGTTGATGTTTCATCAACATATTTCTGTTTCTTGGTTTTCGGGTGCTCAGCAGCCCTCTTTGTAATTATCTACAAATATTTTGTTCAATTAATATATTCATCAAGTTCCTAAAGAATTATAAATTCGGTATTTAACTTTTCATTAAACATTCACTTTGGGTTTTTTTTTTTTTTTTGCTAGCTCATACTGCCAAAACATTTATTACTAAATAAAAACTACATTACCAAACAATCAAATAAATAAAGATTTGCACCACAAAATAAGTGACAAGGATACCACAGCAAGAGCACAGACTACTCCCTATATGTTACAAGAGTGCCCAGCTTCTGTTATCCACACGTGTCAGATACATCTGATCTGTAATTTTCCGAACTTTTCAGTGGTCCTGTTATTTGCTGGTCTGGGGGCTTCATGCATCTCACAGAAGGCACATTAGTCCAGTATACCAAAAAGGCCAACAGGGCTGGGCAGTAGTATCAAAAAGGACTCACACAAATACTTGAGATCAAAAGTAGTTAGTGGATCTCAGTCACACCGGTTTGGGAGTGATTAACTGTGTTTTGAATGGTGAGTGCCCTGCATACTGTCCTTGAAAGGGTTATACTGTTAAAGCTTGGAAAGGCAGGGAAAAGAGAAAGAGGTTATGGCTATTTGTCTTTCAAATTTAAACATGAGTTCAAGTACAAACTTTTCACAGCACAGACATAGCCTTTAGCCCTGAGAGCAACTCTTGAGAAGTGACAAGTTGTATTATCTTCTCCATGTATAGATGATGATTTGGGGTCTCACATATTAAATGAAAAATAATATGTACAAGACCAAAAACTAAGTGACAAGCTTGGATGATAAGCTAGGCAGGTCTCTGAAAGCTGCAGAGATAGAGTATTCAGTGTTTTATTAAAAACAAATGAACTAAGTTACAATTTTAAAAAATTATGAGTATATGGATAAGGTCTTACTAAAAAGAGAAAGGCCAGAGCATATGAACAAGTTTAAAAGTTACTAATACTGGCTGAACCTTCCAGATGAGAGGAGAATGAATGAGATGAAGGGTTTTCTTAAATATAATTTAGAAATGTTTTATTGACAGAAAATTAATTTAAAATGTTATTAAAAGTTTTGGGGTTCCAAACATATACCTCCATCTTTCCAGGGATTAAACAATTTAGAAAGACACACTAGCCAGAAAATGAAGACCTAAATGTCAGCAGTCGGCTTTATTTCTAGAAAACTTGACTGTAATCCTGGCAAGGCTTCCTGTCTCCCACCATAAATTGAAATTAGCATCCAGACCCTGGAGAATGGCAGAACCTCAAAAGTTCATGGTAGGTTTTTGTGCCCCAAATCCTATTACTCAGTCATTTTCTTCTCTCAGGTGCCGGTGAATAATATGAAGACGAAGAATAGGAGGAAAGGGGACAGTAAAGTATATGTACGTACACACACACACACACACACACACACACACACACACACACACTTTAAAAAAAATTTTTACAAAAAACATAAGGCTCCCCTAGCAGAGTCGAACTGGAGAAAATGGTGGAGATGTATGTGTGAATCACAGCTTTTGAGCAGAAATGACCCAGCTGCAGGCAAGAGTTACAGGTTTGAATGATTCAGGTTTAACTTACAGGGGCAAGACAAACTCCTTCCACCTAAGGATGCAGAACCAAGGCAGGATACCATGAGACATGAGAAGTCACATATGAACAGTGACCTTTAACACATTAACTCAGTTCATATCTAGCTCTCACTGGTCCTACCAAGTCAGACAAGCCACTCCTCTTCTAAAGAGGGGAAAGAAAAAGACCAGACGGAAGAGCTCATCCCTTTCCCCTATGAATGCATGAAATTCAATGGAGAGAAAATAGTATAAGCCAGCAGCACAGATATGGGACCCTGCCTGGAGTCTCAGGGGACTTCAGCAGCCCAGACTTATTCCAGAGTAAATTTGCGGTGGGCTGGCAGAAGGTAAAGGAAAGATGAAGCCAGATTAGATAGACCTTGTTTGCCATGCTAAAGAGTCTGAACTTTATCCTGTAGAGAAAGAGACATGAGGAGACTTTGTAAGACATGATCACATTTACATGTGAAACAGAATTATGCTAGTAAAGAGATCATTTAGGAGGTTACTGAAATAGCTTAGGCAAAAGATGAGGCAGGCGTAGATTATAGGCAATGATGAAAATGGAGACTGTATCTTATGTTTTATTTTGCATTGCTAGTGGAATATATTACACAGATCTGACAAAATACATTTCTACTAATACGTATACTTGAAGATGCTTATTCATTGTTCACAACATTGAAAACTCACCTTGCCTAATCATTTATATCTCTTTATGTTACCTTAAAGGTAAATATATATTAGGAAAAGTGAATTTATCTTTCATATAAGATGGCCAAACAGAAGACTCTAACTATATCATGATATTTTCAACATTGAAGATGATGTACTTGCTGAGAATAGCAATTACACATTCTGTGGAATTCTTATTTTGAACTGAATAATTGGTTACAAACTGACATAATACTTATTTCATTTGTCACTAAAAAGCTGAGATCCAAGAGAAAACAAAACTTGAAATAATGAGAGAATGTTTCTTAAGCGAAGCTAACAGGCTGTTTCTATAATTACAGTCTCAGCCCTCCTTATAATAAAAATCTTAGATCTAATGCTATAAAAACACAAAACAGTATTTAAATTTTGTGTAGGTGTGTGTACTCCTGATTACAAAATATAAAAGTAATGGCTATTCATTATAATACATATGAAATATGCAAGGAAGAAAATAAAGATCTTATATGATTCCAACATTCAGATATAATCACGGCCTACATTTTAGGCTATTTTCTTCTAGTATTTAATATATGGTATTTATATGAGAAAAATTAGAGTCATCCTTAATCAAACTCTGAATTCAAAACTTTAAGTATTAAGTTATATCCTTCACATATAACACAAAACTCCTTTGCAGGCTACAAAAAGCCCATGCTTATATTTATACAGTGGTGTTTACTACATTTACACAGAAGCTAAAGGAAATGTCTTGCTTTTTACTTAAGGATTAAGTCTTGTAACACTCATCCTGAAATATCTCATGCATTAAGATCAAACTTCTCGATTCCATGGTATCTGATTCTAATGCTGCCGAATAATGAGCAAATCATGATTGTTAGAGAACGGCTATTAATGGAGTGATTTGGAGACCATCACAGAACTCTCCTACACACCAAAAGCCCTTAAGGCCTCTCATGGTTTGTGAGCAGGCTACATTTAGTCCTCCTCCTCTTGAGTGAGTCTATTGAGAAAGCCTAACCCTATTTGCTTAGAACTGCAGGATTTTTGAGACCTACATCCCAAGAGTCCCTGGAATTTAAGGCCATGTAGCCAAAAGCAAGTCAATAAGCCTTCCTGAATATCTGTTTCATCAGTAAGATGATAGTAATGGCTCAGAGAATTTAAAGAAAAACAATGATGGCAAAGCACTTTCCAAATACAAGTTCTTAATTGACTGGTCATTAAGTAAACCTGTTAGGTATTGATGATTCCCCAGAGGCTACTGTCAAGTCCCACTTTCCATCTAAATACAAACCGTGTGTTCGCACATGTTGCAAATGTGCAACACAAACACCTACCTAGATACAAGTCACTCATCAGAAATTTAAACTCATCGTTATTTGTAGAGTCAAGAGATCAGTGATCAATGAGCAAATGGGCCAGAGGTCTGAAAATACCAAACCAGTGCACACCAAAAACATGACTCCAATAAATATATATGTAATTGGTGGCTCGTGGCAGAAGTAGCTGCATACTATGCAGACTGGTAACAATAACAGTAGCTAATACTCATTTGGTGTTAAATGTCATTTTATTTGCTAAGTGATTTAGATAATTTTGTCTATTTTTCACAAGAACTCTACAAAGTAGCTATGATTATCCTCAATTTTACATATACCAAAAATAAGACATCAAGAGGTAACTTTCTCATGATCACACAGGTAGTTAGTTAGTAGAGTTGAAAGACCTATTGAATCCAGTTTAAAAAGATAGAATTTAAAGATATGACCCCAATGAAAGGGTCTCTAATTTATCACGTGAATTTGGTACCAGAAACTTGACACCTAAACTTAAGATAGCATGAAAGAGGAAGGTATGTACCTATCTCAGGTCAACAGATGATAGAGAGATGAAAGAAAAAGGAAGGGAGGAAAGAAGGAAGGAAACTAGCACAATGAGTTCTGAAGAATCATCAATTTTTTTTTTTTTTTTTTTTTTTTTTTGAGATGGAGTTTCGCTCGTTACCCAGGCTGGAGTGCAATGGCGCGATCTCTGCTCACTGCAACCTCTGCCTCCTGGGTTCAAGCAATTCTCCTGTCTCAGCCTCCTGAGTAGCTGGGACTACAGGCGTGTGCCACCATGCCCAGCTAATTTTTGTATTTTTAGTGGAGATGGGGTTTCACCATGTTGACCAGGATGGTCTCGATCACTTGACCTCGTGATCCACCCGCCTCGGCCTCCCAAAGTGCTGGGATTACAGGCGTGAGCCACCGCGCCCGTCCAGAATAATCAAATTTTTTAACACCATAACCAAGTACAGGGCTTTATTATGATATACAAGAATAATGTTCCTTTAAAATTCCTCACTCCAATAGGCTGAAGGAAAAAAAAAAGCATAATTTAATCACCCAGATTAGAATTTCCCGATTATATTTTGTGGATGACATCTAGGTTGGCAACAGGTACTCCAGTAAAGGAGTTTCTGGGATTAAATAAGCATTAGAAGTTTATGCTGTATCTCCTTTCAGAGTCACAGCAAATGCATGTATTAAATGCTCCAAGAAGGTCTAAGTCTGTTTAACTGTTTAATCCAGTGTTTTTAAACTTATTTAACCTAGAAAATCAAATACCTCATGTTCTTATAGGTGGGAGCAAAACCGTGGCTACACACAGACAAAAAGATGGAAACATAGACACTTGGGACTCCAAAAAGTGGAAGGAATGCAGGAGAGAAAGGCTTGAAAAAGTACCTACTGGGTACTAAGTTCATTATTTCAGTGATGGGTTTCAATAGGAGCCCAAACCCCAGCACGATGCAATATATCCACGTAACAAATCTGCACATGTACCCAATGAATATACAATTTCAAAAACCTGTTTAATCATGAAATTCATTTGATTCCTCAGAACACATTAGCATTCTATGGAATTGGTTTATGAAACACTGATCTAAGCAGATATGAAAATACTAAATTTTAGTAAAATTTGGTAGTCATTCATGGTTGAGCTCAAATTGGTCATTTAGAAATAATGTTGTTTTTAAAAGTTAATAGAAATTGTTGCAGAGAATCATTACAGAGAATGATGTAAAAAATGCCATTTTCCTTAACACAAGAAAACCGGAAATATACAAAGTAAGCACTAAAATGAGAATCATCTTGATAACAAAAACTTTCGGATTATTTACAAGTTGAGCTCATGCCTTGAGGAGGAAAAAAGCTCAAATCACAACACCTGATTCCTCCCTACCAATGCTTTTTGCTAGCATCTCTCTGCCTTCATTGGGTCCCTATCCCATGAAAGCTCTGACTCATGCATAGATGAACCTGACTTTCCCTAAATTTTATTTGCCACAGTAGAGACAGGCTCTAAATTTTTTTAAGACAAAAGTGGAATACATAGAAAGAGGGGGTACCATATTCCAAATAATCTGGCACAGAGGAGTATAGCTTAAACTCTGTAGTTCATAAATGTTGCCCTCCCCTTCCCTTGGAATCTCCTCCCTTTTTTTCCCTGAACTGGTCCAGCTGCACATTGCCATTCTGTCCAGGAGTGACTGCAGACCTGCACAGATGGAGTGTTTAAAATCTGATCCAAGAGAAAAAGAGATCTGTTGTCTTTCCTAGTATAACTAGGCTTTGCCCAGCGAGTCTCATTTTTCTGAGTTTAGTTCATGTTTGCCAATGGCTAGAGTTGGCTGGTAGGAAGATCCTGCCTCCTACTCAGGAACCGGCATTTAGAGTTTTCAGGCTCCACCTGGCTTTCACAATTAGAATACTCACCAAATATGTTTAATACTGAGATAATAAGGGAGAGGAAGGTAATGTTTCCTTACAGATGTTGTCAATGAAGCTTGGTTCAATGTTACAGATACATTTTCAAACACGACTAGAAAAAAACATAAAACTAGGATGAAATGATTCACACATCTTACATTGTATGTTCAGATTGAGTAACGCTTGGCTTATCCAAAATGCTTGAGACTGGTAGTGTTGCAGATTTAAATTTTTTTCAGATTTTGGAATATTTGTATAAATACTGAAATATTTTGGGAGTGAGATCTAAGTCTAAACACAAAATTCATTTATGTTTTAAACATGTACACATAGCCTGAATATAATTTTATACGAGATTTTCAATAATTTGGTGCATGAAATAAGGTTTGTGCACATGGAACCGCCAGAAAGCAAAGGTGTCATTTTCTCAGCTACCCATGTGGACGATCGGTGGTTGTTTGGCATCACTATAATTCCTCAGTTTGAATTTATATTCTACTAATATCAATCACTTTCTTGAATTTATTCACATATAAGCACTTTACAGTAAAAAAACGGCATATCATTAATACAGTGAAAAAATGATATGTTCAGGGTAACCAAAAAGCACAGTAGCATCACAAAAATATCTCTGCCAGCCATTAACAACAGCAACAGCAAACAATGCCAAGCTTTCTGCATACACCTAGGATGCTGTGTTTTGATTAAAAGGTTACATGCAACAGTAACCCCCTGGGGACACTGAATAAATTATGTTGTGCTCCTGCATTTTGATTGCAATCTGTCACATGAGATCAAGTGCAGAATTTTCCATTTGTAATTTCATATGGAAGCTGAAAAATTTTGGATTTTGGAGCATTGAAGATTTTTGGATTTTTCAGATTAGGGATGCTCAATCTACCTATGTATTAGTGTTCTTCAGAGACACAGAACCAATAGGAGAGATAGATAGTAGAGAGATCAGTAGATAGGCAGACAGACAGACGGATAACATAGATGTATGAGAGGGAATTTATTAGGGGAATTGGCTTATGCCATTATGGAGGCTGAGAAGTCCCAAGATAGGCTATCTGCAAGCTGGTGACCCAGAGATGCTTGTAGTGAGGCTCGGTTCAAGTCTGAAAGTCTCACAACCAGGGAAGGGAAGGTGATGGTGTGACTCTTGGTCTGAGGGGAAAGCCTGAGAACCCTGGGGGCCTCCTAGGGTCTAAAGGCCAGAGAGCCTGCAGTTCTGATGTCCAAGGGAAAGAGACAAAGGGTGTACCAGATCCAGGAAAAAGACAGAGAGCAACTTGCCTTTCCTCTCTGCCTTCTTGTTCTATCCAGGACCCCAGCCAATTGAATGGTGTCCACCCACATTGCGGGCGGCTCTTTCCTCTCAGCCCACCAACTCACATGCCAATCTCTCCCAGAAACACCCTCACAGACACGTATAGAAATAATGCTTTACTGGCTTTCGAGGTATCCTTTAATCCAGTCAAATTGAACCTCAAAGTATCCATGACAGTATGTAAGAATTTTCAGCTTACCATAAATTACACACCTGCTAGGTAGCTTAATAACCAGTTAGAGAACTTGAATAACCCTGTCAGGTTAGGATTTCTTACACTATTTTACTCATTTCTATAACAAATACTGACTTAGAGGATGCTCTGTACCAAATACTTTGACAATCACTGGGAAAGAAAATTAATATAATATTCCTTGGTTTTTAAGATGTTTTCACTCTAAGAAGACTGGTACAAAATTGTAACAAAATGCCTTAGGGACTAAATAGAGGTAAGTCATTATTATGTCTTCTGAGAATGTTCCAAATGCCTCTCCTTCTGCAGCTTGCCATTTTTCATTCTAACACTACATGTCTTAATTCTTGGTGATTATAATATCCCAGATAATTATTCTACTTCTCTGGCTTCTCAGTTTTTGTTTTCTTTTTTTTTTTTCTTAATTTTTTTAAGATGGAGTCACCTTCTGTCACCCAGGCTGGAGTGCAGTGGCATGATCTCGGCTCACTGCAACCTCCGCCTCCCAGGTTCAAGCGATTCTCCCACCTCAGCCTCCTGAGGAGCTGGGATTACAGATCCACGCCACCATGCTCAGCTGATTTTTGTATTTTTAGTAGAGATGGGGTTTCACCATGTTGTTCAGGCTGCTCTCAAACTCCTGACCTCAGGTGATCCACCTGCCTCAGCCTCCCAAAGTGCTGAGAATACAGGCATGAGCCACCCGGCCCAGACTGGCTTCTCAGTTTCTTACCCTCCTCTGTCCTCTAACTCATCTTAGCTCTTCACCGCTCTGGTCTGACCTTTGACCTTTCTTTTACTAGTAATTAAAACTCCTCAATAATCTCAACTGCAAATATCCTACTCTTGAACCTCAACTCCATCCTCCTAGTTCACCCTTTTCTGTCCCCTAACTCCAGCAAGCCCTCAATCCTACCAGGACCAACAATGAATGAATCTCGCCATCCTCTACCATCTATTTATCTGGCTGAAATTCCATGATGAGTATTATAACCACTTTACATGCTCTTGCCTCTTCCTCCTCTTTGCATGTATCATATTCACCTGGTAAAACCTAAAGTTTTGTTTTAAATTGAACTCTCCACCTCCTCTGTGCTTGCACCCATACAGTTAAACATAGCTGGAGAAAATTACAAAACCATGTTGGCATATTTCTTTTAAAATTCATGAGCACTAACTCAAGTAATCTCTTAATACTGCCTGGAGATCACTGCTTAATTTATTCTTCTGCTCTCTTAGGCAATTATTTCACACCACCTTATTGCTGCTGAAAGCTTCATCTCTTCCCCTCTTTAACGTTAAGTGATGGCCTTGCTTCTGCTCGACTTCTTCTCTTTCTCTTGATAAACTGTCCTGGCACTCTGCTGGGCTAACCTTTCTATGTGCACTAGGATTTGTCAGCCATTCCATACTTAGAGAGCCAGGAATTCTCTTCTTAGTTATTAGTTTCTTCCCCTCCTTATAAGTCTTTGAGTTGCTTTCTCTCTTTCTCTAAATATTATTCTATTATCTCTCTTTCTTTCTTTTTTTTTGCAGATGGAGTCTCACTCTTGTCGCCCAGGCTGATTGATCTCAGCCCACCACAGACTCCACCTCCCAGGTTCAAGCGATTCTCCTGCCTCAGCCTTCCAAGTAGCTGGGGTTTCAGGCAAGTGCCACCACATCTGGCTAGTTTTTGTATTTTTAGTAGAGACAGGGTTTTGTCATATTGGCCAGTCTGGTTACAAACTCCTGACCTCAGGTGATCTGCCCACCTTGGCCTCCAAAAGTGGTGGGATTTCAGGCGTGAGCCACTGCACCCGGCCATTATCCCATGATTTCTTGAAACTGTCCTAATAAGATTTTTGTTCCTGGCTTACCACACCTGCTTCTGTCAAGGTTACCACTGACTTCCATGTTAGTAAAATGTCACGGTCAAAACTGTGTCCTCATCTTTACTTGACATATCAGCACCACTTGGCACAAGGGATTCTTTCCTTCTTTCTGAAATACTTTCTATTCTTGACTTCGGTTTTGTTTTTTTTCTATCTAAATGAATATGTAAATCAGTTTCTTTTTCTGATTTTCTTTTATTTCCGAAGCCTTCAAATTTTCAAGTGTGCTACTTCTACAATTTCTTTCACTAGCACAGATTCCATGGTAAGCTTAGCTGGGGCTTTAATTACAATCTATATGCTGATTATTCCATTGCTCTACCCTGTGACTGCATCTACGGCTACCATTGTATGTATTTAAGCATCTTCAAATATTCTTATTTATATCAGGTTCTCACTTAAATTCTTCAGGCAACTAGATCTACTTTTTCTGCAAATGTTTCCATCAATAAGGACCAATTTTATTCTTGTATTTGTTTCAGTTCCTCCGGTCAAGAATCCTAGAATCATCTTGCATTCCTTTCTTTTTCATACACTCAAACTCCAGTCAACTAGAAAATCCTGTCATTTCTACATTCCAAACATGTCTGGAAAGATATCATTTCTCATCATCTCTACTACCAAGCATTGAAGTTCAAGCCACCCTTATTTCTTGCCTAAAATTTATACAATAGCATTCTAACCTGTCCCTCTGCTTCTGCCATTACACTCCTACAGCTCATTCTTCGCTCAGTAGTCATAGCAATCCAGTAGAGAAGAAGTCATATCATGATCCCCTCCACAACCACTTGAAAGGCTTGTATATCACTCAGAGTGAAAAATCAAAGTCTTTAAGTGACCGTAAAACCTTCCACGCTCCGTCTTCCTACGATCCCTGTAACCACATCACCTATCACTCTCCATCACTTAATCATCATAATTAGTAATCTGTTTACTGTTTCTTAAATGGATAGGTCTTTTCTGATCATAATACATAAAGCCAAAATCCTAATTCCTATTTGTTGGCATTCTATTCCATTCATCCATTTATTTTTTTCTCCATTGCACTTAACACAATCTGACAAATCACATTCTTTACAAAAATGTTGTCTGACTTTCCCAGATACAATCTAAATTATTTAATGCGGAGACTTTGTTTTGTTCATTGCTGAGGTCCTAGTACCTAGAAAAGTGCCCAGTATGTAGTAGGTGCTCTATTAATATTTATTGAATCAATGAATGTTAATTCAAAAATGTCTGGTATCAGCTCATTTTTTTGCCTTAGCGCCAGTACTATATATCCACTTGCCTACAGAGCATTTTGAGTTGGATTTTTAAAAGTACCCATAAATCAACTCTTCTTAACCTGTTCATTTTCTCATCTCCCTTATTTTATTCTATTTCATGTTTCTATCTTAATAAATGGCACCCTTATCCAAGTTGAATCCAGATTACTCTCCGTCCTTTATTTCACTTTTTGTCATCTATTTTGTAACTAAGTTCTGTTAACTGTATCTTTCTAATATCCCTCAAGTCAGGTTTTTATTCTTCAAGTTCACTGCCAATACCAATGTTTAGGGACTCACCCAGATATTTCTGTCATTTTGACTGGCATCCCTGGCTCTCTTTCCAGTTCTCTCAAAACTACCCTTTACACTGTTGGCAGAATGACACAGAAATATGAGTAACGCTTTACTCTTTTTGCTCCTATATCATCTTTTGCATAATTTTGTTAAAGTACTTTTTACAATGTATTTCAATTAATCACATCCTAATTGCATTTTACACATCAACCTGATAATGTACCACAATTTACCAGCAGAAGTGAAGCTCATAGTGATAAAGTGACTTGCCCAAGTTCTCAGTAAGTGACTAGATTCCAGGTTTTGTAACTTTTACTCCAGGACGCTTGATACACAAACACACACATACACACACAGTCACCAACTTCCCTGAGATTTTATTTAGATAATATTAAATGGATAATTTGAGACAGCTTTTAATCAGATAAAAATGATTGTCACCTTTTCATTTATCATCTCAGTATTTCAGATTATAATTTATCTACTGTGTAATTTCTTGCTTTCTTCTCCATGAGAGTTCCAATATTTAGAATAGTACCTGCCCCATCCCTGGTGTTCAGTGGATACATTTTTAAATGAATTAATAGTTGAGTAAATGGTTTCTGGTATTTTTCTATGGTAACCTAACTTGGGCTAGCTTGACTGACTCCATTTTAGCTGAAAACTCCAGCTCTGCTTCTCTCTCCCTGCTGCAGCCCCTCAGGTGCATTACTGGGTCACACCGCACACAAAGCTTTGGACCGTTAAGAGTGGTTCACACTGTTCACAGTACTTGTAACCACTGTAATCACATCCTGCTTGGCAAGTCTACCTGCTACTGTGAGTACCTTCCTTGGTGACTGATTGTATGGAAAGTCCCCCCTGCTACCCTGCTTAGTGATTGTATGGAAATACCCTTAGCAACCAACAATTCTGGGAACCTCCTGCCCCCTGGTTACTGCCTTCCTTATCTAACTTGCCTGTTCTGTTTCTGTAAAATTCCCCTTCAGCTAGGTACCCCCTCCCCTACCTAAATCAAGATATAAAAGATAATCAAGCCCCTTCCTTGGGGCTGAGAGAATTTTGAGCGTTAGCCGTCTCTCGGTCACCAGCTAATAAAGGACTCTTAATTTGGAACTCAGAGTATGGTGCTTTCCTTCTAACTTGCTTGGTTACAACATTTCCAGTTTGAAATAAATTTATATTTGAAACTCTGAATTATTGGTTCACAGCAGGAATTTCACATGATAAGCATCCTATATGGGTAAAACAGCCTGAACATTAAAATGGATATTTACATTTTATTTTGTGTAACACTATTTGACACATGTGTTGGAAGAATGCTTTACATATAAAAGAGAAATGGAGAATGAAAAACATCTTTGTTTAGTAAAATATAAAATCACATCCTTCTCTTCACCCTAAATCTTTTACATGCCATAGAATTCTATATTTATACCTGGAGTATATAGTTTAGTTAAAATATCTATTATATTACATATATGTAAACATACATATTTAAGTAAGTATATATTTTATTTTAAAATGTTAATGATAAAAATATCTGAATTCATTTTAATTTCTCTAATTTTCCTTGCAGGTAAGGGAGTTCACATTACCATTGACGTTTTGTGGTATCCAATCTAAATAATAAAGTAAAATAACATATTATTTTTCTCCTTTTTACAAAGTGTTTTTTTCTCCTATGTTACTCTATTTTTTTTTTTTTTTGACTTAGGAAAACCAGGCACATATTTATTTTCATTCTCTTTATAACTGAATGGTGTAATAACAAATCCATACTGGGGTTACATATAGTTTGCTTAAACAAGTGATAACCCTTTTACCTTTGTTTAGAAAGAGCTTTGAAAGTGCTACGAACACACTTATGATTTTCCAGGTAGTTAAAAAATTATTAAATCATATATTATTTTTTGTATACTGATTTTATCACTAGATTGATGTCAATTATTCCAAAAAACTGAAAGAAATTAAAAGAAAATAAGCATAAAACTAAGTCCTTTTTTCCTCTGGAATAAAAAATATAATCTTTAAGGGAAATAGAGCAAAGTTCATTTTATTTCCTCAAACTAAATTAGAAGAAAAGCAAAATAACTGGCATAAATCAGATTTCTGGCAGGCTCTAAGTCCAAATACAGATGAATATGTGATCTTTAGAAAAGATGTAAAATTGCCACTGCCATAAGGAGTGATATATGAAGAAATTTTATTTCCATTTTTATTGAACAGAAGAATTGAAATGGCCAGTCTTGAATACCATATTCAAGGGCAAAGTATTTCAAATTCCCAAGACCAGTATTATGCTGATGTTTGTTCTTTTATACCTTTACTCTGACAATCCTGTGTTTAATCTAATCTTCACTGAGCTATGAATGATTTAGTCACATCTATTTTCCTAATTCAACAAAACACTACTCCAAAGTTAAGACAATACTCTATGATCTATAGATTGAGAGTATCATTTTTATATGCCCCTGGCCATAGCACTGAAATTCCAGATAATGGTGACAAATAATATCACCAGTATACAACAAATTACAAACAGGTATGTTAAGCCAGATTCTAACTCAAAGAACAGCAGAGAAATATCTAACAAAGCAGAGGAAGGACCATCATTTAGAATCAACTTATAAGTTATGATTGAAACCAAACAGAAACAAGAGATCATAAACCCAAATGAAATATGAAAGAATTACAAAATAATACCAGAAACTACATGTGTGACAATAGCCATATTTGCTAGTTAGAAAAGAGCACTGTTAAAACTGTGACCAATATTAGAAAGCAGAAGCGAGTGTAATACTCATGATTATTTTATTCTTTGTGTAAGAAAACTAGCCGTATTAGTTTGTGCTGGGCAAGTAGTGAATATTTAATCAGTATATTGCTTATTAAAAATATTAGTGATGGAAGAAAATTAGAAAAGTGATCTAACCTAGTTCTCACAATTTTATGGTAAGAGGCACACTTGTTTTATCTAAGGGATTTAAATATAATTCTTTTAAAAAAAACTTTTATATCCAACACAACAAGATAATACATATTGAAACAGGAATGTGTTTCTTATCACAACTTGAATTATGTTGTATCTTTATGTCTTTAGAATCCCAAGAGAAAATATAATTAACTTTCATAATAAACACCTAAATGAATCAATGAACAAATTTAACAGTTAATCAAACCAGTACATACTAAGAGTTATCTACATACGAGCTATGGTATAAATTCTAAATACAAAAAGATGAGTTAATTGGAGGGAAAACATGAACACATGAGCAAATAATTGCAATGTCCCCATGTTTGGTGTAGAAAACAATAAAATACAACTGAAATATAGAGAGAGGGCAACTCACTGTGCTTGTATTTGGTAGGTGGACTGAAGTCCATGGAAAGCTTTTGGGAGAATGTTTATTTTTGCTGGACCTTGAAAGTTAAGTCAAATTTAGGCAGATTGGTAGGAAGTGATAGAGGCATTTAAGGCTGATGGATGATCAGAATGTGCGATTTTGTTGCATGAACATTTTCTGAGTGGGTGCAATGTACCAGGCACTCTGTTATATGCTAAGGATACAGAAATAATTAACAGATAGCCCCTGATTTACAGAGATTTCTTGTCCAATGAAGCCAACTGACTGATAAACAAATACATTTAATAGAATAATAAAACTTCAGTTGATCATTTACTAGGCATTAGCCATATGCCTGGCACTGAAGCACTTTATAGTCATTACCTCATTTAAATTCCTACCACCCATGTCAAAATTGGTGAAACTGAGGTTTAGAAAAGTAAATTTGCCCAAGGAAATACAGCCAATAAATCGTGGATGCTGAATTTCATCGAGAATACCACCCTTTCAGGGGAAAATAGAAGAAAATGAGATTCTCTAAGCACATCCTCAAGGGTTTATTGCCTGCCCTTCCAAGTTCATATTTCATTTATTTTTGTAAAAACTGAGTTTAAAGGAAAAAGTCATGCTCAATGAGTTTATTTTTGAATGTAATTGAATTATTAGAAGCAGATATGAACCCTTCTCTATCTCCTGTGAAAGACATATTTCCTTTATCTTTTTTTGTTGATATATTTAAAAGTTTAAAGATATCATTTATTTGTTATCTTTAGTAGATTTATCTCATTTTTCCATTTAGCTTTTCTGATTTCTATCCTGGCAATCCTTTTTATTTTCTGACATTTTACTCACTGGACTAACTTTTGCTTGTCCTGGTTCTTCTATCTATAAATCCATCTTTGGTATCATTAAAAAATAATCAAAATCAAATGACATTATAAATTGAATTTGAGGGAGAACCATCTTTGAAATTAGATACAAAATTGTAGTGTTCAATTTTTAACTCCAGTTACCAGCAAGTATCTTGATTACTTATCCTTGGTAACCTCCCAATAGAACTAATATCAGTAACAAAAGGCCATATAGTCTATTCCTTTTCAGATTACATGGTAAAGGGGGTCAAGCTCATTATTGCTGAGAACAGAGAGCAGCTTAATAAATATGTGCTGAGGGAATGAGTGAAGAAGAGGCATATGGCCACATTTATAACTTTACATGGTTCTCAGTGAATCGTATCAGGGTCAAAATATCTATCTGGGGTCCAATAATCCCTTATAAATACATTCCCAATGCAAAACTATAATTATATTTTCTTTGTGGCTGTGTTGCTAGAGATAAACAGAAAGTCTGGATTTTTCAACTTTTTACTGCACCACTTTCATTGGTGTTATGTGTGCAGAATCTCAGTGAAAATCTATACTTTCAAGAGAACAAAAATTAAATATGCTAGGCTGAATCTGACAACAAACCAGAATGAATCCCATTAGCCAGCTGGACATCCTGAATGGAACAGTTAATCCTCTCATGTTGGCAATTCTTTTCATATCTGTTGGTGACAGTACATTTTTGTGTAGAGTATCTAAAAGCAGACAGCCTGTGTGAAGGGTGACAGGGGTTGAACTCACCATTAACTGCATATGTAAGTTGCTATTCATCATTAATGTCATTGCCAATGACTGCATATAAACATCAGTGTATACAATTTCTTTTGATCTATGTGGTCATTTTTAAGAAAATGACCACAGAATTTCCAACTGTCTCTTATTTATGCTGTCCATTTTGTAATATCATTAAAATTAACAAAATATACTGTTCTTTTATTTTATAAAGGCCTAAATAATTTACAATACATAATTAAATTCTATGATAATCCAAAAGAGAAATACCAAAAATGAAAAATATGAGTTGCCTTTTTATTTCCAGATCATAATTCAAAAACACTAGTTTTGCTACATATGAAAAGCAAAAAACTGTGTGATCATAAATATTAGCTTTATCAAGGCAGGTAGATTGTACTCGAGGAAAATACTTTCTTTGCAAAATAGTCATCTTTAATATTAGAACCTTTGCTGCATTAATAATACACAGGACATCATTTGGTTTCCGTTGTAAAAATACGTATGAAACACTTGGGGATTTTATTGCTTAGTTACTAAAAATTAACTGTAATGTCACATGATATTCTCAAAAGATAAATATGATTCATCCTAATTGCTGTAGCGTCGTCACTAGCAAGTTTATTTCAGGAATGTGCGTAATGGACCAATCCATGATAACTCCATGTAAAAATAAACTAGAAATACCAACAAATATATCTTAGAAACTCTAAAATTTGAGAAACTATTTAAATAGTAAAAGCAGCTGATTTTACTTCCTCAACTATTACTACAGTTACTACACCTACTGCCCCAATTAATCTCTCTCCTCCCACTACCAGCTCCTAGCATATGCTGTGCTTTTAGTATGTGCCAGACAGGCTCTACACGAGATGCATTATATCTATTATCGCCCTTTATTTAATATATTAAGTGTGTTCTTTTAAAGGTGAAGAAACTAGCCCAGGAGATAGATAAATAACTCATGGTCAAATAAGTATTACCAACCCAAATAAGCATTGACCTTGGTGCTCAAAGAGTTCTCAGTCTAATAAGAGAAGTTGTCTAATGAGGTCATCCAGAGTTCAACTAAGTATGTTGATGGAAGCTAGATTCACTATACAAGATTTGGCTTTTCCTTTGCTCAAAGCCCTCAAATGTTCAGTGTTCTTCTACTCTTAAGGCCTACTCTTGGAAATGAATGCGTTATGACCTACAGTCATCTCTAAACTGAGCCTGTGTACACGCTAGTCCCTGTGTGTGGACGCCCCTGCTCTACCTGTCTCCTTGCCTCAGTGCCCTTCCAAGCTGGATTCCATGCTTACTTAAGGTCCCTAGAATATTCTGTATGTGCTTATATCATGGCTCTTATCACAGACTTGTTGAAATAATTTTTGTTCAAGTCTCCCTTTCCCCAGTTGCAGCCTATCTGAACTGTAAGGCAAGGAGGTAAATTCGAGATTTTTAAATCCTCCTTGGTAAACACATTATTATGATGAGCCTGTTTCTTAAAAAATTCTTTTCCTTTGGCTTTATTTTCAGACATGCTTTTTGTTCTCCCCTCCTCCTCTCTGGTCATCCTTCTTCTGTTTCCATTTGAGGCACTGGGCTTTGTTCCCTTTCATTTATACTCTCTCGGCAATCTCTTCCACCTGCTTTGTTTCAAACATTACCATCTGCCAAAGAATCAAGTCCAGGCTTTTTGTGTCAGTTGCCCTCCAAACATAGCCATTTGGATAACTCACAAATACCTCAACCTTAACATGTTGAAAACTTAACTGTTAAACCTCCTCTTATTCTGTCCTGGACCTATTCTGCCTCCCAGATCCCATGTCAGTAAAGAGCACAGTCGCTCAGTTCCTCACGCTCCATGTCTGATCCTATCAAGCTGTGTCATGTTTACCTCCCCTACATACATGAAATTCTTCTTTCCTTCTCTCTTCATCACCAGTTCACTAGTCCATGCCACTATCCTCTGTCTGCTGAAGACTAAAATAGCCTTTTAATTAGTGATTCTGTACTCACTCTTGCTTCTCTGCAACTCATTTCATTCCACACAAAAGCCAGGGAAAACCTTTTAAACTGTAAATAAGATCAGGTAACTCCCGTGCTTAATTTTCTTACCATTGCCATGAGGATATAATAAAAGTTACTTAACATTTTAAATCTGAATTTCAGGGACACCCCTTAGGTAGCCCTGTTCTCAGTTACCATCTTGACACCGATATTACATAAAAACTGATCAACAGCATACAATTGTAACTGAAAAGCCATTGTTTATAGGTATTTTTTTTGAAAATGGTAATGGGAAATGGAATAAAACTTACCTCCACGTCAGTTAACAGTAAGTTTTAAAAATCCTGCTTAAATTGCCCAATTTACCCCCACCAAAACTGTACTTCCTGTGGATCATGCCATCGCTTTAACTCCTGTCCCTCCAAGCAATATCCTTTCCTCAGCCCCTCCAGGATATTTATTCTGCTCGCATCCATACACTCCCACTTCCAGATCTTATCTAGGAGCATAGCATGCCTCCTGAGCAATGTAAAAGCTAACAAAAAGTTAGCCCAAACCCATGACATCTTGTGGGTACTCAAGCACAGTTCTAGAAGCACTTTATTTCACACAGCCACACCTGCCCCGCACAGCCCTGCTCGATAAGCCTGCAGTGTTTCATCTTCTGCCACTGGATACTTTGAACCTTGCTCACAATGCCCACCTATTTCTCACTTCGGGACTTTTATACATATTGTTCCCTTTACAGAAAGTGTTATTTCCCATATTCTTTGTACTATTAACACATTCAATTCTGTTCTGTTATAGCTTTATTCTAAGGTACGTGAGAGCACGGACTACATCGGTCCTGTTTGCAAGTACTTCTCCAATGCTTAACACAGTGCCTAGCATATGGTTGCCATCAAAGAAATGTACTGAATAAATACACGAATGAATGAGAGAAGGAATTAAGGAAAGAAGTGAATGAAACATAAAATGCAAGCTTTCAAATAACTATGTCTTTGAAGTGTTTGAATTTTAAGTCTTACCTTTGCCTTTCTTAAAGAATATGCAGATATCAATGAGAAAGTGTGGGTTTAATTTGAATATGGTATGTGTCTATGTATTTCTTCTTTTTTTTGAGAGGAGAGGTTACTTATTTCACTTATGAAGCTAACAGAACAACATCAGGAAAAATTAGAACGTATTTTCAATTTATGATTTCCAGTCTATATTCTTATTTTGGAAAGTTGTACTCATCCAGTTAAAAAACTAATCACGACTAATGATTAGTACAACCACTTGTTGTACTAATCAGGTTTTTTTTTCTTAACTGGATTAATACAATGCACACACACACAAATATGTATAAGATTCTCTTTTTTACATACTAATTGTAGGTGTCACATATGATTCTGAGAAAAGAGTGTGAATATGAACAACTGTGGTATTTTCTTTAGCACTATGATAATCCTCTGTGATATGCAACTTCTTGGACTTCAGCTATTTGTTTTTTGGGGGAAATCTTTCATACCAGTCGATTTAAATGTATGCAGAAGAGACCAAAAGAACTTCTGTAGCTCTCAAGAAAATTAAAAAATATTCATGCATAGAGAGCCATATATTTATGCCACTGTTTAGAAATACTGATGAAAATGGGCTTTACTCACACTTCTAAGCAACTGCAGTTTTATCTGTGATTGCAATCTCTTTCTTCAGTCTTCAAAGGAATTTTGATGTGATGAGTGTCTGTGTGTAAGTGTAAAAATGGAAGCATAGAAAAATGGTCATAGAATGGCAAATAACTCTTATGGACTGGGGCATTTACCGGCCCATTTGTCCAGATTAAGAGAAATCTACACTGAAAACCCAACTTGAAAGTTTCTGTCAAATTTCTGACTGTGAATAGAAAACAGGCCACCTGAAAGGGGTATAGCCACTTTAAAGCCTACCTTAAACTGGCAAAATGCTCTATCAACATATTTTCTCATTTCACTCACCTAATATCCATTTATCCACCCATCCATTTATTTAATTACCTGCTCTCTCAGTAGATATTTCCTGTAGACCTACTCTATTTCAAATAGTGTAAAAGTTATTTGGATATTACAACAAATAAAGCGGATATATTATCTGGCCTCATATTCCCTAGTGCTTAAGTCTATTGGAGAAAACATAGACTCTGTCAACAAACTGTTACACAAATATTAATGAATTGAAATAGTAGCAAGTGATATGATGTATAATTACAGAACACTATTAAAATGCATGATGGGAGGTGGGATACAATCTAGTATTATGCAAATTCAGATAGCTTTTCCCTGGGCAGTATTTTACATCAAACCTGTAGCCAGGTAGAAGTTGGCTTAAGGGGGTGGCGTAGAAGTGGCTGTGGAGCAAAATATTCCAGATAGATGTAATAGCACAGAAAAGGCCTCTGAGGCAAGAAGGAACATGGTGTCATTATAGTTTCCTTGTCCATTCAAGCTTCTAGAGACGACACACATACCTTAACTGTGGATTTGCTTTTATTTTCCAAGCCAACAATGTTGTCTTTCTCTGTGCCTTTCTTCTATAACCACATCTTTCTTAAATTCTACTATTCTGCTTTTAAAGATGCTTGTGATTACATTGGGTTGATAGGAATGAATAAGGAAATTTTTTTCTAATTTATTATCAGTTGTAGCAACATAACATCCATCTGCAACACTTTGCCATGTAAACTGACATATTTACAGGTTCTCGGGATTAGAATATGGACATCTTTGGAAGCCATTATTCTGCTTAAAATAAACATGAACAATCTATAGGATAGAGAACACGCTGCAGTTACTGATTGATGAAATGCGGTAAAAGAGGAAAGTATCAAGGAAGACTCTTAAATCTCTGGCTTAAACACATGAACACACAATGCTTCTGTTTACTGAGATTGAAAAAAAGGAGAAAGAATAAGTTTAGAAATGAGGTTGAGATTATGAGTTCAGGTTTGGGCATGTAAAAGGGAGAAAGCCAGTCAAGTGGAGATGTTCAGTAGGCAATTGGGCATATGACTCTGGAGCTGGTACTAGATATTTGAGTCAAAGATACAGCATAATTCATGCATAAAAGATAATTGATACAAGAGAGATCACCTGCAGACAGGATATTAGAAAAGAGAATATGAGATTTAGAGTAGCCATTATTCCTAACCTAAGAAAGTCTGTTTATGGGGGTCAGGTGCGGTGGCTCATTCCTGTAATCCCAGCACTTTGGGAGGCAGAGGCAGGCAGATCACCTGAGGTCAGGAGTTTGAGATCAGCCTGGACAACATGGTAAAACCCTGTCTCTACTAAAAATATAAAAAAATTGGCTGGATGCAGTGGTGGGCACTTGTAAAACCAGCTACTCAGGAGGCTGAGGCAGGAAAATGTCTTGAACCTGGGAGGCAAAGGTTGCAGTGAGCTGAGATTGTGCCATGACACTCCTGCCTGGGCGACTAGAGTGAGACTCTGTTTCAAAAAAAAAAAAAAGTCTGTTAATGAACCATTAAATTCATTTGACTTTCTACTTCCTTGACCCCAGGTACGATTCAGGTAAAACCATTAAAAAAAAAAAAAAAAAAAAAAAAAAAGATTATTTATCTTGATCTTAACCACTTCCAGGGAATGGAAGCTCCATCAGAACTGATACGAACTAGTTCTAACATAAATTATATTAATAACATTCCTGAAAGGGGGACAACTTCCTTTTGTAAGAAAAATAACATTAAAAACTATGACGAAAACCAGGGGATCAAGAAGCAGGAACTTACGACTGCTTTCAAAGGACTGTTATTATCATCTTTTCCAGACAAGCAAGTGCTAAAAGAATTTGTTATCACTAGCCTAGCCTTATGAGAGATATTTAAGGGATTCCTAAACATGGAAAGAAAAAAGCAATACCAGCCAGATGTGGTGGCTCACGCCTATAATCCCAACACTTTGGAAAGCCAATGTGAGTGGATAGCTTGAGAACAGGAGTTTGAGACCAGTCTGGGCAACATGGCAAAACCCTTTCTGTAGAGAAAATACAAAAAAAAATTAGCTGGGCATGGTGGTGTGCACCTGTAGTCCCAGCTACTTGGGAGGCTAAGGTGGGAGGATCAATTGAGCCAGAAAGGTCAAGGCTGCAGTAACCTATGATCATGCCACTGCACTCCAGCCTGGGTGTCAGAATGAGACCCTATCTCAAAATAGAAAAAAAAAGAGTGATACCTTGTACTACAAAAACACACTTAAGTACATAGCCCACGGACCCTTTAAAGCAATCATAGAATAGAAACTGCAAAGCAACCAGCTAACGACTCACAGTATGATTAAAATCTTACATATCAATATTAACCTTGAATGTAAATGATCTAAACAACCCACGTAAAAGACTCAGATGGCAAGTTGGATACAAAAACAAGACCCATTTGTCTACTCTTCAAGAGACCCACCTCACATGTAATGACACACATAGGCTCAAAGTAAAGGGTTCAAGAAAGATCTACCTTGCCAAAGGTAAATATAAAACAGCAGAAGTTACTATTCTTATATCAGATAAAACAAACTTGAAGCAAATAACAGTAAAAAAGAAAAAGACAGGAAGAATAACATAATGTTAAAGGATTCAATTCAACAAGAAAAGTTAACTATCCTAAATATATATGCATCCAATACTGGAGCACCCAGACTCATAACACAAGTACTTCTAGACCTACAAAAAGCCTCACATGGCCACAAAATAATAGAGGGGGATCCACTGACAGTATTACAGAGATTATCAATGTACAACATTAGCAAGGGAATTCTGGACTTAAACTCATCACTTGACATATTGGACCTAATAGACACAGAATACTCCATCTGCAGAATAATCCACCAACCAGACAATATAAATTCTTTTTATCTGCACATGGAACATACTCCAAGATCTGCCATATTATTGCCCATGAAACATGTCTTGACAAATTTAAAGAAAACTCAAAATCATCCCAACCATACTCTTGAGTCACAATGGAATACAAATATAAACCAATATCAAGAAGATCTTTCAAAACCACACAATTTCATGGGAATCAAACAACTTGCTCCTGAATGAATTCTGGGTAAACAACAAAATTAATGAAGAAATTAAAAAATTATTTGAAATAAATGAAAACAGATATACACATACAAAAATTTATGGGATGCAGCAAAAGCAATGTTAAAAGGAAGGTTTATAGTGCTAAATACCTAGCTTGAAAAACAGAAAGATCTCAAATTAATGACCTAACATCACACCTAGAAAAACTAAAAAGAAAACAAGAATTAAACCCAAATATAGGAAGAGAAAATAAGTAAAATCAGAGGAGAACAGAAGGAAATATTGAGACCCCAAAATGCATACAAAGAATAGGTAAAGCCAAAAGTTGGTTATTTAAAAGGATAAGCAAGATTGATAGACCATTAGCCAAACTTCCATTTGACCCAGCACTGCTATTCCCGGATATGAATCCAAAAGAAAACAAATTGTTTTACCAAAAAGACACATGCACTCACATGTTTATCACAGCACTATTTACAATAGTGAAGTTCTGAAATCAACCTATGAGCCCATCAGTGAAGGCCTGGATAAGGAAAATGTGGTACATATACAATACCACACAGCCATAAAAAAGAATGAAATCATGTCCTTCGTGGCAAGGTGGAGCTGGAGGTCATTATACTAAGTGAATTAATGCAGGACCAGGAAATCAAACACCGCATGTTCTCACTTATAAGTGGCAGCTAAACAATGAGTACATATGGACATAGGATGACAACAGACACCGGAGGATACTAGTGGGAAGAAGCAGGGAGAGGTCCGAGGTTGAAAAACTACTGGGTACTATATTCAGTAGCTGGATGACAGAATCATTCATACCACAAACCTCAGCATCATGCAATATACCCAGTTAATAAACCTGCTCATGTATCCCTTAACTGTAAAATAAAAGTTGATTTAAAAAAAAAACCTGGAACGAATGTCTGTACAAACTAGATGAATGGAGTACAGTATCTCTCACTTTATTTTCTTCAGCATCTTATCTTCAAATCTTAGAGTCATCATCCTTACATATTTCAAGAGATAGTGTCCCAGACCAATAGCATTAGCAATCACCTGTTAGAAATGCAAATTTTCAGGCCTCACACCAGGTCTATGGAATCAGAAACTATGGGGATGAGACTCGGACATCTGTATTTCAACAAGCCATTCAGATTAATTGTATGCTTACTAAAGTTTGAGAACTGTTGGTTTAAAGCACAATAACTATTTTATTCACATGTGAAGAACCTTGGTTTACACACCTATTCACATGAGCAATTTATTGGTACACAGTTTTATTTGTTAATCCTGATGCATCTCTTGTCTAGGTCCTTATAAACATGAGTTTCTCTATTAGCTCCCACTCTCTTTTATTCCCTTTAGGAAATTTGTTACTCTTTTAAGACTTGTGAAGAGTGAAGATAAACGTCTTTTGCTGTGGATAACATTCTGAGCACTATCGTTGCATTTATACTAAATCACAGTACTATATACGGTATTGGTGCTTCCAAATTAGTTGCTTTTATTCCCAGGGCTCAGGGCCAGGAATCTTTCTGAACTGGGTCTTCTCACGTACCTCTTTAAAAATTTTCCTGATGGCTGATCCCTGCCTCTCATCTGTATTTCTTTTATACTTTTTCCTTGCATGCTGTTTACCTTTCTCTGTTCTCTGACTTCTCTACCAGGTTCTATAGTAGTTTTCTTGATACACATTTACAAACCTTTGCCCTTATGTTTAATTTATGTAAGATGGTGCTTATGTATAGAAAAAAAGGAGACATATTGCATAAATAATAGGAAAGGGGGTGTTAATCTTATATTTACGAAATTTGTAACATCCTGTTTTCAAGAGAATGGGATGTAGAGTAACAATGACAGCACTCATATTCTGTCTTCATTGCTTGCTTCGTGAGACTTTAAGCAAACTATTTTAAACAGAGTCTCAGTTTTTGTATCTTTTACAATAACAGAATGCCCTCAGAGAGTTTCTGGAAATATTAAAAAAGATAGTGAACATAAAGTGCTTAGCACAGTACCTGCTGCATGGTAAACACGAAATAATTATTAGCTGTTTTTACAAAGAAGAGAAGGAACTTTTTGGTTTATAAGCCCATTTGATACGCCCTAAAGACATTCTCCTTTACTACCTAACAGCTCTTCACTGTGGACTCAAATTAAGTTGATGATGACATAGTAATTTCCAAACTTTGTTTTGTTCTCTTATATGGTATTATAGCTAATAATTTTAATAAGTACCTTAACCCTAGTGAGTGCCCAAGAAATACTGATTAACTCAATTTTATTATAGGAATATTTTTATAATCAATATATTTATAATCCACTGAACCCATTTAACTACATTATAGTCATTCACTGTTATTAACGTTGAGTATTAGTACTCAAAGCTAGATATCTTTTCCACCCAATATCTTTTCTGTTTCTCAAAGCATTTTGAGTTGTAAAATTTGTTTTGATTCTTGACTGGAATGCAAAAACTGTCTTAATTTTTATTAGAAATTTGACTGATTAATGGTTCAATAAAAAATTTAGGGAAGAATTTTTAAATTAGCAAAAATGACTAATTTCAATATGGAAATGAATGATTGGCATTGTAATCAGTTAAATGACATCAAAGGGTTTACACTAAAGTGCTTTATATTACATTTGTAATTAGCATGACAACTCACTATATTTATATTTATTCCACATAGGAGGTTAAGATGTATTATTTATGAATTTGATTCCTTTTTCTGCATGGAATATTAAAACTAGACACATATAGAGATATAACAGAAAGTGCTGATTTATATCTAACAATAATAGAAAAACCTGGTGGCAAAAACATTTCATATTTAAAGGGTAGAAATTGCGATGGACTGATTTATTTACACTATTTCACAAACTTTAAAGCTGAATAGTTTTGTTAGAAGACAAAGATGAGTACATTCTCCTGAAAAAAACAATTCAGTGCAAGAGTTGGAACTTCTACTTCTAGTCTTTAGCTGGAAGCTAAATCGAGGGATGAGTCTCATAAAAGTTATTCAGAAATGCCACAGTGAACCCTTTGTTAATGAGGTATGTATTAGAAGGTTTGAAGATTAAATGTGGTAACACATTTAGGCACATTACCTTCAAATAGTGACAAAGCAATAAAAAATGCACTTGTAAGAAAGCGTCTACTGATGGTATCTACATAAAATCTCAGAGACACCACACTGTATGTACTGGAAGATGGAGTCCCCACTTCTTTTGATGATCATATTTTTTAGCTCAATGAGATGGCATGCTGTCTCCATGCAGCTATCCTTCAACACAGACCACTCAGCACTATGAAGATCAGCAAGTGGGTGAAAAAGAGAAAGCAAAAACCATAAGCTGTAAGTCTTTGGCTAATTCATTTCTCTGCCTAATCATTTCATCTCTGCCTAATTCATTTGTCACCTAACACTAGGATTAGGGCGGTAGAGAAAGAGACTTACTTAAGTAACAGTACTTTGTTTTAAACAAATACCACATTTTCTCAGAGGGTGAAGGGTAGAATGAGTGGGTGGAGATATTTCATTTCAGAAATGTTAAAATGCAAAAAAAAAATTGTGAGTATAGGAATAAAAAATGTAGGAATATACTTCTGGTAAACTACTTATATAATGTTTTGGTCCTTAAACTATTACCTTAGAATCAAATTCACAGTTCTGATTAGTGTACTTCACCTCTCTCCCACCCCCGCCATCTACACCAACAGCAAATCAGTCATATTATCTATAAAACATATTCAATAATTTTCCCTTGGATATTTCAGAAGCCTCTCAACTGATCCCTTTCTTACATCCTCACTTCCTAGAATCCATTCTTCACACAGTAGGAAGAGTTGACGTGAGTATGATAATATCAGACCCCCAGACACATTCAGGAAAATCCAAAGTACTTTTGTGGCCTAACCTGTAAGTTTTCCTTCCACTCCACGTTTTACCACCACCACCGCTTGGCTTTGACCTCCCTTCTGACAATTCTTCTTTCAGTAACTACACCACCAGAAGGGCCCATTTACCAGTCTTCAAACACCTAAACATACTTCAGCTGTGAGGCTCTGCACCGCTTTTTCATCTGCTTAAAAGCATCCTCCCCAGACATTCACATGGCTCACCTCTCATTTTACTCAGATCTATGCTCAACTCTGACCTCTCCGGATTGAACTTCTCTGATGGTTAATTTTAGGTGTCAACTTGAATGGAATAAAAAAATACATTCCTTGAAAACTGGCAAAATATCATTTTGGGGTATGTTTGTGAGAGTGTTTCCAGAGGAGATTAACACATAAGTCTGAATAGACTGAATGGGGAAGATCCATCCTCAATGTGATCCAATCTGCTAGGCACCCGGATAGAATAAAAATAGATGAAAGACGAATTGGCCTCCTCTGTCTCTCTCTGCTGAAAGTGGAACACATTCTTGTCCTCCTGTCCTTGGACATCAGATTATTTGACATTGGGACTTCATGACCCACACCTCTCCATCTTCTCACCCCACTACCACCCCATTCTCAGGCCTTCAGCCTTGAATTGAGAATTGTATCATCGGCTTTCTTGGTTCTGAAGTGTTTAGATTTGAAGTGAGCCTTGCTACTGGCATCCAAGGGTCTCCACCTTGCAGATAGCCTGAACTGGGACTTCTCAGACTCCATAACTTCATGAGCCAATTCTCCTAATAAATCCTCTGTCTGTCTCTCTGCTGTATCTGTCTGTCTGTCTCTATACATCTGTCTCTGTGTCTGCCTATCCATTCCATTGGTTCTGTCTCTGTGAAGAACCCTAAAACCTCTTCCCTATTCATCCTTTTAAAAATAGTACTCCTCTATTATTTTCCATACTTTTAATCTGCTCTATTTTTCTTCATAATACTTTTCTCTACTTTGCTTACTATGTTTTTCACTTGATTTTTGACTGTTTCCTCCCACTACAATAGAATCGACATGAAAATAAAACAGGAGACTCTATTTTATTCACCATTAGGTCCTGGACTTAAATCAATGCTTGGCACATGGTAGGTACTGGAGGAGCACAGGATATACTACTTCAAAATATGGCTCCCTGGTATAATGAATGTTTTAAATTAAAGGCCTTTAGAGATCGACAGATGCTAGGAGAGACTTCTGACTTATCTTCTACATAAAAGCTGGACAGACGACCAAGGACAGGAATAGTTGTCCTCCCCACCCCTTGCCGCCACTGTTTTTTTATCTTCTACCTCTCCCAAAGCACAGGCTGAAGTTCCCTTTTCTGCCTAAAGTCTGGTCACACCAAAGAAGAAAAAAATCACTTCTGTTTCCTTCCCTGAGTTTTCATTATCAAAACCCATATCGCAGGAAGGAAGACTAAAATCTATTAAAACCCAGGCAGACTTTTGTCACAAAACATTGTCTACCCTAAGGATCCAGTAGTCTAGACCATTTTATGTTCTTCAAGTCCATGAGTTCTCCCTTGAGATAACGTATTGCTCCTTTTCAGAATTTCTGTTTTCCGCTCTCCTATTTTGCCAGGATCCAAGTCCTCATCCTTTCTGTAACCTTAAGATGGTATGTAAGCTTCTGCATTCCATTGAGTGAGTTGGGTCTTCATTCTGAAGGCTCCCATGTCACAAAAACTATGATCCAATCAATTTGTATGCCTTTTTCTCCAATTAATCTGCCTTTTTTGAATTGACTTTTCAGCAAGTTTTCTAAAGGTGAAGGGGATGCTTTCCACCCATACAGTACTGGAAAAATAAAATGTTTGTTTAAAAGAAATGCTGAATGATGGTCTATAGAATTACATATGTGTTAAAAATACTAGATGCTATTACAATAAAATAAGTTTAAAATAATTAATTTTTATTACATTATGATTAATTCCTTTTTAAAATAGTAATAGAGTATATTTATATCTTTCTTTCTCCCTTACTATCCTGATTAATATAGAGTCAAACATATTTATCAAAAATGATATAAAAATAAGCTTGTCACTTTTGACCCTATTAATTTACATGAAATCTACAAGTCTCCAAAGTATATTTGAAAATTAACCTTGTCTTCACTTTGTTTCAAGTGTTTTTAAAATTTTTATTTTTTCTTCCCCCAAATTTATGGCTTAAAATTATAGGTATTTCAGTTGTGAAAAACCAGACTGGTCCCTGGATTAAATAGATTATGAGTCTCCTGTTGAATCATAAATCCTTTTATTTTCCCATTTTTCTTGACTATACTAATAAAGCTTGAACTCCTTTGGGTTGATTAAAATCCTCTGAAACATGGAACTGAAGTAAAACAAAAAGAGACACTATTTAAGTAGACTATTGATACTTTGATCAGTTAAAAGGAAATCAAATGAAGGAACTGACATTCTCATACTCATTTAATGGTGGTGTAAATTGGGTAACTTCCCCAGAGAGCAATTTGTCAATAGGTATAAAAATCCGTAATCACATGTTTGTTACAAAAATTCCAGGTAAGTAATTGGATGTGTAAAGCAAAGATGCGTACCTAAGTATTTCCTTTTTAAAATGTCCTACAATAGTGAAATGTGAAAAACAGCACACAAGGGGACTAAGTAGCAGTGCAGGCAGAAAAGGAGATACTACACAATCATTAACATTTGGCAACGGTATAATGTTAGGAGAAAAATATACAAAACTGAGTATAGATTATGACCCGGTTGTAAATATATCAGTATTTAGATCATTAAATCAAATTATTTTTGTTTTGTAAAGAAAGGCATCAGAGTATTAACTGATACCAATATGAAGAACTACTGTTTTTTTTATTTGCCTAATTCAGTCAGTTTAATAATCTCTAGTCTCATGATAATTTTTAGGTATAAACACATTAAGGGTGAGGAGTGATAACATCTAGCCTGACTCAGAGACAAAATTTGGAAATAAATCAACTCTATCGTGGATCTCTTTCATCTGTCTTTAAGCATCAACTCTAGCTGTCTGTTTTTCTTTCTTTTCCATTCTGCCAATCAGTCCTCACAGCAAGAGACCTACATTTCGATATTCTTCCATATTCTTCTAAAGTTGCCTATTAAATAGATACTGCCTTAGAATCATGGTGGGATTGTTCTCTTATATTTTATTCATTCTAAAATTACTTTTCTAGGAAATGCAGACTTCTAAAGAATAATTCCTTTAGGAAGTATTTTTGAGTAATTAATCTTGGACAGCTTAGTAAGAACTGTTTTGTTGTCTGGTTGCTGGTAAAGAGAAGTTGTTCTTTTCCAAGTAGTAATTTACATGTAAATAGCAATCACCAAATAGCAACAAGAGTATAGCAATAATCATGCAGCTGTTTGCATATCATTTACTTCTTAGGGACCCCCAAGGAGAAACCTAAATGAATAACCATGGACAAATTGATCTATTTTGTTTGGCTGTAGTAATACGTGTTTCTAGCTTAAACTGTTTCCAGCTGAGAATAGAGCAATATTGTGTTTATGCTACTGGACAGTTCCAAACCAAGCCAAATAAAAGTTTAGAATGTATCTTCAGTGGCTGTTCTGTGCCTCTTGTTTTTCACAAGAGGCATATGTAAGTGTTCCTTGGTGAGTGACATCCAAAGAATGTCTGGAATTTTCTTTCTATTTTGAACCAGTCTTTTAAAAAGTAGACTAAAAGCTCGCACTCTGACATGGTTAATATAGAAAATGTACATGGCTTATGAAATAGAAATGTTAAATGACAGATACAGGTTTTCGACTTTTTTCTAGGTAAACCATGTAATTTGAAAAATACAAAGAATGTTATGTGAATACTGCTTTTTAGTTACTAAAAACTATTTCCTTGCCCATTTTACAATTCTAAAAGAGAAATTCTTAACAATTATACATAAAAAAATTTAAAAACAAGATAGGTATTCTTGAAAAGAGAAAACATATTCTACACATTAAAATGGCTTATTGTACTCCCAAGTCTTTGATTATGGTCAATTCTGTCAACCTTTATTTAGTCAGGTAATTGTGTAAACCATAAAATATGACACTAATATAAAATCAATTTTCAAAATGAAAAAGATATATTAGTTAAAATCCAACATAATTAGAAATCCTCATTAACTCAGAACAGCTGAACACAATAGATAAGTCTACAATTCTGCCTGGCTTCAAATCAATTACTTGTTATTGAACAGTTTGTGAGCAGTAATTTCTTATTGACTCCAACAGTCATTTGCATTTTATATCAATGTCATTTTCTTATTTCTAAGACCAAAAAATAATAAACGGGCATGGTTAATAGAAACTATAGTGTAATGAGCAGTACTGCCTTTCACATCTTTTTTTTTTGGTATTGTTCACAAGAAATTCAGAATCACAGTGGAGGTTAGCAAATTTCCTTCTGCTGTCATGAGCAACAGCCTGGTCCCAAAGTAGTGAGGGAGTCTCCAATACTCTAAGAGTGTGCACTAAGAAATACTATTTAAAAAGAAAATGTAAAGTAGTTATCATAAAAGCACATGATATACTCAAAAGTAACATAAATTTACTTTGAAATACAAACATATTTATCTCATACCATAGTTGTGACATATTAGATATTATCTTCAATTCTGACAAATCTCTGTAAATTATGTGCTATTGTGCTAATTACACAGAAGAGAAAAAAACTGGGGGTTCAAAATGTTACAGAAATTTTCCCAGTTTGTATTGAATTCACTATAGGAATCTGTTACACAGGTCAAACCACAGAGCAAGTCAGTTTCTTTTATTTAATCTAATAAAACACACAGCCCAAGATACATTATACATTAGTGCTGTAGTGGAGAAGCACTCTTTTCAATTGACTTATTCATTCATTTATCTCAGTGAATGTTATCTACTTATTGAATAACTAATAGATGTTGTATGAAGTAAAGTATGTATGCAGTATAACAGTGTGTTGAAACAGAATGCCATTCTTTACCAAAAAAAAAAAAAAGAAAAAGAAAATCCCCTGCAAAAGTTAGTGTACTGACTTTGCAGTAACAATTTTAGACTTTCAGTTTCTCTTAAGTCTTGTCGTTTCAACCTAGTAATCATAATGGCAGCTATTATGCCTGACTCAAAGAGATTTTCAGGTGGTAAAGATGATTTTTACTAGAGGGAGATCCTGGAAGTGACTCTGTGGCAAGTGGATTAACATTGTTGAGCATATGCTATGTGGTGGACGTTTCATCTGTATTATTTCATATAATCCTCCCAGAAACACTATTTTGCAACAGATACTATCAGGCCAGGAAACTTCACAGATTTTGTGTTCTGCTATTTTTCTTCTCACAGCAGGGTTCTTTAACATAAATAAGACACTAGAATAATAGCAAATGGCAGTTCGAAAGAGCATTATTTATTTCCAGTATTTTGCAAGACAAGGATTCAAAGTTCAGGGAAGTGGCTCACTCAATATCACAAAGCAGATCAGTGCTCAAGATGGATTAAGAAATACTAGAACCCAGGTCCTGAACATACTCAAAAAATGATTTTGAGTGATGGTGCATAGAGTGATTTTAATAGACACACAATGTTTTTGCCTAAAATCTGCTTTCTCTTCAGAAGATAGTAGGTCCTTTTGCCAGAAGAAAACAAGCATATACTTATTTCAGTATTTGCTTTTATTTATTTAATTTTATTTTATTTTAACTGAATACAAGTCTAACCAAGCAAGCAAGTAGTGCCGACCACAGACTTTGACAGACACATTTACTGGCTGGAAAGAAATCAGGGAAGCTGAGAATTTCTTCACCTGCTACCTGTGATGTGCTTTCGAGACAGGCAATTCAATTTGCACTATTATCCCAAAGAACTTCTTGGAAGCTATTATGCAGTGTTTCATTCACTTCACTATGTGCCAATGCTTTCTGTTTAGAGTGAGTTTAAATCTTTTATTTAAGTTTTTTATCAACTATTCAAACTTGTAAGAAGAAATGTGAAAAATCTACATGTAAAATAATATGAGACTTGCCTTCCAAAGATGATTAGTCAAGAATAATAAAGAGGAAAAAAAAGATATTATATTATCATTATATAGAGTCAAATAAAATTGTAATAGGCAATTATATTTCTTTCTATTTGTCTCTCAGAAGCTGTTTTTTTATACACAGAAAAAAAAACAGATAAGAAAACACACTAGGTTTATCCTCTTTCTCTTTTCAGGTAATGAAGTTCCTTAAAGATTTTTTTCTAATTCTCTCTGGTAATCAAGCCAGTAATCAGTGATACTTGAATATACTGTATTAGTACTCTTCTAAGTCCAATTATAATCATCAATGTTTTTTATTAGATAGGCTATTTTTCCATGCTCTACAGGTTGTTTTACAAGTGACAGGTACATAACATAAATATGAAGGTGACTTCTTTTTGCTTAACTGGTTCATTAATACATTTAGTTTTGCTCTCAGCAAGGTAAAATGTATTTTATCTTTTACATAAAACTGCGGTTTGTTGAGTGAATTATGAATGAATTCTACTGACCCAGCAGTCAGAAGGACTAATGCTCTTTCCTCTGCTTGCTAGTACTGATGAATCTCATATGTGGCTTTCTGATAGAAGAACAATCTGTGCCTAGAGAGCCCAAACTGGGGCCAAATGCCAAGACAGTTTATTGCTATTCTGGCTGAGGGACCGTCTTAGAGTACTAGACGAATGAAAGGGCAGGCAGAGGTTGTTCTTTTTCTAAAGCAGTAATGGCTTCAGACAGATCCATCCAACATCTTCTCTTCCTCATCCCTCTTGTGGTCATTGGCCTGAATTTTTTATATGAATGGCTTGAGGTAATACATGAATGTAGAACCAGATTCTTGTTTTCATGCACACTTCACTGGGCCATATATTAATAAATTTCGTACCTTCTGAGTTTCAAAACCCAAAATACCTTATAATATTTTTTAAACAATGTCTAATTTTTCATTTAAATTATTATTTCCAATCGGGCATATAGAAAAAAATAGAACAATCTCTCAAATTCCACTAACATGTTATGCCTTAAAAATTACATCATAATTAAAAAATAGGTCTTTACCAAAACATTTCTGGTATAAACTGAGCATATGGTCTCATCTTACAGTGCTCATATTGGGGAACTTTAGGAAAGACAGAGGTATCCTATTTTTCCAACCCCAACCTCTCTGTCACATTTACGTTCTGCTGGCATCTTTATGTGTTAAATATGCCATATTAATCCAGCAAACAACATGTTTCAAATATATACTCAACTTCTTTCTACAGGGCAGTTCTCTCTCAAGATTTTGAATTGTTTTTTGTTATTAAGTTTTGTTTTGTTTTGTATGTGTGTTTACAGATGCTCTTGCATGAATAGTAGTCAATAAATATTTTCTGATATTGATCAAAATGAGCTAAATGCAAATAATATCTTACTCTTTAATTAGTATTAATAGTTGGTGGGAAGAAAAAGACAACTTGTAGTCACCACATAGGAGAAGCATGGTAGGAACTAAAGCTGTTTTGCTAACCAACTAACCTGAATCTCTAGACTGAAATTCTCAAGATGCAACCAGGTTTGTGTCACATTAATTGGAATCTTTTTTTTTTTTTACTCTAAACCTACAGCAGTCTAGAAAATTGATTTAGTCCTTCTCTGAGGTCTGGCCATGGGAGAGGAGGCAGTCCTAGAGAAACTGACTGGTAGTGAGGACTGATGGTGTCAGTGCAATCCAGGAATGGAGACACCCGTGGAGCTTCCACAGTCAGTCAGGATGGTGGCTGGAGTGGAGCGGGACAAAAGGTGGGCAGTCCTTATCTATCTTTGTAAAATCATGATACCATTAATATCAACTTCACGAAACACTTGGGAGTATTAAATGAATTAATGTATAAAGCACTAAGCAAAGTGACTGATACACAGCAAGTACTCATTGTCTATTTGTTGAATGAACGAAGGAGATGACATGTAAAATGAGTCATAAAGAATGAGCAAGAGTTGTTAAATGGGGAAAAGAAGAGCTCTCTAAATATTCAAAACAGAGCATTTTTCAAGGACTGAAAAGTTCTGAGCAGAAGGAAGAAAAACTTCTGTAGAAAAGGCCTTCGATAAAATGCAACACCCTGCATGCTAAAAACTCTCAATAAACTAGGTATTGATGGAATATATCTCAAAATAATCAGAGCTATTTATGACAAACCCACAGCTAATATTATACTGAATGGGCAAAAGCTAGAAGCATTTCCTTTGAAAAGCGACACAAGACAAGGATGCCCTCTCTCATCACTCCTATTCAAGATAGTTTTGGAAGTACTGGTAAGGGCAATTAGGCAAGAGAAACAAATAAAAGGTATTCGAATAGGAAGAGAGGAAGTCAGGTTTGTGTCCTCTTGTATTTTCTTGAGCAGTGGTTTCTAGTTCTTGAAGAAGTCCTTCACATCCCTTGTAAATTGTATTCCTAGGTATTTTTATTCTTTTTGTAGCAATTGTGAATGGGAGTTCACTCATGATTTGGCTCTCCATTTGTCTGTTATTGGTGTATAGGAATGCTTGTGATGTTTGTACATGATTTTGTATCCTGAGACATTTGCAGATGACATGACTGTATATTATATAGAAAATCCCGTCTTCTCAGCCCAAAATATCCTTAAGCTCATAAGCCACTTCAGCAAAGTCTCAGGATACAAAATCATGTACAAACATCACAAGCATTCCTATACACCAATAACAGACAAATGGAGAGCCAAATCATGAGTGAACTCCCATTCACAATTGCTACAAAAAGAATAAAAATACCTAGGAATACAATTTACAAGGGATGTGAAGGACTTCTTCAAGAACTAGAAACCACTGCTCAAGAAAATACAAGAGGACACAAACAAATGGAAAAACATTCCATGCTCATGGATAGGAAGAACCAACATTGTGAAAATGGCCATACTGCCCAAAGTAATTTATAGATTCAATGCTATCCCCATCAAGCTACCATTGATTTTCTTTACAGAATTGGAAAAAAAACTGCTTTAAATTTCATATGGAACCCAGAAAGAGCCCACATAGCCAAGACAATCCTAAGTAAAAGAACAAAGCTGGAGGCATCACACTACCTGACTTCAAACTATACTACAAGGCTACGGTAACAAAAACAGCATGGTACTAGTACCAAAACAAAGATATGGACCAATGGAACAGAACAGAGGCCTCAGAAATAATGTCACACATCTATTACCATCTGATCTTTGACAAACCTGACAAAAACAAGCAGTGGGGAAAGGATTCCCTATGTAATAAATGGTGTTGGGAAAACTGACTAGCCATATACAGAAACCCAAAACTGGACCCCTTCCTTACACCTTATACAAAAATTAACTCAAGATGGATAAAAGACTTCAATGTGAGACCTAAAACCATAAAAATCCTAGAAGATAACCTAGGCAGTACTATTCAGAACATAGGCATGGACAAAGACTTCATGACTAAAATACCAAAAGCAATGGCAACAAAAGCCAAAATTAACAAGAGGGATCTAATTGACCTGAAGAGCTTCTGCATAGCAAAGGACACTATCGTTAGAGTGAACAGGCAACCAACAGCATGGGAGAAAATGTTTGCAATTTACTCATCTGACAAAGGGCTAATATCCAGAAATTACAATGAACTGAAACAAACTTAAAAGAAAAAAAAAACCCCATCAAAAAGTGAGTGAAGGATATGAACAGACACTTCTCAAAATAGACATTTATGCAGCCAACAAACATGAAAAAAAGTTTATCATCACTGGTCATTGGAGAAATGTGAAAAAAAGAAAAAAAAAGAGAAATGCGAATCAAAACCACAATAGATATCATCTCATGCCAGTTAGAATGGTGATCATTAAAAACAACAGATGCTGGAGAAGATGCAGAGAAACAGGAACACTGTTACACTGTTGGTGGGAGTGTCAATTAGCTCAACCATGATGGAAGCCATCGTGGCGATTCCTCAAGGACCTAGAACTAGAAATACCATTTGACCCAGCAATCCCATTACTGGGTATATACCCAAAGAATTATAAATCATTCTACTATAAAGACACATGCACATGTATGTTTACTGCAGCTCTATTCACAATAGCAAATACTTGGAACCAACTCAAATGTCCATCAATAACATGCTAGATAAAGGAAATGTGGCACATATATACCAAGGAATACTATGCAGCTATAAAAAAGGATGAGTTTGTGTTCTTTGCAGGGACATGGATGAAGCTGGAAACCATCAATCTCAGCAAACTAACACAAGAACAGAAAACACCATATGTTCTTGCTCAAAAGTAGGACTTGAACAATGAGAATACATGGACACGGGGATGGGAACATTCACACACTGGGGCCTGTTGGGGGTTGGGAGGCTAGGGAAGGGATAGCTTTAGGAGAAATACCTAATGTACATGGTGGGTTGTTGGGTGCAGCAAACCACCATGGCATGTGTTAGACCTATGTAACAAACTTGTACGTTCTGCACATGCATCCCAGAACTTAAAGTATATTTAAAAAAAAAAGAGGTGGGGGCTAAAACGTTTGATCCCGGAATCAAAGCACTTTTAACACACTGCACTAAGCAGTTTAAACAGTGGACAAAGGTGAGCAACTGAAGGTTTTTAATTAATGTGATAATTTATCAAATCAGAATTGTATTGGAAAACAGACGGAATAAAAAATTTTTAATGTAAACAAATTTTTAAAACGTCGTGTTAAGATGGAGATTCATGAAAATATTTTAAAGCTCTCCCTGCCACAAAGTGTTTTGACTATCACATAAAACCAACAATTTGGAACATGATCCAAATGCTGATTAAAAAATAGACTGATATTAGTAAATGTGTATCAGTGCCAAATCAATTACAGCTTGTAGGTACAGAATGGGTGACTGTAAATTGCCAAATTCGTTCCTTGAGTTTACCCAGAGAAATAATCTTGAGAAAAAAGTTTTATCTGAATATCTTAAATCATATTTTGATGAGCTCTGGAGATTTGCTCTACAACACTGCACTTATAGTCAACAATGAGGAATTGGACACTTAAATTTTCTTAAGAGGATAGATCACATATTAAACGTTATTATCACTATAATAAAAAAAGTTAGTTCATTCATAAACAAAAGACACTGCCAGAAAGAAAAAAGATAAAATTGTAGTAGGTAAACTGAACAGTATTATTGTGTCTTTTGGTAGAGAATGAATAGAATGAGATTGGGAATGTTAAGCTCGCTTTAACTACGAACCTAACTTTTCATTCTGAGAACTTCAGGGACACATTTATGTCTCTCTGCCATGCCTCTGGATCATGAAGATAACTTGGTTGCTGGTGTATGTCTTTCATCATTTGTATCCTGCCTTCTTGAGATGTTGCCTCATCAGTCTGTTTCATTTAGACTCTGTGTCCTTGCAATTTTGTCACTGTCTACAGTGGATTGGTAACTGGAGAATCTAACTGAAAGCAAAATGGCACTGGTTTTAAAAGATTATCTATAGAGTCTCACAAACGTCAGTTAAGTGGAAGGAGGTTAGTCTAACCTTTCCCTCTCCACTCCGCCATATCTGACTTTGGGTGTCATTTATAAAGTCTTGATATGGACAGGTTCTACCTTAAATGTAACGTATTTCTCCCTCTCTTTCCCTTGGCAAACCTGTATAAACATGTTCTGGAACAGAAAAATTTGGGATTACCAATTGTGTTGTTTTTACATTTTTTGCCTGAACACTTTAAGAACAGCTATATTCTAGTAAAGACCTGACCTGAAGTCTTCTCTTTAATTCAATAGTCAACCGACTGCGCTATCAGGATTACATGCATAAACGCTGAAAGACAACATCCTGGCATTTACTGATGCTACCAGAGGCTTACCATTTTTAAATAAACCATCCCAGGCTGAAGTGACATAAATCCCACATTTCACTGTTGCTGTAGCAAATGGTTCTTCTGACGCTGTGGCTTCTATCAATCTCTGATTCTAAAGATGCAATCAGTGCAATCAGATTTGTCAGTAGATGTTTAATTAAATATAGAGCCCTTCAAGGTGCAATTGATAAGCAAATATAAGTTATTTTTCTCTTACTATAGAAAATTACAGTCTCTTTTACGGATTGCAAATTAGATAAAGAGTACCTTATTCTACATTATATGATCTATAAACAGATTGTTCTGTGTTTTTTCTTTTCTAGTGCATTTTATAAGATCCAGTGAGAAAACTCCTATCTAAGATCATGTTCTCATGAACTGAAATGTATTGTGTTTTTAAAAAATTTGGAAAATAGTTTAAGCATGTATGAGGAAAAAAACAGCAATCCTCTATTATTGAAAAATATCAACTTGGATAGAATTTCTTACAATTGCCCTTAAAATGTAACAATTCTGTAGGTGTTCTTGATTAAGTAATGTTCCTTTGGAAACTGATCACTCTAGTTCTAGTAAATGCTAAAAATTTGGTATTATTTATTAGATTTCTAGAACTTAGAGAAAATTCTGTTTTACTTATGTATCTTTTATCTTTTTTTTTGAGATGGGGGTATCACTCTGTCACCCAGAGTGGAGTACAGTGGTGCAATTTCTGCTCACTTCAACCACTACCCATCATGCTCAAGCCATCCTCCCACCTCAACCTCTTGAGTAGCTGGGACTACAGGCACACACCATCATGCCCAGGTAATTCCTTGTATTTCTGTTAGAGACAGGGTCTCCCCATGTTGCCAGGCTGGTCTTGAAATCTCGAGCTCAAGCGATCCACCCATCTCGGCCTCCCAAAATGCTGGGATTACAGACATGAGCCACTGCACAGGGTTATGTTTTATCTTTCTTTCTTTCTTTTTTTTTTTTTTTTTATTGCATTTTAGGTTTTGGGGTACATGTGAAAAACATGCAAGGTTGTTGCTTAGGTGCATACGTGGCAGTGTGATTTGCTGCCTTCCTCCCCTTCACCCATATCTGGCATTTCTCCCCATGCTATCCCTCCCCAATTCCCCACCCCCCCGCTGTCCCCCCCACTCCCCCACAACAGACCCCCATGTATAGTGCTCCCCTCCCTGTGTCCATGTGTTCTCCTTGTTCAACACCCGCCTATGAGTGAGAACATGTGGTGTTTGATTTTGTGTTCTTGTGTCAGTTTGCTGAGAATGATGGTTTCCAGGTTCATCCATGTCCCTACAAAGGACGCGAACTCCTCGTTTTTAATGGCTGCATAATATTCCTTGGTGTATATGTGCCACATTTTTCCTGTCCAGTCTATCATCGATGGGCATTTGGGTTGGTTCCAGGTCTTTGCTATTGTAAACTGTGCTGCAATGAACATTCGTGTGCATGTGTCCTTATAGTAGAACGAACCTTACACTAAAATTGACTCCAGATGGATTAAAGACTTAAACATAAGACCTAACACCATAAAAACACTAGAAGGAAACCTAGGCAAAACCATTCAGGACATAGGCGTAGGCAAGGACTTCATGACCAAAACACCAAAAGCATTGGCAACAAAAGCCAAAATAGACAAATGGGACCTAATCAAACTCCACAGTTTCTGCACGGCAAAAGAAACAGTCAATAGAGTGAATCGGCAACCAACAGAATGGGAAAAAATTTTTGCAGCCTACCCATCTGACAAAGGGCTGATATCCAGAATTTACAACGAGCTAAAACAGATTTACAAGAAAAAAACAAACAAGCCCATTCAAAAATGTTTTTTCTTTCTATTTAGACAGCTAGCGTGTAGAAATGAGTGCGCTAATTCCAAAGCCAAGGACAAAAAAGAAATGAATGGCTTACATTTCATCATGAAGATGAATAAAGCTGATATTGATTTTTCTTATATCCTACATTGTTAGGTTGCGCCCCAACAAGTATTGGCACAATTGTTAACAGTTAAGCACACAATACTTTTGTGCCCTTAACTATACTTTCACTTTTAATTCTGAATGCTTATTCAAGTAGTAAAATCTATCTGAAGTATATGTTGAAATGAGAACCATCTTTTTTTCTCTCTTATTAACAAAGAATTACTGAGTCAAGTTTAGTTAGTATTTTTATTTTGTTACATGAAAGGAAAAAATAAGTAGAAGAGATAGTTGCCTGGTGAACCCCAGGTGTGTGTACCTCAGGAATGCCGGAAATACTATCATCTAGTGATTGATTCCTTATTTGGGAGATTTTCGGTTTTTTGCTTTTTTTTTTTTTTTGAGATGGAGTCTTGTTCTGTAGCCCAGGCTAGAGTGCAGTGGCATTATCTATGTTCACTGCAACCTCTGCCTCCCAAGTTCAAGCGATTCTCCTGCCTCACCCTCCCAAGCAGCTGAGATTGCAGGTGTCCGCCACTGTGCCTGGCTAATTTTTGTATTTTTAGTAGAAACAGGGTTTCACCATGTAGGCCAGGCTAGTCTCAAACTTCTGACCTCATGATCCACCGGCCTCAGCCTCCCAAAGTGCTGAGATTACAGGCATGAGCTACTGCGCCTGGCCTATTTTGGAGATCTTTAAGAGGCAAATTATTCTAGCATTATTAGTGATTTCATTTTATGGTTTGTTTTTCTTTAGTGATGACAGGCAAACACGGTGGCACGACAGCGTTCAGATGAAGGAGATAAGAATTTGGTCAAGGCTGTTGAAGTTTCATTGCAAAATGGGAAGAAGTTTTTCTCCATACCGATTTTGCATCTTTTCTAGAGTCAGCTCTCAAGATGATAATTTTATGCAAGAAACACAGAGCTAATATGCTGCAAATTACTCTGATATTTCACATAGCAATGTAACATCAATTAAAAATTATTGAACTTTAATATATGCTAGATACAGTGGTGAGAAAATATCCATTGTCTGCACTCTCATGGAGTGTGTAAGGATCTTGACAGAACTAAGAGAAAATGGATATGTAAAGAGCTGAAATATTATATAGATTTATTAGTTCATTTAGCATGTATTTCTTTGTGCCGATAATTTGTGTCTCCTCCGTTTGGCCCTTTCTCTTCCTTCCCCGTGCCATCCGCCTTGCCAACCACACATCTCACACATCTCAATGATGGCGTCTGCTTCCTATCTCAATCTCTTCCCACTTACATGTATCACACACATGTTGGTCCAATGATGTCTTTGTAAAGCCAATAAGCACATTGTACTTTATGTATTCTTTTGCTATACAGGGCTAATCTCACTGAATTCTATCAAAGCTCAATAACACTTGTCACACCATGCTGGAAATCTATAATATTTTATCTCCCTGCTCTCAATAAGATCAAGTACAGTCCTCAGCTTGGCCTGCAGGGATTCCTTCAAGTATGACCTCAATCTCTTCTCTAATCTCCTCACTCCTTTATTTATATACATGTCTTCTACCTTCATCAAGCCAATCGACTCAGAATGCCTTTATTAACTTTACTTAGGCCTTTTCTTTACAAATATTACATATAAATATATATATATATATATGTACGTATGTATGTATGAATCTCCCCACTATTCTCTGTTTAGGTAAATTCAACTCAGCTTTCTAGGTTTCATCTAAAATAAACTTTATTCTCTATAAACTATATTACATTTGAGAATAGTTTGATATTAAGCACATATACATGCATACATATATCTGTATAAGCTTACATGTTAAAATGTATGTGTATGGATTTGTATCACTAGAGTATTAGGTCTTTGAAAATAAGAATTTTCTTTTATTCTATAAACTCTATGGTTTGATATGTAACTTATTCATAACAATGTATGGATTGATGAATTCGTGGTGATACGGAGGAAAAGAATGCAATTATCAGCTATCCAATGAGTGTCACACTCAACTAAACTATATAATAATATTTTTTTGTTATTAAAAAAAATGTTAGCTAGCCTTTAATTCAATTCTCAAAATTGGTTTTCAGTATGGTTGCCAAACATTTGATTCTGCTGTATTTTGGAACCAATGAGATATTTAGATTAAAAAAAAAAAATACCATAGTTGCAGCATCTGGAAATAAGCCTTTGATTCTATAATCTAATGCATTCTGGGATTTGCCAGAATTGTCATAATTAGAATATTTTAATATTGTTTATACCATGAAATTTTTTCATTAAGTCTATTGACCTCACGCTGTTAGAAATTATTTTTAATAAATAAGAATTTATCAACTGGTTGTCAGAAACTCGTGTATTTTACACTTGGGGCTTTTATTTTCCTCAAAATCTGCAGGATACTTGGCATGAAGAAAATAAAACTCTAATCTACTGACAAGTGTGTAAGCAAGGCAAGAGTGAGGGAAAAGTGATCTTGGGGATAGTTTTATTAGTCTAAGTTTATTATTAGTCTACTTTGTTAATGTCTAAGCTGTGTTCAAAAATAGTAACTATATATACGCACTCCAAATCTACTAAATCTGAGTTAATTGCTTTTTGAGCTTTTAGATGTAGACATAAATAGGTATGAATATAGTTAATTTGTCTTCCAACTGCCAAAATGTTAAGTAGGTTTCAAAGTTGACTGTCCTATAGAGGTGGTTCAAGGACTCCCTTGATATTAAGATGCTATACAGTAAACATCAGGTGCTTCTAAAACCAGTGGGATATTTGGCTTTTGTCTGGTTGGAAACAACATTTTATATAAATTATCATGTCACCTTATAATGTTTTTCTATTACAGAGAGGGAGGCAATTATTATTATTTCCTCTTGTCCCCAGAAACAATTTAAAGTGGTATTATAAGCAAATATCTATAGTGAAATCTGGATAGTCTTCTCATCTTCCAAACAAATGTATTTCATTTTTGTTTTTAAGGCAGTAATGGTGCCTATTTTTTTCATTTATATAATGGTTTCACAATTGTGCAATGTACAATTTAAACTGCAAGTTTACTTTACAAAGGGATTCTGGCATCTATGTTGTTGTTTCTTAAATCACAATAGTAGAGTTTTCTTCAACATGTATGCTTTATTCCCTCCTCCTCATTCCCCTCAAAACACTCCCTTTCCCTACATTATAAAATGCCCAAATCTAAGGGAAAAGAATCTCTGGCAAGGCATTAAAAATAAGCAAAATCTTGCATCACGCAGTCTAGCTATCTGTTTAGCAGACCTCTCTTCTTTTATCCCTGGATTTTCCAGCTAGATCTATGCTGATTAAGAATGCATTTTATAACCTGCTGTGCCATTTAGTGGCCCTTATTCTCCGATTACCTGGCAGTTAGGTGTGACCACTCAACTGTGAGTGAAGGGGACAGCTGCCATTCCAGATGTGGTCTATTTAAACTCTCATGCCATTTCCCTTTTAATAGCTTAATGGCAGCAGTACAATCTGCAGTCTCCGAATCACCCTTTGTGGGAAAACTGACTTCCGATCAGCAACACTGGTTTGAACTTTCCAGGAGCTGAAATCACGTTCATTTATGATAGGCCTCACGATCTGAGGACTAACTTTTAAAGGTAGTTACTGTTCCATTAAATAATACACTTTGTTAGCACAATTAAGCATCAGAGTTCCACTGTAAAAGAGGCCCACTGTTATGAGAGAAAGGCTCCTTTGAGTAAGAGTGGTTTCCTTTTAAAGAATTCGCATGTGTGAAAGACTTGCTTTTAAGTGCAAGTACCTGCTGCATGGAGCCTTGCGCGCCACCTGGAAACATGAAGACCCGGCTGGGAGGATTTGGTCTTGAATTGGAACCAGAACTCTGAATGGAGAGTGGAGGGGCTGAGAGGTCTGAATGGATGAGACCTTGGAGTGTACAAAGAGGAGGAGGAAAAGGGAGAATAAAGGAAGCCTAGTACACCACAAGCTACCGGAAACTCACGAAAGGCAGACTCAGAACAACTGGTGACTCAGTGGGAAAAGTGCTGTTCATGGTCATTTTACAGTATGGGTCCTTACTGGTAATGGTGTGCATCTGTAAACTCCTAAGACTCTGTAGGACTATTTGAGGAGATGCATGCTAGTATGACACTTTGGACCTCTTATTACCACGTGGTTACACAGGCTGTTCCAGAAGACAGTCATGCAAAGGCGTTCTTTGATGTACTGAAAGTCTCACAGAGGTCAGAAGTTACTTCTTGGTTGCAAATGAAGCAAGATCCCTCCAACCACACAGGTGCAAAATATCACTCTGCTTATGCATCTCTTTAAAAAAATCCGTTAAAAATCTAGGTATTCTGCTCCATGGAGTCTTCCTCATGATGGAGATGTGATAGAAATAACAGAACTTTGAAGGCAAATAAACCCTTAGTTCCAATGCTATCTCTCTCCCTCAGCAGCAGAGTAACCCTGGGCAAGCTCATGAAGCTTTTGCTTCCAGTAATCCCTTTGAAAAAGTTAACCCTTGAACATTAGTTTCCTGAACTGCAAAATAAGCATTATAAAATCTACACTTCCAGACGCGATGCAGAGGATGTATGGCTAAATCAGTGTGAAATATACTGTCCTGCCTTTATTATAGAGTTATTGCAGCATGGATCCTTCTCTGCTTCTTATTGCCTAATGAAAAGCAGCATCTCTTATGCTAGTTGATATGGAATACAACCTGAAGATTCTAGGGTGCAAAAATTGTGAAAAACACTTGCAGAGTATGGAAAGGGGAGAGGAACAGATGATACACTTGTAAAATGAGAGATTTCTCAGTTAAAAAGAGAATAATACAGCAAGTGGTTTCAGGTATGGAACTAGGAGAGAGGTAAGACGCAGTAAGAACGGAGAGGTCAAACTCGGATACATACTGTCACCTGCCCATTTTCCTCAAAGAAAAACACCTGCTGCTTTCCTCAAAGGAAAATACTATGTTTACCTGTCCTTTTTATCTATCAATTGATATAATCCACGTAAAGTTAACTATTACCTTACCCTAAGGACTACTTCTGTTAATATTTTATTATGTTTTCCTTCGATGAGGTCAGGATTAAATTTTATAATATATGCAGTGTCTAGAAGTAAACTTGGTTTCTGTTAAGTACTTAACAAAAGATATTTATTACATGTGATTTATTTTTTCTAGAACTTGCTGCTCATACTACCTAATGATATTATGATGCTTAAAAACTACTCTTTTTAAAATGTGACATTTTCGGCCAGGAACGATGGCTCACACCTGTAATCCCAGCACTTTGGGAGGCCGAGGCAGGTGATCACTTGAGGTCAGGAGTTTGAGACCAGCCTGGCCAACATGGCAAAACCCTGTCTCTACTAAAAATATAAAAATTAGCCATGAGTGGTGGTAGGTGCCTGTAATCCCAGCTACTCAGGAGGTTGAGGCAGGAGAACTGCTTCAACCCAGGAGGCGGAGGTTGCAGTGAGCCGAGATTGTGGCACTGAATTCCAACTTGGGTGACAGAGCAAGACTCTATCTAAAAAAAAAAAAAAAAAAAAAAAAATTCTACCTTGTCTTTTGGAGCTTTTCTCTGCTAGGTTTTAAAATAATATGTGAGAAGCAGATAATCTGACAATTTTCCATTCTACTTGACAAAATAACATAAAAGATAAAGTAAATTATGTGACTTTGTAAAGGGTTTCAAAAATTCTATTTATTTTATAATTTCAATCTTTATATTCATCTGCTACAAGGCAAAATCTCTGTAAACTGTTGTGGGTATGTTGAAAAATATAATCATTTGCCTATGGAAGTTGCTGAGTGTAAGTCAAGAGCTGTTCATGTTACAAAAGCCTTTCCTGTAGAAATTTTCCCCAAACTGAAGACGGTGGTTATAGTTTCCAGTTCTCTGTAGCACTGCAGGCACTGGTAAGGGAACTATGAGTAATTAGAATAGATTCTTCTCCTCAATCCTGTACCGACTGGAGCAAAGTAGGATTTGCAGGATTAAGGCTACTCCTTGCAAAGGTGAGTGAGTTCACAGCTGAAACGTGCAGCACCGAGTGTGGAATAGTGTTATTAAAAATGAGATTTCAAAGTAGGAGGAAATAGCTACATCAAACTTCACCTCATCACAGCAAGGTTAGGGAGCTATCAATAGCTGGAATGCTCTTTCCTCCTGGTTTTAACAAGAAAAATGTAATAACTGTTCAAATTCCCATTATAAGGTTGTCAGACCAAAATTAGTACACGATGCCCTCCAAGACACGGATTGTTCAAAAATTACCTACGCGTGAAATCAGAACTAGGCAAATGCTAGGATCAGGAGGAAAGCTGGCAAAGACTCATTTGCAACCACTGAAATGTCGATAAAAATATTACCTGTTTTTTTTTTAAACAGACTTTGCTGTTAAGTTTAAGCGAAGGCTAAAAGGCATTAAGAATGTGCCCATGCTAATTGCTCTTTGCTTACTAATTTTTAAAATTTACTAACATTTAAAATATTCCACTTTTACAATAAAATGTAGATTAAAATATTGTACAGCCTATATACAGAATGAGTTGAACGCATCTGACTCAGTGATTTTATGTTCTAATTCATTTAATCAGAAGGTAGAGCTAGAAATCCAAGTGCATTATTTTAGAGACAAAGTGATGGATATTTAGAAAGGTGAAATAAATTAATTGTTAAGGAGGTTGCAGGAGGAATTCTCATATTGGGTGAGAGTAAGATGACCCTTAAAGATTCTCTTGTTCTGTATCTTCTCCAAAATCACACAGCCAGTTAGAGGAAGAATCCATGTCTCTTAATCACATTTAATCTAGTGATAATGTTCAGATTGCTGGAATACATAAGGGAGAAAAGTCATATGCTATGACCAAGAATTACTAACACTAATTAAAAATCTTACATTCCTGAGAAGTATTTATTGCCTAGGATAAATAAAATATATAATAAAATATGCATTTTAGTAATGCCTTTTGCTGAATTCTTTTAAATGTTTCCTGTCAATCATCAGATTATTGACAAATCTGAAAATTACTCTCTTATCAGTTTTTGACCACTTTATTACATTTGGCATTGGTTTACCTTTTTTTATTTTTAAAACTTCTTATTTTTTAGCCCCTGGAAAACTGTATTTTCAGGACATTCTCCTACTTCTCTTATTCCACTGTCTCTACATTCTGTCTTTTAAATCTTTCATACTTTACTAAAATGTAGGCTTTTCCCTAAACTCTGCTGTATCCTTTTAGTGTATTTGCACCTTATTGTGTCTAATTCAGTAGTGTTTGGGTCTAAGCCTTTAACCACAGGTTCTATTTTGAATTCTCAGTTATATTTCAAGATGGAGTTCTTTTTTTTTTTTTTTTTTTTGAGACAGAGTCTCACTCTGTCGCCAGGCACCAGGCTGGAGTGCAGTGGCACGATCTCAGCTCACTGCAACCTCCGCCTCCTGGGTTCAACCAATTCTCCTGCCTCAGCCTCCCAAGTAGCGGGGACTACAGGCACACGCCACCATGCCCAGCTAATTTTTGTATTTTAGTAGAGATGGGGTTTCACCATGTTGGCCAGGATGGTCTTGATCTCTTGACCTCGTGATCTGCTCGCCTCAGCCTCCCAAACTGCCAGGATTACAGGCTTGAGCCACTGCATCCGGCCAAGATGGAGTTCTTTCTCCCAAATGTGTCTACCATATCCCAAATAATTGATGTTATATTCCCACCAATGTGCTCCCTCTGTAAAAAACAGAATTCATCCATTTAACTAATTCACTTTTTCATTATTACTATTATTCAGCAAGTAGAAGGTGAATAGTAATCACTGTAATTGGTCTTAGTTTTGAGAAATAAATGGGGTAATAGATGGCCCTCTTAGCAGCTTGCAAAATGTAAGGGAATTTGGATCATTAAGAATACATTGAAACTGATCATATGGTTTTTGTTTTTAATTATGTTTATGTGATGTATCACATTTATTGTGTATGTTAAAGCATTCCTGCATCCTTGTTATGAAACCCACTTGATCGTAATGTTTTATCTTTTTGATATGCTGTTAGATTCTGTTAGCTAGTATTTTCTTGAGGATTTTTGCATCTGTGTTCATCAGGGATATTGATTTGTAGCTTCTTTTTTTAGTTATGTCCTTTCCTGGTTTTGATATTGAGGTGATACTGGCTTCATAGAATGATTTAGGGAGAATTCCCTATTTATCTTTTGGAATAGTTTCAGTAGGATTAGTACACATTCTTTTTTGAACGTGTGATAGAATTCAGCTGTGAATACATCTGATCCTAGACTTTTTTTGTTAGCATTTTTTTTTTATTACTGACCCAGTCTTGCTGCTTGTTATTGGTTCATTCAGGGTTTCTATTCCTGATCTAATCTACGAGGGTTGTACATTTTCAGGAATGTATCCATGTCCTTGAGAATTTCTTCATCTTTTTTTTTTTTTGAGACAGAGTCTTGCTCTGTTGCCCAGTTTGGAGTGTGATCTTGGCTTACAGCAACCTCTGCCTCCTGGGTTCAAGCAATTCTCTTGACTCAGCCTTTGGAGTAGCTGATATTATAGGTACCTGCTACCACACCTAATTTTTATATTCTTACTAGAGATGGGGGTTTCCCCATGTTGGTCAGGCTGGTCTCAAACTCCTGACTTCAAGTGATCCACCCAGCTTAACCTCTGAAAGTGCTAGAATTACAGGCATGAGCCACTGTGCCCGGCCAAGATTCTGTACTTTGTGCATGTAAAGCCTGTGTTCATGGTGGCCTTGAATGATCTTTTGTATTTCTGTGGCATTGGCTGTAATCTCTCCAGTTTATTTCTCATTGAGCTTATTTGGATCTTCTCTCTTCTTTTCTTGGCTAATCTCAGTCTATCAATTTTGTTCATCTTTTCAAAGAACTCATTTTTTGTTTCATTTGTCTTTTGTATTTTTTTGTTTCAATTTCATTTAGTTCTGATCTGATCTCTGTTATTTCATTTCATATGCTGAGTTTTAGTTTGTTCTTGTTTCTCTACAAGGAAAACTACAAAGCACTGCTGAAAGAAATCATAAATGACACAAACAAATGGAAACACATACCATGCTTATGGGTGGGTGGAATCAATATTGTGAAAATGCTCATACTGCTTAAAGCAACTACAGATTCAATGCAATTCCCATCAATATGTCATAATCATTCTTCATAGAACTCAAAAAAAATCTAAAATTCATATGGAACCAAAAAAAAGAGCCTACAGAACCAAAGCAATACTATGAAAAAAAATAATAATCAGAAGGCATCACATTACCTGACTTCAAATTAAATGAGAAGGTTATATTTATCAAAACAGCATAGTACTGGTATAAAAATAGGCATGTAGACCAATGAAACAGAATAGAAAACCCAGAAACAAAGCCAAATATTACAGCAAACTAATCTTCGACAAAGCATACAAAAATATAAATTGGGGAAAAAACATTCTATTCAATAAATTATGCTAAGAAAACTAACAAGCCACATGTAGAAAAATGAAACTAGATCCTCATCTCTCACTTTGTACAAAAATCAACTCAAGATGGATCAAAGACTTAAATCTAAGACATGAAACTATAAAGATTCTAGAAGATCACATCAGAAAAAACCCTTTTAGACATTGGCCTAGGCAAATAATTTATGACTACGACCCCAAAAGCAAATGCAACAAAATATAAATAAGTAAGTGAAACCTAATTAAACTAAAAAGCTTCTGCATAGCGAAAGAAATAATCAGCAGAATAAACAGACAACCTACAGAGGGGGAGAAAACGTAAAGTATACACCCAACAAAGAACTAATATCCGGAATCTACAAGGAACTCAAACAAATCACCAAGAAAAAACAAATAAACCTACCAGAAAGTGAGCAAAGAACATGAATAGACAACTCTGAAAAGAAGATACACAAAGAGCCAATAAATCTTTTAAAAGTTCAATATCACAATTATTAGAGAAATGTAAATTAAAACCAAATTGAGATACCACTTTATTCCTGCCAGGAAAGCTACAATAAAAAAAAATAAATAGATGTTAGCATGAAAGTAGTGAAAAGAGAACACTTACAATGAGGGTGGGAATGTAAACTAGTGCAACTACTATAGGAAACACTATGGAGATTCCTTAAAGGGCTAAAAGTAGAACTTCCATTCAATTCAGTAATCCTACTACTTGGTATCTACCTAAAGGAAAAGAAGACATTACGTGTAAAAGACACATGCACATTCATGTTTATAGCAGTATGATTTGCATTTGCAAAGATATGGAACCAATGTAAGTGCTCATCAACCAATCAGTGGACAAAGAAAATGTTATACACTATTGATACTACTCAGCCATAAAAGAAAGGGAATAATATATTTCTCAGCAACATGGATGGAACTGGATGCCATTATTCTAAGCAAAGTAACTCAGGAATAAAAGACCAAGTATTGTATGTTCTCACTTACACATGGAAGCTAAGCTATGATGATACAAAGGCATAAGAATTACAGAATGGACTTTGGAGACTCAGAGGGAAAGGTTGGGAGTGGGGTGAGCAACACAAGACTACACATTGGGTATAGTGTACACTGCTCAGGTGACGGGTACACTACAAATCTCAGAAATCACCACTAAAGAAATTATCCATATAACCAAAAACCACCTGTACCACCAGTAACATTGAAATTAAAATATTTTTAAAAAGAATACACTGGAATTTCTTAGGAGTTTCGGGTAAAGATAAAGTAGAAGGAGCTGCATGAGGAAAGATGACAGACCCCAAAGGGATGCAATACATTCAATGAATGTGAGAAATTCTCTATCATTGGATTATAAAAGATACGCGGCTGAGTGGCAAGAGACAAGGCTAGAGAAGGGGACTGTTCCACCCCTCAGAAATATAAATTCACTTGAAACTTATTCTTCTTGAGCATTTACCTTCCTTCCATTCTTACTGTCAGAATATCATGTTTGTTTAACACAAGTGATTTTCTGTCACTGGTATTTTCCACTGAACTTCCATAAATGCTACTTCTGCAAACTTCTCTTTTACTCATATATACCAACATGCCAAGTTTACATAACCCAGCTTAATCCCAATCATCAGGATGATTCAAACCTCCATTTTTTATCCTAATTCTAAACACGGGAAAGACCTCTTATTACAGGAATATACTGTGTTATTTCTATTTTATGCATTAGATGCTTTTATTTTTCTTATCTGAAATGGATTCTTTTCTTCTGCCAAACCAAGACCCATCTCTCATTATAAGCACTGGCTAAACCCCCACATCTTCTGTGACACCTTTTTGATAACTTGTAGGTATCCTATCAGTTGATACAATTGGGGAAATCCATCCTGCTTATAGTTTAGACTTATCTATTCTAGAAAAATGTCTAAATTTAAGTTGCAAGTTTAAGTAGGGCAAATTAGGAAAATTTAGCAAGCTGATAGCTGAGCATTTCCTCCTCTTGCCTGCAAAATCTTTTAATTATATCTGCTAACCAAATTCTAAGAAAGACACAAGCTGTTCTGAATATGGAAAAGCTATTATATAGGTAATATGAGCCAAGAAGATGTCTGAAATACTTTATTTTAATATAACATTCCCCTCTGAAACTGTATTTTTTGATTGATTCATCAATTTGAATAACTAGTTAATCACATAGATAAAGATTGTTTGGGAGCCTACTGTGAGCCAGGTATAGCAAAAGCAAATAGTCTACAGATGCTAGCTTCAAAGAGTTTACAGACAGTGGATGGAGGGACAAAGAACTGAACACTTTATGATAATATAAAAGAATGGGTTCTAAGGTAAATGTTTGTAGAACACCAACTAGAAAGGGAGGGACTTGCTCAGGAAAGCCTTCCAAAAGGGAGGAGGCCTATAAAGAGTCCTGAAGGATAAATGGGTGTATAGACAAACATGAGCAAATGATAAAAAATGAATCATGAAGTGCACTGAGCACCTATTATGTATTCAGTATTGTTATGAATATTCCGGAAACTTTAATCCAGAATGGGAATAAAAATGACATACACAAAGACAAAAATACAGGACCTCAAACAAAAGCCCTTCAGATACCCATGAAGAATTTACAATGCATTGGGTCAGAAACAATCCTTATGAAATGAATTTAGCTTTGGAAACTGCAGCCAATTAAAAGCCAGCAAATTATAAGAGAGCTGTGTTGCTTAAGGCAGGAGTTATACCAACAGAAAAGATAAAAATGCATAAAATGGATAACTGGAGCTAAGAAGAAAAGCAGTCAAGGGTTTTTAGTGAAGAAAGTGAAAATTTCCGCATTTCAGTAAGCTCTGAGTAAATAATCTGTTCATTCACTTATGCAACAGAAACAATGACTAAAGAAATGATAGAGAGCCTATTGGATACGGAAGAGTATATTAAATAAAGGACATGTAAGGTAAAAACACAATGTAATGAGATAACAGATAACTTAGTAGAAACAATGTGCTAAGTACTGCGACCAAAATATGGGCCAAGTCTCCTAGGAGCTCAGAGGAGTTAATGATGATTTCTTCAATTGGGGGCTACATCACAGAGAAGGTAATTGGGAACTATAAATTGAGTGATATTAATAGAAAAAAAGGCAAAAACCATTCTAGAAAGAGAGAAAGACTAATCACAAAGCAGAAAGAATAAGCATTCATAAACATCAAAATACATGGAATGTTTGAAGAATGGCAAGGTCGCCTTGTGTAGTTATCCCCTTGTGATGTACAGTACTTTATAAAATGCCTTAAACCATTTTGGAACAGAGTATAGCAATGGACCAGCTAGTTAAATGTCCACAAGTGTGCTAGTAGAGGATGCAGGGGTGAGGGCAGGCTGATCTTACACCAGTAGCTACTTAGTCATACAGATCAAGTGTCAAGGCCAATTTTGGTGTTCAGAAAATGGTATCAAACTAAGAATCAGGAAACCCTAGTTCCTTTTTTTCCTAGGGTGTCTATCAATCCCAGTTTGCCTAAAATGTGGGTGTTCAGCGTGAAAGCTGACATAATCCTGGGCAAACTAGGACAGTTGATTATTCCAATTCTACCATCAACTTTCTGTGCTTAAACACTAATGAAAATGGACCAGAGAGAATGTATGCAGTCCATGTATAGATGATGACTTTTAGCTCATAAAGCTAACCTATTGCCTAGCTGATCTTGGTAATTCTGACAATGAGACAAATGAAAGATTTTTTCTTAAACTTGGGACAGTTGCTCGACATCTCTGGGGCTCATTCTTCTTGTGTTTATTTGTTTTAACTATAATCAAGGTAATTAAAAGAAATTTTCTATAGAAATTCTTCCAGGCCTGTGATAAGTTATTTATAAGATTGGCTGCAAATATCCCTTTCTGTATATCCAGTCTCTTTTCTAAAGTTACTTTGCAGTTTTTCCCCTTGTCTTTCCTACCCTTTAATCTAGACCTGTTCTGTGACATGTTTTGACCAGTAGAATGCAACAGGAGCGATGCTGACCCAGCCCTGAGGATAGACTGTAAGAAACCCTGAAGATTTCCACTCGTTCTCCTGAAACTCTGCTCATCACCAGGTGAACAAGTCTGGCTAATCTGCTAGAAAACGATGAAATTTGTGGACAACTGTTGTGCTGAACAGATGTGACAGATGTGATGAGGGAGATGGGAGGTACCAGTCAAGGTCAGCCTAACTGCTAACTCAACCTGCAGCTGACTGCAGATAAACGATAAGCCCAGGAGAATAACTACTTTGCTGGCCCAAAGAGCTTCTGGGTAATAACATTAGAAACCACTCAATTTTGGGGTGCTGTATTACACAGAAACAAATAAATCTAAAAGATAATTTATACATTCAAGGTAAAGTGGGTACACTAATCTATTTCAAAATGAATAATATTACTGCAAGGACAGCTGTAAGGACAAGGGTTGGAACTAACATTTCTTAATAGAGTAAATCTAAAACACAAACAGTCAAATGAAACACAGCACGAAAACCTGTTGGGAATACGAAAATCTTAGTCAAAAGAAGGCTTTCTAACTATTGAAAATATCATATTCTTGAAATCTTAATATTATTCATATTTTGTTATGTACTGCAAATCAGGGTAATGATAGATATTTAAACGTTTATAACGCAAGTATTCACTACTTCCTTATCTCTGAATACAACAAAAGATGAATAATTTTGTATTTGCTTTATAGTCTGATGTATCTGCTTTAGAGTCACATATTTTTTGCTCATAAATGGCCATAATTCATGCTGAGATGTCCCTGGGTAATTGGTCACAAGCTTTACAATCCTGCAGTAGTCTCTCTGTACTTAAACACTAATGAAAATGGACCAGAGAGAATGTATGCCGTCCAGGTATAGATGATGGCTTTTAGCTCATACAGCTAACCTATCGCCTAGCTGGTCTTGGTAATTCTGAAGATGAGACAAATGAAAGATTTGTTTCTTAAAAAAATGCTCTCCAGTGAAATTTATTTTACTATGTTTAATTTTGTCCTTTAATATCCACTCACAATTTCAGCTGATCTGCTATTGAAAGGAAATACACTGGAATAACAGAGTATACAGTTTTGCCTCCAAAATACAATGTGCATTCTGTCTCATTCCATTAAAAATGAATAGCTGTTTTTAATAACATCATGTCACAATGCATGAATTTCTCAGTCCCTAAAAATTTAAGTAACATAACATTTATTATTTCTAGAGAACCTTTTATCTCAAGATTTTGAAATGATTCCCAAATGAATGTTAAATCCAGACATCATCTTTCATTCCTAACTCTATTCTTCCTTTTGATCTCAGTAGAGTCAAAATTTGATTTATCTCATCACATTATTCATTCGCCTGTCATTCAAGTTTTTTATGATTTCTTTCCATTTCAGTCACTTGCCAGGAGTAACTTCTTTTATCCTGTACAAGTTTTTTGTTTTTTTCACTTTCACTAACATTCCTTCACATAGACATAATGACACTTTGTATCCAGAAAACCTATTCTTTTTTTAAATCTAACCTCTTTTATTCTCATGGAAAATAAACCTGATTCTCATTATACAGGGAACTGTGACATTTTGGAAAAGACACTTGGCTGAATATTAGGAGAGGCAGGTTCATGAATTCGAGCAAATCATTTTACCACTCTCATCCTCAGTTTTATTATCTGTAAAATGAGGAAGCTGGACTGAATGATATCTAAGATTCCTCCCATCTTAAATAAAAGCTCTCTCTCAATATTAGGCACTAAAGGAATTGTGATATATTAGGATTATAAAGGTATTTTCTGCCCCAGAATCACTGAGGAAAAAGTAAATTTCTATAATATCTCAATGGTTAATGGAAAATATTTCATCAAGTTATTTTTCAGTTAGAATTTTGTTGATCCTCATTTCCTTAAAGAACACAGTGTGGTTTTACAAAACGAATGAAGAGAAGAGAAAAGTCTTGGGGAATACTAGGTTTCTCTGCTGTGGGGGCAGGTTGAAAATTCTGTTATTCCCCAGCCACTGGGTTTATATTAGCAGCTAAAAAAAAAGCTTCTTCTATCTACTGTGCGGTTTCTGATTTGCCTTTAAATGTACATGTGATGTAAATTCATTTTTTCCTTTCTTTCTCCCTGTGGCTGGGAAAGTTATATGGCGAGTCACAGGGAATTACTGATCTTCCAGAACAAAAGTTTTAGAGCAGATTAATATGCTGATAGAAAATGACATCCCAGGTAGATTGCTCTTCATGGGTAGAATATGCAGGCTACATTTTAGTATAGGTGCACTTGGAAACTAGATTAAAGTCAATAGGATGAGACTGTTTGAGAATGATGAGGTAGTCATAATTTGTAAGTTTTGGTGGCCAATAAGGCCTAGGCAGTCAAGAGGGCCATCATCTCAAACCTGGATGGCTAGGAGAATGGTAGCAGCAGTGATAGAGCTCCAGGTGGGAGGGAGATCAGGTTGCAGGGGATGATGTGAAGTAGATGTTTACACACTAGCCAAGTGCGAAAACTTCAAGTGAAGGATTTTCCCAGAATACAGGTATATATCAGTGAATCGCAGAACCACGGGTCTTTAACATGAGCCATGTGCTGTATTTAACATATTTAAAGCATGGTCTCTTGTAATTATTGCAAACAATGAAATAGGTATCCTTATCCCCACCTTTGAATAAATGTGGGAAATGAAGCATAGAAAGATTAAATAATGTGCCTGGGACTACACATCAAGCCAACAGTCTAGCAATAGTTCTGGCTACACAATCTGTGGGACCCAGTGAAAAATAGAACACCGGGTTCCTGATTCAAAAATCATTAGGAATTTCAATTTGGTGATAGTAAAACACTAAAGCAAGCAAAGGGTCCTTCTAACTATAATGCTTTGTGTAACTGCACAGGTGGCCTGACCATGATATCCGCCGTGTCTACCAATCATTAATTCCAATTCTGCTCGTAACTGTTATTCTTGACTTCCAGCACTTATCATGGTTTCTTTGCTGTTGAGTGGGGAGTTGAACAGCTTTGATAGATGTTTAAAACACTTATTATAACCAGAGACAAAATACTGAAAACAGTCCTTTGCTTAAAAAAATAATGGAGAGATATTATCTCTCGGAATGCTTAAATAAATCAACAAAGGCACGCATGTAGATAAAAACTGACTGAGATAAGTATTTTCTGTAATTGTTTTCTCTCCCAGCTTGAGAAACCATCAGAAACAAGCCTTACATGTAGATCTTGCGTGAGACTAAACTTGAGACTAAATTACTGACTGGGGAAACGTGCTAAAAGTACCATCACATTTTTCAAAGTTTATTTCAAACATCTTGCTCTAGGATATTCAAATAGAGCCATTTAACTAAGTTTTACCGAGAGACAAATTCCTAACTAACTATACAGAATGAACCCACACACATTATCCATGTATTTGCATAGACGGCATGGACTTGACCCATGATGTGTACCGTGTTGCCTGTGGTCATTTACATCTAGACATCAGAATCTAAGTATGAATAAGCACCAGGTGGTTTCAAACACATCATGAGCTTTTAATAAGTAAAGAACAATTATAATAAGACTTCTAGTTAGTTCCTTCCATTCAAAAACATAGTTTCTTCCGCTTAAAACAGTCATTTTTAAAAAATAAATAACAATTATAACAAGACTTCTAGTTAGTTTCTTCCACCCAAAAACGTAGTCTAGATTTTTCGTGAAAACTCGGTGTAAACAAAGATAGTTTGTAATTTCAGAAAAAAAATTGGTGGTATATATTTATCCTGTAAGTTGGAAACTAGTTTTTTATTTCATATTCTCTAGGCTTATTAGTTCCTTGTGGAATGTCATCATCTAATAAGCAAAGTAGAGAAATCATGCTACAATAGCGTTGCTATCCTAAAATAGTTCACTGGAGCAGAAGTGCTTTATATTTGCTTAGCTTAACTAATTTTTAAATATATTCGCCAAAAGGATTTTTAATAAATATTAGTTTCCACGTGAAGTCTTGACTTACACTACTGTCTCTATTTATGCAAGGTGAGCAACACATTCTCATAAAAAGATGCATTGCCTTTCATCAAACAAGCATAAGATGGAAAAATGATGATTTTTTTCTCCTTTAATTTCCTTCCTTCCTTTCTTCCTTCCTTCCCTCCTTCCCTCCATCCTTCCCTTCCTTCTTTCTTCCCTCCCTTCCTTCTTCTCTCCCTCTCTCCCTCCCTCCTTCTTTCTCTGTCTCTCTCTTTCCTTTTTTCCTTGTGGTCTGCTTTCCTTCCTTCCTTCATTTCCGTTTCCTTTTCTTCTTTCTTTCCACCCTCCCCCCAACTCCATCTCTCTTTAGAGAGGCTGGCGGTAAAGAATATCAATTAGAAGAGAGGGACTTAGAACCCAGAAAATTAAATCGCCCCTCGACAACACATATCAGGACTTTACTCCAGTGATTAGAAAACTATTATTTAAACATTTGATAACATTAAAGTCCTAAAAGGTTTAAAAGTAGACTGACTCTTTAAAAATCAAGGATGGTAAGAAAACGATCAGAGATTTTAAAATGTCACTTTAAGTTAAATGATTACTTAGGTGGCCAATGTGAGAGGCAGACAGATTGGATTAAAGTCATGTGCTCAGTATGATGCCTAGTCGAATATGATATTTATCCAGTTGGAGGCAGGGGGAGGAGCAAGATACAAATGAGATGAAGAGGGGAGAAAGAGGAAGGTTTCAATCAAATGGGAGCACAGGAGAGTTAGGTCGACAGACCACAGCTGTTAAAATTTCTGCATTTGCCAGCTCCAGGGCAACTGCTCAGTTCAGTCCCCTAAGACCTGGCTCCCATGGTGCTTTTTAATTTCTGTTTTAACCAAGGAGATTACTTTCTCATTGTCAGATGTAACAATTCAATTAACTGCTATTATTAAAGAAAGCCTAAATATGTCTGATTTCAGGTAAACAAAAGGACCTGACACAAGTTATGAATAACCTGCATAATTTGAGTTACGTGGTACAAATCTGGAGAGTGAAACTTTCTCCAGTTCACCCTGAAGGAAAATGTTAATCCTGAACAGCTGTGTTTGCTCCTCCTGCCTGCTCATGAGAGTTACCCGGGCACTAGTAAAACTTCCAGATCACAGTGATCCACCCAGATCTGCCGCATCAGAATTTCCAGGGAAAGGGGCCTCAGTATCTGTATTCCTAACAAAATCTGTGGGTAATTCTTGTGACTGAGCCACTTTGGCAAAAACTGTTGAGCAGTCATTATGAGGTCACGACTGTGGCCCTGGACTCCAGACAGGTTGTACAGACTGTTCAAAGAATTAGAAAGCCCTGCCTCGCTTTATTATATATATATTCAAAGAGTCATCAATTATATAAAGGTGTGAACTTGAAAACCTGCATCTTTGTTCAGGCACAGTGGCTCACACCTATAATCCCAGAACTTTGTGAGGCTGAAGGGAGAGAACCACTTGAGGCCAGGAATTTGAGATTCATAGCCAGACGCCGTTTCTATAAAAAAATTAAAACTTAGCTGGGCATGATGGCACACATCTGTAGTCCCTTCTACTCAGGAGGCTGAGGATGGGGAATTGCTGGAGCCAGGAATTCCAGATTACAATGTGCTATGATATTGGCACTGCACTCCAGCCTGGGTGACAGAACAAGACTCTGTCTCAGAAAAAAAGTGCGTCTTTCAGAAGTGATCAGGAAACACTAGCTATCATATAGAGAGCACTCAAGAGAAAACAGGGCTGTCCACGTCTAGGTCTTAACTGTGAGGCCTGAACTGGCAGAAGGACATGACCATTCCTGTTGTCTTTGAGTAAACCCTGCACTGTTACAAGACATGTGTGGCTGATAAGGGACCCTACTCAAAGCTGGTCATTGAGAGAGGAGGCAGATATTGTACATTGCTGCTGAAGAGGCTCATGTACATATAAATGACCCATGAAATGAGGAAAGAGGATAGGTCTTAGCTTTTTCTCCAAGAACCCAGGGTGAGTAGGGATCTGAGAAACTCAGAAATACTGCCACTTACAGCCTCCATGTTAAAGAGCACATCTTGTTTCAGTGTGGCTGTAAGCATCAAGGCCTCAACCAACTCAAAGAGAAAAGAAGTTGGAAATCACCACTTTAAAACCAGGTGCACAGGAGCAAGCATACTGCACCCCACCTCCTCCTCCCAGCACACACATACACGCAAAGAGGACAATCACATAAAATTTTAAGCACTGATCTCAGTATGGGGGAAAAACACAGTCTTATTCCACAAACGATTTATATAGATATAACAGCTTTAATGTGGTGTGCCACCTCTAAATTTTTAAAACAATTTTCTAATAGTGTTTAAAACCAGATAGGGACAGTTTGGAGAGCAAAGCTACATCAAAGGGTTTAGTTAAAATGATTTACTTGTGGGTTTTAAACAGCATTAAGTGGTTTGTGAAAAGTGTTCTGATTTGTGCTTAATATGGATGGTGCTTAAAAGTCTGGGCAATGGAAAGGTACACCCCTGGAGACACATTCACCAGGAAAATGCAGGCCTTAAATACAGCTGGGTGTTTGCTTCCAAGACTGTTTTTCTGAATATTAGCATTTAAACTACCCGCAAAGGCTTTGCAGATGCTTCACTGGGAAAATGAAGTAAAGATGAGAAAACTTACACCCCACTGCTGTTTCTTTTCAATGTAGGGACGGTTCTCAAAATTCAGTTGACCAGAGAATCAGAATTTAAACTAGTCGAAAAGAAGCTATCTTGAAAATCCAACTGAGCTTAGTTAATATTGTTAAATAAACAAAGGGAACTGACCCTACCTCTGCTTACGACATTCTGATTCCACTTTCACGCTATTTTAACCATGTGAGAAGCTCAAATCCTTCTCTGAGTAATATGAGAGTCATCATAATACAACTGTTGTTATTATAATATCTTTTTCCAAAGAAATTCAGAGTGGTATATAATCCTGTCTCCTTCAATTCTCATAATATCCTAATAATTTAGCCTGAGCTATTACTATCTACATATACCTTTGAAAAGTTGAGTCATGGACACATATAAGGTAAAAACTGTGGAAGATCTGGGTAGATGTTTTACTCCAAAAAATTTATTTAAAACATATTTTTTGGCTTTTACAATGTGCAGAGGGTCATTCTAGGCTCTGGGGTTACTGAATAAAAAGCAAACAAGGCCCCTGATTCTGTTCTAGTTAGAAAGACAGATTAAAAAACAAAATGAATAAATAGGCTGGGCCGGGTGACTCATGCCTGTAATCCCAGCAATTTGGGAGGCTGAGGTGGGGGCATCACGAGGTCAGGAGTTCGAGACCAGCCTGGACAACATGTTGAAACCCTGTCTCTACTAAAAATACAAAAAACAAAAACAGCTGGGTGTGATGTTGGTTGCTAGTAATCCCAGCTACTTGAGGCTGAGGCAGGAGAATCCTCTGAACCCAGGAGGTGGAGGCTGCAGTGAGCTGAGATTGTGCCACTGTACTCCTGCCTGGATGCCAGGGTGAGACTCCATCTCAAATACAAAGTAAATAAAAAAAGAAACCAATGAGAACAATGCAGAGTATGAAGAGTAATTGGAAGAACACCAAATGAAGTATGTGAGAGAAGTAACAAGGATTGGGGTAAAAATCTCATATGGGGGTCAGGAATGCCTCTGAGAAGCTAACATTTGACCTGAGACCTAGATATTCAGGAGACCCAACAGCACTTCATGCTGAGGAGGTAAGTGGTGCTCACCCTGCAGTGGGAATAAGTCTACCGCATGTACAGAACGGGGGGAGCAATGATGGGGCTGGACTTCCATGAGCATCAGCAAGTGCGGGAATGGGACAAAGAGAAAGACGAAGGCGACAGTTAGCTCACACAGAGTCTCATGTGTCAGGGTAGGGAGTTTCAATTGTATTCCAAATAATGTGGAAGCCACTGGAAAGTTTCAAAAAGTAAACTGACATGATTTAAGTTATTTTTTAAAAGTAAACCTCTGACTGCTGGATAGAGAATGCTGTACAGAGCAAGGCTGGACAAACAGAGGCCAGTCCTTAGGCTATTAGAGGGGATAGGGTAGATAAAATGTAAAATGGTGTGTATTATGTGGGTTGCTAGAGTGAGAAAACAACTTTGAGCAGTTCAAATGATTTTATTTCTGTGGTATAGTTATTAAGAATTAGCATTGCACAAAACATAAATCAGTAATAGATATCAAAGAAAAAAATAAGTGAAGTCTCCACCATGTAAGGACACAGTGAAATGACACTCTCTGTGAACCAGAGAGTGAGCCCTCACCAGACACTAAATCTCCTGGTGCCTTGTTCTGGGACTTCCTAACCCCCAGACAATGAGAATTAAATTTCTGTTGTGAAAGAAAGGAGGGAGGGGGGGAGGAAGGAATGAAGGAAGGAAAAGAAAGAGAGAAAGAGAGAGAGAAAGGAAAAGAAAGAGAGAAAAAGAAAAAGAAAGAGAAAGGAAGGAAGGAAGGAAAGAGAGAAATGGAAAGAAGGAAGAAAGAAACAGAAGGAAAAAAGGAAGGAAGGAAGGGAGGGAGGGAGGGAGGAAGGAAGGAAGGAAGGAAGGAAGGAAGAAAGGGAGAAAAGAACAATGGATCCGGTTTCACTTCTGTTTTTAAAAATAAATTTCAAAGATAAAATTTAAAAGTCCATTTTCCTTCAGCAGGTGAGAACAGCCCCTTGGCCTACATGAACATTACCACCATTTCTGTCTTTAATGGTACTTACAGGAAGAAGAATAGGTGCTCTTTGCCAGCCCTCTCTTTAAGACCACATGCCAAATCTTAAAGTGTCCCCAAAATCTTCTGACTTACTTATTCTCAAAGTGTGAAAATTGAGGCTCATAAATACAGTTAGGCAAATTCACTATATGAGATGCAGTATTTCTTTATTAAGTGCTCAAAAGCATAGATAGGGACAGAGTTCCTAAATGTGATGTCTGTTACCACTGCTTACTAACTGTGTAACTGTCAAATTGTTTCACATTTCGGTGGCTCAGTTTCTTTGTCTGTAAAATGAGAATGATTCAAAAATCAATTTTGTGAGATTAAATGAGCTAACGTGCAATCCTTTCAGACTTCCTTGTCATGTTGTAACTTGCAATAAACATTACTGATTACTAATATCATTCAAATCACACAACTAGTAAACAGTGATACTCATTTCTCTTTAATTTTTTTTCATTGTTGTTGTATTTTTTTTCTTTTTTTGAGATGGAGTCTCACTCTGTCACCTAGGCTGGAGCGCAATGGTGTGCTCTCAGATCACTGAAACCTCCGCCTCCCAGGTTCAAGGAATTCTCTCGCCTCAGCCTCCCGAGTAGCTAGGACTACAGGTGGATGCCACAACACCCGGCTAATTTTTGTATTTTTAGTAGACACAGGGTTTCACTATGTTGGCCAGGCTGGTCTCGAACTCCTGACCTTGTGATCCACCCACCTCAGCCTCCCAACATGCTAGGATTACCTACATGAGCCACGGCGCCAGGTGGTATTTTTAATTTTTGATAATTATTATATCAACAAATATTCACTACAATTTTGAAAATGGAATTTAACTAAACATCTTGTAAATAGACAAGTAATTTTTTCAGGTTTATTTACTTATCAGTAACTATTATGAAATGGGACGCCAAAGATTACCTAACTAGCGTTTCAATTCATTCATGTGTGTTTTAGTAACTTACACATACCTATATGTATATATATCTATGCACACATCTATATACATATACATGTATATACACATATACATACATATACACATACACACACATAGCCTACAACCCACAGAAAATACCTTTAAAGGAAATAACATCTGTAAAGTCCTTAATACAACTTGGCACGCAGTGAATATTTAGCTATTACTGGTTGTCTCAATCCAGGGACGCTGCCAGTGCGCACAGCAATGCGGGGAACACAAAAGGTCTGAACTGCTATGGGAAAAATCCCAAACTCAAGCCATTTGTTGTCTCTGTAATTGCTTTGAACAGAAACTAAAGAAGTAGCTTCTCTCAAAAAGCCTCTGACAGGATGGTACTTAAAATGTTCCTCTGGCATTAGTAAAGAAAGAGGGAAGAAGTAAATATCTTATAAAATATGAGGGTCTTAGGGATAGTACTGTTTGGGAAAAGTTATCATTCACAGACAAATTCAACTGTATATTTTAACTAAATATAGACTTGAAAATTTGAAGGTTACTATCTCCTAGAAATATGCTATTTGTCAATCCCTGAACAATCCCAAGTCCTTCCATTCACAACTAACCTTTTTGATGCTAATGTAAATGATTTTCTCACTGTTTATGTTTTGGTGTATAGAAATGCAAATTTGTTTTTGTTTTGTTTTGTATTTAGAAACCTAATTAAGCTCTATAAACAATTCAAATGTATTTTTTTCTGTCGATTATTTTGGGCTTTCCTTCCCAATTCTCATACTTGGTTTTGTCCTTCTGTACTAAGACTTAAAATCAGGAGCCTAAAATGTATCAATTCCATGTTTATTTAATTATTTATATTTTAAAGATAACTTTAGAAGTTCAGAAAGTTTATTTTCTCCTTTTAGATACTAAGATATTTTTAAAAATCATAAATTGATCTTGTATGCTATCAAAGGCTTTGAGATGACCTCATGATTTGAATTTTTATGTACTAAATTAATTGGTGCTCTTACATTAAACCAAATTGGTTTCCTATGTGAAACTCAACTTATTTATATAGTTTTTTTAGATATTATTATATTCTATTTATAAATGATTTGATATAAAATATTCTCCTTTAATAAAGATTTTTACATCTTTAATGGGAAACAATTAAAATTTCATATAAACAGTCCAGTAATAAATTTTATGATTTTTCAGATTACATAATTTTTCCTTAAAATTGGTAAATATTGTCATTATGCTTTCCAAACTATATCTTGATTTAGATTTGATTTATCAGTAGATCCCAGAAGAGCAGCTAGAGAGTATCCAGATTTAAGTTCAGCAGCACTTCCTTCTACTTCTCTATTTATGCTTCTTAACAACTCCTGCTTAATCTGGGCACAGCATGTGATGCTGAGGTTTGAGGTATGAATGATTCCATCACCTAGGTGCTGAACATTGTATCCAATAGTTTTTCAACACTTAGTCCCCACCCCTCCCCACTCAATCCCCCACAGTAGTTCCCAGTTTCTATTGTTTCCATCTTTATAAGTACCCAAACTTTAGCTGACACTTACAAGTGGGAACATGTGGTATTTGGTTTTCTGTTCCTGCATTAATTTGACTAAGATAACAGCCTCCAGCTACATACAAGTTGCTGCAGAGAACATGATTTCACTCTTTTTGTGGCTGTGTAATATTACATAGTGTATATTTACTACATTTTCTAATCTAATCTATCATTGATGGGCATCTAGGTTGATTCCATTTGTTTGCTATTATGAATAGTGCTGTAATAAGCATGTGAGTGTATGTGTCTTTTTAGTAGAATGATTTATTTTTTGTCTATATACCCAGTAATGGGGTTAATGGGTCAAATGGTACTTGGTAGTTCTCTTTTAAGTTCTTGAAAAATCTCCAAACTACCTTCCCCAGTGGGTGAATGAATTTACATTCCCACCAAGAGCATATAAGCACTCCCTTTTCTCCACAGCCTTACCAGCATCTGTTGTTTTTTGAGTTTTTAGTAGTAACAATTCTGACTGGTATAAAATGGTATGTCATTGTGGTTTTGATTTGCATTTCTCTGATGATTAGTAATGTGGAACATTTTTTCATGTGTTTGTTGGACACTTGTATGTCTTCTTTTGAGAAGTGTCTGTTTATGTATTTTTACACTTTTCTTGATGGGGTTATTTGATTGTTGCTTGTTCAATTGTTTAAGGTCCTTATAGATTGTGGATATTAGATCTTTGTTAGATGCATAGTTTGCTAATATTTTCTCCCATTCTGTAGACTGTCTACTCTGTTGATAATTTCTTTTGCTGTGAGAAGCTCTGTAGTTTGATTAGGTCCCACTTGTCAATATTTGGGTTTGTTGCAATTGTTTTTGAGGACTTAACCATATATTCTTTCCTACTGCCAATGTCCAGAATGGCATTTCCTAGGTTTTCTTTTAGGGTTCTCATAGTTTGAGGTCTTACATTTTTAATTCTTAATTCATCTTGAGTTAATTTTTATATACAGTGAAAGGTAGGGGTCCAGTTTCATTCTTCTGCATATGACTAACCAACTATCTTCAGCACCAATTTTTGAATAGGGAGTCATTTCTCAATTGCTTATTTGTATTGACTTTGTTGAAGATCAAATAACTTTGGTAGTTTGATAGCAATAGTATTAAATTTGTAGATTGTTTTTGGTAGTATGGCGATTTAAGTAATACTGATTCTTTTAACCCATGAGCATGAACTGTTTTTCCAATTGTTTGTGTTTTCTACGATTTCTTTTAGCAATGTTTGGTAATTCTCTTTGTAGAAATCTTCTTGGGTTAGAAGTACTGCTAGGTATTTTTTTGTGTGTTTCTGTATGGTGATTCTAAATGGGATTACATTCTTAATTTGGATCTCAGCTCGAACATTATTGGTGACTAGAAATGGTCATTATTTTTGTACCTTAAGTTTTGTATCCTGAAACAATGATGAAGTTGTTTATCAGTTCCAGGAGCCTTCTGGTGGAGACTTTAGGGTTTTCTAGGTATAGAACTATATTGTCTGTGAAGGGAGATAGTCTGACTTCTTCTTTTCCTGTTTGCATGCTTTTTGTTTTTTTCTCTCGCCTGATGCCTCTGGCTAGCACTTACAGAACTGTGTTAAATAGGAGTGGTGGCACTGGGCATCCTTGTCTTTCTTCAGTTCTTAAGGGGAATGCTTTCATTGTTTGGCCATTCAGTATGATGTTGGTTGTGGGTTTGTCATAGATGGCTTTTATTATTTTGTATTATGTTCTTTCAATGCCTGGTTTCTTGAGGAATTTTATCATAAAATGTTAAATTTTATTGAAAGTTTTTCTGCATCTATTGAGAAGATCATATGTTTTTTGTTTTTAATTCTGTGTTTGTGGTGAATCGCATATTTTAAAAGTGTAATTTAATTTAAAGTTCTGGGATACATATGCAGGATGTGCAGGCTTGTTACATAGGTAAATGTGTGCCATCGTGGTTTGCTGCACCTGTCAACCCATCACCTAGGTATTAAACCCAGAATGCATTAGCTATTTTCCCAATTCTCTCCCTCCCATTCACTCCCCAATCTGCCCCAGTGTATGCTGTTCCCCTCCCTGTGTTCATGTGTTCTCTTGTTCAGCTCCCACTTGTGAGAACATGCAGTATTTGGATTTCTGTTCCTGCATTAGTTTGCTGACGATAATGGGTTCCAGCTCCAACCACATCCCAGCAAAGCACATGATCTTGTCCCTTTCTATGGCTTCATAGTATTCCATGATGTGCATATGTACTACGTTTTCTTTATCCAGTCTATCAGTGATGGGCATTTGGATTGATTCCATGTATTTGCTATTGTGAATAGTGTTTCAGTGAACATACACATGCATGTATCTTTATAATAGAATAATTTGTATTCCTTTATGTATTCACCCAGTAATCGGATTGCTGGGTCAAACGGTACTTCTGGTTCTACGTCTTTGAGGAATCGCCACACTGTCTTCCACAATGGTTAAACTAATTTACATTCCCACCACCAGTGTAAAAGTGTTTCTATTTCTCCACAGCCTCACAAGTGTCTGTTGTTTTGTAACTTTTTATTAATAGTCATGCTAAATGACATGAGATGGTATCTCATTGTGGTTTTAATTTGCATTTCTCTAACGATCAGTGATGTTGAGTTTTTTGTATGTTTGTTGGCTACATAAAGAGAATGGGAGAAAAATTTTTCAATCTGTCCATCTGATAAAGGTCTAATATCCAGAATCTACAAGGAACTTAAACAACTTTATGAGAAAAAAACAAACAACTCCATTAAAAACTGGGCAAAGGACACGAACATATATTTTTCAAAAGAAGACATATATGCAACCAACAAACATATGAATCACATTTATTAATTTGCCTATGCTGAACCAACCTTTCAGCCTAGAAATAAAATCTACCTAATCAGGGTGAATTGACTTTTTGATAAGCCTTTGAATTTGGTTTGCTAGTATCTTTTTGAGAATTGTTTTTGTTTTTTTAATTGGGGATATTGGCCTGTAGCTTTCTTTTTTTGTTGTATCTTTGCCAGGTTTTGATGTTGGGGTGGTGCTGACTTCATAGAATCACTTAGGGAGGAGCTCTTCCTCTTTGATTTTTTGAAATAGTTTCAGTAGAATTGATAGCAGCTATTTTTTGTATGTCTGGTAGAATTTGTCAGTGAACTCTTCTGGTCTTGAGACTTTTTCATTGGTAGGTTTTTTTTATTAGATTTCATTTGGAACTGGATACTGGTCTGTTCAGGCTTTTAATTTCTTCCTGATTCAATCTCGGGAGAATGCATGTTTTCAGAAATTCATGCATTTCATCGAGATATTCTGATTTTTGTGCATGAAGGTGTTTATAATAGTGTCTGAGGATCTTATGTATTTCTGTGGAATTGCTTGTAATGTCACCTTTGTCATTTCTTATTGTGCTTTTTTGGATCTCTCATTTTGTTAATTTAGCTAGCAGACTGTCAATTTTGCTTATCCTTTTAAAGAATCAAATTTTGGTTTCATTGACTCTTTGTATGAATTTTTGTTTCCCAATATTTTATTCAGTTCTGCTCTGATTTTAGTTTTATCTTTTCTTTTACTAGCTTTGGGTTTAGTTTGTTTTTGTTTATCTAGCTCCTCTAGGCATGATGTTAGATTGTTAATTTGAGATCTTTCTCAAGTTTCAAAGAAGGCAGTTAGTGCTCTAAACTTCCCTCTGAATACTGCTTTTCAGAAATTCTATTTTTTCTAGATATTCTGGTTTATATGTATGAAGGTGTTCGTAACAGTCTCTGAGGACCTTATGTATTTCTGTGGGTTTGATTGTAATGTCATCTATGTCATTTCTGATTGTACTTATTTGCATCCCAGAGATTTTGGTATGTTGTGTCTCTTACTTCAAATAATTCTTTTTTAAATTTCTGCCTGAATTTTGTTGTTTTACTCAAAAATCATTTAGGAACAAGTTGTTAAAATTTCCATTTGTAATTGTGTAGTTTTTAGAAATCTTCTTGGGATTAATTTCTAATTTTTTCTACTGTTCTTGGTATGATTTCTATTTTTTTAATTTATTAAGATTTGCTTTATGGCCAAGCACGTGGTTGATTTTGGGAGAGTGTTTCATGTGCAGATGACAAAAATGTGTATTTTGTGGTCGATGGGTAGATATTCTGTAAATTTCTATTAGGTCCAATTGGTCAAGTATCAAGTTTAAGTCCAGAATTTTTAAATTAGTTTTCTGCCACAATGATCTATCTAATGCTGTAAGTAGGATGTTAAATTCCTCCACTATTGTTATGTGGCTGTATAAGTCTTTCTGTAGGTATAGAATTGTTTTAAAAATTTGTGTTCTTGAGTATTGGATCTGTATATATTTAGGACAGTTAATTCTTCTTGTTGAATTGAATGCTTTTTCATTATATAATGTCATCCATGTTCATGAGGATGCCTGGCTTGTCTTTTCACTTCTCATAATGTCTTTGGCAAATTTTGTTGTTAGGGTTGTTTTCCATCTTTTCTATACTATGAAATAACTGTGTACAATTGGGATCATTTGTTCTTATTTTGTTTGCTAGAAATTTATACAGAAAGCATTTAGACCTTGAGTTTTTTGGTGTATGTTTCAAGGTTTTTTAACTACTAATAGTTATGAAACTATTTAAATTTTTCAATTCTTCTTGAGTCAGTTTAAAATATCATTTGTTATTGATTCATTTAATCAAATTATCTAATTTTTGTCATTTATTTATAATGTCCTTTTATTTCTGTTTTATTTGTTTATAGCATCTGTGCTTATTTTTCATTTTTGCTCTTAATATTTTCTATATCTTTTCTCAATTTTTGGATTACTGGAGATAGATTCATTTTCTTGGTCCTTTGAAAGTATCAATATTGACTTTACCAATCTTCCAATTGTGTTTATATTTGTTTGTAATTTAATTTTGAATTTATTATTTTCTTGCATTTACTTTAAATTTAGTTTCATGTTCATTTCTTAATTTCTTGAGATAGAAGCTCACCTCATTCATTTTCAACTTCTCTGTTTTGTAATATAAACATGTAAAGCTATACATTTTCCCTTATATTCTGAAATACAAGGAATATGTTTTAGATTCCCCACTCTGATAGTGGGGAAAGTTTATACTATCTTCGTACTCCTTCTTTTATAGTCTATTTTTTCTGGTATTGATAGAGTTTTTGGCTGTTGGTATTACATGACACATTTTTTTCCCATTATTAACTTTCAACTTTCCTATTTACTTTTGCTTAAAACAAAGGTCTTACAAACAGATAATTGCTAGATTTTTATTTCTAGTTCACTATTTATTTCTGACATATTTGGGTTTATTTTTTCTGAATTTTTTTTGCTTCTGTTGTACACACACACACACACACACACACACACACAGCCCTGTTTTTTGATTGGATAACTTTTCATTATGCTTATTTCTTTAGTTTGGAAATAATGTATTTTATTTCATTGCTTTTACTGGTTGCACTAAAAATTTAAACATGCTTAAACGTAGACAACTTTGAAATTAATTAATATATTTATTTATTTTCAAATAATTCAACCATTTAAATTTTTTTTTTAATCTTGGGAGAATAAAACATATTCTTGTTTTATGTGACAACTTTTGTTTATCTTTAACTACATGTTTATGCTTTCGTTGCTTTTCAGTCTTTGTTGCACCTTAAGTGTGTAGGGTCATTTTCTCCTTAGTACTACATTAACCACATTCTTAGGTTCATGTTTTTGGGTCATCCAGGAAGTATACACTGGAGCTTTTGGCCTATGGTTACAAAAGCTAAGGGGAGAATTTCCTTCACCTCGGTCCCCAATCAGCACTGATACATAAGGCAGATAATTTCTTGTATGGTTCTCTGAGAGGGTTGATTTATTTCAAGTTTACCCTTATACTTTACGAGTAGCTTTTGTGGGTCCAGTCCTAATGAGGGACATGTTCTAGGCTTTGTCTGCTTCCTTCTAGACTAGTAAATTGCCAAATCCACTGCTCAATGTCAGTAGGTTTACTGACTGCCCTTAAGGTAAAAGTTAGCTCCAGGGTAAGGTTTACCTCCAGGGTAAACTCAGTGCCTAGGCTTTGAAGTTTCCTTCTGGCTTCTTGGCTTCTTGCTAGCTTATTATTGAAACAAGGACATTTAAATAATATTTATTTATATATTTTATATTTAAGTCATAACTTTAATTCTTTTCTCCTTGGAAGACAAGTAATTACTGTGCATTTTTCTATAAGATAAACAAATATAAGAAATTAAGTATTAAAAGTTATTACTTAAAAATAGATGTGAATTGTGTCTTTCAAAGACTACCTTTTACTAAGTTAAGCATGAAATCAATCTGTATTTTCAAGTTCTTCTTAATTTGTCTTCAGCTATTTAATTGTTTCACTGTATTTTTTATTTCTACACATGATCTACACCTTGGACAAATAATAGTATTTAGTTCCCAAAAGTGTCCTGAATTCATAACTATTTTTGCAAATTCTGAAGTCTCTTCCTAAAATACACTCTGTCCCTCTGTGTTAAAATCCTGTTTCAAGCCCACTTCAAATGGCAGTTCATCTAGGAAGCTTACATTTTATCTAGATTTTATTTTCTTCTTTCTTAACTCTCAAAGTTTTTTGTATCGTACAGTAAACTGAGAACAGGTTTTGGATTCAAACAGAATTGGAACACCCTGTTTTTGGCTTTGTTACTTGCTATGTATGTGTGCTTAGGCAATCTATGATTTAATTATTTATAACCAGGATTTTTATATATCCTTTAAAATATTATCTAATTTTACGACTTCAGTAAAGTAATGTATACATAAAATGCCCAATACTCAGTCATTGCTAGCTATGTTTATTATTACCTTAGTTGATCCTATGTTATAGGTGTCTGTATTAGTTTTACTTTCTGCTACACAGGTGTCTACTTGGGGGCTGGGATTCTCTCTTACTTACCTTGGTCTGAACTGGCATAGTATCTTATATCCAGTATATGTTTAAGAAACTTTAGTTTTATGGAAGTAAATTGAATTGAATATAACTGTTCCTAGACCATGTGTCTGTGGCATGAGGGTGAAGGAGTTTAGGGAATGCTATCCTAAAATATTAAGTTTTGTTGTGCTGATTACTTTAAATTAAAGGCACCTGGGGATCCGCAACTGCTGGCAGAGGCTTTCTCTGACCTTTCCTTATTTCCTTGACACCAGATACTCCAGTAAGAATTCAATCATCCTAGATTTCCTCCCCAGGAAATTCATCATTGTGGGAGACTGACACATATCACAGAAAAAATATCAGAAGTTATCACCACACCCTGACAGAATTTCTCACACATTATCACCTGTTCTTTGGTCTCATTCATTCTCTTCCCAAAATAATTTACTCCCTATTAAATTGCCTATATCCTGACATCCTTCTCTCCTATGAAAAAGATATCTGCTTCTAAACGTAATTGGTTTATTGGGTACTCGCTTTTCTTTTTGTGATGCCCCTGCACACCCAGTCAATTTGTATGCCTTTCTCTTATTAATCTGTCTACTGTCAGTTTATTTCATAGGCTCAGTTACTGAACCTTCAAAGGGTAGAGAAAGAAAGGTTTTCTCTCCCGAAAGGAAAAGAGGTAGAGCTACCATTTGCAATTGGAAAGACAGAGGAACAAAATTATGTTGGTATTTTGAAAACTCCAGCTATAACTAATAACATAGTTATAATCTTAAAATGTATAGGTATTTTATTATCTATCTCCCTACCTTTTTTTTTTTCAGAAACAACACTGTCATTAGAAAACAGAGATGTATGCACATGTACGTTCATTGTGGCACTGTTTACAATAGCGAAGACCTGGAACCAACCCAAATGCCCATCGATGATAAACTGGACAAGGAAAATGTGACACATATACACCATGGAATACTATGCAGCCATAAAAAGACTGAGTTTGTGTCCTTTGTAGGGACATGAATGAATCTGGAAACCATCATTCTCAGCAAACTGACACAAGAACAGAAAATCAAACACCACATGTTCTCACTCACAGGCAGGTGTTGAACAATAAGAACACATGGACACAGGGAGGGAACATCACACACTGGGGTCTGTTGGGGGGTTTAGGGGAGGGACAGTGAGGGGAGGGGAGCTTCAGGAGGGATAATATGGGGAGAAATGCCAGATATAGGAGATGGGGGGATGGAGGCAGCAAACCACATTGCTATGTATGTACCTATGCACCAATCCTACATGATCTGCACGTGTACCCCAGAACCTAAAGTACAATTAAAAAATTAAAAGAATTAAAAGAATAATTAAAAAAAAACAGAGATATAAGCATGCTAATGATAAAATTTGTGTAAGTTATATTTTATGCAAATGATGTGCAGTTTCTTTTCATTTGTAGTCAACATTATCATTGTACTATGCTCTAGTTTGCACCGTCCCTCAATTCTCATTATAAATTAACCAAAGTTAAATTAGATCGTGATTTATGCAAAAACTGAAAATAAGTGACTATGTAATTCTCAGAGGATGCTAAAAATCTCTACCGTACAATGCTTTTGTTCTAAACATCCTCAGAATCTTCTCTCTTTGCTATTTTATATTCACTGAAGAGTCACTTGGGGAGGTAGCAGGATCAGTCAGGAGCATGTACTTAGATGCTTGAATTCCCAAGTATTTGAGATGTTGTTTGTATTAAGGACAAATTAAGCTGAAAGTTGTAGTCTAGGGGGCTTTTGGAAAAGAAAAGCCTGTGAGCAATTAATGACTTGTTCAAGTTGTGCTTATGTGGATAGCACAACCAGGCAACTTGTGTAGCAATTTATAGTAACTGGGGGAAATGAACCATGGTTAGAAGGAGAATTTATGAACTGTTTCCTAAACTGGTAATTAGCTAGCGAAGTAAAGTCAAAAACTGGAGGTGCTCACAGTACAACAAAACCAGACCTATTTTGTTGTCCTTTACAGCTTCAATTAACTGAGATTTTCAGTGGTACCTCTCACTGGGAGTTGAGACTTATTTTGTTTTATTCAACAGTTATGAAAAAAGTGAAATCTAGAAACAAACCAGTCATGTGGTCAAGAAAAAGAAAATATTTGAAGGACTTTAAAGAAGAGTGTTTAGGTTTTCCATGACCTTAAGTTTGGAAAATATTAGAAACCAATATTTTGCGGCTTCCTGATATGTTTATCTTCTGATCTTCTGTGTTTAAATGGATGCCATTAATTTAGATAATTGTGATCACTGGTATACTATGTAAACATACTGTTGAAAAGTGAATTACTTGAGAACATGACAATTTTTTTCCCATTATTATTAAACTATTTGGCATAGTGTGAGTACACTGTTATTCAATAAATTTGCATTATTTTGGGTTATTAATTATCTGAAAAGAGACCAAGTTTAGAAACATGGATGATATGGTTTACATGTCTGCCCCCTCCAAATCCTATGTTGAACTCTGTTTCCCAGTGTTGGAGACGGGGCCTGTTAAGAAGTGACTGGATTGCAGATGAACATCTTTTGTGAGTGGCATAGCATCATCCCCTGGGTGATAAGCAAGTTTTGCTCAGTTCACTAAAAATGTAGTTGTTTAAAACACTCTGGGACCTCTCCCCATCTCTTTTGCTCCCACTCTCACCATATGAGGTGACTGCTTCTGCTTCACCTCTTGTGCTTGTAAGATTCCTGAGGTCTTCACTAGAAGCAGATGCTGGCACCCCACTTCTGTACAGACTGTGGTACTCTGAGCCAATTAAAACTCTTTCCTTTATAAATTACCATGCCTCAGGAATCTCCTTAAAGCGATGAAAAGAGAAAACCATAAAGTGGCAATGACAATTATCGATAATCCGCCTATAAGAGATAACCTGTGAACAATTAGCTGCATTTATTTCCAGTATTTTTAATGCACTTGTGTGCATGTATGCATTTTCTCTTCAAATGAAATTTGTACCATGTTCATTGATTTCTTCTACTGATAATATACCATAATTTTTTCATCGTTCTTAAGTATTCATCAAAGCATAATTTAGAAAGCCAAAAAAGATATAAAGCGTATGCAGTTAAAAAAAAGGAAGTCAAATTGTCCCTAATTGCAGATGACATGATTGTATATTTAGAAGACCCCATTATCTCAGCCCCAAATCTCCTTAAGCTGATAAGCAACTTCAGCAAAGTCTCAGGATAAAAAATCAGTGTGCAAAAATCACAAGCATTCCTATACACCAATAGCAGACAAACAGAGAGCCAAATCATGAATGAACATTTACGCCTTCTACAAAGAGAATATAATACCTAGGAAAACAACTATGAAGGGATGTGAAGGATCTTCAAGGAGAACTACAAACCATTGCTCAAGGAAATAAGAGAGGACACAAACAAATGGAAAAACATTCCATGCTCATGGTTAGGAAGAATCAGTGTTGTGAAAATGGCCATACCGCACAAAGAAATTTATAGATTCAATGCTATGCCCATCAAGCTACCACTGACTTTCCTCACAGAATTGGAAAAAAAAAAACCTTAAATTTCATATGGAATAAAAAAAGATCCTGCATAGCCAAGACAATCCTAACCAAAACAAACAAACAACAACAAAAAAAAGATGGAGGCATCACACTACTTGACTTTAGACTATACTACAAGGCTACAGTAATCAAAACAGCATGGTACTGGTACCAAAACAGAGATATAGATCAATGGAATGGAATAGAACAGACGCTTCAGATATAACACCACACATCTACAACCATCTGATCTTTGACAAATGTGACAACAACAAGCAATGGGGAAAGGATTCCCTATTTAATAAACGGTGTTGGGAAAACTGGCTAGCCATATGCAGAAAGCTTAAACTGGATGCCTTCCTTACACCTTATACAATATATAAAAATTAATTCAAGATGTGTTAAGGATTTAAATGTAAGACATAACACCATAAAAATCCTAGAAGCAAAACCTAGGCACTACCATTCAGGACATAGGCATGGGCAAGGACTTCATGACTAAAACACCAAAAGCAATGACAGCAAAATCCAAAATAGACAAATGGGATCTAATTAAACTGAAGAGCTTCAGGAAAAAAAAAAAAAAAAAAAAAAAAAACTATCATCAGAGTAGACAGGCAACTTACAGAAGGAGAGAAAATTTTTGCAATCTACTCATTTGACAAATAATATCCAGAATCTACAAAAAACTTAAACAAATATACAAGAAAAAAACAAACAAACCCATCAAAAAGTGGGTGAAGGATGTGAACAGACACTTCTCAAAAGGAGACATTTATGCAGCCAACAAACATATGAAATAAAGCTCATCATCACTGGCCATTAGAGAAATGCAAATCAAACTCACAATGAGATACCATCTCACACCAGTTAGAATGGTGATCATGAAAAAGTCTGGAGACAACAGATGCTGGAGTGGATGTGGAGAAACAGGAATGCTTTTACACTGTTGGTGGGAGTGTAAATGAGTTCAATCATTGTCAAAGACAGTGTGGTGATTCCTCAAGGATCTAGAACTAGAAATACCATTTGACCCAGCAATCCCATTACTGGGTATATGTCCAAAGGATTATAAATTATTCTATTATAAAGACACATGCACACATATGTTTATTGTGGCACTGTTCATAATAGGAAAAACTTGGAACCAACCCAAATGCCCATAAAGGATAGACTGGATAAAGAAAATGTGGCACATATACACCATGGAATACTATGCAGCCATAAAAAAGGATGAATTCATGTCCTTTGCAGGGACATGGATGAAGCTGGAAACCATCATTCTCAGCAAACTAACACAAGAACAGAAAACCAAACACTGCATGTTCTCACTCATAAGTGGGTGTTGAACAATGAGAACACATGGACACAAAGAGGGGAACATCACACACTGGGGCCTGTCAGGGTGTAGGGAGGCTAGGGGAGGGATAGCATTAGGACAAATATCTAATGTTGATGACGGGGTAATTGATGCAGCAAACCACCATGGCACGTGTATAACTATGTAACAAACCTGCACATTCTGCACATGTACTCCAGAACTTAAAGTATAATTAAAAAAAAAAAAAGCCCACAGTATGCTGGCACAGTGGCTCACATCTACAGTCTTAGCAATTTGGGAGGTCAAGCTGGAAAGAGTGCTTGAGCACACGAGTTCAAGACAAGCATGGGCAACGTGATGAGACCTTGTCTCTAACAAAAAAGAAAATCGCCAGGCATGGTGGTGATGGTGTGCGCCTGTGGACCCAGCTATTTGGGAGGCTGAGGTGGGAGTATTGCTTGAGCCTTGAAGGCTGAGGTGGCAGTAAGCTGTGTTTGTGCCACTGCACTCCAGCTTCGGTGCCAGTGTGAGACCCTATCTCAATAAAAACAAAACCCTAAAATATTTCTACAATATATCTATTTTTTGTTACTTTAATCTTTAATTTTTTCCTATATGAACTATCACTATGTTTACTTGTCACCATGATTTAGATGCTTTCAGCTTTTTGCTTTGGGACTCCTGGTATGTACTAATTTACTTGTGCACACAAACACACACACTTATTTTGTACTGTACTTAAAAAGAATAAAATTATTCTTTTTATACTTGACATCTTGTTACCAAATTTATGACTATCATTTAACCATCATACTCAATGTGTGTTTGTGCTTTAAACACCCCTGTCATCCTGTCTGCAGGCCTGTTTTTGCCAGTTGGTAATGTTTTCAGTTTTGTCTATTTCACTATTTCTCTCAGTACTCCAGAGTCTCTTCCCCAAATATTAATCTCAAGGTCAGTTAGGTACAAAGATAAAGTCAAATGTTCAAAGTCTACTAAGGCTCTAGTGACGCACAACTGGACTGAGGTGAGATGTGTGTCAATTCCCATTCTCTAGTCCTTAGGAGTATGTAGAAGGAAATTTATTCCTGAAAAACTATAATCAGTATATAGTCCTTCTTTGCTAGAAGGAGTACGTGGAATTACATAATTTTCAAAATCCATGAATTTCAGTATTTTTCCTCTGTATCACTATTTGTTGACATTATGATTTATTTAGTCATCACTTGAAATCCTAAGATTTATGTCCTCTCTCATCCCATTGCTGGATCCATAATGTCCAAAAAAGTGTTGGATTAGTTCAGATGGGGAGGAGTATGGGCATAGCATCTTACCACCGTGCAGAGCAGCTTCTGTTGGGAGGGAGGTTCAAGCCAGCTTTTGTAGTGAGACCCAATTTCTGAATTTAGTAGCTCTGTACATAAAGTAGAAGTGAGTACAAATTTTCCTCTGCTGGTTTCTTAATTGACTTCATTATAGTTTCAGAGGTCTGGGCTTTAATGACTCATTGATGATTTCTTAAGTTAGCTAATTTCTACACAAAGTGGCGATTCCTCCTAGAAGTCCATAATTTATTCATTTATATTCTTAATTTTCAGTGCTGCTATGACTGTGTTTTTTTATGATTTTCTAATAAAAACACAATAAAATGCTAATGTTTTATGTTTTAAAATGTTCTCTAATAAAAACATTTAGCATTCTAAGGAAAAGGTGAAGAGGGTGAATTAGGCGGAGCCTTTCATTGAAATCAGGAAGTCCGCTTTCTACTCTCATCATCATGAATGTAAGGCCATTTCCTTCTCATCCCCTTAAGTTCATGGATAGGAAACAGCAAATAACCATCCCTGAGTAGTAATGCATCTTATTTTGTAAGCAGTTTATAGGTATTTAATCTTACAAGTTCAGATATAAACCTTCCTTTATTTAAATAATGCCATTTAATAATTTTATTTCTTTTAAAAACGTAGATATTAATTCACAAATAAATTCAAATTATGCATTCTTGATATATGAATGCTAATTTTCCCTCATTATACAATTTCTTAGACACTGAGGAAAACCCAGATACCTACAGTTTATATTGTTTTATGTTCTTAATATGTAAAAGACACTGTCACAGAGGAAGCAACAGAACACTTGTTCATTAGCAAACACAGCATGTAAGTGGAAACAGAGGGACGAAAACAAGACCCTAATTACACCCACGAATTCCTCTTCCATAGACAAAGTAAGAAGACCTTGCTTTCTTCTCAGTAACAGTGTCCTTTAGGGCTTTTGTTAAGAATAGATTTTCCCCTATGTCTCTGACTCAGTATGTAAGCTTCATCATTGTTGCCTAATAAACACAACATGAAATCCCACCAGAAGTCAGATAATGGGTACTTCAAGTGCAATTTTCTATGCGTGTTAAATGAGTAAGTTGAAAATTTTGCCTTTCTGAATCTCCTTTAGTGAGCAAGGGGCCATTATGTCAGATTTTGGACAAGTCTTTGCTTAGATTACAGTCCCATAGAAGAAAAATCATTCTATAATACTGGCCCTCCATAGGATAATTTCATTTTATTTTATTTTTTTTTTGTATGCAGAATTTCTTAAGCACCCATTTGAAGTATAGTCCATTATCTCTGTAACTATTACCTTACTTTGGCTAGACCTAAAAACTAGTGCTTAAATACGTTGAAATTTCAATAATTGTGAATAATTTTAAACATATATGACATATTCTATAATGTTCAACAACAGTTTATATATGCACTTATGGAAAGGAAACAAAATATGCCTTTATCAAAAACTATGCATTCTTCATTTTAGCCAAGATTGTCTTTGTCCACAAAAAGTACAGGAAATTGAACATGTAATAATGAAGACTTAATATTTGTGCACTGCTGGAGTGCTTCTGGATGATTATATTTTAACAAAAGTTAATGGCCAAGTAATGGAAATAATGAGCTGGAGTGAAAATCCAATATGAGTTTGATGAGCGGAACATTCTGAATCAAAGTCTTCTAAAGGAGAAAATCCCTGTGGAATATTTTACTTGCTAGTACTTCTGGAGTTTATTGGTTTTAGTATGAAAATGGACATGATTGATACAGTAACCTAAGTGACTATGTGTGGGTGATCGTCAAAAGTGAAAGTGATGGGGGAAAACCTGGACATCCCTTAAAAAGACAGTAAAAAAATGAATCTTTAAAATACTTCACTTCTATTTCCATTAACTCCCCATGTCTATTTATCCATTTGCACATGGCCTATAAAATGGTAATGGAACAAGTAAATATTTGGTCTGCTAGAACAGGAACCTATTCCAAAGACACTGAGCTAGAAGTAGGTAAGGAAGATGAGATATTCAGGGCTCCGATGAACAAAGAATAGTGATTTGTGGACAAAGAATGATTAATAACAAACTTATGACACAAAAGATGTAAAAGACTCCTTTAGTCCTGGGGAAAAAAACCTTAAGTACCCTTCTCCTTAATGACTGGAGAAAAAAATGGGAATGGTAAGCTTTTCCAGACTACTGATAACAGAAATGGACGCCAGTATTCTAAGATTCAAAGGTGCGAATTGTATTAATACGGTCAAATGGTACTAATATAGACACAAGGCTTTGCATCCCCATCCAAATCTCATATTGAATTATAATACCCATTATCCCCACATGTCAAGGGAGAGATCAGGTGGAGGTAATGGAACCACAAGGGTGGTATTCCCCATGCTGTTCTCGTGATAGAAAGTGAGTTCTCACAAGATCTGATGGTTTTATGAGGGGCTGTTCTCCCTTTGCTTGGCACTTCTCCTTCCTGCCTCCTTGTGAAAAAAGTGCCTTGCTTCCCCTTTGCCTTATGCCATGACTCTAAGTTTCCTGAGGCCTCCCAAGCCACGCTGAACTGTGAGTCAATTAAACCTCTTTTCTTTATAAATTACCAAGTCTTGGGCAGTTCTTTATAGTAGTATGACAATGGTCCAATACAGTTATCATCGTTATCACTATCACCAGTACCACCACCACTATCATCATTGTCATCAGTATCACTATCATTACAGGTGACATCCACTGAGTACTAAGTAGATGTCATACACTAGGCAATGTATTTTACGGACAAAATTTCATTTAATTCTCACAAGCCAGTCAGCTTACACTTTTAATTTAGTAAGATAATAAATTAGGTAACTTGTTGAAACCTCATCATCTACAGGATAATCAGGGTAAGTAAGGCCTCTTTTTATACACTGGTTTATAATTTTACCAACAACATTAAAGTGCTTTGCAAATTATAAATGCTATGAACTCATAAGCAGTCATCATCATTATTAGTAATAGTGTGATTTACTCTCTGAAGAGATTTCATATTGATCATTCTATGACATAAGCAAAAAACAACTGTAAACAATTCACAGCTCTGATGTAATCCATTTTCTTGTATATTTTACAAGAATGAAATGTTGGTAATATATAAGCAAGCAAGAAATTTGTTAATCATATTTCTTCTAAAAGTCATATTATGTTCTCATTATTAAATTTTCAACTTTAGAATAATGATTTCTAAATTTCCTTAGCAAAATAGATACACATAAAAAATGCTACATTTTGAAGACACCCACCCCTCATCAACACAAACAAAACTCAACCAGGCAGATTTACTCAAAACATGGTAGAAAAAAATAAACCAAATGGTTATTTGGCACTCTGTTGATAAATGGTTAACTATAACCTTGTTCTATAATTTTCAGTCATTGTATTTACAATTTAAATTTGAGTAACTCTAGATTGAAATTCACCTTTGAGATTTTCTGACATATTTTCATATGATTAGATTATATTTTCCTGCAATTAAAACTATATATTACATTTTTATGCCATTGCTCTGGACATAATTTCATGCTATGAAAGTGCAATTGATATATTTTGTTTTTTTAATTTTTATTTATTTATTTCTTCTTTTTTTAAATTGCATTTCAGGTTTTGGGGTACATGTGAAGAACATGCAAGACTGTTACATAGGTACACACATGGCAGTGTGATTTGCTGCCTTCCTCCCCATCACCTATATCTGGCATTTCTCCCCATGCTATCTCTCCCCAACTCCCCACCCCCGCTGTCCCTCCCCTATTTCCCCCTGGACAGACCCCAGTGTGTGATGCTCCCCTCCCTGTGTCCATGTGTTCTCATTGTTCAACACCCGACTATGAGTGAGAACAGATGGACATACATTTGACCTCAAACTCAGATTTTCTGTTCTTGTGTCAGTTTGCTGAGAATGATGGTTTCCAGATCATCCATGTCCCTACAAAGGACACAAACTCATTGTTTTTGATGGCTGCATAATATTCCATGGTGTATATGTGCCACATTTTCCCTGTCTAGACTATCATTGATGAGCATTTGGATTGGTTCCAGGTCTTTGCTATCGTAAACAGTGCTGCAATGAACATTCGTGTGCATGTGTCCTGATAGTAGAATGATTTATAATCCTTTGGATATATACCCAGTAATGGGATTGCTAGGTCAAATGGAATTTCTATTTCTAGGTCCCTGAGGAATTGCCACACTGTCTTCTGCAATGGTTGAACTAATAATGTTTCTTTTTTTCATAATCATTCATTATGATTATTATTATTTTTGAGACAGGGTCTTGTTCTGTCCTCCATGCTGGAATGCAGTGGCATGATCATGGCTCACCTAAACCACCCAGGCTCAACCCTTCCTCTTACCTCAGCCTCTTGCGTAGCTGGGACTACAGACATGCACCACCATGCCTCACTAGTTTTTTAAGGTTTTTTTTTTTTTCTTTCTGTAGAGATGGGAGTCTTGCTGTATTGCCCAGGCTGGTCTTCATCTCCTGGGCTCAAGTGATCCTTCCACCTTGGCATCCCAAAGTGTTTGGATTATAGGTATGAATGCTGCACTTGGCCTGTATGTTTCTTTTATAATATACTATTACATTAATTCCTTTTCCCCAATATAATATTATTATTTATTTTCTTATATAGAAACTGCCATTTGCTGTTTCAATAGTTCTTTGGAATGAACCTAAAACAGTAAGATTTTTAATGAAGGACAAGGCTAACTCATTCAACATTTTTGTCTCAATTGTTATAGGTTGGATGAATGGGGTACATATTTGATGTAGATCATCTGAATGATAACTATATTTATATTCCAATAAAATAAGTCATGATTTGAATCTGTACCCCCGATGTAAATTATATATTAAAAAATGACATAAACTTTTTGAAGCCTTAACAGTTTTCTGACACTTCTGTTTCCATTTAAATTCATATTTACAACTGTAATCAAATGGCTCGTATGCATTATAACAGAGGAACAATCTAAAATTTCCACAAGAAAATAAGTTGTCATTGTAACTGAGACTAGTTTTAAAGAAGATAAAATATATACATTTGAAATTGTTAAGTTTCTATTCATAAGTTTAGAAAGCACACTTTTTCAACTATATCTTCTTGTATTTTGGAATTCTTTCCATTGCTGTGTAAATCTTAGCCACTCATTTAATATTAAGTGTTATTTTTTTTTGTAGTGAACTAGATTTTTCTTCTTAGAACCTAGGACTGCCAGATACAGTAACAAGTCATTCAATAATACGAATGGTATTTTTTAAGTATGCCTGTCAATTTTAAGAATAAAAATGCACTGTATGTCTGAGCATTGGAGCACTGTTATTAAATAAAGCCAGTTTATTGACCTAAACATGTAGATCAAGGTAGCCAGAATGCTAAAGAAATGTGGCCGAGTCTTACTTTTACTTGAATAATTTTTTTTTTAACATATTAGCCTTCTTCCTAAAAAACACTTTGACCGGAAGTATTGACATTTAGAAAAAACTGAGTGATCTGAGTTTGAGGTCAATGTATCTTTCTCACTAACCTGAGTGGCTAGCAGTAAAGAAAGAGAGAGAAGTAAGAAAGCTGAAAAATTCACAAACTGTATTTTTCAACATCTGAAAAATAAAAAATTGAGTATGCTTATTTTGTAGTAATAGAAAACTCACAATTTTGTTACTTCTCTCAATATTTTTGCTTTGCTAAAAGAGATCCCACCTAATTTTTTAAACTCACAAGGTGACATTTGTGAACAGTTGATAAAGAACATTCTTATTGTGAAATGAACTAAATAGGACAAACCTCACATGCCACCCACAAACATAAAACAAAGTCATGCATTTCAGATAGAATGTCTTGCATAGATAAGCCATGTATATTTTCATGACACTGTAAACTTCTTAATACATTCAGAAAAAATAACCTAGCAGTGTAAACTATTCGTTCTTACTAAGCAACAAGTTTCTTCCTCTTTAATTAGGTTTGTGAGGTTTTTTTAAAAATCATATTTTTTGTGAGCAGCAATCCACTAATATTCAATCATTATTTGAGCAATTCAATCATAGGCAACAATGATCTCACAATTTATCATTTGCCCCCCCACTCGAGAATGAGATATTCTTTTTAAAAACAAGATGTACAACTTTGGGACTCAGAACATGATACCCCAGAATACGGCACTGAATACTTTGACCTGAAAAGAAGATTGAAAGGACCTTGGAAGCAGGGTCTTTTTAAACATAACCCATCTGTCTGTTTCCCACTCATCTTTTTCTGTTGAAGAGAATGATAGAAACCAGAATTTCTTTCCTCCAAGGGAGATCATAGAAACTATAACTTCTCTTCCCCAAAGCACGCCATAAAACCTAGAAAGATTGACCTTCTCCCTGGAATTATCTCATGTGACAGGTGACTTGTCCTACACCTGGAGGAAAGGAATACCACACAAAAAGGCCAAGAAGAAAAATCTGAACAGAGAGGTCTTGCTGGCTTTCCCCTCTCAGTCTATAACCATTAGCTCACATCGTTTTCGTCCAATATTTCTACAGGGCTCTCTATTCTTCATTGGCCTTAAGCATAAAAAGAGTTTTCTCTAAGTTTTTGGGTCTTCATTTCTGAAGGCCCCTGTGTCATAAAACTTTGATTAAAAAAATGCGTTATGTTTTTCTCTTGTTAACCTGTCTTTTGTTATGAGTGTTAGCCTTGACCATCACGTTAGGTCTTTTGTTATGAGTGCCAACAATGACACATCCCAATCCCAGGAGATCACTGTTTCCAGGAAGCACAGATCTTCGGGTCTAAACTGAAGCCAGTAATTCCACAAACTATTGCATCTGAGACAGACTATTTAAATCAGTGTTTCTCATATTTGATGGAAAACAAAAATACTCTATATTTTTTTAATTTTTCAAAATGTTTCAAAATTACTTAAGGAATTATTCAAGTGAACCACTAATGCAGACTTATTTTAATTACATTTTATGTAGATTTGGACAAATATAAACCAAGTCATAAAGTCCTTATACTTCTAGATCAATTAAAAAAACATAAATTTAAAATTCAATTAAAAATGTAAATAATTAAAAAAGTTAAAATTAAAAATTTTAATTTAAAAATTTAATTTAGAATTAAAAATTTTAATTAAAAAATTTAATTTAAAATTAAAAATTTTAATTAAAAAATTTAATTTAAAATTTAAAAATTTAATTTTTAAATTAAAAAATTTAATTTTTAATTTCAATTTTAAAAATTTAATTTTAAATTGAAATTTTAAAATTTAATTTCAATTAAAAAATTTAAAGTTCAATTAAAAAATGTAAATAATCCTATATAATATGATTTTGGTATAATAGCGGATACTATTTTGTCAAAGCTGAATCACCATTAGTAACACCAATATGTCAATAATGGTAGGACACAAAACATTTGAATTTGGCACACATATTACCATGTGATGATTTGATTCCCTCATGATTTTTTCTCCCTTTGTACTCCCGTGATGTCCTTTGGCTTTACTTGCCAAAGACAAATGTTTACATATTACATATTCCTCTGCTCATTTCTCATTAGCCTATGGCACGCAAAGTAATCCTATACTATTTTGCATAAACATGATCTAGAAAAAAAGATAAGCATTGGCATAAATATCACATGAAAGTATTCTGTCATGATTATCCAGAAGATTCATGTATGTTTTTATGATTCTTATCATTAAAATCAAATTAAAACACAACCCTTAAAAATTATCACAGATACTTTGTAGACGTCCAAAACACAGAAGATGAAAAACAGCAAGGAAAAAGCAATTAGCTTAATGAAAGTGTACTTTCTTCAAAACCAAGTGAAATTTCCAACTTGTACTAAAACCCTGTAGAAGCAAAGACGACTGACCAATCTGAAGTCAAACTTTGGGTCCTTATAAAATCGCTGTCTATATAGAAAACCATGTATCTATCAGTTCATAAAATATGTCTCAAGGTACTATAAGACTCGGTCTTGCATACTTTGTATGTGTCACCTGCACCCTCAAGAAAGTGTAATGTTAACTTTGAATTATGAAATAGATTCTAACCTTTTGTTCTCTCTAACTGCTCTGTCTCCTTTCTTCCAAGAGATGGTCGGTTTTGGAGAGCCTTCGGGTGTGCACTCTATGACAACTTCTCGGTCTTTGGTAACAATTATCGTTTTTTTCAGTTGGTTCAGTGCAAAAGTGGGAGCTGCAGCTATTAAAAAAATAAATGTTAGTTCTATCAGAAGCAATAACAATAATCTCTAACGGATGATTCATCAAGATTTTGTAACTTTTTCTTCTGGGATGCATTTCTCATAAAATCATAGTATATCTCCCTGTGAAAAAGGCACTAGCTCAAAATTTCACTTATTATTAATTGATATTTATCTGACTACAAGGTATTTCAAACAATGATGGGGTGATTTAATACAATGTGGGATCTGCAGATAAAGGCTATTTCAAAAAATGACATGCTTTAATTATGATTACCAACTTCAATTATGAAAGACTAGTGAATGACTTTGGCAAAAGAGCAAGAGGTTAACCAGGAGAGTCCATCTGGGCTTCCTTTGGAAAGATGGAGGTGACCTGTGAAAAAGACAATCCTGTGTCTTCTGTTTCCTACCTATGAATCTGAATTTATTTTGTATATTACTTTAATATTATACAAAATTGAATGTTTTATATAATGCATTGTTTAAAATTTAATTTTTAAAAATTGAATTATTTTAATTTCAGTCAGCAATTTTATTTTATTTGTAGTAATTATTCACTTAGGTCTGATCATTAATATCAATATTGCATATACCATAATTTTTATCAAAAGACTTTTGAATCTAACAGAGAACCTGAAAGACGTCTACGGGTCTACAGTGTCTGTGACATTTATTTTTACCAATCTGATGATATTATATATATTTTATATTATAAACATAAATATATCATCATAGAGCAATATAATGCATTTCACAACATATAAAAAGATGATACATCTACAAGTGAGATAAGTTAAGAGATTTTTTAAAACAAAAGGAATTGGCCAGGCATGGTGGCTCACATCTGTAATCCCAGCACTTTGGGAGGCTGAGGTGGGCAGATCACTTGAGGTTATGAGTTTGAGACTAGCCTGACCAACACAGTGAAACGGCATCTCTACTAAAAATACAAACATCAATCAGGTGTGGTCGTGGGCACCTGTAGTCCCAGCTACTTGGGACCTTGAGGTAAAGAGAATTGCTTGAACCTAAGAGGTGGAGGTTGCAGTAAGCAGAGATGGCATCACTGTACTTCAGCCTGAGTGACAGTGAGACTCTGTCTCAAAGAAAAATAAATAAATAAATAAATAAATAAATAAATTTATGGGGAGATAGTTGCAGGTAACTTTTTTTTTGCCTACTGGGAATAGAATTTACAAAAAATAATTTTGAAAATATTTCTCATGAATTATAAGGGTTTGAGAATGTTTCAGGGCTATTAACTAGGTGAAGGCTGAATAGCCTTTTCATTCAGTGCTATTATAGTGTGAGTTGACAAGAAAGTACATTAATATTTGATTGATTAGAATGAAGAAGATTGAAAGGAAGAATCCTGTATCTATTTTGGATAGATGTGTTGCAACGTGGAGAAATTTTTACTGCAAACATTCATAATTCAACAAATTGCCTTATGATGTATTACAATTAGCTGATATGTAAATGGTAGGCTCCAAGATTCCTGAGATCTTTGGTATTTCTCTTTAGTTATGCTTTCAGAATTTAAATGGGGAATAGAATGTACACTTGGGCTTCTGTCCACTTTGGAAAGACAATAAGTTAGTATATTTCTTTACTTTTCAAACATCCTAAAACCAGTTTAGGAAACCATCAAAGTAGGAAAAGTAAAATTCATTCCAATGGCTCATATAAGCTCATTCTGGGTAGTTTATTTCACTGGACTGATTCTCTCCTGTAGTCTTTAAATAGTGAAGTAGTGAAGAAATGCAGTGCCTGGGTTACATTCTTATCAAGGATGTGACCCTATGAGATTGTAGTGCCTGATGTCAGGATGCCTTTCTCTCTTATGTAAGGATGGTATTAGTTGATGCCCCATGAGGAGGCAGTGATTTAGCCAGGAGTCTTGTCCACACAGCTACTGGCAGGAGATGCCTGGGGAAACTATTAAGCATTGCTATGGGAGCACGGACAGGTTGCTGGAATTCTACATTCTCATCTCCTACCCTCAAGGCATTCTTCCTTGGGAGTTAACATATATTTCTTTATGTGATTTTTTTTTTAAAGTGCCATAGCAAAGGCGTATTGTGTAAACCTTTTAAGATTAAAACTAAAGTTAGAAAAACCATATGAACAAATAGTCATGGGACAAACTATACATAATATTAACCTGTCTACTAAAGTTAAAAAAAAAATCAGCAACACATAGTATTTCTTTTCAAGCCATAAAATAGGTTTTTACAACCACATCATAAAACTTCAGTGTAGTAAAAATTAGAGCATGAAAAGAAGCAAGGTTTCTATTTCGATTTATTTACTTAGAAATTGCATACCTAGAATCTTCAGCTCAGCACTAGCGTAAATGGCTCCATACTTATTTTCAGCCAAACACTGATACATTCCAGCATCTGATTGATTCACATTGTGGATCATCAATACTCCATTAACCATCTCAACCCTACTCTGTAATGAAATTAAAAACATTAGATCCAGAAAGTAAACAAATAACAGGGATTTTACAGGAATTCTGTCCTAAACTAAGAAAAAAGTTTGCAATTAATGCAGTTAAACATTATTTGGCCACTTAGCAATGTACTGTTCATTATTTTATTAAAACATGCCTCTTGTAAATTATAATTATTTATTGGTTAAAAAAATTATAAAGATATGTTTCTGTAGTTATTCTGACAAGTTTTACTTTTGGTTTTGTTTCTAAAGTGAGGCGCCTTTTTTTGGTACACTAGTTGAGCTTGTGAAATGTAATCAGCAGATGATGCTTTTATTTGCATTCCTTCTACGAAAGGAAAGAAGGATTCACATACTAGAAAGGATCGAGGTTGTAGACACATGAGATCAAGGTTAAAAACAGCCCAAGTCATAAGAACAATCCCTTTACTATATTGATCAAATCAGGAGTTTGCCATATTCCCTCACTTCCCAAAAAACTAACAGAAATAGAAAACTGCCTTGTGACTAGATTCTAGATAAAATTATTGGTCAGACAATATACTTCATTTTCAAAAGAAAGTTAGTATAAAAGACAAAAAATGGAGCATGTGCAAAGTAAGGTAACCTTAAGTCAAGAGCGTATTTCAAAAATAAACTTTAAATTTAAAGTACTGTTAAACAACCAGATGTCTTGTCTACTTAATGCCAAGCAAATCATAAAAAAAAAGAATCTCAGTGCACATTGCTTTGATTATCTAACAAAGATACCAAGTAACATTAGATGATATCTAAAAGGCAGCTGGAAATGGAAATAAGTCTATGATAATCATTGACAGCTTCAGTAATTTATAGGATTGAAAACATTTTAAAGAAATACTGTATTACTAAAATAATATAATGAGGTAATTAAAATAAAAAATACTTATATATTTATGTTTCTCATATTAAAATTTGTGACTACTGTATCTCAGACATTGAGCTAAAGTCTCCCTTAATCCCTGTACATTCATCTTTAAAACAAACGTGTCCTATTTTATGAATCAGAAACAGGAAAAAGCTTTCAGTAAGACTAAAGAAGCCTAGTTTGTCCTGTGTGAAATCTTGCTAAAATTACAGTAGAACAGGTAATAGCTCCCAACGGTACCTGAGGTGAGAGGGGTACTCCATTCTTCAGCCACCGATACGTGGGTCTGGGTTTTCCAGTAGCCTTACATTCCCATCGGAGAGGGCTCCCACTGTCTAACTGAGTGTCATTCAGTTTTTCTACCCAGTGTGGGTAGGCTGTAAGTATGTAAGCAGTAAACAAGGATGATTTCATTTCTCAAACACTTCACCAAATTTAAAATTCACACAGAAAAATTCATTGTACTTTTTTTAAAGCAGTTCATTCAACCATAGGTATTTTGAAGAAGATGGCATTGCATTACGCACAAAATTCTATTTCCTGTACCAAAAAGATAGCAGTGAAGATATTGTGAGGATATAAAATGCTTTTTAAACTTTGCAGTCTTCTTATTTTATTTTATTTTTTTGACTTTAAGTGGTTTAATTATCCCCAAGGCACCTGAACCGGTGTAATAGGAAGTCAGGTGCTAGAGTCAGTGCTCTTTCAATGTAGCAGGGGAGCATTCACACAGGTAGAAATACACCAGCTTGCGTTATGAAGTAACTACTCAACTTGCATGTGTTTATATATCCTGAATGACTTTGGAAAAATAATTTGTGAATCCAGATTTTAGTGCATAATTTTTCTTTATTTACATTCTTGCAATATAATCTTTTTTAAGTTTGCAAAATTGTTACAGAGGAAAAATTCTTTTATGAAGAATGAGATACTGTTGTAATTGTATTAAGATACAAGTTAAAGTTCCTTTCCACTATTAGCCAATTTTTAAGAAAAAAAAATTTGAATAATGTTGACTCTTTCTCTACAACTATTCTGTTCAAAACAGTCAAAGAAATACATATAAAAATATTGCACTGAAATTATTATTTCTCTCTAACAACATTTTTGTCAAAACTATAAAATATTTCTATGTGCTAGTGAGGGCTTTGATCATTCATTCATTTGTATGTTCATTCATCTCATACTCCACAGTCCTTGTTTGATCTTAGAGGCCACTAAGAATACAGAAACAGCCAGCTTTTACATTAAGGAGTTTTTCCCGGGGTAGAGGTGTTCTAATGTCATTGCCAAGGAAAAGGAGAGCATATGAAACAAGATGTTAAACAACTGCATGTTGCACCCAGCATGGTGGTTCATGCCTCTAATATATGGAATTTGAGAGCCCAAGGCAGAGGGATTACTTTAGCCTGGAGTTCAAGACCAGCCTAGGCAACATGGTGAGACCTTGTCTCTACTAAAAATAAAAAACATTATCCAGGTGTGGTAGTGCATGCCTATGGGCCCAGCTAGTTGGAAGGTTGAGGCAGGAGGACTGCTTGATCATGGGAGGTTGAAACTGCACTGAGCCATGATCATGCTACTGCATTCCAGTTTGGGTGACAGAGTGAGAATCTGTCTCAAAAAGGGAAAATAAAAAAATAAAGAAAACTACACAAGCATGTCACAATAGTGGGTATAAAGGAGTAGCAGATGTCCCAAGCCAAAGCCAGTTTAGAAGGGAAGATAAAGAGCAAGAAAGAACTCACATTTGTTAAATGTTAGCCCTAGTCATTACCATGTCCTAGACACTGAGCAAATTCTCAATTCATCTCTGTAATATTCATCCTTAAAACAAATATGCCCTATTTTATGAATCAGATAACTTTGAGTTAAAGAAATTTACCCAAGGTCACAAAATTAGTTACTTGTTTCTAAGTGGGAATTTTGTTTTTATTACCTTATTGGTCTTTTAGCAAATATACTCTGGACTTTAGAAGCCCCAGCACAGCATAGTCAGGACTTGTAGACCTTGGCATAATATATTCTGTGATTCAGCTTCTAAGTCTGGAAGCTATCATTCAAAAATCTTACCATAGTGAGTTTCAAATAGTGATCATGATTTTTGTACCTACCTTCTGAAATTATCTCTTTGTCGTTATGTGTCATATATGGTAAACCACTGATAGGAGTGGTGAGATACACAAATATTAAACTCTACTTTTACATGTGGGTTTTCTGTAAACTTTACTACTCCGACAGGATACTTTATACTATGCATGACTCCTGTAAGCCAAACAACTGGTGTCTTATCTCCCAACACACATTGTATTTTGTTTAAACTGTTCGCTCTATATACAATGTTCTACTTCAATTCTCCGTCTCTTTTAATTCTACTAATAATTCAGCATTTACTCTAAATTAAGCAAGATGTATTAATCATAGCCCCAAAGAAGAGTCATGTGCACCTCCTCTGAACACCTGTAGTTCGTATTCATTTGGAAAATATTCATGTAGTAGCTTGTTACCTTTCTTCTGTTGTTGATTTCAATTGTTATTAAATATTTTAGTTGGTTACAGTTTGACAATCAGCTAGACAGTGAGATTAAAAGCAGAGATGACTCTACACATAAATTTATTTTAGACAAAACAGTGTCCTGCATATAATAACTGATTATAAGATATTTATTAGACCTGTTTATCTGTCTCTAAATGTACTGTGGCTGTGAGCCTTTAAAAGAAATTCAAAACAGATCTTTAAAAGTTATAGAAATGAAAAGCTAGAAAAGAAAGAACTGTTAAAATATTCAAGTAAAAACAGATTTGACATCTGAGAAAACAATCCATCTGAAATTGGAAGAAAAAAAATGTTTCTTCAAACTTCTTTTCGAAAACTCTGTAACGTGGCCTAATTTAGAGTCCTGATTCCAAAACAAATTTGTCATAGGAATCAAACATATGATTAATGGCATTAATATGAATATGAGTTAATTCTTTCTTAATTTTTTTTGGGACACCATTATAGGTACAGTGCTTACTCTGAGGATACAAACATAAATATGCCACCATATCTGTTTGCTATTAGCTCAAACTCTAGTGGGTGAGAGGCCATTAAGATGTTATTCAGATTAACTCTACCAGTAATTCTACAAGGAAAAGTATCCTGTTACACTGCCCTCAAAATTTTAAAAATACTATCAATTTGTCAATTCTTGACAGGTAAAAGACAGATGGATGTTGTTTCATATTTTGTTGCTATAAATACTGACCATACCTGGTTTGTGAATCTTTTGTACCAAGCTATGTTGTTATGCATAAGATTTATACGTCTGTAGCTTTATCTCTATCTATGATGCATAATAGAAAAAAAAATCCTGAAACAGTGTAACTTGGTGATGTCACTTGGCTGCTTCTTAAGACGCCATATGCAGTTAGCATATATAAACTGCTTGTTAATTGACTTAACATAAAAGCTTTGAAGCAAGTCCAAATACATACATAAGCACAAAAACGCATATACATATACACACAAACATACACACAGACACACATACAAGTGGAATTTGGGTTGTAGATCATGTTACAACGAAGTTAAGCTCCACATTAGAGAAATAAGTTCAATGTCATCATTGAATAAACATTAATAACATTAAGGCTATGGGAATTTATGAATTACTGTCCTTCACAAAATACCTGGAAAATGTAGGTTGTGTTCAATGCTAGATCGGATTGACTTTTTATATATGTCTTTTTACACTGCAAGATATTTTATAAATGACTAGGTCTATACTATATGGACTTACTGATAAGATTTTTAAAATAAAAAATTAAAGACTGGATTAAGGCCTGAAATAACTAAGAGAGTGCAGTACTTGCAAGATTCTTACAAAAACAACCAAATTACTGGTCACATAAAATCAGAAACATAAAAGGTTACATTTAAACTTCTTTTCTTTTTTTGGCAGAGGATTGCAAGTAACTAAAGGGCATTGGCTCTGGCTTCTGAATAATAACATGGGGTGAGCAGACACCAAGACGTGGTCTGCATTATGGAGAGTCATCTATCTGGGAAAGAAAAATCGCGGGCTGGGCCGCATGTAAAACAAACATAATAACTTTTGAAAATCTAGCTTTTGTCAAGCTACCTATTTTAGGGTGTGGAAAACTGAAGAGACATATGGCACTTTAAACCCAGGAGCTGTGAAAGCCTCACCAGATGCACTGTACTTATGTAATACACTTGAGCTCAGATCAGTCTCTGGGTTCCATTTTATAAAATGCTAAGCAGATGTTCATAAAGAAAACTCTTGCTTATTATCTCTTGTCATTAGAAATTCTGTAACTCTCTACTGACAAATGCTAAGTGTTATCGGCCTCCTCTGTTGCTTCTGTACTCTTAGGTATTGAGGAGTCAACATATTTTATCTGCAGAGATCACTTTCAATATTATGACTCTCAGCTGTGGGCCAATGAGAGGTAATGTGTTATAATGGAGAGATTATACAGTCGGGGGTGAATATGGGTTCAAATTCTAGTACTACCACGCCCTTGCTCTATTACATGGCTAAGAATGAGTTATTTAACGGTAATGAGTCTCAGTTGTAAGCTATAGATGGTAATTCCTGTTTCAGTGAGCTACTATGATGACAGAAGATAATATATGTTGGTTACTTCCCCCCACCAATCCATTGCCCATGTGTAATGTTCAAGTTCGTTTTCTGGCAACTGTGAATGTACATATTGGCATCACTTTCATAGTAACAGTAGAATTCAAGACAAGAAATTTTTCTCCAAAAAACAGGACTGAAAACTGTCTTTGGGTAGGAAATTACTAACCAAGAATCTACAATTTTATATCACTTCCTAGAGTAAATCTTTAATATATTTTAATAGCCAAAACATCTTTAAGGATCATGCCTAACATAGATAAACAGTATTTTGTAGAAAGGAAAAAAGAATAAAAATTAATGGCAAAGATATAAACATATCGCACAGTTTTCTCTATCATTAATAAAACGTGAAGTATAGTATATACTAAGCAGAACTTATCTGCTCTCCATTCCATTCTTACCTCATGCCTTAGCTCAGGCTCTCATTGTCTCACTGAGAAGTAGCATGCTATACTTGGGGGTGGAGGTGGGAGCTGAATTCTGGTGTCACTGCCAGTTTAAGTTGGATTCTGTTTCTACTATTTGTTATTAATGGGTCCTGGGGTAACAAGTTTCTTAGTATTTTGAGGCCTAGGTTCGCCTCTGTCCAATGGGAGTCCTAACACCTAAGGGTTATTGTGAGTGAATGTATGTAAAGCACCTCGTAGTATAGTAGTGTCTAGAAGATAAGCTCTTGGTAATTGTTAGTTCCTTTCATTAGTTCCTTAGTCTTTCCTGACTTTCAACTATTTTTCACAGTGGATATGGTAAAATGATGTGCATACCTAAGCATTAATCTTTATAACAGTATAGAATCATAATAAAAATTATCCATTGTGTGAACAGAATTCATAGTGCTAGATAAAAAAATAAGAAACACAAAAAATAGTCTGTTTTGAAAGAGCTTACAATCAAATCACAGATGATAGAAGTCATTAACATTTGTGAGGATACCTTCCAGAGATTTTATGAAGATAAAGAAATCTGTAACCCCACTCTACACTGAAAATGAAACTGTATTCCTTTACTGGATATTTAGTACAGTGCAACTTGTTTTTCATCTAAGCATTCTGGTTACAGGTATATTTTAATACTGATACAATCCTAGTCGAAATAGCAAATATAAACTGTCTAGAGATCATAGTGACTGTCTTTATAGAGTGACAAATTACTAGTTGGTGGGGCACATGATACATATTTAAACTCACAGGTCACACATCTTTATATAATAAGATTTTTTTTGTACATAAAATATTTCCCATTTCAAGAACTCCTTACAATATAAAAATGCTTAAATGATGTTTGTCTTTTCTGCCTCCATCTTTTACCCTTCAATTACCCCTTCCTTCCTTACTTTGTTCTTCATTTCTTTTGTCATTTTTTCATTCCTTTTCTTTTTAATTGAGAACTTTACCAAGTAAGAGTTCCACTTTTATTAGAAATATAAAAACAAAATTGTGTATGATGAGTCAAAACCAGCTCTTTTAGTCAATCATCAGAATCTAGAGAGGACAGAAATAACCAAAGAAATGACTTAGCCCATGAAAATCCTATTATCAAGAAAGGTATACTATGTGGAATATTTATGCAGATTATTCTAAGGTTTGAATTATTTCCAAAATTTTATATTTTAATTTTTGCTAGTTTTATTTCTTTTTTATGAGTGTTATTTTTAAGACCTATTTATGTTATATTAGACATGTAAGTATAACCTTAATTTTAATATATTTAACTACCATGGATTTCTTTATGTTGTATCATTTGTTGCTTTATATTTACAATGTAGACACCGAGTTAAAAACAGTAAAATATGTGGCTTAAATTTATGTCTATCATTTATATAGCACTCACTTTTATGATGCTTTCACCAGAAAAAGGGACTATCCCCGGTTCACATTTTAAAACTAATAGCTAAGCATAAGCAATACTGCAATTGCACTTTCAAGAAAAATCTGTGCTACAGGAAAGATCATGTTTTCAGTACTCTGTGTATATTGACCATTTGGATAAAAAGGGTAGCTTCTACTTCTAACAGATAGCGCCCCAATTACAGAGCTTAATTCATTTTATTGAGAGAAGATTCTAAATATAAACCATGCATACAATGAAACATCCATTCATCATGCTACCCATATCTACTGCCAGTCAGGTGGAAATGATGGCCAAGATCCTATCTACATTTCACAGAGTTTGATGGGGAGGAAAGCCCTCATGTCAAACATGACAGTTTTAAAAGTACAAAAGTTGGATGAATAGAAGATAACTGAGATACTTTTATTTTTTATTTGTAATATTTTTTGAGACAGGGTCTCACCGGGCTGGCTCACTACCGTGTTGACTTTCTGGGCTCAGGTGATTCTCCCACCTCAGCCTCCAGAGTATCTGGGGTCACAGGAGTGCACCACCATGCTCAGATAATTTTTTGTATGTTTTTTAGAGACAGTTTCAGCTGCTGCGGCCTCCCAAAGTGCTAGAATTTCAGGTCTGAGCCACTGCACCTGGCCACTGAGATACTTTTAGAAGTGAAATAGGACACTGTTCATAATTGTCCCAGGGCAACAGATGCAAAGTGGGATTTTCTAGGGCAAAGCCAGGTGTATGGCCTCCTGATAGAGGTTGGTAGGAAGCCACCCTAAACACGGGCTAAAGTAAGAGTTCACATGCTCTCAAGATATCTTCCCCACCTGTCACAAATATATGCCAAGTAGCTAACCGGGCCAAGCTGGCCCAGTTTCTCTAAGGAACAATCTAGATGTTTTTTTTCTATTCAAAGTGATGCACACTTTAGGCAGGTATGTCTTTTCCCAGCTGGTCTACAGTGCATGACAAGGACAGCTCAGGTTGTTTAAGTAGCACTTTTTCACTAAAATGCACACCAGTAATAGGGAGTGAAAGCATTTTCTTATTTATTTATTTATTTACATTTCTGGCAACAGTCGTCATTATCTATAAATTAAGTAGCTGGGGTTAAGGGAGGAGCAAGTAGAGATGTGCTATATAAGAGCCTCAGTCCCCAGAACACACAATCTAATCCTATTTAGATGAGGGCCGTTCTTCAGAACAGAGAGAAATGCTATTTTCCTCTGATAGCCTTCAGAGTAACAAGCATGCTTTACATTATTTGTGACTTTCAGTAGGAAAGTTCTGGTCGAACACTTGTCTTTCAGTATCAGATTTCTATCTGAACAGAGGGATGGTAATATTTCAAACCGTTGCTGTGAGAATAAAATCACCATGTTTTTAACAGTAATCTTTGCTCCACTGGGATACACAACTTTTTTTTTCCTCTATGACTAGAGAACTGTCTTCATGATCTGTACAAGGAATTATGAACGGTTATAAACTTTGTGGATTTCATCCAAATACAATATTCATGGCCTAAAAACAATCAAGCAGTGCTAATATTTCAATTGTAGAAATTTTCAAATGGCTATATCCTTTTCTTCCAGGATGTGTTCCCCTGCTTACCCTTTACCTATCCTCGCTAAAGCTTTCCCTGACTTCTCTGAGTAGGATGCAGTAGACTCTGTATTCCCATAGTCCTGTCACATGCCCTTATCACTGCACACAGAATGCTCCACTCTTGTGTAGGGTTTGCTTTTGATCTAGTCCAGTGGATCATGAGTTACTTCAAGGCTCTATTGCTAGCATGCAGAACAGTAGGAGGCACTTAACAAACATTAACTGTATCAATGAATGAACAGATAAAATGTGTTATGCATAATCAATTTGGTTAGAATGCTAAATTCCTAAAGGAGTTGTTAAAGATGGAGAAAGACTGCCTGAATTCAGATATTAATATTTTAAAATACTTTTTAGGAGTTCCTATAAAGGGCATCAAGCTTTTAGAACTGATCTTGAGATACAGGGACAGTCATGGTTTCCTGGAGGAATCAGCCGACGTGAAATTTGGAAATCCATCTATTCGAAGCATCTGTATTTGCTTCTATCAATGCTCTAGCCTACTGCTTCTTTTTTTTTAGTGACTTCATCTAAAAATGAGAATACTCTAATTTGCCCATTACATATATTGTAAGTCAAATATGAAAAGTGCAAACAACTTTTAACTTTAGAAGATGAGACTACAACAACTTTTGAAACAGATTTTTCTGATTCTTACACATAACCTGGTTGACTGGCATTTTGGAACAATAATAAACACTTGCAGGCTGTAGGGGCTTATTTATCATACAGATATATTAATTTAGACCACAGGTCAGTAAACTTATTCTGAAAAATGCCCAACAGCAAATATTTGAGCCTTTGTAAGTCAGCTGGTCTCTGCCTGTATTTAATTCTGCCATTTCCAGGCAAAAACTGACATAGGTGATGTAAACAAGTGGGTGTGACTTTGTTCAAACATCATTTACAAAAAATGTCACCTGGGAAGGATTTGGTTGATGGATAATAGATTGGAAACTGTGATTCTGGCCAAGTTCTAGAATAAGGTAATAAGTTGTGTAAGATTTTTAACTTATCAGAGGATAGTGCTGGTGCCAGGAAAATAGCTCATTTTTAAGGACATAAATTCTGTATGCTGTACAAAGACACTGAGAACTCCCCATTCATTTATAATTTAAATCATGCCTTTGTGTAGGGTAACTTTACATGATGCCTTACCACACAAAAGAAGTATAATTATGAATTATTATTTGGTTTTAATGTATTTAACAAACAACAGTTAACGTTAATTTCCACTTTTAGTTTGACTTTTGGGACTAGAGCAATCATGCTTTGCTGAAAATACTTACTGTATACTTGTAATTGTCCACGAAAGGAATTTTTTCCACGTGAGTTTTCAGCTCTGCACTCATAAATGCCTGCATCATCCAGTTGTACATTCGGTATTTCCAGCACTGCCTGAGATTTCCGCAGACGTGCCTTGCTAGGAATATAACCATTAACCTTCATCCATGTGATTGTTGGAACAGGGCTACGACAGGGAAAAAAATACTGTTAATACACTTTCCACTGTTAGGAACACAGATTCCGTTATCTGGCAATTTCAGCACTTAATAGGCTGAGTGCAATAAAATATAATCACAATTAAGGACCATGTGCTGGTTGATATACTTCACTTTCCATGTGGGTTGTCTGGTAAGTAGTCAGATTATACGAAGATAGCTTCCTTTTCTTTCATATTTCAGGAAAGTAATTCAAAGACAATACAAATTGTAACCAATTACGATTTATTTTTAAAAACATTGTTATATTTTTGTAAATGACAAGAGTAATTTGGCAAAACTACTAATATGTGCTTATTGCAGTGAGTCAAACAAAAGGGTTATGAATTAAGTAAACTAAAAACTTGTCTTGCCACCAACCCTGCAAATCTTATTTTCTGGCCAAATAGCAAATGTAATGTACACATAATCCCCACTTCATCTCCATGAAGCATATGTTCACACATATAATGAGTTATTTTTGTTGTTTTTAAAATACAAATTTTGTATACTTGCTATTTTATTATTAAAAGATCATATTCAGTGAATATTTGCCTGGCTTATTCTGCTTAATAGTTGCATATTACTTCATTGTATAGATGTACCAGCTTTGATCAACTGTTCTCTTGTAGGTAAACATTGAACGCAGCTGCAGTATTTTTCTCTTTCTTTTTTTACAATTTTTTATTTTTATTTTTTGAGACAGAGTCTCGCTCTGTCGTCAAGGCTGGAGTGCAGTGGTGTGATCTCAGGTCACTGCAACCTCTGCCTCCCGGGTTGAAGCAATTCTCCTGCCTCTGCCTCCTGAGTAGCTGGGACTACAGGGACACTGCCATCATGCCTGGGTAATTTTTGTATTTTTAATAAAGATGAGGTTTCACCATGTTGGCAAGGCTGGTTTCGAAATCCTGACTTCAAGTGATCTGCCTGCTTTGGCCTCCCAAAGTGCTGCAATTACAGGCATGAGCCACCACGCCCCGCCTGATTTTTCTTTTTTAATCACTAAAAATCAATGTGCAACAACCTTGCACATATTTGATGTAGTATTGGTATTTTCTCTAGCAGTCATTCACAAAACTGGGTCTGACAGACAAAGGACATGCACATTTTTCATCTTAATAAGTACTGTCAAATTGTTTTTCAGTAATATAGTAGCACTTTCCCTACTATTGGTAATATGTGATACTGTTTCCCTCTGTTTGCCAGCATTGCATTTGATGAATCTGCTTAGTTTTGTTAGTATTCATAGGTTAAAAAAATTTTATTCCTTATTTAATATTTTCCCAAACTCTAAGGATGTGGAACATCTTTTCATAATTTTACTGGCCATTTGCATCTGCATTTCAGTGACTTGTTTATGTTGTTTTTCTTATTTTGCTAGCTTTTTATTTGCTTCTCTGTGGTCTTTAATTTCTTAG